>NW_024609838.1:78470513-79070513 GCF_016920785.2 Ixodes scapularis | reverse complement strand
CTCGCTATAAACGTGTTACTTGAATGGTATTTTCTTACCTCGTTTGCATTAGGATAATCTACTCCGCTATTTTGAGAAAAAGTAGCATGGCAGTGACATAAGAACCAAATTTCCAAGAAGAGGGCAATCATTGTCCACTCTAGGTCTACACATTCATATACACGCAGCCACAGTGCATGTCGTAGGATAGCGTTACGCTTTTATAGCTACTCGCTTACATAGGGTTCCAATGCACGATCGCCTTTTTTTATTTTTGTTAGTGAAAAATAGCCTGCCACTCAACTGCTGGGGAACAATGGTCATTGTCCAAGCATGAAAACATAACATGTTCTCACACGCTCTTTTGCGTGCACCAACCTTTTCGGCTTGAGGGGCGCACAAAATACCTTGGCTCTACGCATACCGCAAAAGAAAACTTATAAATTAATCCTGTTAAGCAATGTAGTTCAAATACCTTTAAAAAAGGAAATGCGTTTAAACTTACGTGTTTTTTTTATTTATACACAGGCGAAGTCGATGATCTCCAGGCAGAAGATTATTATTGTCGTTGTTCAAATATCGATTTTGTATCTTCTTAGTAAACCTGCCGGACAACTTCGAAATAACTTATCTGGCGCTCCATGCGATAATCCAGCGCTTGAGAACTAAGATCACGCTTAGCCAGAACGCACTAGAAGAAAATTGAGCAGTCCTGTGTTAACTCACTGTACAGCCACATCTATAGCTGCGGCACGTCACGGGGAACGTCACGGCACGTCACGGCACGTCACGGCGCCCCAAAATGCATGCATTTTGGGGCGCATGGAAAAAAAGTGCTAAAGGGATGGTGAACGGAAATTTCGATTTCATAAAAACAATGCTGGAGATGTAGGTGGGACGCTACTACGCGACTAGTAAGGCGATATCTCAAATGGACGGCCGTATTTTTGGAAAACGTCTGGACTGAACCAGGCCGACGAGGCGCGTGACGTCAAGATACCTAATTCCTCCTTTCTTCGCTTCGCTCCCTCAAGGCCGCGAGGCGGAGAAGACGCGAGGCCGTTTCCACTCCTTCTCGGAGAAACATGACGTCAACATTCCTGCCAAATGCGCCTCTTTTTTTGAAAATACGGTCATCCGTTCGAGATATCGCTGTATGAGTGATGCTTTGGTGTTTGTAGCATCCCGTTGCACGCTTTTTCCGCGTGATTTGGGGAATGCAGATTTCGGTTCAGCATCCCTTTAAGGAAGAAAAATGCTGACGTTTTCTTTCAAACACCTTCGTTTTTTTTCTTATTTATTTATTTATTTATTTTTTGGAGCGCGTGAAAGCGCATCTCCCGGCATGAGCTCTTGCCATTGACAGTGCTACGCCGGTATTTTGTTGTCGGCTTTTTGTATTTTCCCGGAGGTCGTCACGAGCGGCGGCCGCCGAAATTCAAGAAGATAGAGCGGCAGACAACAGATGAGAGGAGAGCCACGTGACGTGCGCCCCGCTGCGGCGAGATGTGGAAACACAGTTCTCCCGAACGATGGAATGTCCGCTCGTGCTCGTCGCGTTCCTCGCGGTACAGCTTCTTTTCTCGTCCGGTTTGAAAACCACGCTTTGAGTCCTCGCCGCTACAAAAGCTGTGCCCTGACATCTAGGTTCCCCGAAAAATGATCTGTGCTACCGGATCCTCGCGCTCCTAATCTGCGTCCGAGCACTCTGTGCCTCTGTCGTCGAAATGCCAGGATTTGTGACTACAGAGGAGGCTGCTGCCGTGGGCATGGGGTGCTACACAAGGCCTAAGTTTGAAGCGTGTTCTTAACACTGTGTTGTAATTCTGTCGTAACACCTCTACTTCGCACGCAGCAGACAAAGTTTTGATTCCCGCGGGCGACAGATTATAATTTTCAAGAATTCGACAACATCGACGTCGGAGTCCCTACAGCGCCAATTACAACATTATTTACAAAGAGAGCTGCAGCAGTTGTGGGTTGAGCCCAGAACATCTATCGCTGTAGAACAATTCTCCTAAGTGCAGACTCGGGCTTCAAACTCTTCCTACCGACTGGCTGATAGCAAATGTTACCGCGGAGCATAAAACTGGCAGCAAGCATAACACTGAAAACTACCGTCCTATTTTCCTCACTGGCGTCTTTTGCAATATACTGGAGCATGTATTAGCGGGTTACCTCTTTGATTACTTTGAAAGTTTAAACGCTTTTAATCCATCTAAAACAAATTTTAATACTTTTTCCACGCTTAAACAAACCTTATCAAACAAAATATTACCAGAACTGCGACCAGTAGTTATTTTATAGCTAGAGAATACACATATAACGCATAAGAGAGAGTCTAAGTAAAAGCTTGGTTGCTTTTTGGATAATAATTTTTAAACCAGAACGTTTTTTTCAGCCCCTGCTATTTATGCGTTATATGTTAAATAATTAATAATCCTGTTGAAGGAAAAGCTTTCGTAGCTTTCGCACTAGATTTTATTAATTTGTATATTTTAGACTTTCGCGCGCTGTGAATTGAAATCTCTCTTGTTTATATAATCAAAAGTACTACCAAAATAATACAGATAAGCATTGTTAATTTTCATGCGGTAAAATGTTATTTATCTCAAATGTCTAAAGTTAACCATCCCTCTGGTTTTACGAACTTATCACTGTTATAATACCGTAACAGATCACACAAGCTCTGCTATAGTATGGGTGGTGGGAAATTGTGGCACCATAAAGTATACAAGCTTTGTACTATTAATAACTCAGAAGAGTACTGATTAAGGTGGCTGAGTTGATACTGGTATATGAAGAAAAAGCTTTGAATTAGAATGTCTCAGGGAAATTATCTCCTTGGCTGTCCTAGTATAAAGATGAATGTTTTAGGTCGACGTTGCGTCTAACTGCTCAGGTTTTATTTATATGACACAATTATATATTTACTAGCGCCCATACTCAAATAAATATCTGAGGTACATCGGAGGTTTTCCTTGGGCACTTGAAAATAATCAAGATCTTTCTCTTACTAAGCTAGTTTTGGTCAATATCTTCATAAGAACAGCTTCTTTCTGACTTTTCTATGGGTACCGTTATCTGTTTAAATGTGGAACGGTGCGAACTCTCTGCTGTGAGTACTATACATGTTTTTTATTTATTTCCAAGAGCACTCATTATGACAAGAGGTGACTAGTTTTATAACAAATATATTATGCAAATTTTTAATTATTTATGGCATAAGCTTGTCTTTGAGTTACTCAACTCATTTGCCGAGGAATGCAACATCTCGGGTCATGCACCGGGCGCGGAAAATCTAATGCTTTTGTCGAACCGTAATTTTTTTTTTTTTTTTTGCTTAGAGTACTCCGGGAACAGTTCATATTTCGTAAGAAACATATTCAAAATGTTTTTCATGGGTGAGAAGAAACAACGCTCTTTATAAAACTGTACAAAACTAATAATACTTGCAGGATTTTTTCAAATTTCTTTTCATTATTATTGCCAGAGATAAAGAATTGAGGTTGCGTTCCTTCTTCAAACTGTATTAGCTCTTTTACATGTTTGTGACCAGATTGTGATAACTGAAAACCTAGAGAGGGTCAACGCATCATTCTTGTCAGTTCAAGAACATATTGCACAGCTTGAAGTCACAAGACGCAATTCTTAAGAAATAACAAAAGGGAAGTGAAGAAGGCTGTAAGAGTCGAAACCATTTGAAATCACCGTTTTTCGTCCTTACTTTATTTTTACTTTTTTTACTCACGAATGGTGCCTTGAGTTTCAGTAGGAAGAAAAATCATGCCTGGATTAAGATGTTTACCATGCAGAAAACAGTAGGTATGAATAGGCGAAAATCCAACGTAACTTTTTAAGAGCAAAATTTATTCCTAACTAAAAGGGCTCATGTTCATACAATACATTTCGTACAAAAATACGGAGCTGCGTAAAATTCACTCAATAAAGCAACATACACTGGACTTCAAGTTTCCGAGTGAAATGAAGCCAACAAATCACATATGTTTTGGCGGTAGAGACCAATATGATAACCATAAAGGTGGAAATGTTTGCACCAAAAAAGAAAAAACACATATGCATGTATTTTTTGTTTGATTAGAACATCGTCATATTTACGGTAGATTTCAGTTTTTCGTTGCAGCTTGCTTCAAACGGATAAACTCGGCAGCTAATATTCGCGAACACCAGCTTTTTTAATGGACGAATGGGAATTCAGAAGAACTGAGTGTTGTGAAGCATGCACATAAAAAAAAATATTCAAGACACGAACTGAAGAAAGCATGAAAACAGAATCTGACTATTCTGTAACTAAGCTAAAATGGAAGGAAATATGCCTGCTCAGCGAAAACGTTTACACAAAATTTATGTCTCTATATAGGGTGTTTATTTTATTTTTCCCAGCTTTATTTGTAAACAAAGCCGCCAATTGGAACGATAAGGTTTATTACAGGTGACTAGGGGGCACTATAAGTTAAATGTTTAACTTGTGTCTATTTAATTTGTCCATTACTAGAAATAAGCCAATTATATTAATTATAAACTTGCTGAGTGTCGTTCGAAACATTAAATAGGTAAGTTTTAGAAAGACAGCGGGTGGAAAGTGCGGTATTCCAATCAAATAACGGGCACAAGGCGGGCGATGTGAAAACATAGATAAGACACGAAAAAACTGTGCAGCGGCACGTTCACACGCGCCTGCAACCCGAGTACAGCCTCAACGGAAAAAGAATAGCACAAGTGACCGACGACCGGAGAGGCGAAATCGCGACACGCGGCACTATTGTTCCCGAACGCGCCGATGGCGAGAGTGCCAGTCACGTCCCATGTCTCAACGCGGGGGGTGGCCGGCAGAAAGCAGCCCATCCTAAAGCCCGCATTTGGAAAGCTATCTTATCCCTCATTTGTCGGCCGAGCAATGTGCCAACGTAATTGCGCACGCAAAGTCCTTTTCTTTTCCTTTTCTTTTTTTTTTGCACGGGCGTAGTGGTCGACTGATGGGCGGTATTTTTTTTCTTATTGACCCCTTTCGAAATTCACGTTCCGATTATTAAAATGTTAGAGCCACCGCACACTGGCAAAACAACTGACGACGCAGAAAGTGCAAGTCATTCCAAAAGATACTGAACGTCGGAGGTCGGCCAACGCTAGGAGCCTAGAAGGCAATCACATAGCGTCGAAAGTCCGACGTCACTGTGCTCATCTACTTTTTGTTTGTTTGTTTGTGCGTGCCTGCGTGCGTGCGTGCGTGCGTGTGTGCGTGCGTGCGTGCGCGTGTGCGTGTGCGTGTGTGTGTATTTTGCCTTAGAACCCAACCAAACGCGTTAAGGGTTGTCGGCACCCTGGCGGCTCCCCAGCCAAGTTGCCCGACCGCGAGGCGAAGGTGCCGAAGTTTTCCCGCGTGGCGGCGACGTCACGCCAGCCACGCACACATCGGATGCGCCACCTTGATAAGGCAGATCAGAGGCGGTGCACGGGGGGTCGCTGCCTGGACTCAGGCGCCGCTGGTAACCATGTTAATCGTCTCGTCCATGTCCCATTAAATGTAGTTTCTTGTTGTTGAAACCGTTGGCTCCGTGTTGTTCCTCCGGGTCGGGTATGCAGCAAGGCAAACCGACCACAATGGCGCCCAACCGTGGTATGCTACCCACTCGCAGGAATTTCACGGTGCTTGGTTTCTTCTTTCGGTAATTTTTTTTTTCCCATACCCCGTGTTTCCTATCGTTGTTCCGTGCTTCCGTCACGTCCGCGTTTGTTGTATTGGCGTGTTTCTGACTGTGTTTTTGTGACCGCGGCAATCGTTTTGCGCGCTTGTGTTGGGTTTTGGGGAGCGTTTCCTTTTTTTTTGTGCTCGCAGGCATGCTCAAACTGGAGCAGGAAGCCGCGATGGCCGCAGCGGCACAAATGAACCTGCTCACGAAGGTCACGGAGATGTGCGACTCCGTGATGCAGCGCCTGGCCCACACGCCTGGCCAGCAGGAGACCCCACCGCGAGAGCCCCGACCACACTTGACTGTTCCGGTCTACATGGGGTACGACGACGTCAAGTCCGTGGCAGACTTCCTGGGCGAGATGCAGACGTACCACCTTGCCTCCGGTGCCTCGGAAGCCTTCATCGTGGACCGGATTGTCCCGCTGGCGTTAGAAGCCAGCGTTGGGGTCACAGGCCCCCTTCACCAGCCTGGCGGACTTCCAGACAAGGCTTCGAGAAGAGTTCCTGTCTGCAGGCTACGCGACGCAGATTCTCTGAGAGCTCGAGGCAAGGACGCAGCACCGGGATGAAAGTCTGGTCCAGTACGTTCGGGTCATGCAAGAGCTCTCAAGAGGGCGGACCCGAAGTCACCGAAGTCGGACAGAGTAGCTCGGGTCAGAAGTCAGTGTCACCCAAGGTACCACAATCATCTATGGAAAGTAGCTGCTTTCCCTCAATGCTGGAAAAGCGCCCACATCATTCCTCTTCTGAAGCCTGGTAAAGACCCCTCTCTTCCAGCGATTTACCGTTACATTGCGCTCACTAGTTGTCTTGGGAAGACTTATGAAAGGCTCATCAACCGGCGTCTGGTGTATTTTCTGGAGGAAGAAAATATTTTGGAAATTAATCAGTGTGGATTTCGGGAGGGACGATCAGACGATCAGCCACAGACCATTTGGTTCGTTTGGAGACTTTTATCCGTGAGGCATTTGTACATCGGCAGCATTGTGTCTCGGTATTCTTCGACTTGGAAAAGGCCTATGATTCCACATGGAGGTATGGAATTCTTCAGGATCTACACAACTATAGGGTACGAGGCCGCATGCTCCAGTGTATACAAAAATTTTTAAGCGACCGGACTTTTCAGGTCCGCTTGTTTTTTACACTGTCCGATGTGTTCCCCCAGGAAAATGGAGTTCTTCAGGAAGAGTTTTAAGTGTTACTCTGTTTGCTGTAAAAATTAAGTCTTGCAAGTGTGATTCCACCGTCTGTGTTTTACTCATTGTATGTGGATGATGTACAGATCTCCGTTTCTTCTTACAACCTCTCTAGCTGTGAACAACAACTACAACTTACAGTCAATAGGATGAGCAAATGGGCAGATGAAAACGGTTTCACTTTTTCTCCCGAAAAAACTGTCTGCGTTCCCTTTTCGCTCCGCCGGGGATTGTCCCTTGATCCTTATTTGCATTTAAACCACATTGACATACCTGTTCGCCAGGAACACAAATTTCTGGGCATAATCCTTGACAAGAAGCTCACTTTTGTACCTCATTTGAAAGAACTGAAGCGCAAATGCTTAAAATCATCAAACATTCTCAAGGTGTTGTCCCACAACTCGTGGGGGTCCGACAGGCGCTGCCTCCTGCGACTCCACAATTCCTTAGTTCGGTCTCGCCTCGACTATGGTGCAATTGTGTATGGATCTGCACATCCATCTACACTAAAGATGCTGGATCCGGTTCATCACCTGGGGCTCCGACTGGCTACAGGTGCTTTTCGCACATCACCTGTGTTGAGTTTATATGCAGAAACCTTTCAGATGTCTCTCGAGAAGCGTAGACAGTACCTTAGCCTTTCTTATGCTTGCAGGGTCTATTCTGACCCGCAACATGCATCCTACACTAGCATCCGTACCTGTCGATTCTATCAACTTTTTGAAAACAGGCCACGTATCGTGCGTCCTATTAACTTCCGCATTCAAAGCCTTTGGGCCTCCCTCCAGTTTCCACTGAATGATGCTGTCATACTAAAGCACAAGGAAAAAGTTTCTCCGTGGGTCGAATTGCCGATTTTCTGCGACTGGTCGCTCACAAAGTATGATAAACGGGCTATTTCCCCTCAAGCCCTGCAGCAGGAGTTTCAGTCGATGCAGGAGACATATAGAGATTATACTGAATTCTATACTGATGGGTCGAAATCTTCATCTTTTGTTGGTTGTGCCGTATATTCTAGTTCCTTTGAGAAAGCTTTACGAATGGATGGTATGGCAAGCATTTTCTCTGCAGAGCTTTATGGTGTCTCTCTAGCCATTGAACATATCATGGGTAACAAAATATTAAAGGCTATCCTTTTTGTCGATTCACAAAGTGTGATACAGGCTGTCTCTTCTAGACTTCCCACAAAGAATATTCTTGTACTACATATACGGTCCAAAATAAACCGGGCTCTCAAACTCGGACACACCATAATATTCTGCTGGGTGCCCAGTCATGTTGGAATTCCAGGGAATGAGCAAGCAGATAAACTGGCTGCAGGTGCAAAGGACTCGGCAACAACTCTTGGGTTACCCTATCAGGACCTTAGGCCACTTTCGCAGAAATCACTTTTGAAGGCATGGCAGCCGGAGTGGGACGCGGAGAGTAGCAATAAACTTCATGTCATTAAGCCCATCTTTGCTCTGTGGGAGAGCTCATTCCTTAAGGAACGTCGACTGGAGGTTCTATTATGCCGCCTGAGGATTGGCCATTCACGTCTGACTCATCTACATCTTCTTTGTGGCGAAGACGAAAAGCTTTGTGCTCATTGTGGAGAAGTACTGACAGTTTTGCACATTTTATGGCATTGTAGATTTCATCACCAACATCGCCGACAAAGTTTTCCTGAACTTTTTAGAGGTCACCTTCCATTTCATCCTATGTTTTTGCTTGGTGATCATCTTTAGTGCCACTTAACCGTGTTATTGACTATCTTAAAAAGACCGGATATATACATCAGCTGTAACTTTTACCATGAAAACTTGAATATCTCTTTCCTAGTATAGCCGTCTTAAGTAATTTGTCTGGCGCAATATAGCCAAAGTCGCTCTTGCGCCATTAAACCCCAATCATCATCAACCCAAGGCACCACGTCTACCTGATCAACCGCACCTTTGAGACCCTTGAAGAGCTAGCCCGGGGCGCCCGCCTCATCGACGAAGCTCTTCATGCCGAGCGGAACTACGTGCCGCCGCCACTAGCCATGTACGCGCTCGAACCGGCATGCGCATGGCGGGGCCCCGAGGCCTCCACGCAAGTGGACTGTCCGAACGAGACCTCCCTTCCCCACCACGTCAACCAGGAGAGTTGGCGTGGCATGCATGGTGATATCCCGTGCGGGAGAAGCGTATGTTCGCCTAACTCTCCCCGAGAGGTCCCCGGAGGTCACAGCGAGGCCCGTGAGGGTTTCGGGCGGGGGTCGCCACGACAGGTGGGAGGTCGTTGGCCGTGCCCTATCGTAAGCTGGGGCCCAACGGAGATCACCACTCAAGCGAACCATCTTCATCAGTCTGCTCCTGCAAGTGCTGGCGAAAACTGGCATGGTGCGGTCGCAAACCCGCAGCCCAGCAGCATTGACCCCCGCCGCAACGGAACAAGCCCTCCCCACAACAGCCAGTCGCAAGCCTGGTGGAGGCCCTCCCATAGTGGTTCCTTATCCGATCACTGGAGGCGGTCCGACGGGCACCTCGGTGCGGGTGGCCTAAGCAGGCAACTGTCGTCGGACTGCTGCTACGAGTGCGAGCAGCCCGGCCATCACCGAAAGCAGTGTCCAAGGCTTCTGGACACTACAAACAAGAGGTGGCACGAGACGGCGGCAAAGGGCCGGAACCAAAACAACCAGGGAAACTACTACGGCCGGCAACGCTGAAACCAGACAGCCACTCGCCGACGGCCTGTGCAGTCCCTGGGAGCGGTCAGGCCGCGGCACAGATTTCATCGGTATGTCGTATCCAGCCCGAGCCTAACATCATTGAACCGCGCATGACAATATCACTGCTCGATTTTCCCATTGCCGCACTTTTGGATTCTGGGGCCGCTATCTCGCTCATAGGGGATTTCTTTTTCGAACTCTGCAAAGCAAAAAAGATAAGCCTCCGGGAGTGCGAAACCCGTTTGCAGCTAGCTTCTGGTACAGCGATAACAGCTGGAGGAGCCGTGAGGCTGCAGATTCGGTTTAATGGAAAGAAGCGACGTCAGCGATTTCTTTATATGCCAGGACTTGTGGTACCTGTGATCTTGGGCCGAGATTTCATTACAGGCGAAAGCATGACACTCGACTTTTCTGGTGGTGGATACCGGCTGGGACAACAACCGGAGCTGACTCCGTTTACCAAAAGGGAGGACTGCATCCCTAACTCGACCACTGCAGCCCACTTCACCACGGTGCAAGACGTCTTGCCTGCCGGCGTTCGAGAATCGTTGCGAAAGTGCCCCGCAAGCAGCCAGCAGAAGCAGGAGCTGCAAGCCGTCCTGGAGTCTTTCTCACCGATGTTCACGGAAACACCTGGAAAGACTGACATTCTGCTGCGCCGTATTGAAACCGGTGACGCGCTGCCTCGGAGGTGCAACCCTCGACCGATCAGCGTCCACAAAAGGGCACTCCTTGATGCGGCGCTCGAGGAAATGATCGACACCGGTTCAGTACGTGAGTCGAAGAGCCCCTGGGCATTCCCCGTTGTTCGCGCCCCGAAAAAAGACGGAACAGCCAGACTCTGTGTGGATTACAGGCGGCTTAACGATGTGTCCGTACGAGACAGCTACCCTTTCCACAGCATTTCCTCCGTGATGTACGCGCTCGGTAACGCGACCGTGTTTACAACGCTGGATTGCAGTCGCGGGTTCCTTCAGATCGAGATTCACCCATCAGACGTTCCAAAAACGGCTTTCATCTGCCACAGAGGGTTGTTCGAGTTCACCCGGCTGCCGTTTGGCTTGTCTAACTCTCCAGCCAGTTTTCGACGCCTGATGGATGTTGTACTTGGGAACTCGAAGTACGAATTTGCCATGGCATACATGGATGACGTGGTTGTTTTCTCGAGAACTATCGAAGAGCATGTAGAGCACCTTCGCATTGTACTTGAGCGAATGCGTAATGCTGGGCTCACGATTCATCCCGGAAAGTTTCAGTTAGCCGCGCCCAAGATTAACCTCCTCGGATTCGTTGTGGATAACGGCACGCTCCGCCCCAACGAAGATAAGTTGCGCGCGCTAACGGAATACCCAAGCCCACATGACGTAAAGAACCTACAAAGATACCTCGGAATGATTGCGTTCTACAGGGATTTCATTCCACACTGTTCCGAGATATCGCAACCGCTCAATCACCTTCTAAAAAAAGACGTCAAGTGGTGTTGGGCCGAACAACAACAATGGGCATTCGCAGCCCTTTCATGAGCCGTGACTGACAACGCTTGTTTACAGCTCCCAGACTTGAACAAGCCGTTCGTTCTGCAGACAGATGCAAGCGACTGTGGCCTGGGTGCTGTCTTGCTGCAGGAGTATGGCGGTGTGCTTCGGCCAGTTGCTTTCACGAGCCACACGCTAACTCCAGCCGAGCGCAACTACAGTGTCGCAGAACGTGAATGTCTCGCCATTATTCATGCTTTGAAGCGCTTCGATATGTACCTAGATGGCGCAACGTTCCAGATTCAATCTGATCACTTAGCGCTATCATGGCTAAGGGGGCTTAAGAATCCAGCTAGACGTCTTGCTCGTTGGGCGCTTACGCTACAACAGTACGACTACTCCCTTGTGTACCGCCCGGGGTCAACTAACAAAGTTGCTGATGCGCTTTCTCGTGCTCCACTTCCCGAGGAACACTCGCAGGATTCCCATGGCTTGGTGACCGTCGCGGCCACGACACGAGGATCCCCAGATTCACGGTGGGGTACATTGGTGAGCCGCGAGGAGCTTCGCAAGGCGCAGCTGGATGACGGACTCTGCCAACGCGTGTCCGCTTGGCTGGCAGCAAGAGGTCCAGTCGACCGCCCAAGTGACGAGGAGTTCGACTCCTACTTGATGCGCGACGACGGCCTCCTGCTGCGCTACATCCCCCAGGCCGACGACGATCCGGATGGCTCGGCATTCCGGACCGTGATACCCCGGAAGCTACGTAAGCTTTTCATCCAATACATGCATGACTCTGCCTTGGCAGGACACAGCAGTGGGAGCAGGACTTACGAAAAGTTATCCCAAATTGCTACCTGGCCAGGCATGAGGCAGGATGTGCTCCGATACGCTCGTAGCTGCTCGGTGTGCCAGACGGCAAAACCACGCGGTGGCCAGCCCCCCGGTCTCATGCAACCAATCGCGAGTCAGAGCCCTTGGCAGATTTGTTCCTGTGACGTCATGGACCCCTTCCCACGTAGTACCCGGGGTAATCAGTACTTATTCGTGGTAACCGACCACTTCACGAGGTGGGTCGAGTTATTCCCTTTGCGGAAGCTAGATTCGCAAAAAATCTGGGAGTGTCTACTCGAAACATTCGCTAGGTTTGGCTTTCCTGCACAGCTTGTAAGCGATAATGCCTCCTATCTCACGAGTAAGGTGTTTGTGGACGCATGCGCGGTACTGGGAATCAAGCACAAAAGAACTTCCCCGTACCACCCGCAAGCAAACATCACGGAAAGGGTAAATCGAAACTTTAAGATGATGCAAGTGGCCTACACCGAGCGCCACAAGGACTGGGACGCGAAACTGCCTGAGCTGGCATTCGCAACCCGTACAACCACTAATCGGTCAACGGGTCTCACTCCTGCCCAATTAAATTTCGGCAAGGAGCTCGCATTCCCGCTTTCTAACAGCCTCCTTTCTACAGAGTCTGGAGGAAGGCCTCGCCCCTACGTGAAGTTCGCAGAGGACCTGCGAAAGCGCTTCTCGGATAACCTTCGAGAGGCCAGAGAAAATCTAGACGTCGCCCGGGTACAGCAGGCTGAACAGTACAACCGGGGGCGACGTGACTTGCAGTTCGAGGTGGGAGATATTGTGCTCCGGCGTACTCACCCACTGAGTGACGCCGCTCGAGGCTTCGCAGCCTCCCTCGCCAACAGGTGGGAAGGTCCGTTTCGCGTGCGTGAAAAGTGCCCGCCACTCACTTACAAACTAGTTAACTGTGAGTCTAGTGAGGAAACCGGACCTGTTCATGTCACCGACCTTAAACGATTTTTTCAAGCAGAAGACGAAGATTTCTCGCAGGACCGGAACGACACTGACGGCAGTCCCGTTCCGGAAACCCCCTTGTCTCCACCGAGGCGGCGGTATAACCTGCGACGTCGGTGACACCAAAGAGAGAGGAACCCTTTTTTTTTTTGTCTCCTTGGCCTCTCTCGCATTTTGGCAGTAGTTGTCTACTTCCACGGATCTGCCCCCTCTTCAAGAGAGGGGGGAGAAGATTGTGTGCCCACCTCAGATCCGATATGTCAAACTTTCTGGAAGGGGTGCGAAGATAACGTCAGGCTCAACCCTCAACTGAGCTCCATGTCGTCTGCTTCCTTGTTTTTCTGTGGAGCTGGCTCATGGACACCACCGTCACCACAGCCGCCATCGGAATGACACGGTGGCCGGTCTCATGGTGGACCAGGCCACCAAGGACGTCGGCGCGCCAGGGGCAGCCCAGAGAACCATGGACCACGTGCAGAGCAGCCACCTGCTGGAGGCCTGGTTCAGAACAAGCTCAAGTGACAAGCTAGAGCTGACCGAGCCGCCGCGCTCGTCAGCAGCCGCCGCGCTCGTCAGCAGCCGCCGCGCTCGTCCAGCAGGCGTCGGCCGGACTTACAACGTCAGTCCGCCCAACAGCGCCATCCACCCCCTGACACCCACAACGTCTCCCGTCATCGACATGCCGGACAAAGCTTGAGGGGGGGGGGAAGTGTGGGCACCCTGGCGGCTCCCCAGCCAAGTTGCCCGACTGCAAGGCAAAGGTGCCGAAGTTTTCCCGCGTGGCGGCGACGTCACGCCAGCCACGCGCACATCGGATGCGCCGCCTTGATAAGGCAGATCAGAAACGGCGCACGGAGAGTCGCTGCCTGGACTCAGGCGCCGCTGGTAACCATGTTAATCGTCTCGTCCACGTCCCATTAAATGTAGTTTCTTGTTGTTGAAACCGTTGGCTCCGTGTTATTCCTCCGGGTCGGGTATGCAGCAAGGCAGACCGACCACAGGGTGCCGCGACATTGCAATTTTAGTTCACCATTGTGCAGGGGTTGCACAGCTGCCAGCACGGGGCAGCCTTTCGAAAGGGATCAATAGTTTTCCCCTAAACCGACCCTTTGCTGGGCGACAGACTGTTAAAGATTATGTGCGGCAGTGCAAATGCAAGCCACCGTAAAATAACTTGCAGTATACCAAGATGGTGTTTTAAACTGTGCTGCATTTATTTTTCGCAGTGAAAATAAACTCTGTAATTTTCCTTTAATTACAAAAAGAAAAATTCGAATCGAATATTAGCACTGCACGTGCACTAGAGAAAATAAAAATATACAGTGGATTTGCAACAGTCAATGAAATAGAAGCCGTGGCAGGTAGCTGCTCTAGTGTCTTGCGAACACTCCACCAGCCTCCAGGACATTGCGTGCGCGCGCAGGCAGAGTGGTATACACCTCTTTCGTAAGGGTGCCGCCATCTTGAATTGTCGTCACTTCCAGTATGTGCGAAAACATTGTTTTGCCGTCGCCGCGCCAATAGAAGGCATTTAGGACAAAAACGTAACCGTCACACATTCTCGTTTTGCCTCCCCTTTATCTTTTTATTATTTGCAGGTTGAGACGTTTTAATATTTTTTCGTCGCCCATACCGGATATGCCTACTTGGCGGTCGGGGGCGAGCGTAAGCGGAAAAGATCTATAGAGGCTGCTCGCGAAATGAGGGAGGCCTTGAAGTCTCGTCCATTCTTCTCGCACAGCCTCCCAAAGCAGGTCTTGTGACGCTCCATGCAGGTTCTTTTTTTCCAGTCGTTGTTTCATCACGCCCCACACCTTTTCTATGATATTAAAATCTGCTCCCTTTGGAGGCCATGGAAGCTCCTGGATGCACAGTTCCTCAAGCTTCTCTCGCACCAGTCTTGAAGAGAGAAAACAAAATAAATATATATATATATATATATATATATATATATATATATATATATATATATATATATATATATATATATATTAATCAAAGCTGATAATTTGTCTTGGAAAGATTTGTGCACGACTCACTATGAACATGAGTTATGGGGTTACATTTAATGAAAGTGATCGCCATTTTTCGTAAGCCTCTCGTGGTATGACCTTCCTAAAAAAACGCAAGAAAGCAATCGTTTCGCAAAAGAAAAAAAAATAATGTCAGCTTCTTTAAGGATCTTCTGGAAAACATTGAAAAAGAGTGGCGGCCAAGAGTACAATTTAGCAACAACAATCACAAGCCCCAGAAAGGCATCCGTAAGCGCAAACCGCAACCGCAATTCATCTTTTTTTTTTTAGGCAATTGAATTTTCTATTTTAACACGCCCCCTCCACTGCATGGCATCCGGGGAGCAATTTTGAGCCCAGATTTTATATACGGGGTGTTCCATGTTAATTCGAACAGAACTTAAAAAAAAAAGGCGGTGAGTTACGTGGATGCCGTTTTAACCCTGTGTTTGTGGGGCAGGGCGGGCATTAGATAAGGGGATAAGTGTCGTAATATGTTCACTAATTTACCAAAATTTCTGTCTTAACTTTTTAATGGTTGATTTTATGGGGCATGTTGCAACTGCAATTTTGCGTTTTTTCGCCTGACTTCAAACCCACGGGCTTGAAAGAGCGCAAGAAGTAGCACTGATAAAGTCGCGTGGATGATTGACGTAGTCGTTTCGGCCACGTCGCCATTGGTGAGTTTTAGTATTGCGTATACGAGAAAACCCAAGCACTATGCGTTTGCGTTAGCGTTGTGTGTTCCACGGTGCGCATGCGCGAAGTCGCCTTGCGCCAATCCAAGGCCGAGGTTTGGGCTCCGCGCACCCGCAGTGTGGAACACGCAACGCTAACGCAAACGCACAGGGCTTCCGTTCGCTCGTATACGCTATACTAAAACTTACTCTCTGGGAGGCGCATTTACCAAGGACATGCTGTAGAGACAGTGACAAGGTGTCCAAAACGACAATCGTCTACGCGATATTATCGGCGCTAGCTCTTGCCCTTTTCTAAGCCCGTGTTTATTTAAATCAGGTGAAAAAACGCAAAGTTACAACGATGAATATCTTAAAGCCTATTGCCCTTTCGCGAATCGTGTCAATTGGAATAGCCTTCAATAATGACTCGCTTTATATTGCAATTTCGACATGCCGCATAAAATTATTAATAAAAAGTTCATTAACACATTTCGGTTAATTAGTCAACACATATTCTGAGGGTTATCTTCTTTTATAGTGTCTGCCGAGCCCTACAAACACGCGGAGAACACAGCATCTCCGTAACTCTCGCCCACTCTTTTATTCTGTTCCATTTGAAATAAAACATTTTCTATAATTCGTTCAGTGTGGACTTCATAGGTCACAAGACATCTAACCTGGATGTGTGGATGGGGCTCCTGTCATGCTGAAAAATAAAGCACCCATCCGGAAATGGGCCATCCAAAATGAAATGAATAAAGACCCTCTCTAGTAGGTCTGAATACGGAAGCTGTCATGGCTCCGTCTATCCGGATCAACGGACCAAAGCCTTGATGTGTTATTACACCCCACACATTAACAGAACGGCGGCCGCTATCGGTAACGTGCTGCTCGTTCTTTGGATTATACCTGCAACAAATAAAAAATGAAGACCTTGTTTTTTAGCCAGCAGGTTAACATTTATTTTCGAGAATCTCGCACAGTATGATTGAACTGAAGAGTAAACTTGTCAGCTACAGATTTGTAAAATGGCCGAGAATGTTAGAATAGAATACATTAAAATGACCAATGGTGTAACTTCCATAATCATGGCTGTCACTCAGTTCTCGGTGTCTGATGTGCAATGGAAGATATATCAAAAATTAGAAGTGTCACTTTTCTATTCTCCGAGAAAGAAAACTACGTTACCTACCGCGTGCAAACCAGCCGCCAAACACGGCGCTGTTGGTTCCACTTGCTAGAAAACGTTGATTCGACCGTGAACACGACATTCATTCAATTGTCGACAGTCCACGAAAGGTGCCTAGTGGCAAACACCAGCCTAAGCCGCTTGTGATTTTGGGTCAAGAGAGGCCTCTGGCAAGCCATCCTACTGCGGAGCCCGACTGAACGCAGGCGTTCTCTTATGACAGTCAGGGACACCTGCAGGCCAAGTTCTTCTCGTATCTCCTGGGCAATAATAAAAGGATCACAGCAGGCTGCGGCCACAATCCATCTGTCTTCCTCTACTGTGGTCCTTCTTGGGCGCCCACTTCGATCCGCGTCCCTAATCCTCGCCCCTTCGTGAAAAGCACGCACAATACGTGTTACGGCTCCTAGTGAGCACCCAATCTCTGCAGCAATACCCCTCCTCGTTCGACCTTCTTGCACAAGGGTCAATATCTGAACCCTTGTCGCGTTATCAATCCTCGGCATCCTATGTCATTCTGAAAAAAATTACGGGGACTTCACCTTTGCCTTTGCTGTCCTGTAACACAGGCTCTGACGGCCACAACGTTTGACAGTCTATCGCCCAGCAAAGTGTCGCTTTAGGGGAAAAATGCAATAAAGAGAATAGCGCCGTTCACAACGCCCGAGCAAAAAAAAAAAAAAGAAGGTAATCGGACCAATGGTGAGGGTGCAGGCTAGCTGGTGTAAATTGAGCATAGTTGTAACCCGAGACTGGGGTTGTAACCCGAGACTGGGGACAACGTCCCTGTCGTTCTGTGTTTTGTCCCTTGTCCGTATCCCCAGTCTCGGGTTACAACTATGCTCAAGGTAATCGGGTTTGCGTGGGCGCTAGGTTTATGCAGGGAGTGAGGCACCCTAGGTTTATGCATCGTCCGGCCGACAAATGAGGGATAAGATAGCTTTCCAAATGCGGGCTTTAAGATGGGCTGCTTTCTGCCGGCCACCCCCCGCGTTGAGACATGGGACGTGACTGGCACTATCGCTATCGGCGGGTTCGGGGACAATAGCGCCGCGTGTCGCGATTTCGCCGCTCCGGTCGTCGGTCACTTGTGCTATTCTTTTTCCGTTGAGGCTGTACCATACAGCAGTGATGCACGACCGGATGTCGGTGCGATGCAGGTTCAGATTGGAAAGGGCAGGAGCGGCTTTTGAACAAAGGATTTTCTGGGTGTTACAGCTCGAACGTTTGCTTCATGTGCTGTGAGCTGGTGTCCGGTAGCCTACTCGGCAACCGATAGTCTTTTGGGTTTATACCGGTTTGCACCTGCTGTTAAGTGATTACAACACAACCCCCGTTACTTGCCTACCGTTAGCAGGTTTCTGAGTATATCGGCAGTTGCGAGCTTTGCAAGTTCGAAGCTCTTTGTGTCTCTCCGGTGCATCGAAAAGGACCGTCAGTTCCGTTCCGCCTGGTATCAGTTTTACTTTTCGGCAACTTTCCATGAACTTGGAAACGATGCGGCTAGTTGCTTACCTGGCTGCAGCCATGTTGGTAGCGCAGCACCCCTTACCGGCAAAAGGGAACGATCCAGTGATTCATCGTGCGGGCACTTAATTCGATATACTATAGCGGACGTGGAGTGCTCGTCTAGAATTAGAAATATTCGATTACATCCGTCTAGAAAATCAGACCAAATGTGATTCATTCCGCTTAGCTTGATAACAGGCGGTTAATGGGGCTAGGTTATTTCGATGTCCTTGTATCGCATACATGTAAAGGCAGGCAGTGCAATGCGTATAAAACTATGCACGTGGAAGTTTTCACCTAAAATATTTAGGCCTCCTCAAAACTCTCTCTTGCATAATAAAACCTACACCAAACCACGAGCGACAGTTAACAAAGCAACAAAAAGAAAAGATTAAAGCTTTTGAGTAAAAATTAAAAAAAAAAGACACCTTGAAACTTCAAAGTGACAGGCGATGTTTCATTGGGGCTTAGCTTCTCCCATGTTGAACGTCTCTTCCGGAAACAGTACCTGAATATCTAGGTTTTGCCAGAGGCATGTTTGTCCAGGTTTACAGATTGTGTCAGAGACGAACCGTTAAGCCGTGGTAACACCGCCAGGTCATCATAAGAGGGTCAGCCTGCGGATTCTCTCTGATGCAGGTTTCGTCATTGTCTTACAGTCCTGTGATATCGCTTACAAAAGCTTTGCACACATATGTTTAAACAGACTCATGTATGAAGTGAACGTGCTTGGAATATGTTATAGTGGGATTTTGGGAATATGTTATCGTGGGATTTTCGTAGTGAACATCGTATTTTGTAATAGTGTTAATTAGTTTTAGAAGTTCAGAACAGCTTGATGAACAGCCTTGTCACAATTGAAGAGAGACAAAAGGCATCTGATACGTGCTTAACGACTTTCGCTTGCCAGTATGTTCAATTGAGTTAAAATTTGGAAGAGGGGCATATGTTTGCCATTCTTAACGACTTGCAAACAAAATGACAGAGACATTAAAATTATCCAGACGTTTTGTCTGGAAAGCTTGAAGACTCTAAAACCCTGTTGTCGCTGCAATCTTCTTGTCTATGAATTTCGGGACACCAGTTTATGGAAAACGCCTTTGTGATCGGAAGCCGTAGCTAAGGAGCTCCGTTGATTTCAGTTAGGATTTTACGTATCTGTGATTCAGTGAGACCAAGGATTGGGCAAGTTTTCTGCAGAAAAAAAACTTCGTCCGCATATTGTTAACTTCAGATATTTTAAGGAAAAACAAAGCATCCTCACAATTTCTCGTAAGGTGGAGAATTCTTCGTCATATCCGTTGATATTTCGAAAGTTGTTTGCGAATAGTAACTAACATCTGTGGGATTATACAAACGCATTTCGGCTAGAGGGCATGAACGCAATCCTAAATTTTGACAGCTTGTTTTTAGACAGTGCAACATATTCCTGGAATCCTGTCACAAATTGGATTGTTCTGCACTGAGTACGTGAACACCCGCGAGCAACCTTCCAGATGTCTCTTGCTATTGTCAGCCTCGAATGCGCCGTGCGAAAGCGCGGCGCGTGTAAACAAAGTACGTCCGCATAGGAAGTTGCTGCGCATATGCGGACGTCATCCTGACGCTGTGCAGGATGTTGCCCTTGAGGTCGTTCGCACGAATAGTACTTGAGATCGCGTTAGAGGTCGTCCTAGAGGTCAACTTAGTCGTCGTACGTGACTCTGTGTGCTAGAATGTTCTCCTAGATGTCCTTTTAGCAACCAGTTAAACCCGCGCCGCGGATGCAAGGAGCGGCAATATGCACAGATTCCCATTTCCGCACAAGCTAAGCAGCGATTATGGCTTTAACTTAAGCTAGTTGGCACATGGTCAATGATGGCGTGGAAACAACTTGAACATTAAACGATTACACAGTGGGAAGACAAGACACATGCATCTCTAATGGTGATGGGGAAACAAGTTGAACATTAAATAATTGCAAAAAGCCAGAACTGTAAACGATGACAGAGAGAGGAAAGAATTACTGGATTCCTAAATGACTCTCTGCAGTCGCGCTACGAGCTATGTCGTAAACCAGTAATGAAAAAGTGTTTTCTCAAAATGCGCGTCGTCGTATCAAAGTGAACTGCGTCCTGAATCTCATGACAAATGCTGTCGCAATTTATAGACAACGAAAGTAGTGATTTCTGAAGTAAAAGTTATCCTACCGAGATTCCAGTGAACGCTCAAGATGGCGAAATTTTGGCTTGCCAGATAAGGCTGTTTAACGAAAAATGCTTAGTCATTGTTTTTTTTTCGGCCATAAAGTTCAGTGCCTTACTCGGTTAAACATATTTGCAGTAACCTAGGTGATCACGTTAATATTAGCGTGGATTTGAATCTTCAAGCGATTGCATAAAATGGTGAAAACTTCGGGGGTGCCACTGGTGGTAAATTGTACACTGAGTTATACAGCTTATCGGACTTTTCTTTTCACTTGAACAGTTTGTTCTAGAACCAAAATTGAATGATGATATGAGCCATCTGGTGGATTGTTTACGTTGTAACACTTGTTGGACCTTTGACAACTGGAACACTGTCCCAGGGATTAGTGACCATAAATCTGTCGTGCCTAAAGCCAACTTAAATGTGTGAGCATGAGCAAATGGCGTGAACGAAGGATAATTTTATGACCGGGCAGATTAGGCAGATAGGATATCTGAGCTCGAATCTTATCTTCCTGTTTTTGAAACCTTGTTGGAACGCTCGAACATCAATGGCCTATGAATAAAACTAAGAAAAAAATACTTCGCTCAATGGAAGAGTTCGTTCCTTCCCGTATGCATACGCAAAAATGAGCACGTGACAAGCCGTGGTTTACACGTGAGCGGCGTGTATTACTCAACAAGAGGTGAAGGGCCTGTCTTAAATTCAGTAAGATGTGGCTTCCGAGTATCTTGCTAAACAAAATAATTCGGAAGAGCGGTTTGAGACAGGTTAGAGCATTTATAAGGCCTTTGTCAATTTAGGAAATAGCATTTGGCGTTCTCCAGACCAGTTCTGGAAATACGTCTGCAGTAACAGTAAACACATTTCTTCCTTTCCGACGCTCAGGCACAGTGATGCTCTCATCGATAACGATTCTGAAAATATGAAGAACTTTATTTTTACACTTTCGGTCGGATTTGAGATCTTGTATGCCGCCTTCGGCACACCTCAATGATCTAGCGGCGACAAACTTGATGCCCGCAGTTAAATTCAGTATGTATAGATTTGTAAATCAATTGAGTAACTTATACAAAACTAAACGTAATTGTCCGGATGGTATCCCTTCGTGTATTGTAAAATCTTCCTTTATTTCGTGGTGCCTTTGCTTTAAGGTACTGCTCGAAAAATCACTACTCGAATCTTCTCTGCCTTAGATGGGAAGGTTGCTTGAGTCATCTCATTGCATAAAAGTGGCCCTAGCATCAGTGTCACAAATGATCGACCGATAGCGCTGGCAAACATATTTCGCAAGACAAGGAAAAACACTTTTTATAGTGATATTATGATTCACCTTCGCGGATTAAATTTTTTTCTTTCATCGCAACGCGCATTTCATCGGGGCTATTCTTGTAGTACGCTATTGAAATTTTTATGACCTTTTTATGTCAATCAAGTTGTGACGGTGGGTTCAGCTAGTCATTAGGTATTTTTTGATTTCAGTAAGAGTTTTGATGAAGTTCCATAAGATTTTTAAATTTCTAGCTCTGTGCCTATAAACTTGATGACAAAGTTTGTAAATTGTTTTTCAAATTTGGTCGTTGAGAAACTGATAGATGGTTATGAACAGCTTATAATCCCATATGTTTTATATTACTTCAAGTGTGCCGCAAGGCTCTTTTTGTGTTACAACTATTTTGCTCATTAATTTAAATGTCATTGCTCATGATGTCCGTTCTACTTCAGAAAGTTTGCAGATGGTTGTGTAGCATAGACTGATCAAGACCGCACATGCTAGCCTGATTGTGCAAAGACACTTGCTCTCCATTGAATTTTGGTATCACCCACGACAAATTACTTTAAACATAAAGCAAATGTACACGCCACCTTTACAAATAAATTATGACCGCCATCATATAGTTTTTCAGTAAATCAAAAAGGCCTAGAAACTGTTAAGATATATCCGGGTGTACTCTTCACTTTCGATTTGCAGTGGATGGCAAATGTTGACTCAATTCCTGAAGGCCTCGCGCATGGTTGGGGTCTTGATATACAATGTTAAAAAAGTACTCCAATCTATCGAAGGATCGTTTTAATTGTCACATGGTCGTTTTATGCTCAAATATTCCTCTGTTGTCCGAAACCCTTTTATCGGATTGTACAGGCAGCCGGCAATGGCCAGGCGGCGCCACGAGAGCGACTGCATTCAGCGCCACAAGCGGAGGCGTCTCTGTTAATGGGGCGGCCAGCTTTCCCGTCGGGCCGTTGCGAGCGGCGGCGACCCCGATTTCAGCAGTCCCCGTGTGTACCTGCGTCCCTGGTTTTTATGCGGTTTTTTAATCGGGAGCCTTGCTAGGTCCAAGTGCTGAGAGAATATTGTAGAATTGTCATTTGGACACCAGTTTGAGTTGTCTTCACTACTTGTGGCCGCCCGATCGGTCTGTACTTCGCTCGTTTCCCAGGAAGTGACACAATACACTAAGAAGGCAGCGGATGGGTTAATTGTACATCCCGGTTGCCCGTTTTTGAGAGCCGGCACTCCGGACCCGCCGACCCTGGTGTTCGCCCGTCGTTCAGAGCTCACAGTCGGAGCCCGTGTCCAGGCCTGCGGATCGCCCTTCCCACGCCAGTGTTGCGTAGGCTAGCTGTTCTGGGCTATCACTGCCAGAGTCTCGCTGCGGAACCACTCCGGGATCGTCATGGATTAGGTCAGGGTTCGCCGCTTCCGCCGGTCCTGATCCGAACTTCGCTGGTGGAATGCTCCCGGGAATCGCCATGGGCCAGACCAGCCAGAACGGCTCTATCGTTCCTGCCCGGCCCCAGCCTCGCGCAGCACGCTGTTCCTCTTTCCTCGCCGGCTGGCCCCGCTCGCGCCTCGCTGGGCCGTCCTCTCCTCCCGACGCCCACACACACTAGGATAAAATTTGGGTAATTAGAACCAAACTCTGCATGCTACAGAACCGTACGCACATTGCAAAGCCTGGTGTAAAATGGCGACAGGCAACAAAGTGTACGCGTAAGACGGATATTTACGCTTCGGATGAGATTTTTGTAAAGAAAAACTTTAGCATCCTGCTTTCTGCACGCCGTCACATTTTGTTACCAGACTCAGCATTAAATTTGGTTGCTCAAACAAACAAAACTTTGCGCTACAAAAATCCACTATTCGAAAACTCGCAGGTTTGGAAGGTTTTGGTTGCGACCACGCGTGCCGAACGGCATTAGGAGTGCCGGAACGGGCCGACGGGCCTTTCGCTTGAAGACCTGATCACCCCATTCTCGACGCCACAGCGAAGCAACAATCGCCCCGATTGTTCCTATCGTACCTCCCTTATGTGGCTGTCAAAGCGACTCGTAATGCAACTTGTATAAATATGTTATTTTGCCGAGTAGCCTGCAAAATGAGTTCGTCCGACCACTTTCCAAGCCTGCACATATATTTTCGTTCACTTCCCTCCCAACAGTTTCTGTAAAATTCACTTACTTGTTGCGTCGTACTGCAGTAATTCATAGAGTTATTATAATGCAGTAATCCACTTCTGTCGCCGTGTCGCTTCCCAAGATCTCGAAGGGAAGCTGGGGAAGTGGTGAAGTTTGATCCTTGAGTCACCTTCGCGACTGTGGCCGTCCTTCATGCAGCAGTAGCAATGTTTATTTTTTGGGGGGAATTCTAGGAGTAGGCGAGATGTCACAGGAACCCGGTGAGGTTATAGAGACGTGAAGTTGGGTCTTACTTTTACGAAAAACGGATCCAAAAAAACTTACGCCGATCCGAAATGCAACGTTCACACGTGGTTTCTGGATGCGCCCGACCGCAGCCCCCGCGACCCGCGTAGTCCTGGCCTACCCAGTTTCTTTATTTTGCAGCCGCTAGATGGCGTAACATGTAGCGCCAAACTGCATTGCAGGTTGCCTCTAGTAATAAACTTAAAAGAAATTTAAAATATGGCTGTAATGTGTTTTCAAAGAATTTATGATTGGCGACTTAGTATGACGGAGTGTAGGCCCTATTGGAAAACCCCAATATGAACAGCGTTTTATGGATATTGGTAAACAATATCTTTTTATTGTATTGCAATACAATATAGACAGTGTATTGGAAAACATTACATTTATTGTATTGTATTACAATAAGGATTTGTTATGGGATTCCAATATCAATTATACGCTGAAAATATTGGAATCCAATACCGTATAAACCCTTATTGGATCCCCATGTGTCGTATGGGTGTGACGTAAAGATGGTGAATAAAGGACGAAGAACCCGAGGACGGCGAGTGAAAGAAAGAGAGGTGTATCATGTACAGAAGAAAAAACGAAAATAGATGACGTAGCCTCACTCGAGTCAGGCACCGCACCTTCACGTCGTCGTCGGCGGCGGCCACGGGTGCTGCCTTCTGGGTCGGCTTGGGGAATGTTCGCTCTCCGGCGTAGGCGGCGGTCCCCTTGGCCAGGGCTAGCTCTCACGGGCCTCTAGCCGCCCGTCCAGAACCAGTCGTTGCTGCCGTCGGGACCGCGGGAGCCCACCGATGTCTTTTTTAGCGTCGCAGTTGCCGATCTGCCTTCAGAAGCCCCCTTTTTCACGCGCACCACACTGCCCGGCCCCACTTCGTCTTCCTCTCTTCTCGCTTCTATAGTCCACCTCATCACACGACCCCCCCCCTTTAAGACAATTGTTCCAATTGTTTCAAAAAGGGACAAACGAACAATCGAACTAAAAACATAAGAGTAAGAAACATCGCACTACTTTTCTAAGTTAAACTAAGTAATTTGGCCGGTGTTGACACTCACTCAGCTGGCTGTTCGCGTTCTCACGTCCCAGTTTCGCAAGCCATCATATTGCTTGTGTTTACCAAACTTGCATGTGTAAGCCATGTTTTCATCTTGTCATAGAAAGTTGCAATACAGAAAGGGATGGACAGGTCTTCACGATGACAGTGATGTGCCAGTGCAGATTACAAGCGACTCAAAAAGTCTGCTCCAAAGTTTTCGCTTCCCTTGATGTACGCGACGTGGAAGTCGTATTCGGCGAGTAGTAAACTCCACCTCAGTACCCGGTTGTTTAATTTTCTGGCTGAATTAAGGTACTGCAACGGTTGATGATCGCTTTGTAGGGTGAAGTGTCTTCCGAACAAGTATACATGAAACTTTTTTACTGCCCATATGAGAGCTAGACATTCTCTCTCTATGGTGGAATAGGCGACCTCTTGGGGTAGTAGTTTACGACTAGCATAAGCGTTGGGATGAAGAACGTTGTCGTGCTCTTGCATGAGCACGGCTCCCAAGGACCTTTCTGAGGCGTCTGTCCTCAGTACGAATATCTTCGTCACATCTGGTGATTTCAAGATAGGCTTTCTGGAAAGCAGTCTTTTCAGTTCATCGAATGCCTTTGCGTGTTTGTTCTCCCAGATAACTTTGTCAGGCGCTCTTTGTTTCGTCAGCTCCGTCAAAGGAAGTGCGGTCTCCGCGTAGTTTGGGATAAACTCCCTGTAGTAGCCTGTTAATCCCAGGAATGATCTTACTTCTTTTTTGGTTCGAGGTTGTTTACAGTCCTGGATTTTCTCCAGGGTCTCCGTTAGAGGCTCGAAGGATCCTTGCCCAACCTTATGGCCCAGGAATGTTATTTTGGAGAAGCCAATCTCTGTCTTTTTGGGTTTGATCGTTAGTCCTCCTTCTCTCACCCTGGTCAAAAACTGACGCACTGCTTTTAAGTGATCTTCCCAGCAGTCAGACGCAACTAAAACATCGTCAAAGTAGTAGTGAGCGTCCGGTACGCCATCAAGAATCTTCCTCATCAGCCGTGTAAATACTGCCGGGGCTGTTTTGATGCCGAAGGGCATAAACCGGAATCGATATAATCCCGTTGTTGTCGAGAAAGTCGTTGCGTCCTCTGACCCTGGAGCCATTGGTACCTGCCAGTAGTTCTTCGCAAAGTCAAATTTGGAGTAGTAACGTTTTGTGCTCACTCTAGCGAACATCACGTCGACGCGGGGGATAGGTTCGCAATCAGGTACTAGAACATTGTTCAGTTGGCGAAACTCCATGCAGAGCCTTGTGGTCTTGTCTTTCTTTTTGACGACAACTACCGGTGAACTGTAGGCTGAGTCACATTTCTCAATAATGCCTTGTTGTAGCATCTCGTCTACCTCCATTTCCACAGCGTCTTGCAGTGCTAGAGGGACAGGATACGGGCGTACTTGAATTGGTGTGTCCGTTGTCAATCTCAGTTTGCACTGTACGAGACTGGTTCGACCGGGACAGTCCGAAAATACGTCTCGAAATTCTTCTAGCAGTTGATAGACCTCTCCTGCTTGCCGTTCAGTTAGCTCCTCTGACATCTGTACATCGTTGTAGCCTTCCAGTTGGCTAAGGCAGACACTAGGAATGTCTTGCTCCTCTGACTCCTCTTCGATGGTAATGCCAACCAGGGCTTGACGGGGAGCACATAGAACTTCCATCTCTTCGTACTTTTTGAGCATATTGATGTGAAATACAGTAGACTTTCTTCCTAGGTCTATTAGGTAGTCCACGTTATTCCTCCTTTTCAATACTGGAAATGGTCCTTTCCATTGCAGAATCAACTTGTTCTTGTCCGTTGGCAACAAGATGAGGACTCTGTCTCCCTCTTTCAGTTGTCGAACTCCACTTTTCTTGTCGTAGTACCTCTTTTGGGTCATTTGAGCTTTCCTCAATTCCTCATGGGCGGTCTTACAAGTCTCTTCTAGTCTCCGTCGAAGATCCACCATATAACCATAGGTTGTTTTCGTTTCGGGGTCTATGCTTTCATTTGTCCAGAGTTCCTTCAACACTGTCATAGGACCGCGAACATGTCGGCCATAAAGAAGTTCGAAGGGTGAAAATCCTAGGCTGCTTTGCGGCACCTCCCGGTACGCGAAGAACAACGGATTAAGGTACCGGTCCCAACACCTCGGTTTTTCTTGGCACATCCGTTTAATCATTTGTTTAATTGTCCCATTGAACCTTTCGAACAATCCATTGCACATTGGATGGTAAGGCGTCGTGGTCAGATGTCTGAGCGAGAGCAAGCGGCTGACCTCCTTCATTAAAGCTGAAGTGAAGCATGACCCTCGGTCGCTCACAATTTCTCGTGGTAAGCCTACTCGGGCAAATATCTGTAACAGACCCTCTGCGACTTCCGCGGTGTCAATGCTCTTCAATGGGATTGCATCAGGGTATCTGGTTGCGAAGTCCACCACCGTCAGAACATACCTGCTGCCGGACTCTGAACCCGGATTGATAGGTCCGATGATATCTATGCCAACTCTATGGAATGGTGTACTAATGATAGGCATATTTTCTAGGGGTGCCCTGATAACCAAGTGTTTCGGGATAGTCCTCTGACAAATGTCGCACAATTTCACGAATCGTTTCGCGTCCGCTGTTATTCCCGGCCAATAGAATTCCTCACGGATACGATCGGTGGTTTTTCCTGTTCCTTGGTGGCCAGCCATGATCCCCTCGTGAGCGAGCTTCAACACAATCTGCCGGAATTCTTTGGGGACCACCAGCTGTTTCCACTGTTTTTGCGACGAGTCCTTGTATCTTCTGTAGAGAATACAGTTGTGTAGAAAGAACTCGGATTCCTGCGATTTTCCCGACACAAACGCTGTGCCAACGACAGCGAAACACCTCTTCAGTGTTTCATCACTACGTTGTGCCTCCTTCAGCTTAGCGTGGTCAATGTCAATCGGATCCAATGTCATGACTGGTAACTCGGAAAACGTCCTTTGGCTGTCTGAGCGCCCCTTTCTGAGCGCCCCTGCGTATTTTCTTTCTTTATCCAGAACACCGTCGTCTGGCATCCTTTCACCCTCGTCTTGGGTCATCCTGCCGGCAGTCTCGTGCCGCACGGACGTGCTTATCAGCATGTTACTCTCCTCACTTCTTTTAGATCTCCCTGATCCTTCTCCCTCCCATTCCTCATCTGGATCATCAATCCCTCTCGCCCCTTCAATGTTCCCGAGTACCAAATCATACAGAGGGTTCTCCATACACTTCGCCAATACCTTGCCTGTAAAATAAGGCGTTCTTACATCCATTTCTGCCTCTGGCAGATATTTGACCGTCCTATCCAGCAAAAACACCGGACTGGAAACCCCAGTTAGCTGATCATCCGTAACCAGGTCTCTGTTCACTACAATCGTGTTACACCCACTGTCTCGCAATACTGTGGCAGCTCGATCTCCCACTTCTCCCCGAACCACTGGCATGTTTTTTACTAGAAATCGTGGAGCCTTTCCAAGTGCCGCATTCACCACTGGGATTTTGTCCCCGTTTTTCAGTAGGACATATGTGTCATCTGGGTCGGTCTCGTCAGGTGTTGGTCGAACGGAAAGCATACAGGAAGCCTGAGGAGGTCTATCCTGCTTGTCTTGCGGTTTCCAGTTACATGCTGCTGCCTTGTGTCCCGTTTTCCCACATCTCCAACACACGGGTAAGCGTTGAGCCTTGGTGCTCGCCCAGCAGTCTGCTGCCTTGTGACCTGGCTTGTTGCAGAGAAAACATTGACTCCTCCCCCTAGCGGTGGGTGGAATTCGGGTATCCTCCTTACTTCGATCTCCACCCTTGTTACTGTTCAGGCTGTCATTGTTCCTTTTTGCCAAGTTAGTTTGGCCCTGCGCCTCTAAGAAGTGGTCCGCGGTTACTGCCATGTTTTCGAGCGTCTTGCAGTTCCTCTCTTTTAAGAAGACTGATAGCATTGGGTGACAATATTTTAAGAACTGTTCCGCAACTATCAGATCTTTCAGGGCCTCGAACGTCTTCGCAATTTCTCCAGTTTCAACCCAGCGATCAAAGTACCCAAGAAGTCGGGCTGCAAATTGTTTCCCCGTCTCTGCCTCCTCTGGCTTGCTTTCCCTGAATTTCTCTCTGTACCCTTCAGTGGTGTAACGAAACCGCTGTAGCAGGGAAAGTTTGACTTTAGAATAATCCAATGACTGCTCTGGTGTCATCCGACCCACAACTGTCAATGCCTCACCGGTGAGGCACAAGCTTAAGGACATTGCCCATTTTTCTCGAGGCCAATCCTGGCTAGTTGCAACCCGCTCAAACCTTTGGATATACGCGTCCAGGTCGTCTCTCTTTTCATTAAATGGTGGAATTAGTTTGTGGGGACTCCGGTGACAAGTTTGTGCTCCCGAGTTCTCTCCCCTGCCATTGGTGTGGTGGACCTCATCATGAGCTGAGCCGCTATTCTCTTGTAAGCGCAGGCGCAGCTGTAACACTTCTTGTTCCTGTTGGAGCCTGCGGAGCTCTCGGTCAGCGGTGTCCTGTGTCTCCTTAGCTGCTTCCCGCGCATCTTCCCGCAATCTGACCCGTTCTTCGCGTTGCCTACCACGCTCTTGCTCAACCCAGGTACGGAGTTCTTCGCCCACGTACCCGAGCTCTTTACCAACACCAAGCAATTTTTCTGCATCCATGCTCTTATCTCTCCCACACAGCCGTCCCGGGGTTCTGCTCTCTAGGGGTTGTTAACAAATAGAGAGTCCTGTCGCGGACGCCAGATATTGTGATGTAAAGATGGTGAATAAAGGACGAAGAACCCGAGGACGGCGAGTGAAAGAAAGAGAGGTGTATTATGTACAGAAGAAAAAACGAAAATAGATGACGTAGTCTCACTCGAGTCAGGCACCGCACCTTCACGTCGTCGTCGGCGGCGGCCACGGGTGCTGCCTTCTGGGTCGGCTTGGGGAATGTTCGCTCTCCGGCGTAGGCGGCGGTCCCCTTGGCCAGGGCTAGCTCTCACGGGCCTCTAGCCGCCCGTCCAGAACCAGTCGTTGCTGCCGTCGGGACCGCGGGAGCCCACCGATGTCTTTTTTAGCGTCGCAGTTGCCGATCTGCCTTCAGAAGCCCCCTTTTTCACGCGCACCACACTGCCCGGCCCCACTTCGTCTTCCTCTCTTCTCGCTTCTATAGTCCACCTCATCACAATGGGATCCAATAAGGGTTTACGATTCCAATATACTCAGCGTATCATGGATATTGGAATCCAATTATATCGGCTACCAATAAAACTATATACGATTTGGAATATAACGTTTAGCGCAACATTTCTCTGCAACGCAGTCTCTTCTTGTGTGTATTTCTGAGTGATAAATTAAAAAAAATGTTGCTGTTGTCAAATTGTGAATAAAGAAGCAAAACACTGGACTTATCCATACCAAATATATTTAACATATTCCTGAACTGGAGGATCTGGCATTTACTGCAAAAAAAAGTTAATTGTTCAGGACTCTCATTCAAAAACTTGATGTTTGAAAACAGATTGTGAAATCCTCACCTTAATGAAAACAGCACCTGCTAGCTGTAGCCATATAGATACTGCAAAATAAGAATTTGTGATTAGTTAGCCACAAGTAGCAATCCTTCACCAAGCCGGATAGATTCAAAATTATGTCTGCGTTTGATTGTGGAAAAATAAGCTTCAATGCCACTGCCACTGGTCATTCTGAGCTCGGTCAATTAAATATACGTATCCGCTCGTCTGGCTTCACTATTCCTGCTTCGCACCTAACTAGAGTATCTGGAATGTTCACCTTTGAGGAAAAACGAACTGGTGCTTGCTTGCTTGTAGGCTGTGGAAACTGGAAGAGAGATTTGCGGTTAGTTGCGTCCAAGTAGCAGTTACTTTGAGTAGCCACGTAAAGTACACTGAGTCTGAAAGCTTCAAAATTACATGCGCGGGACATAGATATCCTCTTGCGACGTAACTGGGCACGTGTCAATGTCGCCCGCTTGTATTACAGAAAAATAAGCTTCAATGCAGGAACTCCCAGTCGTTCTGAGCTCCGTCAATTAAAAATGCTGTACTGGTCGTATGGCTTCAGTATTCCTGCTTCGGGAATCTGGAATTCTCATCTTTGAAGAAAAGCAAACTGGGACCTGCTGGCTCTTAGGCTATGGAAACCGCCAGAAAAATTTGCGATTAGCTGCGTCCAAGTATCAATTTCTTTGACCAGCCACCTACAGCACACTAAGCCGGATAAATTCAAAATTACATGTGCGTGACATAATATGCCTCTTGTGACAAAACTGGGCACAGGTTTTGTCGCCTACAGCAACACTGAAGCCAGACAGACAAGCGGTACGGCACCTTTAATTGGCGGAGCTCAGAACGAGTAGGGACGCTTTCACTGAAGCTTGTTTTGCTGCAATACACACGGGTATTGCAGCAAAACTAGCTTCAGTGAAAGCGTTCCCAGTCGTTCTGTCAATTAAATATGCCGTACCGCTTGTCTGGCTTCAATATTGCTGCTTCAGAGCAATCTAAAAAATCTAGAATCCTCACCTTTGAACGAGAACGAACTGGCGCGGGCTGGCTTGTGGGCCGTGGAAACTGCAAGAGAGATTTGCGATTAGTTACGTCCAAGTAACAATTTTTTGGGGTAGCCACCTACAGCACACTCAAAATTACATGCACGGGACACAGATGCCTCATGCGACGGACCTCCCTTCGTCCTTGTTTTCTGTTAACTCTGCTCACCTTCACCACTCGCCTTCAGTTTCTGCGCTACTTCTTTAATCTCGATTCCCTGGTTCCCAAAGGCCATGCCATGGCTTGTGCCAGGCACGGATCTGTCAGCTCTGCGACTGGCGCTATTGTGGCAAAGACGCCACAGCACCTGGCGCTTGATGTGCTCTTTCAATATTTTGAGCACGGCTCAAAACAGGTGGATGGGTGTCTGGTATGCCCTTTGCTTATTTGCGGATCGTTCCGAATCAGAGGGTAGGCGCTTCTGCGACCTGGGCGCATGATCGGTATTTTACAATAGTTGAAACCGAACTCTGCAGGAATCTTGAAACATAACAAACATAATGTGCACGCCAAAAGGCATAGCAAATGAAACACCAACCATCTATCTATTTTCGTTTCTTGTTCGCAAGAAGCTGTCGTATTTAGTGACGCATGCTCTTTCTCTTGTTTCTAGCACGGCTTTTCCGATTGAACCTTTGTTTCAGATCGGTGTTATATTGTCTCTTCTTTTTCATCCGTAAAAAATGTCTTATACTCTATCTCAGGAGTTGTGTGAACCAAAGGCAAAGCCGTTGGCGCGAGCACGTGGCTTTCAAATTCGCTTTTTTTTTCGCGAGTGCTCGTGAAAGGAAAGCAAATATGAAAGCCAGGCCCTCGCGCCTGTGCTTTTACCTCTGCTGCACGCAACTCATGAGATGCAGTATAGAGGCCGGTATGAAAATCCCGGTACCATTACGAGAATAGCGGTCGCCTGGCAATGCGATCTTTCTCGAATAATACCGTACCGGTGTTGAGAGTAGCCCTTTAACGGTGGCCATAAAACCCGTATAGGCGGCCGGTATTCGATACCGGGTGGCCCGCATTCGTGCACCGGAAACCGGTATAGCCACGTTAGTGGAAGATGCGTGAATTATGGTGGCCCGTAAGGACCTGTGCAGTTCAATATAAAGACGTACAGGTTTTCTCATTATCAAGGTATCAATGAAATCAACATAAAAAAAAGCAGTGAATTCTCAATTTAGAACACGCACTTTTCACCGAGGTTTTTTCTTTCTTTTTACGAGGATGCTTTGCACTATTTAGTCCCATTCTAGGCAAGGTGTATGTGTAGCTTCTGAACGTTTAAAGGTCATTAATTGATCGCAGATGTGGAGCACAACTCGAATATGACTCCGGCATATATACAGGCTTCTTTTTTTTAGCTCCAAATTTTTAAAAAAAGAAGAGCTGCGTTAGGGCAGTTTTAGTTATGCCAATAGCATACCCGACCTGGCGCCCACTAGGAACAAAGAATTTTTGGCAACTAGGCGGCTAATTTACAGAGATATATTAATTAACTTTTTAATTATTGTTTTTAGGGGGCCTACTGCATTTACGAAATTTAAGCCCAACCTTAATATGCTCCAACACCACAGCAAAATAAACGCACAAAAAATTTCTGCGGGCGTTTCTGGCTAAATTATTTCATTCCCGCATGCTCTTTGAAACCGAAACTGAGCAGAACAAGGGCGTCAATGGCGTCGATATCTTCGCTCTCGCCTTGCATCACAGTAGTGACGTCACCTGTGATGCAGGCACTGCCGTCAGCGCTATTGCAATACGTTGCTCTCTCCTTAGTGTTGTGCTTACCGCGGCAGGTATAAATCACGCTGTCCCAGCGGGCATCGTGACGCTACCCTTTCCTTTCGTTGATATGATAGAGGCTGCTCTGAAGACGTGTGCCAATGGTGCTACAAAGCGACGAACGCTGCGTGACTTGCTCCTCTGACGTAAAAGACGCAGGTTTGCACCCATATCTTCGGAAGGACGAAGGCTACAAATAACACAGGCGCTATGCGATTCATAGTGCAGTGCCTTATTTCTCTGACTGTGGCAAGGAACACATCTGAATGGCGTCGCTCATTGCGACAAGGCTCTCGGTTGAAGAAAGAACAGACATGGTGATCGCATATTTAACTATGCAAAAGAATGATAGTCCTGCTGCGCAACTTTATGCCGCTCAGCACCCAGGTCGCTTCGTTCCTGCCCACACTTCCTTCGGGAGTCAAAGAAAGAATAAAAAGACTTAAGGACAAGGACAGACAGCACAGTTCTTTCAACTGAATTGAGTTGAAAGAACTGTGCTGTCTGTCCTTGTCCTTAAATGTTTTTATTCTTTCTTTGACTCCAGTATGTTCACCAACACGCTCTTTCATCTTTGACACTTCCTTCATACGCGTTTTCAACAAGTTTGCATCAAGTGGCACGGTGGTGAGTGGGCGAAGACAGAAAAAATATGTCCTTAGCCGCGAATTCGAGACTGACGTTCTCGCGTACGTAACAGCTAAGCCTGAAGCAAGCGTGCGCGAAATTGCGAGGTCTTCTGGGGCAACGATCTCTACAGTGTTGAAAGTGCTTGTGAAGCATCGCATGCATCGGTTTCACGTTAGCCTGCACCAAGAGCTACGTGGCATTCACTTCCAACGACGACTGGACTTTTGCAATTGGGCCCTGATTGAAATGGACCGGGATCCTGGATTCTTGAAAAGTATTATTTGGAGTGATGAGGCTCAATTCTGCACAAATTCAACGGTGAACCTCCACAATGCCCATTACTGGGCCAGCGTAAATCCTCGTTGGCTCCGTCAGCACAAACATCAAGTGAGGTGGTCTATTAACGTATGGTGTGGAATATTTAATGATAAAATCGTTGGCTCATATTTCTTTGACGGCACACTGAACGGAAAACTATACACGGAGAGAATCTTTGAGGGATTCGTGGAAGAGTTTATTGCCGACCTGCCTCTCAGCGTGCTGAAGGATACGTAATTTCAACAGAACGGCGCTCCGGCGCAATCGTCTTCGCGTGCTGTTCGATTTCTACACAAAACTTTTCCAGAGCAGTGGATTGGACGCAGTGGTCCAGTTCCGTGGCCGGCACAATCACCAGATCTGAGCCCGCTAGATTTTAGAGCGCAGCTCTTAGGCGCCCGTTTATGGCTTGAGCGGCGTCGCCGTCGCCGTCGGCGTAACCAAGGTCACCCCGAGGTCACGTGACCCCTCCCAAGGTCACCCCGAGGTCACGTGACCCTTCAAAAGCTCACGTGACCCCCAGGTCACGTGACCCCCAAGGACACGTTACCCCCCCGAGGTCACGTGACCCCTTCCAATGTCAGCTCAAGGTCACGTGACCTCCCAAGGTCACGTGACCCCCCGAGGTCACGTGGCCCCCTCCCCAAAGTCACGTGACCCCTCCCCCCGAGGTCAGGTGACCCCTCCCCCCGAGGTCAGGTGACCCCCCCCGGAGCATATTAAAGAATGAGGGGAAGAGGAGAAGGAGGAGGAGGGGTCTACCCTCCCCTCAGTACCCTTCCCTCCTCCTCCTCAAGAGCTGCGCTCCAATTCGGCGTTACAGGGAGTTGTAAACGGCTTTCACTTTTTTCTTTGGGGTTATTTGAAGAATGAAGTCTTCGCCACAGAACCCAGCAGCGTGGACAACCTGAAACAAAGAATTGTCGCCGCCTGTGCCGCAGTTTAGCCGGAAATGCTCGAGCGTGTGTTGTGTTCCATGCGGAGCCGACTGATGATGTGGGTTTCTGTAGATGGACTTCAATTTGAGCACTTGCTTTGAATGCAACTGTTTTCAACTTCATAAAGTGGCCAGGTGGCGGCACACGCTGGGTGGCTTATCACATGCCAAAATCACTTTGGCTGCCAAGCTTTCTTTTTTTTTTTTTAAGTACCAAAATGCGCTAAGCCATACTTTTGCCTGCTTTTCTTGACGAACTAAAAGGTTCCCGAAGAAAATACTGGTGCTGCGAAAAGTTCTTGTTTGGAAGTCTACGTAAGACGTCAGCGTGTTGGTAAACTAAATCATACTGAAATAATAAGCGGAGGGACGGACAGTGGAATAAACAGAGAGTTGGACGGACAGAGGCACGGAAGCACGAAAGATGCGTTGTTCTGTGCGTCCCTCTGTTTATTCTTTCAGTATTATTTGCGGCTCTAAGTGAGGCAGTAAAACTCAGTTCTCAACAGTGACCTGTTTGAGTTGCACTTGAAAAGGCGCCGATGCCGTGTTCACACTGTGGCGCGCACAGTACATGACTACCGTAACCTGAGCCAGGACGCCGATGCAAGGTTCTTTCCTTATTTTATTAAGAGCCAATAAAACTTAGAACAAAGAAAGAATATTTTGTTACACGCTGCAATAGTTTAACTGCCAGAGGGGCCAACGAGTGATATTACACAAGCATGATTACTTTGCGCTTTAAAAAAAATCTGGCTAGTTTAATGCATCAAAAAGCAAGAACTTAGAAATAAAGCAGCGGTGGCAAATAATAGGTAGCAGAAGGCTCCAGCATCGAAACAAATATTTTTCCCAAATAACACGCAAGAAGCTCGTCTACCGTTGCCGGCCGTTGGTAATGTGTACAGCTGCATTTATTGTTCCAACGAAAGCGTCGCGTCGCCCGCATGTCAGGAGAGGGATATGACACAGCACAGTTGACGCCGACCGCAGACGCCTAAATCACATCTACCGCGGTAAGCAAAACATTAAGTAGAGAGCAACGTAATGCAAAAGTGCTGAGGCAGTGCCTGTATCACAGGTGACGTCACTGCTGTGACGCCAAGCAAGGGCGAAGATGTCGACGTCATTGACGCTCTTATTCTGGTCAGTTTAGGTTTGAAAGAGCCCGCGGGAATGAAATAATTTAGCCAGAAACGCGCGCAGAAATTGTTTGTGCCTTTACTTCACTGTGGGGTTGGAGCATGTTAAGGTTGGGCTTCAATTTCGTAGATGCAATAGGCCCTCTAAAAACAATAATTAAAAACGTAATTAAGAGATCTACGCTGATTAGTCGCCTAGTTGCACAAAATATTTGGTTACTAGTGGGCGCAAGGTCTGGCATTCTAATGGCGTAACTAAAAGTGCCCTAACGCAGCTCTTCTTTTTTTTGTTGAAAATTTGGTGCAGCTAAAAAAAAAGAAAAGAAACACCCCGTAAAAAAAAATAAACATTTTAACGCAGTACTGTACCTTTTCATCACTTTGACAATTTGGGGTGTTCAAACGAATAAATCGAGAGGGAAACGAGGAGGTTTCGAATATAAATTTTATATATCTTGCATAATAAAATTTCGCGACCTTTAAAGTGTTTATAAAATTTTAGATCAGGGTCTCCGGGTAAGGACAGTTAGTTATACTATAGTTGAATGCAGGACCTTTGCAGTGCTGTTCAAATTTTTGTCGGCATCTTATTAGAGGTGCAGAAAAGCATTCTTTTGTGACCATCAGGCTACAGGCTGAAAAATAAAATCATTTTTAAGTATAACATCGAACTGTCGTGTAAAATCTATTTTTCCTTTATACCTGTCTGGGCATTTCGATATAGAATTATGGATACAAGAATATGTATTTAATAAACTATCGCCATACAATTGTAAAGTAGGTACAGCCCAGCCCTGCTTTATGGCTACAGTGTAGTCGTTACGTAATTTGTTCTCTTGTGGAAAGCACTTGCATTCATTTAGCTGCTTTATTATGTTTTGTTTAATAGGAACACGACACTTATTTTTTTAACGTGATACTTTGATTGAATTGTATAAGGAACGTTCTTATTACACAATACGAAAGTGCGTAGTTTCTGCATTTCATACGTGCGCTTATAAATGACTGACCAATCGCTCCTATCTTATGTATGTTAACGGCACACAGCTGAACGAAGCAAGTATTATTTGGCACGGAGTACTTTGTGACGAATTGATTTTTTTGTTTCCACACTTTTTAGGGGAAGCCGTCAGCCTCAAGAAGTCTGTATGTACAGTGGTCACCAAATTTAAGCGGGACACACAAACGGTGTCTTATTTCAAGGAGGATCTTTCCTGTCGGCGGCTCAAGAACGGCTCGACGTAGGGGCCGTAGAAAAATCCAAGCAGGGGAGCCCACTTCCTGAATCGTGGACACGACAATATTTTTGCCGGCCGGCCAATCAATATTAACCACCCCCTTTCGTATAAAGGCGCATAGATTAATTACGTTGCAAAGTCAATGTTTGGATATTTTAATCAGTAAACATTTGACGTTTTGACAGTATAGCCTAAGATTGCATCATAGCCAAACTTGTTTTTTTTCTCCTGTCCAGGTGGAATTTTAGTCTTGAGCGAGCGGTCACCCCTGCTTGGACTGCTTCCTCGATTGAGCGCTATATAAAGCCGTAGTTCTTCGGATGCCGCCAAAATAGCGCTTCTATGAGTTCAGAAAAAGATAATACAAAGTCTTAGACGAGTTTGATGAGCACTGTTCTATTGGTTGAATCTATTATTGCAGCGTTATCAACTACCTATGCATAGCTATGCTTCGTTTCATCTTCAGTTTGGGCGCCGTCTACTCTACGAGCCGATGAGACCAATAAAAAAAAAACTTCAAAACTGCAATGTTATTATGTACTTTATATTTATGTGTCCGTTATATCGTCGCGTAGCCATGCCCTAAACATTGCTTTTAGTGTGTGTGTTCGTTATTGCTCTACCTGTTTATTCACTGCATCAATATCTCATAAGGTACATATGTTCAACATTTGGACCTCATTAACAAAAAGCATTTTATATAACGCAATTGAGTTCTTTATTTATATATATATAGCTATAACAACTAATTACTTCTCCAAAAAAGAATACAAACATTCGGTACAGAGAAACCTTCTCAGAAATAGAGGCAGATATTATTTGCGAAGAATAAACACGGATTACGAAAAAGGAATGATAAGTTTTGATGTCATTCATGTTTAATATAAGATACCAGAAGAATTCATTAGTTAGGAATTTTAATACAAGTTACAAACAAGTTTAGAACATGGTGCTTGCAAAATCAGACGTAAACATTTTTGTATACATTGCTGTTCTCTTCTGTAAGTTACTTCACCTTACAAGAATTGTTTTGCTCTAAATGCTTACGATTAAACGTTGCCGTTTTATTGTTTGGCTCTGATAATAAAAAGAGGATGTTCTCTTTTTTTTGGTGGGCGTGATATTTTGTATGTCAACTGTTTAGTTCTGATAATGAAACAACAAAGTAATTTTTTCGCCTTATATTCATGTATAAAATCAAAGTAAATGAACTTGTCACTGACGTATTGTTGTTGTTTTGTTTGGTTATTCAACGAAAATAGTAGCGTTTATAGATAACTAATTCCGGCTGCCGGGCCCCGTTGTACGAGTCACTAGGCTTTGACGGACCCGATTTTCTGTATTGTAAAAGAGAACAATAAATATTATTATTATTATTATTATTACTATTATTAATATTTTGACTGCGCTCAAACATATGATGAAATGAGGTATAGAAGCTTCGAAGCATGAATTTTTTTTATACTTATAAAAAGTATCCAGTGATTAAAAAACTGTCGTAGCAACTGTCTTGTAAATAAATTACCCCACACATTTGTAACAGAAATATAACTTGGCAGATAAAAAAAATTATAAGGTTAATCTCGGAGGAGTAGAAGTAAACCGTTACTGTAGCAGATGGTCATTAAGTAAGACGTAATGAACATTGACTTTCATAAAAACTGCTGATAAGTAGATTAATTGATATTTTCCCAATCTCTTAAGCACGCTCAAGCGTTTTGCGTCCCGAAGAGATAGCGTTGACCGCCCTGTGCACCGAACACAGACTACCGGTTAAACTTTAGAAGCACCAGAAACTTTTTAGGAAAAAGAAATTGCGGCAAACCAATATCTCGAGGTGCGCGAAATTAGAAGACGAGACGAGTAACTTCAAATTCGGAAATATGGCGGGCGTCGTTTATAATCGTGAATATGCAAACCTCCCAAGTCTTCATCCTACTATGTCAACCTAAAACTCGCTATAACTTCAGGAACATAACAACAACCATGTTACCGCTTTTTATATGTTACATTTATGCGAAAAAGCTGAGACGGAGGTATCGACAGACGACGACAGGAAAGAAAAAGAAAACTTCGTCTAAGGCGTTCTCCTTCTCTTCCTTGTCGTCGTCTGTCAATACCATAGTCTAGGATTTTTTTCAAAAAAATGTTTGATGTGCAGTAGCTCACTTGCGCCGTTACCTTCTGTTCATTATTGTATCTCTCTTTTCCTCCCCTGGCACAGGTCAAGTTATGTCAGAATAAACTAATTCTCGTGTCAAGTTACAGGATTTCGCAAGCAGAATTAAAGTTGGGACAGCGTCTCGGCTTCTTTGTAAGTGCGAGATGATTTCGTTTCTGGTTTTAGGGGTGGATGCCACTCCACAGCCAAATGCTTTTTCATAATTGTGGCTAAGATTACTGCTAAATCGCAGAACTAAAAACGAATGTTGTATTTTTAAAATTCATTTAATACCTTGACCACAGGTAATATTGTTTTGCGCTCCATTCTATTGACTAATGTAGATGCACTAAACTCTAAACATTCAGTTGATGTAAATACTTTGAACCGTCAACAGACACCACTTGTTCACGAGATAGATTTTGGCACCAACCTTTCGGAAACCTTGGGTTTGGGTTTCTTGTTATCATACAAGATTTCATGTTCGAAAACAATATTTCGTGACTGAATGTCGCAGGAATCCATGGGTCTGTCGAAAAGTATATGAAATATAGCCACAAAAAAAAAACTCGACCAAGTTAGCGTAGTTTCGCAAAACAAGGTTATTGCGAATATATTGGGTAGAAAACAATCTGTGACAACTTTGCGGCAGAGATTGCTGCAGCATTTGAAGCATACGGGCTCTCTGCTAATTTTTATCTTAAAGCGTACCCATACTTTCGAGATTAGAACGTTACCACAGACTGCATACGGACTTGAAATGCTATTGGTGGCACATATATTCAGTTAGGTAAGGAGCAAGCTGGCACGCAGCGTACTGGCATACATTCGTATCACATACACAATATTAACACCGCCTACTTCCTCCTTAAGTACATCAGCCCAACGTTTAAAGAAAACCGCATCAAAAGCTTGTCAAGTAAATCAAAAAGAATAAGACACAGCCATCATATCTGCGTAAATATAAAGCAATTAAATTACGAATTGCAAAATTGTCTTAAAAATATCAAGAGTATTTCCTAATTTTCGTTGGCATAACTATAAAAGAATACGCAATTGCTTACAGACTCTGTGAATAATCCGAACGAAGAATACTCATAAGCCAATATCCTTTTTTTTCGCAAAAGACTTCGGACGTTGATCGTTATATCATTGCTTCTCCGAATGAACAAACTAAGAATTTAAAGAATTAACCTGAGCTCACCTGGATCAGTGTCCATAAAAATTTTGTACCCAGTCACATTTCTTACATAGAGAGGTTGACTATATCTGCAAAGTAAACAGGTTGAAAGTCAAGTTTTTTTTGTGATACACGCACACTACAGTTTTCTTTTAAATTGTATTAATACATTTAGTACTTACATTTGTTTCGGGTACTTAAATATTAAGTTATATTTTCTATAAGTCTGAGCTCCCAAGGTCTCATTGTAGAAATGTTGGTAACCACATATTAAACTCGAATAATTTCCAAGTGAATGAAGCAAGAATGTTTGAGGTAGCTTCTTCATAACCTGCAAATGTATTTAGTTAGTTAAATAGAATGGTCAATCACCTCAATGTAACCGCCTGAAAGGACAGAAGGGAAAAACACGTGTATGCGTAAGAAATGAAGTAGCAAAAAGAAAACCTGAAGAACATGTACTGCAGCATTTGTTTTCTATTCATGCTACTTACAAAATATTTTTTTTCTATATTTCATTGTATAATTCGGTTAAGATTCAAAGTAATGCATCACCGTTCATTTTAAATAATTTAAAATTGGTCGGTGCATAGGCGTGCTATGCTGCCGAAATTTCTATTCAACAACGTGTGAGTGGCACAAGAAATAAGAACGAAGTGATTTAATTGATGTCGTGCCTTGTATACTCGTCTGAAATATATTGTTTATGCCAGCTAGGAATGCGTCCCCTGAATCCTGCTGTATGACGATGGCGGTTGCGTCAGAAGTGAATGCCTGTGGCTCAGAGTGCCGTAGAAGCAATTACGCAGCACCCCGCGCCGCCATGTCTGAGTCGCATATGCGGAATTTCGTGCGAAGGAAGTCGACGAAAAAAAACTGGGAGCGCTATTAGGCCATTTTAAAATCCCATACGAAGTTTTTTCTGTGAGAAGCCCATACGGATGATAGGGGCCCACGGTGCCTCCGTGGCGGAGACGATGGCATGTTTGCCGCGTCGTTGGTGTATCGCACTGCGAGGAGCGTCGTCACGCGTGAGAGCTCTCGGGTTCTTTTGTTTACTTTTTTCCGAGTTCAATATAACTTGAAAATAACTTTGACGTGCGTACCGTCACTTCTGTAATCACGTTTCCGTGGCATCGACTTCGCAGCTTTGGACACCCTTGCCAGTGCGAAGAAACACGCAGTTCTACGTCAAAATCGGCGTTTTTCCGTATCTATAGGAAATGGATGGAACTCTTCTATGTTAAATACGTTGGCAACCCCCGAAGCAAAGCGCAGGAAAGAAGGTGGAGCTTAAACCAGCATAATAAAAGTAAAACACTATAACTGTAATTATTATAAGCCTAATGTTAATTTGTGCCCTTACAAAGTTACTTTAGCAGTGACCAATTACACCCATAGTGCGCAGGAAACAAATCATTGAAATTCATTCGGGGCACCTCATATTATGGGTTATGCTGGCAGGCTCACCGAAAGAAGCTTATGTCGACACCATGGCAGCTAATGCCACTTCCCCCCAAGCTGCCTCGGCTTGAAAAGCAGCCGAGGCAGCTTCTGGCGGGCCTCTGCCCGAAATTCCGGTTTATAACGCCTTTGCCCCTGTTGACTTCCTTCACTCTGTAGTGCTGTGTAAGACTGCAGGTCGCTGTCTGGTGCCGACGGAGAAATGACACGCTCTGCGAAGTACACGCAGGCATGGGTCACCGAGCGTCGGAGCCGTGGTTTGTATTGGAACTTTCTCATGGAGTACAAACATGAAGCAAATCCAGTGCTCTGATTGGCTCACACTCTTTCGAGCCTCACACTTTTCGAAAGCACGAGACGACCATGGCCTTTTAGCTATCTATGTTTCAGATAAGACGGCTCGTGCCAGTAAACCAAGCGGCGTTGACGGTGACGGAACAGGCGGACGAACTAGCAAAAATAGCGGTGGCTAAACGATGGCTAGCGGATAGTGGCTGTCAGCAACCAGTGATAATAATTGCGCGTAAAAGAACACCATTAGGGCCGTAAGCAAGCAAACCTCCGAGAACATGCATCAACTCCAAGGCGGCGACCGTGTACAACTGAAACACTGCAGCCGTTAAGCCAAATACTAAAGCCCCCCCCCCCCCTACCCTTCGCTCTTTTCTCTACTACGTAAAACATATGCCCATGTGAGTCACAAAAAAAAAAAATACACAGCCGCTGAGCGTGTTTGGTTGCTGGCGAGCGCGCACTTGAACCGTGTTTGAAAGCACTTATGACATACTTGAAAGCTTTAACCACACGTTACCCCGTTGGGCACAGGGTGGTAAAATTGTTACGGCTTCTGATGTATTTTGCAGGAGTGCAGGTAAAGTCAGAAAGACTCCGAGCTCTGATTCCCTTTGGTTGAAAAATAGTGAATAGACCTCTAAACAAGCTGCCTTCAGGAGCGCCCACTATCCTTCATTCAGAACCAATCAAAACTCGGCGTCGTTCTGACGCCACCAAAACCACTGCAAAAAACGCAGACGCATTTTAGCTCCGCAAAGGTTCGCTTTATCTCTGACAAAAAAAAAAAAAAAAACAACTTTGTAACTACGATTTCCTGTAGTCCGAAAATCGCGAATTTGATCGTAGTTTTTCTGCGGTTTTCGCAGAAGTTGTGACCGACATGCACACGACCTTAGCCCATCTGGAGTCCACAAGAACCAGCAACCAGTGAGGACTGCTGTAACCGAAATCCGGTGGAATCCTCACGCTCTGTCGGCCACTCCAAGGTTGTTACGTGAAGGCGCGGCGCGGTGTTTTTGAATTAGTTGACAGCTGGACATTCCATTATGTTCGCGTTGATGGTGAATGCGTTACTTTATGGTGAATCCGTTGCTAAGGAGTTGTGAGGGGTATGTGATTTGTTGTTCATGGCCATCCAAAACATGAAAAAGCACTGTGCCCAACCCATGTGCGGACCAAGGGAACGAGCCCAACGGTGTCTCTAAACACAACTACACATTTTAATATCGGAATCTTCTTAATAGACAGCAAAAACTCCCACCGTCGACAGAACAACAACCGTCAACCCTCAAGCAAGACAAGAAGAACATTGACATGTTCACTTTGTCTTCTTCTTAGTCAGAGTATTTATTGTTTTATTTACCCTGCTCATGCACATGTGTGAAAGTGCTGGTCCTTTAGTAGAAAACAGGAGTTGCCGGGCTGATCCGGCCTAAGAGCCGCAAACAAAACCACGAAACTTCAACAAGACGCGGGGGGCTGGGGGGGGGGGGGGGGGGGGGGGGGGCACATTTAGTTTAGGCCACTAAACGAAACTCGAACTACTTTGGATCTATCCTAGTCAAAAGCAGCCCACCTGCACTCAAGGTAGAGTGGCACAGGTATCAAGACTGTCAAACCGTAACCTGTCTTTCGATTTAAAACGCCTTCCATTTGTCTTTTCGGGAAGTGCTCCTGTGACCGGGAGGGAGGCGGGGAGTGTGTGTATGTGTGTGTGTGTGTGTGTAGGGAGGGCAAGGAGCCGCGATCCGCACTTTAACACGCAAAGAGCCGCATGCGGCTCGCGAGCCGCAGCTTGGCCACCTCTGGTATAAAACATCACATGCACGCCCGATATCTTTGAAAGTAGAGAGAAGGCAGAAAATGGCTGCTCGATAAAAGCTGCCGGGCATAGGTTACAATAAAAATAATTATATTTCATAACCCGTATACCTTATGCCCTATGTGTTTTTGGTTTGTTTTTTAGAGCGCAAGCGCCCGTTTTTGGCTTCAGCGGCCTCGCCGTCACCGTCGGCGTCGGCGTAACCGCGCGTTGCAATGTGGCAAACGTCCTATGGTGCAACGCGCGGGTCTCATTCGTGACCGCACGTTGCATTATGGGACGTTTCCCATAATGACGTCACCGTGATATCCCGAGTGATGTCACGAGGATCCCGTGAATTTCATCATGGTACGGTTCCTATATTGTCATCACACGTGACGTCACGCGTAACGTCACGGTCACTCGTGAATGTCACGACCTTCACTTCACGAGGCCTTCACGAATGACGTCACGAGGGTCACGATTGACGTCACGAGGGGGCAGGCAGGGAGGGAGAGGACGAGGGGAAGGAGGAGGGAGGAGGAAGAGGTGAGGAGGAGTGGGAGAGGGAGGAGGTGGGCAGTGGAAGGAGACGAAGAGGAGTAGGAGGATGAGAGGGCACAGAGAGAGAGAGAAAAAGCATACCCTCCTTTTCGCACACCCCTCCCCTCCTCCTCCTCCAGAGCTGCACTCTGATTTGGCATTACACGGAGTTGTAAAAGTCTTTTATTATTTTAGCAACTTACAAAGTTGGACGACGGGGTAATTTTTATATAGCGCCGGGACAGGTATATTAGTAATATATAAGGGTCATCAGAATGCTGGCGAAACTCGAACACATTATATTTTTGTTTCGGTTGTTATTTTGCCTAAATTCGTCGTTTGTATTGGCTAGTTGAATTTTGGAACGTAATCATGTACCGATCTCATCTTGGTGGTTGGTAAACCATATCTGAGCCACATTGGAAAGGAAAAATATAACATTCCAGGGCATATCCCCATCATCCCATTTGTTGTAAACTTCCAGCCAATCTTCCACGTCATCTTCAAGGAGTCCAGCAAAAACCTTAGGATGTCGGACTTGCTGGGAGCAGGGCAGGCTACAGCGGCTGGAACGCCCGTGGAGGATTCTTTATAGGAGCTCATCACAGCTGACAGTCGTCGATTTCAAAGCTTCAGAGTGCAATAAACTTCTCTTTAGCGACGCGGATACTCCGCAAGACCTCAACCAAATAATTTGGGGAAGACGGAGACTGGGCGATTAGTCTCAATGGTGCTCATATTCAAACTGGCCTGCGCTGCTCGGTCGAGCCACGCGTTCGCCTATCTAGGTTTTGTTGGGATGCTATACTTTAATTGGGACGTCCTCTAGCACAGAATAAAAATATAATATTTTTAGTTGTCTACGTACGACTGGGATTCGTAGATTCTTACGACGATCTTCCCAATGACATGCTGACGCTACTAGAATTATTTAGCATATTAAAAACACTCGTGAATGTCGGTTCGCCATGCTGATACTGATGTGAAGAAACTGCAGGTTACTTTTCGTATATGCGTACTTCAGCTGTAAAATGTGTTCCTAGCGGTTGAACATCCATAGTAGTGCACAAGTATTTTTGAAGCCGTGCTCTGGATGCGAGGTTTTTAATCTTTCTACAAAAATACGAGGTGGTTTATTTCATCGTGCCTCTGAAAGCATAGAAAACTGAGTTACAGTAATTTTCTTGCCCACCATTTAAAAAGAAAGAAGAGAACTTTCCGTCGCTCCGAGCAAAGACTTTTGTTCGGCGCCTCGCATGTTCGAGAGTTTGATACCCACTGAGCTGCTCACTTGATCTCTCTCTTTTTTTTTTTTTTTGTAATTGGCCAGATCGTAAGCTTGTATGAATTATCACGACTGATACTTTTTTTTCTTGGAATATCACGGATTGCCTACTATGGGGTGTGCATTTATTATGTTGACTCGACCTGTGCGTAACGATATTTTGTGACACTCGGGCGTGACATTTTTTGCATAAGATCTTGCCCATGGACATTAGTTGTTAAAGCTCATGATTGGTGTAAGAATGCTGGTATTAATTTAGCAGCCACCTGTCACGCGATGAAAGTTCCCTTTCATATTGAACATACTGTCAGCAAGGGTAAGACGACGACGGGGCAGTAAGGCGCACAACCATCTTGAGCCAGGTTCCACGTGACGGCCTGCCTTCATAATTTCTTTGTCTGTTCTCTCATCTTTTGCTATCCTGTCCTCGCTCCTGCCGACAGCGTCATCCTCACAATCCAAACTTCATACGTGCATATACGCACCTTCATGTAAGGGGTTTAAGCTACTAAACAAAACACATTATCCATTACGTCCCTATAAACGGGTTACATGAATGGTATTTTCTTACCTCGTTGGCATCAGGATAATCCCCTGTGCTATTTTGAGATAAAGTAACATGACTGTAACATAAGAACAGGATTCCCAGAAAGAGAACGATCATTGTCACTGGAGGTTTACACATGCATATACACGCAGGAACGGTGTATATCTTAGGATAGCGTTACGCTTTTGTTGCTACTCTCAGATGTAGGTTTCCAATGGACGATCGCATTTTCTTATTTTTGTTAGCGAAAAATAACCTGTCACTCATCTGCTGGGGAACAATAATTATTGTTCAAGCAAGAAAACATATTATTCTCGCACACGTGCCTTTACGTGCATCAACCTTTTCGGCTTGAGGCGCGCATAAAATACCCTGGCTCTAGGTATACCGTAAAACCAAAGTTTAATTTAGACCCGTTAAACAATCCGGTTCAAAGGCCTGTAGGAAAAGAAATGCGTTCTATTTTACGTGTTTTTTATATATTCTCAGGCGAAGTCAATGAGCTCCAAGCAGAAGATTTTTATTGTCTTTGATCGAATATCGCTTTTGTATTTTTTAGGAAACCCAGCACTACGATTTCGGAATAACTTATACGGCGCTCCATGTGATTATCCAGTGGTTGAGAATTAAGATCACGCTTAGCCAGGACGCACTAGAGAACGATTGAGTAGTCCTGTGTTAATTCACAGTACAGCTACAGGAATAGCGGCGACAAGACACGGCGAACGGTCGTAGTGTTCATGCGTCGTGGGGCGCATGAAAAAAACGCTAACAAATAAAAACGTTTTTTTTCTAAAACTGTTTTTTTTTTCTTTTTTGTTCCGGAGCGGCGTGAAAGCGCATCTTCGGGCATGAGCTCTTGGCACAGTGCTACGATGGTATTTTGTTAGGGGGTATTAATTTGTATTATTCCGGAGTGCATGTAGTGGCACAGTGTCCTCTATACTGACAAAGGCTGGCAGGTCGTCCCGAGAGGCGGCCGCCGAAATTGAAAAGGTAGAGCGGCAGACAACACATGAGAAGAGAGCAACGTGAAGGGCGCTCCACCACAGGGAGACTCCGAAACACACTGTTTCGGAACAATGGAATGTCCGCTCGGGTGCTCTTCGCGTTCCTCGTGGTACCGCGCCTGTTCTCGTCGGATTGAAAGACCACGTTTCGAGAGCTCGCCGATGCAAAAGGTGTGCACCGACGTCAAGGTTCCCGGAGAAAGTCTCCGTGCTGCCAGATCCTTGCACTCCAAATCTGCGACCGAGCACTCTATGGCGCCGTCGTCGAACTGCCAGGCTTTGTGGGTACAGAGGAGGCTATGGAAGTGGGCACTGGGTACTATAGGGAGTATTCACTGGACGCCATATCTGTGGGTACTGTTTAGTGCGCATGCTCAGAACGAGCTCACACCAAGAGGCTGCTAAGACCGGCACTCTTGATGGTGTGGAATGCACGCTGCAAAAGAACCGTGAAGCTCGCCGTCAGCACGGGCACAGCATTCGCGCATACAGCTATGGCCGCCAGTGAATGCTCCCTATAACAAACCTAAGTGTAAAGATGATTCTTAACGCTGTGCTGTAGCTCTGCCGTAACACCTCCGCTTCGCACGCAGCGTACCCAGGTTTGACTCCCGTGGGCGGCAGATAATCTTTTTCAAGAATTAGGCGACATCAACTACAACATTAACAACGACTAGAGACAAAACAACAACGACGGACGTTATTTGCAGTGGTGGGAAGAGCCCATAAGGAGCTATCGGTGTAAAACAGTTCTCCTTAGTGCAGAGTCAGGGCATTAAGCGAAAGCCCAGAGGTGACGATTCTCTTGTTGACCTTTGCGATAAAGGGTTCATTATAAGGCGTTAGTGAGGCATTTAATTTATCATTATTATTGTATTATTATTTAGTTTCTCGGAGTTTTGATTCCTTACCGTCCGACTTCTTTGACTTCACATACAAAAAGGAACTTAAAAAAGCCCTTCGCTATTTTTTATTTACCGACGGGTAGTGTAATTCTTTAAATTTTTATTTGATAATACTTCACACATTTTAAAATTGTTCAACACCAGACTTTATATTTTATTCGATTTTGTTTTAATTTGATTATATGACAACGTCTACACCACCCAGCTTTTCTGCCTAAAGATTAACAACACCAAGAACATACCACCTCTCAAGACCTTCTTTGAACGGTGAAAATGACTTGTTTGCGTGTCTGTGCATGTATGCATGTGTGCGTATACTTGCTTTCCCTCGTGTCTACGTTTTTCTTTCATTTTTTCTGAGTTTCACAATTGTTATTGGAACTGATTCAAATCTCTTCACTACTTGGTATAGTTAATTTAATGAGACCACTGCAGATTAGGTTCAGTCACACAACCCCTGGCTCGCTTTGACGAACCTGACTTGCGACGTGGATACGTAGTGTTTTGAAATAATAAAAAAATATTATTGATATTAATAATAATATTATTATTATTATTATTATTAGAATAAGATTAGAATAGAATAAGAATTAGAAATATAAGAAGAAGAAGAAGTCGCCGGGCTCGGATGTTGGTTTCGGTTAAACATTTTCGAAATGTTTAATGATTTCGCCGATTGAAGACCTTTTTCGACGTCCTTCTATCAACCCAAGACGAAGACAGCGCCTATGGAAGTCGCTCAACACCCTTCCGTTATGCGCAAGGCAGAAAAATGCTCTATGGTGATCCCTCGCTCACCTGCATGCTCGCCTTGATTTATTCAACGGCCGTCTTTGTTTTTTAAGACCGCTTCCGTGTGCCCGGGCGCAACATAATCGCTCAAGACTCACCACCAAACCACATCAGACCCAGCTCTTGTCAACGAAAGCTGTAGCGCCGTGGTTGAGCCTCATCGGGACCATCTGAGTTCGACGGCTTTGACAAGAAACCCGCGGACATTCAGAACGTTTCCTGCACTGTCTGCGGAGAGTGCTCAGCTACGACAGACGCCGGTGCCTCACGTGCAATGCCGCCAAGGTGCATTTAATTTCGCGGGTGAGCCTGGAATTTTTTTACTACATTGGATTGTCCTTCTTAATCGTATTTGCGTTGCACCGTCTCGTGCCACTTCTTTGTCGTCGCTGTTTTGTGGTCATGGCCAATCCTGCAGTGTGTGGTGCTTGCTCCGATCCTATGACAACCGACGGCAGAAACATGAGGTGCTGTGACTGTTCTAGCCACTATCATTTAGGTAAAAAATGTTCTGGCATTGCCGACGGCACGTTTAAAGGTATGAGCGCAACCAAACTTGACAAGTGGCGATGCCTCGCATGCCGTGAAGGACAAGCAAAATCCAACTTAAGCATCAACTCCCCGTCCTCGCAAGTGGAGCCACCTGGATTCTTAGATCAGCTTTCGACGGTGCACCAGAAACTTGATCGCCTACTTTCTCTCAAAGACGCCGTGGATAACCTTCAAGAAATGCACCCAAAAATTGATGCCTTGTTGTCATTGAAACTAACGATCGATACTATGCGCAACTCCATTAATGAGATGCAAGCACCCCTGAATTTTGTTTCTTCTCAGTATGATTCGCTGGTGAATTCGTCGGAAGCCCACGAAAAAGCTGTCAAAGAGCTTCAGACAGAAACCAAGGCCTTGAGGTCATTAATATCGGACCAGGCGCTTGAAATACAGCAGCTGAGAGCGGTACAGAACGACGCCGATCAATCCAATCGTACGTCCAACCTTGAAATACATGGCATTCCCTTTCAACCAAATGAGAATCTTGGAGGCATTCTCACTAACCTTGCAGGGCAGTTGAGCATTGAAGGCTTTCAGCCAGCGCATGTCGAGAAAGCGCATCGCCTGCCTGCTAGACGTGATGCCGTGCCCCCCATACTGGTTCGTTTTTCATCGTCTCCACTAAAAGAACGCTGGATGATGAGTCGTGGCCGCTTGAGTTCTATTCCTTCCGGAGACTCGCAGCCTCGAATCTATTTCAATGACAATCTTACCGACTACAACAAAAAACTCTTCTGGATGGCGAGAACCACAGGAAAGGAAACGGGCTATAAGTTTGTGTGGGTTCGACATGGTCACATTTTTGCCAAAAAATGCGAAGGATCAACTTTGCTTCGCATTATGAATGTTTTTGATTTGGAGCAAATAGTGTAGACCCTAATGGCGCATTTTTTTTTCAGTTTAAGTGTAGTGTAGACCTTAATGGCTCAATTTTCTCAGTTTAAGGACCTCAAGTCTTGCACTGAACACTTTAATGTGAACACAGGGACATCTTTTACGTTATTCCATGTCAACATAAGGAGCTTGCGCAAGCACTGGGATGAGTTTAGATTAACCGTAGATAGCGTGCTTCCGATAGCTGATGTGCTCATTCTCACAGAGATTAGTATCCATAGTGACGACATTGGACAGTTTTTGTTACCCGGATTCAACAATTTCTTTTATACTCGCGACAAAAAGCGCGGTGGTGGTATTGCTGTTTTTCTCAAATCCACATTGTTATATTCGGAAAGTTCTGTATCATTCCTATCATGTGAGTCACTGGCGTTACGTGTCTTTACTTCTACATAAGAACTCTACCTACTGGCCATTTATAGACCCCCTTCGGATAGCATTCCTGACTTTCTCTCCGAACTTCGGTGCTGTATATAGTCGTTGCCACTCACTGCACCTCTTTGTCTTACAGGAGACATTAACATTGACCTCTTAAAGCCTTCCAAAGCTATAGTTTGTGAATACCTCACTCTATTGGCCGACTGCGGAATAGAACCATCTATTCAAGCCCCGACAGGAGAAGAATATCTAAATACAAGACTTGTCAGCTCATCCATTGATCACATTAACCTAAGGGCACCTTTCTCAACAATCAAATCAGCTGTTATAACCCAGAAACTATCAGACCACTACTTTATAGCATGTCAGTTGGAATTTCCTGGTGTAGTGGGTGCTGTGCCCAATACTCAAATCCGCCAGATTGAAATAGTTGACCGTCAGAGATTTGACAAGCATGTTTCCGATTATGACTGGGTAACATTCCAACGGTCTGTATGTCCTTAAGAAGTATATTCTTCCTTTGTTGAACTCTTCCAGAAGTTTGCTAACGCATCAAAAAAAGTATTTTTTTTAAAGCAGAGGAACTCTAATTTACGCTGGCTTAACAATGACATATTAGCTGCAATTAAACTTAAACAAGTTGCTTGGAAACGCTGCCGGCGCTCACCACACAACCAAAGCCTGCTTGTAGAATTCAGATCTATCCGCAACAGAGTTAGCGAACTCATTCGCTCTGGTAAACGGGCTTATTTTCAAACGCAGTTTTCTGAATCTCGGAGCAACGCTGTTAAAACCTGGTCATTGATCAACGAATTGCGCGGTGTCTCCCCGCGCGTGCAAGGAAGCATTTTAAAAGACACCTTAGGTATTAACTCACTCGCTGCTGCAAACCGCTTTAACGATTTCTTTGCTTCTTGTTCCGGAACAGCCAAAAAAAGTTCAATGTGTTCATCTATTCCTAACTCGAACCCTGCTTCCGCTTTTCTCCCTTACATGACAGCAAACGAATTGGTGGTCTAGCGCACACCAGCTCGGAGCACGTGGAGCGAAAGCTCGCGCTGCAGAACCCAGGGATCCTGGGTTCGAGCCCCACCCCTGCCCGTTTCGATCTGGATGAGCATCGTACCGGCGTGCGGTCGTGTATCACTACTGCGTGATACACGTTAAAGACCCCAGGCTAGCGGCTCTACCGCACTGGCTAAATTTCTCATCTACAGCTGGGAGACTCGTCGCCCCTGTGAGGCAGACCAAGTTCTAGGCTGTATAAACACACACACAACCCAATTATGCTGCAAACCGCTTTAACGATTTCTTTGCTTCTTTTTCCGGAACAGCCAAAAAAAGCTCAATGTGTTCATCTATTCCTAACTCGAACCCTGCTTCCGCTTTTCTCCCTTACATGACAGCAAACGAATTAGAATCTATAATACTGAGCCTGAAATTGAACAAATCCCCTGGAATAGATAAAATACGTATTAGTGATCTTCGAAGAAATTTCACTTACATTAAAGATACACTCCTTTTACTTTTCAACAATATAATCGAGACTGGTATCATACCCCGTGAATTAAAAACTGCTGCTGTCAATCCCCTATTTAAGGGAGGTCAGAGAAGTGAGGTAGAAAACTATCGCCCAATATCTAGTTTGCCATGTCTGGCACAAATATTAGAAAAAATATATTTATATGACGATGGCATCCTTTATTGATAAATATAAGATTGTGTCTCCGAGTCAGTATGGCTTTATAGCTGGCCGAGGAACACAACCTCTCTTGGACTCGTTTTCGATGACTTAAATTACGGCTTTGAGAATAACTTGTTCACTTGCGCATGCTTCCTTGACGTGTCAAAAGCGTTTGATACTGTTAATCACTCTATACTACTTAGCAAAATTTCAGCCATAGGATTTCGTGGACCTTTCTTGTCACTTTTAGAAAATTTTCTGCTTGGGCGCACACAGTTGGTTTCGGTGAACAATGTGCAAAGTTCCACAGTTAGTTTAAAATATGGCGTTCCGCAAGGGTCCGTTCTTTCTCCACTATTGTTTAACATCTATGTCAATGACTTATATAGCATGGTTTCAAACTGCATTATTTACCAATATGCAGACGACACCCTTTTATTAACACGTCATACTTCCGACCCAGAAGCCCTTCAGATGCTCCAGTAATCCTCCAACAAAGTCATGGACTGGTTTTCTCGGAACTTGATTTCTATAAATGTGTCGAAAACAAAACTCGTCTGCTTTCGCAATCCCTTGAAAGTAGTGTCCTTAAATATTCCTTTTTTGCTACACACATCAAGCTGTAGCTCGTGCCACTGTGCTGAAGTGCCGTATTCCGACTCTGTAAAATACCTTGGTATACACTTCGACTCTGACATTTCGTGGAATACTCATCTAACGAAAATATGTTCGAAGTTGAGAAGCGTTTCTTGTCTGCTTTATAACATCAAAACTTTCACGCCCCTCGGCTTACGCAAACGCGTTGCCTATTCGTTAGCCTATAGTCACCTGCGCTATGGAATAACTCTTTTCGGTTCATGCTCTAATTTATGGCAAACGAAAATAGACAATATCTTAAAGGGGATTTTGAAAAACGTGTGATATAACCTCAATTATTCTCATTTAGACCTTTTTGAGACATTGTCAATGCCGAACTTTAGATGCATTTTCTAGAAACAGTTGTGATCAATCACTACTGGTCTGACGACTTTAAATCTCCACGTCTCGTCTCACGGCAGCTACGGAACGTTTCCAAATATCTCGTCCCGAAATGCTACACACGGTATGGCAAAACTATGCGTTCATTCTACGTTCCAGGCATTTTTAATCAATTACCATCAGATCTCTGGAACATTACGTCAAAGAAAGAACTAAAAAAGCGCCTCCGTCATATGGATATAATAAAAGAAAAAGGATAACTGTCCTTTTTTTTCACATTTCTGTGGAGTATGTTTTTGTGACTAGGAGAGACTCATCGCGTGGTATTTCTGTCCCTCATATTTTGTGTCGATCTTTGAATGTGCTGTGAACAGACGTGCCGTGAGAGTGCGCCCTTTTTTTGTTCATTCTGCTAGACTCCTCATCCCGAAGTCTGTGTCTCAAAGTTTTGTGTCGATTTTTTTTTTAATGTTTTGTGACCAGACGGACAAACCAATTTTAACTCTTTTTTTCTCCTGTTTTCTTCAAATAATTTATATTGATTAGTACCGCTGAAGTGGACATTTACTGTGGACTTCTAGTGTCTTAACGTCTTTTTTTTTTGACCGATTATGTTACCGATTCTACCCAAAAGGGTTCAGTCACACAAGCCCATGTCGGCTTTGACGAACCTGACAGCTTCATGAGTATAGTCCTCGAAAATAAATGTATTAGTATTGTTATTATTATTATTACTATTATTATTATTATTATTATTACAACAAAAAGACTTCTGACGCACGCTCTTGTTTATAGTATTCTCCGTTACGGAATAACTTTATTCGGACAGTGTACAGCCTTATTAGAATCTAAAGTGAACTCCTTACTAAATGGCATCCTGCGTAGGAAGCTTACGGTTCTAGTTTCCAAAGATCTGATAACCTCTTTAATGACCTCTCGCTATCAACTTTTAAATCACTATTTTTGGAAACAGTAGTGCTGAGGCACTACTGGGATAACACATTTAAGACCCCCAACACTGTCTGTCGTGCCCTTCGAGACGTGAGAACATATCAAACGCCACGCATCAAAACACATTTTGGAAAATGCGTTCGCCTATATTATGTATCCCATATTTTTAACAACCTCCCTTCTGTGCTACTCGACGTAAGTTCTCGAGGAGCTTTGAAACGTAGATTGAAGACTCTCTGCCTAGACGTCATTTTTTAAAGTGCCGATTAATTTTTTTGTTTTCATTTTGTTTTCTACTTGATGTGATTTCTGTGCGCTGTGCACTACTCCCCTGTTTGTATATATTTCTCTCTGTCACGCGTTCTAGATCTCTGAAGGGTTGATACTAACTTGCTTTGAGTGTGCCTTAAGTAATTCGTAAGGAACTAGTCCTACAAGCCTTTAGGGCTTTGACGGTTCTAATATGTGTATATAGTTCCATTTGAAGCACCTGCATTAAATATTATTATTATTATTATTATTATTATTATTATTATTATTATTATTATTATTATTATTATTATTATTATTATAGACTCTGTAAAATACCTAGGTCTTAACTTTGATTGTGATCTTTCGTGGACACACACATATCTTGAATAAGCCAACGATTGAGAACTGCTTTATGTTTGGTTTACCATATAAAAGGATTTCTACCATTGTCACCTAAAAACAGCATTACGCATGCTTAGCATACAATATACTCAGATGCGGCATCCCTGTATTTTTTAACTGTCCTCGCTCTGCCATTTTAGAGTTGATCATATTTTAAATGGAATGTTGAAATGTGTCGATCATAGCAAAGCCTTCAATCTTGTGAGAACTTGTTTGCCTCTCTCGAGGTGCCTTGTTTTAACTCACTATGTCTCCGAAACTCTTATCTGGCGATAGTTCTGGGGAAGTGAGTTCAAGGTGTCGTAAGGTCCACTTCGTCATCTGAGGTCTGCTCCGCGTTATGAAACTCTGCGGGTTAATGACTCATTACGGTGAAAGTATTCGCTCATTTTTTGTCCCAAAATATTTAATTATGTCCCAGATTCTTTGCTTGTCTTTACTTCAAGCAAGACATTAAAAAAATGTCTGAGGAGGTCGATCTGTGTCGTGTATAGACAGTGAACCTTTGTACCTTTAACTCTTATGTCTTTGTTCTTATATTTTGCATATTCCCTCGTGCCATTCTTTTGTTTTTTACTGACTAACTTAATTTATCCGATTTTTCGGGAGAAACTAACTGGTGGATTTATTGCGTGAAATCTGTTATTTGATGCAATGCATTTTGTTTTTTGTGTGGACACACCCAGAGTGCATTTGCCAGACTCAGCAGATAAATATTTGTGTCTTCAGTACGATATATCGTGTGCGGATTTGTGTGCTAGTCAGTGTTTGTATTTTATTACTCATCTTCAAACTACATGGAAACTCGACTGAAACACCAACTCTGACTTTCCTCCTATACTGTGATGAAACATTGAAATATGTGTGTGTGTGTGTGTACGTTTTTCCCATGTGCACGTGATGTGAGACCGTGCAAATATCCGGTCTGCCACAGAAAATGCTGAGTATGGTCCCACAAACCTCTGCTGCTTTCACGAGACCCGATACACAAGTGGGTATGTTTGCAATGCTGATATAAAATTTATTATTATTATTAATATTATTATTCATGTAAATATCCAAAGTTTGCGTAAACACTGAGATGAGTTGCGTGCAGTAATTAATACGTTGACCGCATCGATAGATGTTTCCGTTCTAACTGAAATTGGTGTGTCATCTTTGCAATGCAATCGATTGATTATCGATGGCTATAAGGAGTCATTTTACACCCGTGATCATGGTAGAGGTGGTGGGATTCCTATATACTTTAAAAATACATGGTTGCTGTCGCCTCAGAGCATATCCCTTGTCAATGGAGAAACACTGGCAGTTGAAATTTCTTTGTCAGGTTTTTCTTTATTTTTCTTAGCGGTTTACAAGCCTCCCTCGGAAAATGTTTCGCTCTTTCTTGCTGAACTAGTCGCTGTGCTTAGCCAGTTTCGTTCGGAAGGACAATTTTTCGTCCTTGGCAATTTAAATATTGATACTCTTATACCTAATAAATCGATAGTTTGTGATTATCTGACTCTACTCTCAAAATATGGCATTGGAAATATTATCCCCTTACCCACTAGAGAAGAACTTTTGGTTGAATAATTAGTAGTTTCCTGTATTGACCATATCAACATTCGTGCTCCGGGTATGTCTGTAAAGTCTGACGTAATTACTCATAGACTATTCGATCATTACTTTGTTGGATGTCATTTAGGCACTCAGACACCCGAAGAGTAAGGAACCAGGCGCGATTTTTTTAGTATTTCAATTACGGATACGGTAAAATTCGATGCTTTGATCGCTGCCTCTGACTGGAACGAACTCTTGATGTCCGTAGAACCCTCTATAAGGTTTATAAAGCTTCCGTCGAGGTTTTTCAATTCTTTTATTGTGCCGCCAAGAAAAAGGTTAATTTAAAAGGACGATTAGCCATGGTCTAATTCTGATATTATGACTGCAATCAAAGAAAAAGATACGCTGTGGTTACGCTCCCGTCATTCACCAAACAATTTGCAGTTAAAAGCAGAGTATCGAAGCGCTCGGAACAAAGCCAATGCAATTATACGGTCTGCCAAATGATGCTACTTTCAGCGAAGATTCTTTGAGGCAAGATCGAATCCACGTGAAACACGGAAGTTGATTAATTATTTTACAGGGCGTGGAGGAAAGGCCTCGCTTATTAACTTCCCTCAAAAACACCTCGGCACAGATCTGTAATGAGTAGTGAACGACTTTAGCAAACTTGTTGCTGCGTCATCGGGCTTTGCGAGAGACAGTGATTTCAAACCGCTTGCCATGAGCCAAGTACTAGTGTATCAAACTCAGCGTTTCTTCGTCTTCTCACGATAGACGAATTACACCCCATTCTGTTTTCTTTAAAACGGAATAAATCTCCTGGTGTTGATAATATTCGTAGTAATGATCTCTACCAAAACTGGAAATGTTCAGCACGTACTTCTTTCCATGATAAATGAGTTCTTGGTCTCTGGCGTCACCCCATTTGAACTAAAACCGCACTTGTCAAGCCTGCTCTCGTGGGAGGATCGCCTGAGAAGCTTGAGTGTATGGTTTTGTTGCTGGAAACGACACTTAACCACTGCTGGAAGATTTTTCTGACGACTACTCAGTGCTTTTGATCGAAACTTATGTTCATGTGCAATTTTTCTTGATGTCGCCAAGGCCTTTGACACGGTCAGTCATAAGATGGTTCTTTATAAACTGCAGAATTTCGGTTTCCGTAGACCATTTATCGCATTGCTTAAAAATTTATTTCGTGACCGCTCCCCAATCGTATCTATAGGAAATTCCAAAAGTGCTCGGCTGATCCTAAAAGCCGCTGTGCCCCAGGGATCGGTTTTGTCTCCATTGTTATTTAATCTTTTTGTTAATGATGTCTCAACACGGCTCACTAGCTGCAAAATTTTTAAGCATGGGGATGATACTTTACCTCTCTCGTCATATTAATTACCGCCAGGCTGTGCAGTTATCGCGACATAATTCTGCACGACTAGTGGACTTGTTTCTTAATTGCAATTATATTACTATTAACACATTCAAAACCAGACTTGTTTGCTTCAGGAGTCCGCTGAAGAATGTAGAATTGGACTCATCATTTGTGTTACACAGATCAAGCTGTATTGATTGTACATGTAGTTCCCTGAAATATGTTGACACTGCTAAGTACGTAGGATTATTCTTTGATTCAGATTTGCCATGGTCAACACATTTGACCCATGTTTCTGGCAAGCTTCGCTGCGTGTGCTGCTTAGTTTCGATATTAGGGTGTTTATGCCATTTACCGTAAGAACATATTGCTACTGCTCTTGCTTATAGTATACTAAGGTATGTCATCACATTATTTGTTAACTGTGCAGAACTATGGCAAACTAAAATTGACCACATCCGTAGAAATTTGTTAAGGGGTGTCAGTTATCATTATGATCCCTTAATTCCCCGCATAGATTTACGTACCTCTGATCGCTTCATAATCCCCCTGTGTTTCACAAGATATGGCAAGCGAAAGCGCTCTTAATATGTGCCATACATTTTAACAGACTCCCCGACCACTTCTTTGAAGCAACAAATAGGAAGAAATTGAAAAATCTCTTAAACAATTTTACGCTCAAATTCATTGTATAATTTCAATAATGTACTGTTTTGTGATATTTTGTATCCTATATGTTTACTGGGATATTGTGAGGGGATTATTTTCTGTTTCTCGTATAGTGGCAGTAGATGCATGTTTTAAATGTGTGCTCTACGGATTTATTCTGTGCTACCTGTGACATTCCATTTGCTGGGTTCTGTTCTTCATTCCTCTATTAGCTTCGACCTACCCATTACTTTATAGTGTTATGAATGTATCTAAATTAATGAACTGAAATGATTATTATTATATTATTATTAATGTTAATATTATTATTTATTATTTATCGGTGGTGGAATCGCAGTTTTTTTTTTAAACAAGTGATAATTTTTTTTGCATATACAAGTAGCGTTTTGGTCATCTGAATCAATAGCACTACGCATACTTACATTAGTCTTCGATCTATGCTTGCGGGCTTTTTATCGGCCCCCCTCTGAAAACGTTTCCGAATTTTTAGCCGAGCTTCGAGTTTGTCTGTCAGCTTTGTCAGATAAAGCAGCCCTTTGTCTAGTAGGAGATTTTAACATCAATTTACTGAAGTCTTCAATGCCCCTTGTGTGCAAATATCTTACTCTCTTGTGAGATCATGGCATCGAGCCGTCAATTTTTGGCCCTACAAGGGAGGAACTGTTCAGAGGCAATTCGGTTACCTCCTCGATTGATTACATTGATTTAAGGATCGCCATTATCAAATGCAAAAGCAGCAGTCATAAGTCAAAAACTATCGGACCATTACTTTGTGCCATGCCCCATAGAATTTCCCGGCGTTACGTCAAAAATAATAAAAAATAAAGTGCGCCAAGTTGAATTTACTGACCACCAAAAACTTGACAAATATATATCAACCTACGACTGGCAGGCTTTCACACAAACACACTTGGACATATACGCCTTGTTTGTTCAGCTATTTAGGCCGTTCTATGAGAACTTAGAAAAAAGGCTATCTTCATAAGTAAAAAAAAGCGAACCTACCATGATTAAATAAGGATATACTATGTGCCATAAAGCCTAAAAAATTGCTTGGAAAAAATGCCGTCGATCACCACAGAGCTTGAACTTTCTATGTGAGTTTAGAACTATTTGCAACGGAGTAAGCGCCCTGATTTATTCAGCAAAGCGTCTTTACTTCCATAAACAAATGCTAGAATCTTGAAACAACCCTGCAACATTCTGGTCATTGATAAATGATTTACGGGGAATTCCTTCCAAGCGAGTACAAGGGAATGCATTCAACCCTTCTTTTGGACCTGTTCCATTCCCTACGGCTCATGCATTCAACAATGTTCTCGCAACATTTTCGGGCAAAGCTCGAGAAAATGACTCATCACCTTTTTATCGCCCTAACTTAAATATGGCGTCGGCATTTCTTCCACAAATGACCCCATCCGGCCTTGAGAGAATAAATTTTAGTCTGAAACCGAACAAGTCTCCAGGGTAAGATGGGATGCGCTTCAGCGATCTTCGTAGAAATTTCAACTATATAAAATACACACTTCTTGCTATCTTCAACAAAATAATCCTAACTCGTTCAATTCCTATCAAACTCAAAATGCCATTGTTAAACATCTTTTCAAATGAGGACAACGAGACCGAATAGAAAACTATAGGCCAATATCTATTCTGCCATGTTTCGTTAAAATATTAGAAAAATGTATTTATATAACGACGGCTTCCTCCAGGGCCCCACGACTTCCCAGGCAAGTTGCCCTTCTGGTTTCCCCACGGTCTCAATATACAGACCCTTCAAAATCGAACATACGCTTAAGGGAGGCATCGCAAAACGAGTGCTGTAAAAACCTTGCCCCGCGTCGGGATAGATGGCAGACGACGACAAGACCCACTACAAGCGACTGCACTTCTTGAAGAAGTCTATATTAGTACGCAATACGGCGACCCTTTTTCCCTTGTATCTTGTCGCTTTGTTTCAGTACAGCCCCCGATATGCAGAGTGTTAAATGGCCACTTTTATTTCGGTTAGCTTAATTTCTAGAATGAGAAAACGGCAATTTTAAGATCAGCTTTTGAAAAAAAAGAAAACGTCAAGATAGCTTCATTTGGTGAGACTAAACCATCTTCAGAGACTCATATCAATGATATGCACGCTTTTTTCGAACGTTTCTTGTTTCATATCAGGTAAGACCTGTCAAGAATAGCGTTGGTGGTGCAATTTTGATAAGAAATGATGGAGGCTTTTTGATATATCCTGAATAGGAGTTAAATAATAAATGGTCGGGTTTGCGCGGTGAAAGCGATTCATCCCCATGAGTCGTTAAATGTCGCGTCTTTATACGCCCCCAACGCCCACCCGAGCTTACACTTTTTTCACTGTTCTTAAGCAGTACCTTAGTACGCCGGCACAGGCCATTCTTGCAGGGAACTTTAACAGCGTTTTAAATACTCGAGACTGCTCGCACGCTCTTGAGCCTAACTCCAGCAGGTCAAAAAGAAAAAAAAATGCTACGGAGCTTTTAATTTTGTAAATACTACGGAAATGTGTAGCATCCTCCACCTGGATACAGGCATTAGCAGGGTAGATGCCATGCATCCCTGGACCGGGTGTGCATGTCCAATGAGGTTATTATTGCCTTCGCCACTTACACTGCATTGATGATAAGAGGCACGGTTCGAGAACGTGGAAGATCTGGAGGGTCTCAGGAAAAGCCTTATAACTAAGGAGCGACTGCGAGTTCTCCCCAACACAATAAACACGCTCTACACGAGCGTAAGTTTATTCACTGGACAAAAAATACAGAAAAAGAACTTGTACGAGAACTTGTACGCACGTGACCTGCCTATCGGTGGCGGCTTTCTGAGAGTATTGAGAGTAACGAGCTTTGGAAGTTTGTCACACTTACCTCTTCGGTGCAGCGAAAATGATTGCAGTTCCGCTGCGGCTTCCTTTCCGTTTAACTTTTCGACAGCTTTCCTTGAACTTGTAAACAATGCGTGTAGTTGCTTCCCTGGTTGTGGCCATGTTAGTTGTGGAGCACATCTTTCCAAAAAAAACGGAACAATCCAGTGATTCATCCTGGCAGCACTTAATTCGATTTACTATAGCGCACATAGAGATTTTGTCTAGGATTGGAAACATTCAATCACATACGTCTAGAAAATTAGACCAGTGTCGATTTATTCCGCTTAGCTTGATAACACAGGCGTATAATGGGGCTAGCTTATTTCGATGCTCTTGTATCGCATCCATGTAAAGGCAGGCTGTGCACTGCCTATGAAACTATGCACGTGGGCATTTTGAACTACATTAATTTAGCGTCCTCAAAACTGTCTCTTGCATAATAAAGCCTACCCCGAGCCACAAACAATTTCTAGCAAAGCAACAACAAAGAAACGATTAAATCGATTAAAGTGTTATAGAGGACAACAGCGAAAATACACGGACACGGACAAGCAAAAGACACTTCTCCGTGTCTTTCGCGCTCTTGTCCTCTATAATGCTATACCAACAAGCCCAGCAGTTAATTCTGATACGATTAAATTGCCAGGCGACGTTTCATGCAGGCTTAGCTCCTCCCATGTTGAACGTCTCTTCCGGAAATAGTACCTGAATACCTACGTGTTCCCAGAGGTATGTTTGTTCAGCTTCACAGGTTGTATCAGGGTCGAACCGTTGGCCGTGGTCACACCGCCAATACATCATAAGCAAGTCAGCCTGCTGATTCTGTGTGATGCTGGTTTCGTCATTGTCTGACAGTCCTGTGATGTCGCTTAAAAAAGCTTTGCACACATATGTTTGAAGCAGCCATATGTATAAAGCGAACGTGCTTGGAATATGCTTGATACGTGTTCGCAGATTGTAGTGTGACATTCGTTGTGAACATCGTATTTTTATAATTTTAATTAGTTTTAGAAGTCCAGCACAGTTTGATGAAAAAACTTGTCTCAGTTCAAGAGAGCCAAAAGTCGTCTGATACGTCCCTTAACGAATTGCGCTCGCCAGTATGTTCAATTGACTTGAAATTTGGAAGAGAGGCAGACGTTTGCCATTCGTAACGAGTTTCAAACAAAATGGCTGAAAAATCAAAATTATTCAGAAGTTATGTGTGCAAATCATGAAGACTCTAAAACACTGTTGTCGATGCAATCTTTTTCTTTATGAATTTGAGGACGCCATTTTATGGGAAACGCCTGTGTGATCAAAAGCGCTAGCTAAGGAGGTCCGTAAATTTCAGTTAGGTTTTGACGTTGTTGAGTTAGAGCGACCTCGTAGATTAGGCAAGTTTTCTGCAAAACAGAAAAAAAAATATCGTCCGAAGGTTGTTACCTTTGGATATTTTAAGAAAAAGCAAAACGTCCCCACAATTGCTCGCAAGCTGGAGAATTCTACGTCATATCCAATGACGTAAAATTCAAAGTTGTTTGCGAAAAGAAAATAACATATCCACGTTGTCAGTGCCGAACAAATAATATTGTTCGGCACTGACAACGTGAATGTCCTCGAGCAACTTTCTCGATGTCTCTTCCTATTGTCAGCCTCAAATGCGCCGTGCGTGAGAGCGGCACGTGCACACAAAGTACGCCCGCATACGAAGTTGCCGCGTATATGCGGACGTCATCCTGGCGCCGTGCTGGACGTCGGCCTTTAGGTCGTTCTCGAGAATAGTCCTTGAGATCGCATTAGAGGTCGTGCAAGAGGTCAACCTAGTCGTCGTTTATGACGTCGTGTGCCAGGAATATTTCCTAGACGCCCTTTTAGCACCCAGATAAACAAGCGCCGCGCAAACGGGAGCGGAACTACGCACAAATACGCATTTGCGTCCGAGCTACGAAGCGATTATCGGTTTAACTTGAGCTAGTTGGCACATGGTGAATGATGGTGTGGAAAAAAACTTGAGAATTAAACGATTACACAGCGGGAGGACAAGACACACACGAAGCTCCAATGGTGATGGGGAAACAAGCTGAATATTAAATAATTGCACAAATCCTGAAGAATAAACGATGACAAAGAAAGGAAACAATCACTCGATTCCTAAGTAACGTTCTGTAGTTGCGCTGCATGCTATGTCGTAAACCAGTTATAAAGTGAAGTGTTTTTCTCGAAATGTGCTTCGTCGTATCAAAGTGAGCTGCGTCGTGAATCTCATGACGAATGCTGTCGCAATCCATAGACAACCACAATAATTATTTCAGCAGGAAATATTTCTGCTATTGAGATTCCAGTGACCGGTCAAGATGGAGAAATTGTGGTTTACCAGATTATGCTGTCTAAAGGGAAATGCTTAGACATTCTTTTTGTTTCGGTTACGAAGTTCGACGTCCCTCTCGGTTAAACACATTTCCGGTAACCTAGTTGGTCACATTATTATTAGCGGCGATTTCAATCTTCCAGCGATTGCATTGAATAGTGAAAACTTCGGGGGTGCCACTGGTGGTAATCTCCAACTTATCGGATGATTTTTTCGCTTGAACAGCTTGTTCCCGAGCCCACACGCAATGATGACATGAGCCATCTGGTGGATTGTTTACGCTTTAACACTTCTTGGACGTTTGGAAACTGGCATACTGTCCAAGGAATTAGTGACCATAAAGCTATCGTGCCTGAAGCCAACTTAAATTGTGTGAGCATGAGGAGATGACCTGAACGAATGACCATCTTATGACCGGACAGATCATGCAACGATGATATCTGCGCTAGAATCTTACCTTCCACTTTTTGAAACTTTGTCCGAACGCTTGAGCATCAATGAACTATAAATAAAACTAAGGAAAAACTACTGAGCTTGGTGGAAGAGCTCGTTCCATCACGTTACGCTTACGCAAAATCGAGCACCTGACAAGCCGTAATTTACACGCGAGTAGCATGTACTAACCAACAAAAGAGGAAGGGCCTATCTTAAAGGGGTCGGGAAACGAAATTCCAGCGCTTATTTTCTAGCTTGATTGTGGTGCATCTTGCACCCTAACCCCAAAAGCACCAGTTTTCCGTTGAAACGCACAAGAGAACAAATTTTAAAGCTAAATAAACGATCTTCCAATGTGCACCTGGTGGATGCATGCGGAGCTTATTTGGGAGGTAGTCTAGCAAGGTAGTCGAATCTGCTACGTAGTCGTGACGTAGCAGATATCTTCGGAGCAGCGCCGCTTTTTGGCATTTCAACATTTTCCCTCTTAGCTTTCCTCCTCAGCTCACAAGTCGCGCATTGTACCAAACGGTCCAAGAAGACACAAAGGAAGGACTGCCCTCTTTCTCGGACCCTCGTTCGTGCAACCGGACACAGCCACACTCCCCCTAGAAGATTAGCCCGTCGCTCAAAACTCCAACAAAAGTTGTTTTCCCCACCTCGTTCAGCCCTAAGCTGACAGTGTTGTGGAAGCTACATGCTCCTTAGGCCAGCCACACGCTCGTCACCCCACGGGTACATTGAGCGGCTCGGTTGTAACGCAGACCATTCCATTTAGCGCTCTCTGGGCGGCACCATTTTGTTCGACCGCAGCGCCCTCTCCACACATCCGGGAAGTTCAGCGGGTTCGGCGGGGTAAAACGAGAGAGAGGGCACGCGCCCGACTCCGCTAGCAGACGACAAACCGGGAGGTTGCCGTTCTCCATCTTTGGGCTGTATCGGCGGGCTCTACCGAACATCGAACTCTCGCTCGTGGCTGCCGTTGTGAAGTGGTTCGTGTTCTTAGAATAGTTGTGGCTACTCCAAAATCAGCCTATAGCTCTCTGTTGTTCTATTTTGCTAAATGATCAACTAGCATATCTTTTTCCGTTACTTAAATAGCAGTTGAGTCAGCCGGCAGTACTACCCTCAACTACTGCGCCTATTGCTGCAGGAGAGCACGTTTTATTTATTATTTCAGACTTTCACTCATGGTCGCTAAAGGCCTACACCAGTACGAACTTTGTATAGCAAAAAAGGTACAGCAACCGGATTTACTTATCGCCAGAGACCGGCCAATCTGACACAGTTTTCCCTATTTGTTTTTATTTGCACGCAGGTAACAGCGCCATTGGACACTGTGAGTCTTTGTATCTAGCATAGTATTACACGATAACTGGCATACCAAAAACTGCGCATCTGCGCTTGAAATTTCCAAAATGACGCGATTTTGCTTTCCAAAATGAAGAAATCGCTCAAAAAAGCACTGATTTTTACTAAGCGGACCGCTGGTGGCAGAAAGTGTTTAATTACAATGTACTGCAAACATCGAGAAAGCCCCTTGATATGTCGATGCTTGTTTAAGACAGCACGAGGGACCGTATAGACCATGTCACGAAACCTGTTTTAAAACGCATAAGTTCACGCTTGCTTGACGAATATCGATATTTCTTATCATATTCAATTCAATTTTTGGCTGGTTCGCCAGCCCTTTTCCACCCTTGGCATACTCATTCTCGTGTTTGCTCTTCCGATGGCGAATAAATTTCGATGATATACGCCGACTGCACCGTGTATTGTTTCGTTGCACAACTTTGAGCGTGCAGCTTGTTTATTTTCTTCGCGACTAATATAGAAAAATGTCTTCTACGTTGCCATGACTCGATCTGTATTTATCTTGTCTTCTCGTCTGAATTGTGATGTTCCTCTTCGCGCTGATCGAGTGGCTGGTTCAGGCAGGAGAGGGAACCAACCGATACATTCTTCTACCTCGGTGTCGGTTGTTCGCGTTGTGGCGACTGGTCGGGAAGTCAGTGTTGACAAAGCTATTCACATCAAGATACAATTAACGGGGTAATACCGCACCGTTCTAATTGACATTCCCCGTTTTTCCTCAACAACACCGTCCAACGGACTTCTCACCGCCTCAAATAGGGTTCAGGACAAGGAGCACGAATGCAGACCGGACAGCCGAGCCGCGCGGAAGCCAAAACCTCAGTGGTAGCTAGCACCTAGCTCTCCTTCTCAGTTGCCCTCACAGCTACGGTCGCGCCTCGTCTGGCGGGGGACGATCTTTTTGCACGTCTAGTCAGTTCGGTCACACCAAGAGCGGTGACGATAGTCTACTTCACCTTACGATGGACCTCAACAGACAGCACGAGAGCCATCGAAACCAATCCTGTGCTTTCTGAGTGTCGCGTGACCCTGCAGTCCCGCTCACGGTGTTGGATTGCCTAGGGTGACTGGTAGCGTCCGCAGCGGTCCATCGCAAGGTGAAGCAAAGTATGCAAAGACTAAAGTCAAAGGAAATCAGCGGGAATCCGCTAGCTTGCTTGTAACCCCAACTCACTAAAACATATAACTCAGAAAACAAGCATAGGAAAAAAGATCAAGTAATAGGCGGACTTACACTGCAAATGCAATATAAAAAGCAAGTAAAAACAGTATAAACAAAGCGCAAGAGGAGAAGAGGGAAGTGAATCTCGCTTTGTTTTAATGCCGAAGCAAACCAACATTTCGCACTTCAAAGGAGTGCGCACGAATGAACGTGGAAGGCAGCAGGGTTGGCTGCCTGCTAAACAACGCGCCTCGAACTATAAGAAAACAATACCTGATAATCTTTCGACGGTGCCCGAGTCAACGAGTTATTAGAGCTCTGCGACTTATGAGTCTCTTCCGCTCCCAGATCTGTCTGTGCGTGCGCGTGCATTCATTCTACAAACCGTCGCAACAACAACAACAACAAAAAAAAATATGACAAGAATGACGATGAGGAGTTGTGCATGGCGGTTTCTTTCTTTGCCGCTCCATTTACTTTTGCTTGGTGCTTGGTTTCTTGTTTCGCTCTCGTGTAACGCCATCGAAACCCGACGCCTGCGCGTCCGTGAAAGGTGCCACGTTAGCCCCCTTTGCTTTTTGCTTTGACACTTGTTTTTTTGTATTGCATTTTTTGGCGTATAAGTCTGTTGGGCTCCACGCGGACTAGCAGTTTCCCGCTCATTTTATTTCTGAGCAACTGACTCGCTGACTGGCTCGGTTTAGCTGACCGTAAACACAGACACACAAAAAAAAGAAGAACCGTGCCCATTCCATTCCCATTCCATTCCGGGCAAAAGGCACCTGATTCCATTCCCATTCTATTCCCCTCAATGTTGCCTCCATTCCATTCCCATTCCATTCCGGGGTCGTGAAAATGCGGAATGATTCCGGAATCATTCCAACTCCGGAATGGCAACTCCGCACCACTGGCTGAAATAAATGAACAACTTATACACAACTAAATTGACTGGTCCAGATGATATCGCTTCGTGTATTAAAAACATCTTGTTCTACTTCATGGTGCATTTGCTTTAAGGTATTGTTCGAAAACTCACTGAAGCTAATCTTCTCTGCCTTAGATAGGAAGGTTGCTCGAGTAATGCCAGTGCATAAAAGTGGTCCTAGAATCAGTGTCAAAAATGATCGACCGATATTGCTGACAAGCATTTTTCGGAAGACATTGGAAAACACTTTTTATAGTGACATTGTGATTCACATTGGCGGGTTTAACTTTTAGCTTCTCTCGCAACGCGCATTCCATCGGGGCTATTGTTGACTTCAGCAAGGTTAATGATGCCGTTCCTTGGGATATTCAAATTTCGAGCTCTGTGCCTATAGACTTGATGACAAAGTTCGTAAATTGGATTTTGAGAATTTGTCGTTAAGAAACCGATAGATGTTTATAAATAGCTTTCCATCCCATATGGATTATATTACAAGTGTGCCACGAAGCTTGGGGGGATCGGTGGCCGAGTGGGCTGAAGCGCACACCCAGCTCGACGTGCGTGGAGCGAAAGCTCGCGCTGCAAGAACCCAGGGATCCTGGGTTCGAGCCCCATCCCTGCCCGTTTCGATCTGGATGAGCATCGTACCGGCGTGCGGTCGTGTACATAACTACTGCGTGAGCACGTTAAAGACCCCAGGTTAGCAGTCGTACTGCACTGGCAAAATTGCTCATCTACAGTGTAAACCAGTGTCACCCCTACTGGCAGACCAACTTACGCTGTATAAATCACTCAAACGTCCAATTTGGCTTTTGGCCACAAAGCTCTTTTTGTGTGAAAACTATTTTTCTCATTAATTTAAATAACAATGTTCTTGATGTCTTTCTTCTATCAAAAAGTTTACAAATGGATGCGTAGAATGTAGACTAATCAAGACCGCACATGATAGCCTTATTGTACGAAGAGACTAGCTCCCCATTAAGTCATAGAGTAAATGGTTACCGGCAACATTTAGTTGTTTACTATATCGAAAAGTCCTAGAAACTGCTAAAGAATTTATATATCTGAGTGTACTGTTCACTTCCGATCTGCTGTGAATTGCAAATGTTGACTACATTTAATGAAGGCCTCGCGCATGCTTGGCCTTTTGATATAAAATGTAAAAATTTTACGCCAATCTCTCGATGTATCATTTTATTTGTCACGTGGTCGTTTCACAGTCTTTGCATCAACCTTTGGGATGATGCAAAGACACATCGGCGAGAAAGCACGAAGGCAGTTCTAATGACAGCTTATTTTAGAGAATGCAAAATATTTCTGGAATCCTGTCACAAAATAGATTCTTAGATAGCGATGGATATCCAGCATCTTACTGGATATCCCTCGCTATTGTCAATTATAGAAGCTTGAAAAATAAAGTTGACGACTTCCAACAGCAGCTCTTCATGCGTCATCGACATGCCAGACGAAATTTGAGGTGGAGGGGGGAAGTATGGGCACTCTGGCGATTCGCCAACCCAGTTGCAATACTATGATGCAAAGGGGGAGGACTTTCCCGCGGCGCGGTGGAGTCAAGCCGGCCACGCGCACATCGCGCGCGCCGTTTTGATGAGACAGATCAGTGACGGCTCGCAGGCAGTCGGTGCACAGACTTGAGCGCCGCAGGTAACGATGTTAGAGTGTTGCCTCTTTGTGTTTAATCTTCCCGTGTTTTTTTTTTTTTTTTAAATTAAATGTTGCTTCTTTTTCTTGAAACCGTTGGCTTTGTGCTATTCCTCCGGTTCAGCTCTGCAGCAAGTCAAAACGACTATAAGGTCTCAATATATGCACGGAATCCTGCATGCGGATACAGATCCTGGATATGGCTTGCGCTGACGTAACGTCGCACACTTTTGACCATCAGGTATGAGAAGGAGTGGGAAGCTGATTTTATAAGAGTTTTGAGTTACCGGTTAATCTTTTATATTATTCTGAGAGGGGAATAGTCATACCTGTACTAAACCGGGAGGCACAAAAGAGGATCCTGGTTAGAAAGGAGCTCCTTCCCCACTTCTTTTGTGGTCATCAAAGTGCTCTTTGAATGATGTCACGTGCAAGCCATTAATATGGATGGGATCCTGTATACAGATACAAATCCTATAAAGCTTTGTGGGATTCTGTATGTGTATGTCGGTCCATTATACGTGCAATATATATTTTTATTTACAAAGCTATTTTTGTTGTATTTCTTATTATTTATTTTGCACAATCTTGAATATGTGCTCTCGTATATTTTAGTGGTTTGGCTTGTGCAGGAACCTCTGGTAGTCGTCGATGGTTACTTTCAAGCAAACTTTTATTTACATACATCTACAAGCTGCAAGCGATGCGATCTGACGTGTCGTTCCCAACCGTTCCAAACACGAGCCTCGTCTCGCGCCCAGGCCACGCGCTCCCCCGGCCGCCAGCTCCTCGCCACGCGCTCCCTTTTAAGACGTCTCTGGCCGATTTTCTCCTCGTCTTCGATGTCCTCGTGCCAGTGATATGGCTTATTAAGAAACACTTAAACGCTCCAACACACTCCCCACCGAATGGATGGAAGTCCATTCTAAACTTCCATTAACTCCAACGGATACACAAGCTGCACTGGCCTTCGCAATATGGTGCCGCGATGCACTCGGATCTCACACGACCGGATCCGAGAATCTCGGCCGGGGAACACTCTTTCTACTCGCCCGAGCTTCCATAGCAGGCGTGGAAGCGGCTCTTTTAACAGAACAATTTGACCCTCTCTGATGGGCGCAGACTGCCTGTTCTGAGTGGCGTACGCTGACCTGAGTTCTCGAAGATACTCTTCCCTCCATGTTCCCCAAAATCGGTTAAGCAGTTGTTTTCGCTGCCGCCAGAGCACGCGAAGCTCCTTCGGTGTGGAAGCGAGCGTGTCCCCACCCGTCGGCGGAAGTGTCGTCAGCCGCCTTCCAACTAGGAAACTGGCCGGCGTCAGCGGGGTCCCCTCTCCGACCGCGTCGTGCACAAACGTTAATGGCCGCGAATTCAACACGGCCTCTACCTCAATCAGAACGGTGGTCAATTCCTCTGTGTCCAGACAGTTCCTTCCGATAACCTTTCTTAAAGACACCTTTACCGAGCGCACAAGCCTCTCGTAAAATCCTCCCCACCATGGGGCTCTCTCGACAATAAACCTCCACTGGATACCCGCGTTCGCAAAGTGGTTGACTACGTCTGGGTGGCGCAACGTCTTCCACAGTTCCGTGAGTTCCTTCGACGTTCGTTTGAAGGTCAACGCATTGTCGGAATAAATTACGCGGCACAGCCCTCGGCGCGACACAAAGCGACGGAAGGCAAAGAGAAAGCTCCGGGTCACAGGTCTGGAACCAACTCCAGGTGCACAGCCCGCGTGACTGCACACGTGAACAGCACCACGTAGGACTTGCATGTGAGGTCCTTGCCCTTGACGTAGAGGGGGCCCGCAAAGTCCGTGCCGACTACCTCGAAAGGGTCCGCTCGTGTTGTCCGGGCATCCGGCAGGGGTCCCGTGGGGGCACTCGCGGGGGTCGCGCTAAAGCGCTGACAGGTCCCGCAGGCACGCACTACTTTCTTCACCAGCTCTCGGCCCCGCAGAATCCAATACTGGTTACGGAGCTGCACGAGAGTATCTCTGACTCCCGCGTGCAGCAGCTGTCGGTGCGCGTCGATTGCCAGCAAAGTTGAATATCGATGCTGCTTGGGCAGGACGATCGGGTTTTGTTCGTCAAACGTCATGTTGACAGACTGGAGGCGACTTCGAATACGAAGTACACCTTGCTGATCGATGAAAGTGGCGAAGTCTTGAAGGGGAGAACCCGGCGGGGTCTTCGTAGAGTTGGTCGCGCAGCGAAGCTCGGTAGCGAACGCCGAGCGCTGCGCCTCCTTTATCCAGTGAGTTCGCGCTGCCTCGATCTCCTCGGCTGTCAGTGGTCCCGTTCGTCTTTCAGTTGACCTGACGTTGTGGAGAAATCTAAAAATCCAAGCCGTTGTTCTGTTGATCCTTGAAGCAGAGCTGAATCGCGAGATATCGATCAACTCTGGAAAGGGCGTTACTGTGACTTCAAACGCTTCTGCTCTCGATCCTCTCTCCTCGAGGGCGTCTCGAGGGAGTTCTCCGCACCTTTCCTTGGGCCATTCTGTCGCTGGCAGTGGCAACCAACTCGGCCCCGACCACCACAGTGAACTGGAGACCAACTGGAATGCGGTCAGACCTCGGGTCATGGGGTCAGCGGGATTTTCTTTTCCCGGGCAGTGGTGCCACGTCGCGCCTTCACAATTGCTCTGGATCTCTTGCACTCGATTCTTGACGAACAGCTTCCATCGGGAGGCCTCTCCCCTGATCCAGTAAAGCGTGATCATTGAATCCGTCCAGAAGTGAACGTCCTTCACCTCAAGCTCAAGGCAGGTTTGAACGTATTTGGACAGCCTTGAGGCGATCAAGCTGGCCATCAGTTCCAATCTCGCCAGTGTGACAGTCTTGAGGGGCGCAACTCGGCCTTTTGCGAGCAATAACGTCGTCGTCGTCGCTCCTGTGTCGTCGGTAGTGCGAAGGTAGACCATGGCTCCGTAGGCAGCGGTGCTGGCGTCGGCGAAGATATGCAATGATCGGTGGGTCACCTTGCCTTGCAATCCGTCGTCGCAAAACCTTGGGATCTTGACCCTTTCTAGCTCGACAAGTTCGCTGCACCACCCGGTCCACTCGTCTTGCAGGTGATCTGGTAGCACATCGTCCCAGTCCAGGTTTAGTTTCCAGATTTCCTGGAACAAGATCTTGGCTCTCACGACGAAGGGTGCCAAGAATCCCAGAGGGTCGTAAAGGCGAGCTGTCGTTTGCAGCACGAAGCGCTTCGTATTTTCTTGGTGACGAGCAGTCGCCATCACGTGCTCCGGCGAAAACATGAGACTGTCCTCTTTGGGTTCCCAAGTCACTCCGAGCACCTTGAGCACGTTCGCGACTTGTCCGAGTGGTTTTTGGCCTGCGCCGTCCTCCTCGAACACCTCCGCTAGTGATGCGCTATTTGAACCCCACTTGTGGAGTCGCATACCGGCCTGCCTAAATACCTCGTTTGCCTCGGCATACAACTTCTTAGCCTTGTCTTCGTTGCTCGCTCCGGTCAACAGATCATCAACATACACGGACTTGCTTAATTGTTCGGCCGTTGTTGGGTATGTGTTCTCCATCGCCGCGAAATGGTGCCGCAGGGTAGCCGCCAAAAGGCACGGGCTCGACGTTGCACCGAAAGTCACTCTCGCCATTCGCCAGGTCTCTACCTCTGGTACCGGTTGATTTTGGATCGGCGGTTCCTTGTACCAGAGGAACCGCAGTGCGTCACGATCCTCAGCCTTGACTCCGATCTGCAGGAAAGCCTTCTCCACATCCGCCACTAACGCTACTCGGTGCGTCCTGAACCTCAGAAGTAGGGCGACGAGATCTGGATTCATGTTCGGTCCACTCTCCAAGTTTTCGTTCAGGGATTTACAGTTTGCGCCGTGAGAGGAAGCGTCAAACACAATCCTAAGTTTGGTGGTGCTGCTGTTCTCGCGGAGAACAGCCTGGTGGGGCATGTAATACACCCTTGCTGCACCTTCGTTCTGTGTTTCTTCATCGACCCTCTCCGCCATGTCGTTGACTTGGTATTGCCGAATCGCTTCGTCATACTTCTGTAGGAGATCGGGATTTTTGGTCAACTTCTTACGTAGATTCTCCAACCTCCTTCTTGCCACCTCCATGTTGTCTGCCAGCCTTACGTCCGATTTCCATGGAAGGCCCACTTCGTATCTACCGGCGGTCTTCGTAATGTTGGCTTCGAACTCTCGTCTCACGGCGCTGTCCGAGGGATCCTCTACTGGCGGGTCGGTAACTCCCACGCTTTCTAGCTCCCAGAAATGTCGGAGAATCGATGTGGCTTCTAGATCCTGCAGCGTTGCTATTAGCACGGTCGCCTGGGAGCAACTCACGATGGTCGATTCCGAGCCTGTCCGTCCCTGGACCGCCCAACCGAATGCAGTTTCTACTGCAGTCAGGCATCCGCTCAGTCTATGAATTCTTCCTGTGATGCACCCCCAGTAGTGGTCTGATCCCAGCAGTATGTCGACGCCGCGTTGTTCCAGTCCGGTCATGTTGTCTCCCACGGGACAGCCAAGTTCCTCTAATGTTGCCACGATGGCTTCATCTGGGCTCGGAAGGTCCTGCTCACATATGGTAGGTGTCTCGAGAGCGTCGATGTCATATCTTTTGTTGTAGAGTTGGTCTCGCAAAGTTACTTGAACCCTGCGAAACGTACGTTCTGTGCTTTCGCCCCCGAACACGCCTATTGTGAGGATCTCTGTCCCGAGCAATTTGCAGTCCAGTCGCTGAGACAGTTCTTCAGTTATGAAGGAGCGCTGACTGCCGCTGTCGAAGATAATACGGGCAAGCTTCCTTCTGTTTGTACCTTCTGCCCACGCAGTAACCGTTTGTAGGAGCACTGCCGGCTTGCGGTTCCTACCACGTACATGCATAGCGACCGGTGTCGGTTCCTTCGGTTCCGTCTCATTCGATCTGGTGGACGTTTTTCCCGGCGCGTAATTCGGGTCGCACATGGTGGACGCGTGCCTGCCTTGACATTTGCCACAGCTGGGTGCTCCTCGACATAATCTTGCCGTGTGATTGGCCTTCGTGCAGCGGAAGCACCTCCGGTCTGCTTGCAGCCTACGCTTCTTCTCCACTAGCTCGATTCTTGCGTTACATTCCGGTGTTCCGTGCGCTTTTGACTTGCAAAGGAAGCACTCTAAGCCGTCCACGCTGCCGTGCAATGCCGCCGCGGTGGAACTGCCAGTCTGAGCGTTGATTGTTGACCTCTTCACAGAGCCATGCGTCAGAGAAGACGGTCTGGGCTTACCGACGACGTCTTCCAGCTGGTGTTTTGATGTCCTTTCGCGGCTCTCCACCTCGATGCGTAGAAAGTCGAGGAGAAACCGCAGAGCCCTCAGATGTACTTGCTGTGGGGCGGATTCCAAACTGGCGTCTGTCATTGATGCCCTTGCGGCGTTGGCATTCCCGGTCTCCTCCGCCGACATCTTCCGGTTGAAATCGAGAGTGATATCTCTCGGTAGCACTCGCAAAAGAACTGTGTAGAGCATAGCTCCATACGCCTCTTCGCCCACCCCTAACGCTCTAAGGCCTCTGATGTGCGCCTGTAGAGTGTCGTATAAACGCCGTAGGGCTCGGGTGTTCCGTTGTGGTGGCACTGGCTGTATGTCCATGAGACCTTCCATGTGGTCCTGGATAAGCGTCTCTTGCTTCCCGAACCGCTGCTGCAGGAGCTCGATGGCGTCCGCGTAACACTCAGCGGTCGGCTGCAATCCACCGATGGCGGCTGCTCCATCGCCGGTCAGCGCTGATCGCAGATAGTTGAACTTTTCTGATGGCGTGAGTTCCGGATTTTGATGAATGGCGGTATCGAATTGCTGCCAGAAGGGTTGCCAGTCCTTTAGGTGCCCGTTGAATTGGATTAGTTTTAATTTTGGGAGTTTGATTTTTGATGTCACAGAGTATCCTCCGTTCCGATCTCCGCTCGATGGTTCCCTTGCTGGGTGGCTGCCCTCCACGCTCTTCATCTTTTGTTTAAGTTTGGTGAGGTACGTGACGATCTTGTCCGAATACTCGATCGCATGACTGAACTCTGCTTCTGCATCTTGTCCCGTGATCAGAGGTTCGATCGCCGCGTCCACGTCGTTCAGTTGGTCGCGGGCCAGATGAATACGCTCGATTAGAACCTCGAGGTCGTTGACGCTTGGCGTAGCTAGGAGTAGTAACGCGTCGGCCTCACCAGTCAGTCGTGTCACTTGCATCCGATGCGTCTTCCGTTTTTTCTTGAGGACGTCCATGATCGTCGATCGTTCTGGCTTGGCTTGATGAAAAGTTGCTGTAAACCACCAGGTTCCCTTCGTTCAGTCGTTCCTCCCGGGTTTCGGCACCAATGTAGGAACCTCTGGTAGTCGTCGATGGTTACTTTCAAGCAAACTTTTATTTACATACATCTACAAGCTGCAAGCGATGCGATCTGACGTGTCGTTCCCAACCGTTCCAAACACGAGCCTCGTCTCGCGCCCAGGCCACGCGCTCCCCCGGCCGCCAGCTCCTCGCCACGCGCTCCCTTTTAAGACGTCTCTGGCCGATTTTCTCCTCGTCTTAGATGTCCTCGTGCCAGTGATATGGCTTATTAAGAAACACTTAAACGCTCCAACAGCTTGTTTTCTTGTTTATTTTATGAGGTCTTTCGTGTGTGGAATGTGTGACATTTCAGGAACCTTGAAAAAAATTTTCTGAATTATTTTCTAATTTTTTAGATCCAAAAATCCTTAAATTTGATATGAATGTGTGTTTTCAAAACAACATAAATGAGTCTGCGTTTCTCCAGAATTTGCTGTGTGGTATCATACCTCAATTTTTCCAGTACATTTGGTGACTAGCCAACATTGACTATATTCTCTTTCACCTCTGATGTATTCCAGGAGATGCCTTTAGACATTCGTACCCACCAGGCGCAGTGAATATGTTGCATGACTCAACGAATTCCGTGCCGCTGCGTCTTGCCAGATAGATTACATCCTCTCGGGCACTGGATTGACTCAAAAGGCTCTTAGCATCAACTTCAGTACACCAGAAGGTGAAACTGAGTATAGCTTTGTTTTAATCTAATTCATTTTTTTGTCCGGAGTGGTCTGATGCGACTTAACCTCAGGTTCGATCCACCACGGTTCAATTCTTCGGATAGGCCCAATCCAATTTAGCTTACGATTTGACCAAGTACGGTTACACCTCCAGATTGGTTGTCTCCCGTTTATTTTCCGGATTTGCTGTCTCCGGTTTAGTTTCCGGTTTGACTGTCTCCGGTTTAGGTTCCGGAGTAATCGTTAACGGTTTAGTTTCCGGATTGGTTGTCTCCCGTTTTGTTTCCGTTTCTATATGACGAACTGAAACTCCGGATTCATTCAGGTTTATTTTAAAAACTATTTTTGGGGACGGCCGGGTTCCGATTGGCAGGTGCTCCTGGCCCGATGAAAGACGAGTCCGCCGGTGAGTGGTCACTGCACCCGGCATGCTGGACTGGCTTGTACTGCCATTGCGGCTCTAACACTTGTAACCGAGGGGACGGTGCTGTAGTGGGTGCCAACACTTAGCCTGCGTCAAAAGCTCCTGCCACTCCCTCCGTCATAGCTTGAGGGCCGCCTCGATGTCCCCCGTAGTTGCAGCGGCCGCAGTCACAGCGTCCCTTCTGAGCTGTTCCCTCTACATGCGCATCTTGCCCTTGGTGTGGCCCTCCTCGGACCCAACGAAGACGTGGCAGACCGCGCACAGGGCCGCTTCCAACTCCTCATGTAGACGTCTGACGGTTCGTCTTCCCGGTCTCTCATGGTCAGGCCACGGAAAGGTGGCCTCACCTGAAGCGCGTTGCCCGGAGGGAGGGGCGGTATTGTTCCCTCCTTCGTGCGTGGGGACATAATTAACCCACCGCCCGCATCCCAGAGACCATGTTCACGTGGCCGCCTACCGCATATTCTTCTTGGCATCCTCCGGACGTTTTGGCCCAGCCGGAGGGGGCTCCGCGGAGCGGAAGCTCTGGCCCCCACCGAAGGTGCGTATAGTTGCATCATCACAAAGTAAATCCATATAGCGAATCCGGGGAGTCTGATTGGTCTTTCTTGAGGCACGTCGCAAATGCGCGCCCCATTCGGCGGGTAAACGCCCGCCAGTGTTTCGTGCGCACGTGGATGCCGCCCTAGAAATAGAGGCGGCCTCTCGAGACGCTTGCTTGCAAGCTTGGCAGTTTGCATGGCTGCTGCCATGCAAACTGCGCGAAAGTGTCACTGGCGTATCATGCTTCCGAAGGAGCGGGGCGTTCAAATAGACAAATCAGGGCCTTAAATTTTCTCGTTGGTTTGAATCCGTGGGTAAGTTGTAATACGCCTCCCAGAGCCACTACTGATCAAGCGAATTGGGTCGCAGAGCTGCGTGTTTTTTAAGGCGGCGGGTAACGGGGCCATCGTGGGCCGTCACGGCTGGGCGCGCGGGGAAGTCGTCTGTCTTGGCTTGCCCTCGGTCATTCTTTAACCCACGCAGCCTTTCGGTGGTTGAGTCGGGGGCGTGTTGGGATGTGGGAAAGCGCCTTGTGTAAGCGCCTTGCACACAGTGCAACCAGCCTCTGCTGCGTTTTGCAAGGGCAGCTTAGCAGAGGCTGGTTGCACTATTTCTCCACGGGCGCGGTGCCATCGGGGCCGAGATGCGCTCTGATAGCAAACCGAAACCCAAAAACCCGTGGAATTCGCGCGGTTTTTCAAAAAGCCGTAAAATGCTTCGCGTGCATTCTATTGTTCTGCAATTTGCCGATTTAGTGTTTTTCGACGGTGCTGAGCAGTGTACTAATTGAAATCATGCCCTTAAACACAATAATAAAGTTAATTTCGCGCAAATAATTAACATTCTAATGAACCCGGACGTTAATAATTTTTCTAAAATAGCCTTTGGCCGAGGACGAAAACACCACAAGCGTTTTTTTGTCCGAATCAAATTTGTCCACTTTTCGTGAAACACCCTGTATGGACACCACGGTCAATCATCTCGAGATATGGTTGAAGTGTACAGCATCACGAAGAACAACAGATCATGTGTGAGCCAAACTTCGGAGAGTGACCCCAGCGGGGTGAGCTTTCTGAATTTAGGATAACAAGAGTTTCCGAGGGAAGAAAGAAGAGAACAAGTTCCACAATCAGATGAGAGGAAAGAAGAAGGTGAAATATTCCACTTGGCGGCCAGCTAGCGCCCGAACATTTGACTCCATGATTTTAATTCATTGTCTTTCTTCGTTATATCCTATTAACAAACTAGTTGATAGTGAGCGCTTGCCTTATGTTCCCTTCGTCCTCCTGTCTTTGTCCCAGTCGCGCTGCTTTTCAACATGAGCAATTGAATGTTGCCTTCTAGAACAACATCGACGCAGGAACCTGCCTCGGTCACTACCGGTACATCAACACTTTAGTCGCGGCAGCAGGTTCACCTGTCGGCAGTGACTCGGACTGCGGCTGACGCTGTTTGGGGTTTTTCTGAAGGCGGAGCTGTTGTCCGAAGTGTCAATTTGTTTTCTCCAAGAGGGATGACGGCGCCGTATTATGAGAGGAAGTCTACGCCGAGTATGACATCTCTGGAACAGTGTTTTAGAACGAAGGACTTTCCAGGACTCGTCTTGCCGTGAATTTTGACGTGAACAGTGCAGCGCAGCAACGATGCGGACGTCCATGAACCCGTTCCTATTTTTAATACAGGTGCTTGCCTGGAGTGTCGACCCGGTGTCGCAACGCTTCCCTCGGCCTGAGCCTGCGTCTACCAGCATTACCTGTTCAGCGAGAACATCTTTGGTCACCAACTCAAGCTTCAACCATTTCGATCCCGTCACCGATTCCTGGTCTACGACGGCAGACTTTGTTCCTCGGGCGGAATGGGATGCTCCACCATCATCGACATCAACTACATCCTGGATCCGCCCCCCAAGGCTTGTTATCGTCAGTGGGCAGTGCAGCGCAGCAACGATGCGGACGTCCATGAACCCGTTCCTATTTTTAATACAGGTTGGTAAACCTTTTCTGGTATCCACGCTCAAGAGCAATTACCTGTGTCTTGCTGTGCTGCCCTGCCCAAAAACAGTGTGCGAGAGTCTTACTGGTTCCTTTGATTCTCTGTGTATGCTGATACTGATCCTAAGTGGCGATGTGGAGCTCAACCCTGGGCCTACTGTGGAGGAACAACTTGCGGCAATCTTAACCAATCAGCAAAGTTTATCGGCTGACATAAGGTCAATGCAAACAAAACTCGAGCTACACATGTCTGGCACTAACGAACGTCTAACAGCAATAGAGTCAACTATCAAAGAATTAGTAAAGGCTCCTCCAAAGGTAGAGCGGTGTGAGCAAAACCTAAAGCACCTATCCGACAAAGTAACATTTTTAACTGAGAAAGTAGACGACCTAGAAAACAGAGGAAGGCGGAATAATTTAATTATTCACGGAATAAAAGAGGTTAAAGATGAAAGTGCAACGGAGTTAAAAGAACTGGTGCTTCAAAGTATTTTCGAAGAGAAGCTAGGTGTTACCGTTGCCAGTGTTGAGAGGATACATAGACTGGGGCGCTTGACAGAAGGTAAACCGAGGCCCGTAATTCTGCGTCTGTACGATTTCAACGAAAAGCTAGATATCCTTCGTAACGCAAGTAAACTGAAGGGGTCGCAGGTGTTCATATCTGAAGACTTCTCACGTAGGGTCCAGCTAGTACGAAAAGAACTCTGGAATAGCATAAAACATACTCGAAAGCCAGAAGACAAAGTATCTTTACGTTACGACAAATTAATAGTCAACAGCGAGGTATATACTTGGGACGAGTCGACACGCCAACTAATGAAATTATCAAGCTCAGTTCCCACCCAACGGAATGAATCATAGCTACTACCACGGAAACATGTTGTGTCACCACCACCTGTGACGAACCTTGAGGCACTACTTATTAACTGTCGCAGCATAAAAAATAAAATTGATGACTTTGCTGAACTTGTCGCTACGACGCAACCTAGCATTGTAATGGGTACGGAATCTGGGTTAATCGAAGAGATAGCTGACGAAGAAATTTTCCCTTCCAATTATTCTGCCTATCGAAAGGATAGAACTACACATGGTGGTGGCGTTTTTTTACTGATAGCAAACGACCTTCAGAGTTCGCAAATAAATGTTCCTTGTTCATCGTGTGAATCGGTTTGGTGTAAGATTTATCTAAATTCCGGGGAAACCCTAGCTATCGGATCATATTACCGGCCCCCCAGCGCAACCCATGAATCACTGTTATCCCTATCAGATGAGCTGTCTTCCATCTCAAGTGATTATCTTGTACTTGGGGGTGACTTTAACCTGCCTGACATAACATGGCACGATAAGCAAATGTTAACTACCGGCTCTTCGATATTATACACGACATTTTCTCACTTTGTCTCAAGCTTTGGGTTGTCTCAATACGTCACTGAACCAACCAGAGTGGACTTCAATAGATCAAGTACACTAGACCTCCTTCTTTGCGATTCCAGAACAGTTGTTTCTGCAGTCACAAACCTTCCGGGCATTAGCGATCACGACATAGTTACAGCAAGTATACAGTGTAAACGTCCGCTATCGGCTCTGCAGTCCCCACGCAGGATTTATTTTTACGACCAGGGCAATTACGCTAGCCTTGCTGACGAACTTGTAGCGTTTTTTGCCATTTTTGAAATGCACAGCTATGAGATGGACGTTGAAACCCTGTGGAACATTTTTAAAACTAAGCTTACTGCCTTAATCGACACTTACATCCCACACAAGCTATTCTCTCCAAGAAAGCAAAAAAACAAACCTTGGATAAATAGAGAGTTACGGCAAATTTTGAGGAAAAAGAAGCGCGCATACTTAACTTTCCGCAGGACTTCTATTGCCGCGTCCCTTAATCGGTTACGCGACCTAAGTAAACTCAACAAAAGAAAACTTAAATTAGCTAAAACTGTTTTTCAGAGCACTTTAAGTGACCGTCTTAAAAGGAGCCCTAAAGAATTCTGGAAATTGGTAAAAAGCAACAAGAAGGACCAGGTTGGCATACCAATAATTGATGAACTTGAACAGACCATACACGATGACCAAGCAAAAGCTACATGCTTTAGTAGATACTTCCAATCAGTTTTTTCTCCCCCAATAACTGCGGTGCACTTGGCTCTGCCAAACGCAGTAAATGAATTCCGTGACATGCCGGAAATTGAATTCCACTCTGACGGACTGGTTAAACTTCTGGGGTCACTTAAAACTGATAAGTCTCCAGGTCCTGATGGCATTCCTAACAAGATTCTTAAGGAATGCGCAGGTATACTCGCTATGTTCTTGCACGTCCTGTTTACCAGATCTATATCAGATAGTATTTTGCCTTCTGACTGGAAGAAAGCTCATGTTGTGCCTGTGCATAAAAGCTGCCCCAAAAACAAAGTTGAAAATTACAGGCCCATATCGTTGCTAAGCACGTCTTCTAAACTTATGGAACATGTGATCTACACAAGTATCGCTCAACATTTACAGTCAAATAATTTTTTCACTCCATCCCAGCACGGGTTCCGCCCAGGCTTGTCATGCACTACTCAGCTAGTAGAATTTTACCATGACCTAGCAAACGCATACGATAAAGGCCTTCAAACAGATTGTGTTTTTCTTGATTTCCGGAAAGCTTTCGATCTCGTGCCACATAAATTTATTCTGCATAAAATGAAGTCCTTAAAAATAGATGGTAAAGTTCTTGGGTGGTTAGCAGATTACCTAAGTGGCAGGACTCAAGCAGTGATAATTAATGGCAAGTCATCTGATTTTATTTCCGTCACTTCTGGTGTACCCCAGGGTTCGGTGTTGGGGCCGCTTTTATTTTTAATATTTATCAATGACATTGTTGTAGACGTTTTTTCTAGTATACGCCTGTATGCTGACGATTGTATAATTTATCGAGCAGTAAGTTCGGTCAACGATTGTATCACTCTGCAGGCCGACCTTGACCGCATAGCAAACTGGTGTAGTACTTGGGGAATGGATTTGAACGTCAACAAATGTCACTTTGTCCGTGTAACTAGAAAGCGTAACCCTATCACCACCATGTACCAGATTAACGACATTCCCATCAACATGTCACCACAAGTAAAATATTTAGGCGTTTACTTTTCCCACGATTTGTCATGGCGCTTTCACATTGAGTATATGACTGCTAAAGCTAATCGGATGCTAGGCTTCATCAAACGTAATTTCAAAAATTCTCCTCAAGAGGTCAAAAACACACTGTATCTCACAAATATTCGGCCCATTCTAGAGTACGCTTCAGAAGTTTGGGATCCCCACCAGCAGTACCTGATAAATAGTATAGAACTGATACAAAACAGAGCCGCCAGATTTGTCCTTAATGCATACTCGCGTGGTCAAAGTGCAACTGCCATGAAACGCGATCTTAACTGGCAGCCTCTACTGAATCGTCGTAAATTCTTCCGCCTGAAACTCCTTCACAGCATATATTACGATCAGTGTGGAATTGACAAAATGCGTTATTTACTTCCACCTCACTTTATCTCTCGGCGCCTTTATCATAGCAGAAAAATTAGGCCTTTTTCCAGCAGAACCGACATTTACAAATACTCATTTTTTCCTTGTACAATACTCAACTGGAACAATTTACCTGAAGAGATCGTCTCAACAAGCGTAAGCTATCAATTTTATCAGGCATTGTCAGATTCTTAAAACCTGTTATTTCTACAACCTTCAGCTTCTTCTATATATATTCACGAGTGCAGTGTCTAGTTTTACGCTGGTTTGGGTTTACGTTTGTCTTTATTTTCATGTTGATTTCTCCTGGTAAGTCACATTTTGAGTTTTGACTGTTTAGGCAATTTAAGTGTTCTTTGGCGTCATGTTCATTTTGTAGTTGCCCCTCCCCCGCTGTAATGCCCTCACGGGCGCTGTGGGGTTATTTCAATAAACAATAAACAATAAACCTTCCGACAGGCGTGATGAGGTGTCGTCCAGCGGTTCGCATCTGCGGCCCATCTTACGGTGTCATCACTTTTTGAAGACAGCGAGAGAGGCTCCCATTCAATATTGAGTAGCCTGCTCCGGTGTCTACGAGTGGCAATGCGTCGTGGCCGTCAATAACAACATTTACGTTGTTGGGCAACATGGACGGGAGGTCGTTGCGATGTGTTGCGTCGGGAGAGTGGGGGCGTTTCGGCGTTCGTGGAGGAGTTTTATGTTGTCAGTCCGCGCAACTTCACCTCCACACTCTTAGAAAAAAGGGTCAGTATAGTCCTCCCTAAAGGGAGGAACGCTCTTGACACATATGTTCCTTCAGAAAGGGAGAAACTTTCGTCCCTTAAGCAGGGGAGCAAAAGTTCCTCCGTCGACTGCATCTCATTATGGCGGCCACGAATCGAGCAAATCGAGCTCGCTAAGGCTTAACGAGAACACTAAGTCTATTGCACGAAGCGAGAGGAGCAGGAAATAAAAACGTAACAGGAGCTTTCCGCGAACTGTATTTATTTCCGAAGTTTCTTTACCCCTGCAGGTAAAGAAACTTATGTTTCGAAAGCATGCAGTCACTCAGTCTTCTCATCGTCAGCACTGCGATGTTCAACGGAGACAACCGGCACCCAGTTCGCGCACTTTATGTCTTACCTTTGCTATTCCTCGAGCCAGAATTCCTTCGTCAACCGTTACGTCAACCGCACATCACGGACGAGTGAAAATCATTCGCCCGCAAAACCAAAAGCCGCTCTCAAAAAAAAGCAAATCCGAAGCAACCTCTTGGCTTACCTCAGCACGGTAACACGAAATTATGGCGTAGCCGCGTAGCGTAAAAGGATGTTAAATCGCTTGCCACTAGATGGCAGGATCAAGCAGAGTAATCGCACGTAGCTAGGCAAGGTGGCGCTAGGTACCGCCCAATTCATGTTTTACAAAACAATATTTTGATTTCCTTACGCCACAATTGCGTTTCCTCTTCTTCGGGAATCTAACACATGTTGACACGTTGCGCACACTACAAGCATCAGGTGAACATACATTGAACGCATACACAGGTATCGCACATACAAACATCAATACAACAGCACACTACCCCGATCACTACTCCCGAGACCCGCATTTCTGTCTTTTATACTGGTCGTTTTGAACGTACGGAATTTTTCGGTGACTCCCTAAGCAATAAAAAATATTCCGAACATGTTCATTTTTTTCCAGCAATGTCATACATCTGAGGCTATTTTGAATAGCTCAGGGGATGAATCTCTTATTAAAAAGAAAACGCTCGATCATGCCGTAATTATCTGAAAGCCAATAAATCGAGCCGCTCCAATGTGGTTCCAAGCCATAAGTTTGTTTTCCCGCATGGCCCTTCGTAGCCAGTATTTATATTGCAGTGTTTGTTTTTCTATTTGTGCTGTTCGCGCACGGCTGCAATTGCCGTCTTGAATTAATCTTTGTAGAGCGGATATTCACTCAGCTGGAAGTGATGCTTCACGGGCAGAGAAATCGCTTTTCGATCAATTCGAATGCAGTCAAACCCGCGACTTGCAACAACTGTTAAGTGTACGGAGCTACGCCGTTGCGAGATGAAAACTTCTAGCGCTCAGCCCTCACGCTTTCACGAGATGAAAACTTCTAGCGATAGGAGCTTACCGGTCAGACCAGCGTTCCAACATGACTATCCACCAGAGGTCGGCATTTTAGGTCGCCCTCACTCACCCTCACCCTCACAGCCACACTCACCTAAGCCCCTCACTCACCATCACCCTCAAAGCTACACTGACATTCAGCCCCTCACTCACCCTCACCCTCACAGTCACAATCACCTTCAGCCCTTCACTCACCCTCAGTGAACCTCACGGCCCTCACGCACTCACCGCCCTCACCGCCCTCACGCCACTCACCGCCCTCACGGCCCTCACTCACTCAGCGCCCTCACGCCAATCACCGCCCTCACGCCACTCACCGCCCTCACGGCCCTCACGGCCCTCACGCCCCTCACGCCACTCACCGCCCTCACGGCCCTCACCGCCCTCACCGCCCTCACGGCCCTCACGCACTCATAGCCCTCACGCCACTCACCGCCCTCACGGCCCTCACGGCCCTCACCGCCCTGACGCCACTCACCGCCCTCACGCCACTCACCGCCCTCACGCCACTCACCGCCCTCACGCCCACTCACCGCCCTCACGCCACTCACCGCCCTCACGCCACTCACCGCCCTCACGCACTGATGGCCCTCACGCCACTCAGGCCAGCTTCAGTTAGGGCAAATTCGCCCAGAAACCTTACGGCACAACACCAGCAACACGGGCCGCCCGCGATCACACGCAGCAACCAATTGCTGCAATTTGCCATCGCCATAATAAAATTTTATTTTTCTTGCACTATTTAGACACAATTACGCGTTATAAACGTGTTTTTTGCATTTAAATCTCGTTAGGAATACTAATGCACCTTTCTGAAACAGTTTATTTCCACAAAAAAAAACGATCGATTTCAAACCAGAACCAAGTCTTTCGGTGTCATCATCACCGGCACGAGGTATCACGTGAAAATTTTGCGTCCCTGATTGGATGCAGCCGCTTCAAACGCATTCGAATTGCTCCGAGTTGCTTGCTTATTCCGAGCCGCACCCGATCTCAGCAATTCGTGTCGATCTAAGGAAAACGAGAGAACAACCCGCCATTAACACCAAAATTGCTGAGAAAGATGCTCGATCTGAAGGGGGCCTCACGCACTCACCGCATTCACGCACTCATGGCCCTCACACACCTCATGCGCTGACCGCCCTCACGGCCCTCACGGCCCCCACGCCTCCCATGCCACTCACTGCCCTCACCGCACTCATGGCCCTCACACCTCTCACGCACTCACCGCCCTCACACCACTCATGCACTCATGGCCCTCACGCCACTCACCGCCCTCACGCCACTCACGCACGCATGGCCCTCATACCCCTTACCGCCCTCACCGCCCTCATGGCCCTCACGGCCCTCACGGCCCTCACCGCCCTCACGGCCCTCGCCGCCCTCACGGCCCTCACGGCCCTCACCGCCCTCACAGCCCTCACGGCCCTCACCACCCTTACAGCCCTCACGGCCCTCATGGCCCTCATGGCCCTCGCGGCCCTCACGGCCCTCACCGTTCTGACGATCCTCACGGCCCTCACTCCTCCCCTCCCCACCCTAGCCGACCTTCTCGCCTCTCGTTGTACCTTTCCTCCGCCCCACACCCAGCTCACTCGTCGTGAGCAAACACTCATTCGGCAGGCACAAACATACACACTTCTCACACCCGCTCGACTCCACCTATTTCGCCGCTCCTTAGGTGACCCTCTCCCTCTTTGTTCCCGCTGTCTCAGCCCTTCCGACCAGGACCACTTACTGTGGGACTGCCCCCATAACCCGGCACAACCACACACTTACACCCGGGAGTGGCTGGCTCTTGCGGTCAGCCTCGAACAACAACGGGAACTGGCGGCCCACATCAACAGGGCCCTCAGCGGCTGCCTGGACTGAGGCGGCTGAATCATCCCCACCATCATTTTTTGAATAAAGTTTCTATCTATCTATCTATCTATCACGGCCCTCACCCCCCTCACGGCCCTCACCGCCCTCACAGCCCTCACGGCCCTCACCGCCCTCACAGTCCTCACGGCCCTCACTCACACTCACACTCATGAATTTTCCTGGTTCAGAAACTCTTTCACCCTCACCTCACCTATGAAGATGAGGGTGAGCGAGGGTGAGTGAGGGCCCTCATGAGTGAGGTTTGCCGAGGTATGCTATCCACACATCGGTCGACTGCACCTAATCCCTCAAGTGGTTTTGAACTCTTTAATGTAAAGCGGAATGTCAACCTGCGACACCCTGCCCCCTCCGATCACGGCCCGACCAGCGGCATCAATGCCCGACAGTTTACGTCATCTCATCTTGTTGTTACACCACTGATACGCGAACACACGGTCACATCGGCGATAATTCCAGTCTTCTTTTCACAACCCACAACACTGCCATCACGATGTCGCTGACAAGCAGAAATACAGAACCACGTTGACGATGTTGCTGGCACGCAGAAATAAAGAATCACGCTGAACGCCGGTTGGCACTCGGCACGGGACAACAGAACCGAACTCAGCACGGAAGGCACCCAGGCAGCCGGCAGGAAAACCTGCCTGCCTTGGACGCAGTTCCCGCGATTTCCATAACGTCGAAAACGTCGACACAGTTCCTCGTGGTTTCGCTGCTGCAGTTCCGCTTGTGTCCCGCAAATTGGAGACGGCCGTCTTACCCAGTGTATGTAGCGCTGCTGGCACTGCTCCGGAACTTCGCTGTTTCTAGCGGCTTCGTTAGCTCGTTTGATAAAATTAGTGGTAAAAACGTCAATGCAACCGAAATGTTATGCACGTTTGGACTAGAAGACGGAATTACAGGCAGCCTGCGCTGCCGCTGAAGCTCAATGAACTCAACATTAATTTATTAAACAACGTGCGCGATGTGCTCGAAAAACGAAACCGAAAGAAGACGAGTCGGGAGGGCGAAAGCTTTCTCCGGTCTGCCCGGAGGAGGAAAACGTCTCGGTGAATAATAAGGACTTTAATTTTCCTTTCATCTGTCTGGGTTTGTTTATGCGTGTTTTGGTAAATAAATAAAAAAAATAATAAGAAATAATTCACGAAAAAAAGAAAAAAAAAGAAAAAAAAAACCCGCTCCTCCGGGGATCGAACCTTCGCCCACTGGACCAGTAGCGCGATGTATTACCCCTGCACCAACTGAACAAGAGGGAACTCGCCCTCCTCCTTTCGTCTGAACTGCCGTTCCTCCCTTCTCTGGGCAACTTGTCCGCAACAAAGAGGAACAGTCGCTCTTGCTACCTTTCTCCTCCCTTTTTTCTAAGAGTGCAGGAGTTCCCGCGCTTAGTTTTTCTGGCGAGACAAGGGCGACAGGCTCTGACGACGGGTTCGGTGCAACGAAGAAGCTAGGCGTCGTGGTGACGATGACCGAGACCCGCAGCTTGGTACAGGGGGGGGGGGGGGGGGGTGGAGGGGACCCTGATGTCGTCAAAGGTAGTCTTTAGTCTCCTGTGTTGGTGGTGGCTTTCTCGGGTGGAACCCGCGTAGCCTTATTTGCTGGTATGGGCAACGGCGGTAATTATGTTCTACTTCCCCGCTGTGGTAGCACAACAGTCGTCGATTGGCCGTCCTCCACACGTCGATCTTCCTCTTCTAGGGTCGCTCCGGGTAGACGTACTGGACTTGTCCTCCCTGGCGTTAAGGATACTGCGGCATTGGAGGGTCTCGTCGGGTAGTGCCGTGGCCCGGCTGTTAGCTTGTAGCGGTCGTCGGGCCATGGCAGCGTGGCGTAACGTCGGTTCCTCTAGTGTGTTTGTGTTCATGGGAACTTCAGGTCGGAAGGCTTCGTGAACAAGAACACCGAAGATGTCCTCCTTTACACATCGCATCACCATCCGCAGCGTCTTTTCGTCGGTGGCTTGAGGGGCGGTGCGACCGATCAGGCGCAGAGCATCATCGACGAAAATGGTGATGGTCTTGTTTGCGCCCTGGGTTCTTATTCGAGGAAAATCCTGAGTCCTTTGCCGTTAATAAGGTTGGTGAATGTCCGTCTCAGCGCATCCTTGCAGGTGGTCCATGAGGTCAAGGAACTTTTGCGATTCTCGAACCAGTGCCTGGCCGATTTTTTTAGAGTGAAGTAAAGACTCTGGAGGCGCTGTTTGTACGTTCATCGGTTCTGCTGGGCCACAGACTCGTACTGCTGTAACCAGTCTTTGACGTCTTCCACAAGCTCACCATCGAAAGACGCGGGCGTACGTGCAGCGAAAGGTAGGACAACGACGAGCGGAGTGGTCATCGTCGCGGTCTTCTTCTATAGCCTCTGCCGCAGGAGTCAGAATTCCGGGGGTTGCTTTTTAGAATGGCGGCTTGTTCGGTCTTCGGAGTCTTCCACGATGGGTAGCCTTCCGTGGCTGAGCACTTAACTCTGTCGGGGCTTCGGAAGCTTACGTTTCACGAGCATAAAATACATTATACCGCACCTCTACGAACATATCACGAATGACAAAAAATGAGGCCGTGTCTTAAATGGAGAAAATAAACGTTTAATAGTGGGAACTTCTGCATACAACAAAACATAAGAAGCTTAGCTTCGCAGGTGTCGATGTATGCGAAACAGCTGGATCGAGCGCTGGCGCGAGACTAACTCCGGCTCGCCACGGGGCGCCCCTCATGTACACGCGTGGGCTTACGGAGCAATCGCCGTAGAAGGTTCGGCGGGTAGAGCATTCTTACTTCGAATAAGCAACACCGCTCTCGAATTTACCAGAACGCCACATTTGAAGAAACAACAAAAAATGAAAGATGTTTGCAATTATCTCTCTTGCTGAATTGGAGCACAGCTCTTGAGGAGGAGGAGGGGAGGTTACCGTGAGGAAGGTATGCCCCTCCTTGCACTCCGTAGCCTCCCCTCCTCCCACCCTGCTCCCCTCCCATTCAACGTAAAGTTTTCCTAAATTTGGCGGAAAATTTATTCGTAAAATTTAGAGGGAAGATTAGTCGTTAAATTTGTTAACGCTGAATTTACCTGGGAAAATTTTGCCACTCAATTTAGCGGGACATAATTTTGCTAAATTTAGCGGGAAATGCTTTCTGCTGAATTTTCCAGCCAAAAATAAGCGGGAAAAATCCGCGCCAGATTTAGCGAGAGAATATGACGAAAAATTTTCACGCTAATTTTAACAGGAAAGTTTTCCCATCATGCAACACGCGGGTACGCCCACTTGCATTAATCCCGTAATGTAACGAGCGCGGTACATAATTATGTTTATATTTTGTTGTTTTTATCAAATGATGGGGGGGGGGGGGGTCCAAGAGAAAAAAAAGCTTTAGTAGCCAGCTTGACTGATCCTCGGGTCCCTTACCCTGGTCAGCAGCAAGCATGCAGAAAAATACGAAAAGGATAAAGTATACAGTGAAACCGTTGCACACCTTCGGTTGAAATTTGTACAAACCAACGTTCACCAAAGTGAAAAACATAAAATGAAAATAAAAATCACGCACAATAATATAAGTGCAGGTCCTTGAAGGTTAAAGTTTCAAGACCAATATTTTCAATGCAGAAACTACTTAGCAAATTTTCGAGTGTGAAGCTTCGCATTTAATAGCCATAGTTTGTTCGTTGGGTGACCATCCTCCATTTACGGCTACGCCGACGGCGACGCCGCTCAAGTCGGAAACCAGCGCCTAAGAGGTGCGCTCTAAAAGACGTATCCGTTATCAGGCGTCGAACCTTGGCTCTTCGCGTGGAATCCCAGCACGATCACCGCTCTGCCAGGGGTGCGCTGTCTGCTTGTCAAGCTGGTCCCGCGGCAATATATTTGGACGATACGTCGCTTCGTTTTACTGCTGATGATGACATCAACTTATATACACGACCAACACAATACTGGATACATTAGGAGTATGGACCGATAGAAAAGCTTTAAAAATTAATACCAATAAAAAAACTAAAACATTTAGACCCAGAAATAAACTTATTTGTCTAATAGGACACATTTATATGAACTCAGTTAATATTGAATAAGTTGACTCAATCGAAAGCTTGATGTTTTGTTTTCACAAAACATGTCATGACGCCATCATCTTGAGTATTTAAAAAAAAAATATTAGCATATGGTCTAGGTCTTGTTTGCGGGAAGCGATAAATATTTCCGAGGTCAGGTAAAGTAGAAATATATATATATATATATATAACGGGCATGGTGGCGGGAGGCCGAAGGCGTGGGTATAAAACTGAGAAGAAAAAACCCTTAGTGAAAAACAGCAACAACGGATGATTTAATCTTCGACGTTTCGGCCGGAGTCCGGCCTTCGTCAGGAAGAACTTTTACAGATGAACGAATATATAAAGGTATATATATATATATATATATATATATATATAATGTATACATATATATACATATATATATATTTTTTGTTTTGCTCAATTAATTTAGTATCACCTGTTTTTCGATTGATTTATACTATTGGTCCTTGTTGAGGACCATTGTGGAAATAGTTACAATCATGAAGTTACAAAATAGCCACCAAACAAACAAACAAACACAATAACCAAATGACGCTAATATGTGACGGAAGGAAAAACATGCAAGAAAGTACAAATTCTTCACTCAGCATTGAAATATTTTCGTACAGAATCAAGAAATGAAATTGGGAACTAGAGCTTGTTATTTCAGCGGGAAAGGTATTCGAAACTTTGAAAATGCGAGCAATAAATGAGTATTCGATAACATTATTTTGCAGCAATGGCTCAATGATATAATACGGATGTTGGCTACGTGTATTTTAACGCGCAGAAAATAATATATACTTGTCCCAATCGATGTTCATCATGCCATGAATTACCTAGAAAAGCATTTTCAGGCTGCTAATTTTATTTCTTGTGCTAAGGGTTAAAATCGAGCTTTATTAAGTAGCTCTATAACTGAAGAATGCCTGTTTTATACTCCGTAGATGAGTCTAACCGCTTTTCTTTGCACCCTTTTCAGCCTATTGATGTTTCTATTCTGTAAGGGTTCCCAATTCCACTCGCGTATTCCAAGATATAAAGAACACATTTTTGTACGCCAATAGTTTCGTATCCGGAGATGCCGGCCGTAATTTGCGTCTCATAAGAGATAGTTTTCTATATGCTTTATCTATAACCGCGCTGATATATTTATTTCATTTTAGACTGTGTGTTATATTGGTTGGTTGGTTATATTGGTTATATTGGGGAAATTTATCGAAAGGAAGAGAATAAAGATATATTGTGAGGGGGTGAAGCTAGCGCGCGCTCAGGACGAGCGCCGATTAAAACGGGTGTGGACACCAGCGAAACGGTTGTCAGTTCTTGAGTCTCCGCATTGGCGCTCAACGTAGGACCCGAACGCAGGTTCCAGTACAATCAGGTACTTTTGGCTTGCCTTAGCAGTCTCTGAGTCTATATGGACACTGAATTATTTCACCACCGAGGTTGTTATTGTGACTGTTCGAATGTCAACTTCTTCGCCCCCGCTTACGCGATCCCATAGCCGCCCAAATACAGCGAAAACAGCTCGTGCTGCCTCGACTGGGGATAGAGCGGAAAACTCGCGACCGGGCTCTGATATACTCACGGCAGACTTGGAGGTACCGTCGCCCGCAAAAGGTCCTTCCCCACGAATGCCGCTTGCACGTCTCACCGCGATGGGTCCACTGCCCGAACAAACGGCGTTGTTCCTGCCCGAGGTGTCACGGCTCGTTTAGGAACAACGCCGTACACTACCACCCTCAGTTCCAACACCTCGGACGGGGACATTAAGAGCGGTGTGATTTCCCATAAAAGGAAAACCAAAGTTGATCGTGTCACGCAATAACAAGCAAGGCGTAGTGGAATTTTTCGTGATGAAGAAATTTCGTACTCCCATTTCGGGACTCCAAGCCTGCGAGCAGTTTGGTTTGGTAAACCGAATATCAGCGGTCAGCGACAGCACCAAAGCTGTCGTTTCTGACTTTACGGGTGTATGCAATGGCTTAGGCTGCATCAAGAAAACCTACCACATAGTGCTTAAAGAATGAGCCCAGCCGGTTGTTCAAGCAGCAGAGAGGGTACCTCAAGCGTTGCGAAAACCATTGGAGGCAGAGCTGCAACGTCTGACAGCCAACGGAATCATCCGGAAGGTTGACAAGCCCACCAATTGGGCAATCCCTTTGGTGATCGCTCACAAAAAAGACGGGAACATTCGAGTGTGCTCAGAACCTCGTCGTTCTAATGAATGGTTGAAGTGTGAGCATTATCAGCTTCCGAAACGCGAGGACATTGAGGCAGAACTTTGCGGAGCACAGTGGTTTTCTACCCTAGATGCTAATTCCGGTTTTCATCAGATACCGGTGGACGATACGACCGCAGACATTTGCACGTTCGCCACTCTGTTTGGGCGCTATCAGTACACGCGACTACCTTTCGGAAATGCCTCAAATTCCAAAGTCTTTCAAAAACGATGTCAGAAATACTTGAAGGTTTACCGGGAGTTCGTGTGCAAATAGACGACATACTTGTCTTTGGAAGAACCAAGGCCGAACATGAAGAACCTCTACGGCCAGTGTTACGCCGATCAATGCGAGAAGGTCTCACACTCAATTTAGACAAATGCAAGTTATCATGCAAAGAAGTCACCTTCCTAGGAGCCGTGATAAATCAAAAACGGAATCAAAACGAGCCCAAACTTAGTTCAGGGTGTCCATGACTTTCCGACGCCAGATAACAAAAATTATGCCCAGCGTTTGTTGAGATTTATAAACTATTTTGGTAAGTATATACCTGATTTTTCGTCCAAAACAAACGTTTTGCTTGACATCAGGGTTGGCCAAAATACATGCAAATATGTATCGAAATACAATTACAAAATACTTCATCAAAAATGTATTTAATCACAAATCTAATTACATTTCCGAAAAAAGCATTTAAGTACAAGATACAAATACGACCAAATCTATTAGGTCTCCTCCAAATACTTTTCCAAATACATTCCTCAAAATTTTCGTCGGTTACTTCAGGGCACCTGCACGGGTTTCTGGGCATCTCATTTTAATTTTGCATGGCACACTCGGGAGTTGGTGTGCGAGGCTCTAGTAACGTAATAGAAATATAATCACCAAAAATGTAATCAGCTTGGACGTAATAGGTGAAAAAAGTACAAAGCTTCAAGCAGCATTTTTTGTCGATTTGGTTTTGGTATAGACCTACAAAGAACCGAGACGACCAAGGCGCGCAGCACTATACTCCGTTTTACCTTATGTAGTACGGCAGCGAAGGCTACAAGTCAAGCTCATAGCGTTGGCAGCTGTCCTTAATGCACGAGAGCTTGTGCCACCGAGGTCCGCCCCAGAGCAAGAAGCTCGCGCCTGTAGCTTTTTTTGCGGTACATCATAAGGTGAAACAGAGTACAGCTAGAGAATTTTTGTTGTTGCAACTCGCACCAGTTACGAAAATCTTGACGACCCGCGCATTTAGAATGCTCCAGGCAAAAATATGGGTGGAAATCAGGCTGGAAAGCATCACAACTTGTCACAGACACTTATTTAGCCAGTCTGCCCGTGAACGTCGATTTGGTCACTATTCTTGCCCTTGACTAGCACCGTAATCACAAAGTCACCAAACGCTTGTGCTTGATTCAGAGACACTGCATTCGGTGCAGAACGTAGTTTTCTTCCTGCTCTGGACAGTGACAATAAATTTGAGGGATGTATTTTCGCCCACAAAATTGTATTTAATTACATTTGTATTTGAAATACCCACATTTTAGTATTTAAATACACACGTCAAATACAATACCTAATTTGTAATTAAATACAAATGCAAAATACACTAAGCATTTGAAATACGTATTTCAAATACTTGTATTTGAAATACTGCCCACCCCTGCTTGACATCATCAAATTTAGAACTGTATTTGAATGGACTGGTGCGCATCAAACAAAGTGGGAGGGCCTGAAGACACCCACTCCGACACTTGCGCTCTTTGACCCAGCGAAACCAGTGAGAGTATTGTCAGATGCGTCGGAATACGGATTAGGGCTGCATTAATGCAACTGCACGAAACTGGGTGGCGGCCAGTGGAGTACACTTCGCGAGCTCTTTCAGATAGAGAGACCAGATACTCCCAGATTAAAAAGAAGACCCTGGGAGCCACTTACGGGCTTGAGCGGTTTCATGACTTTGTGTATGGGAGGAAGGTTTTGGTTGAAACAGACCACAAACCCCTTATCGCCATAGCAAAGAAGTATGTGGGTGACATGCCCCCCCCCCCCCCCCCCCCGATTGCAAGGTTTTTTTTTACGATTAATGAAGTGAAACTTTGACTTGAAGTTTAATTCTGGAAAGGATCTAGTCGTTCCTGATGCCCTCTCCAGAGAATTTTCGAAGAGTAAGAAGAAAGAACAATCGGAATCTGACGTTGAGCTACATGCTGTAGGGGTTGAATACACTATGGTCAGTCCGGAAGCACGGGAGCAGCTTATAGTTGGGACAGCTAGTGATGAAACTCTTGCTCAAGTAATCAATAGCCTTGAACATCAGAGACCTATTCAAGGTCTATACAGGGCCTTTGAAGGGGAGTTAACAGTAGTTGATGAAATTCTTTTCAAAGGCACGAAATTTGTCATTCCAAACAGCATAAGAAAAACAATTTTTGAAAGAAATCATTCTGGACATCTCGTCATTAACAAGTCTAAGGCCAGAGCAAGAGGACTGGTTTTCTGGCCTGGTTTTAATGAAGACATCCAGTCTCTTGTTAAGCGCTGTCGGGTTTGTCAGCAGTATGCGTTTAGGCTGCCAAGTGAGTTCTTTTTTATGGGGTCAGTTCCTGAGCTCCCGTGGAATCGAATTGACGTTGATCTTTTCCAGCATGCTGGTTTCTCTTACCTCGTAGCCTATGACGCTTTTTATAACTTTCCGGAAGTCGAAAAACTTCGAGAGGTCACGTCAGTGGCTGTAATGAAAAAACTTAGCAGCTTATTTTCAAGACATGGGAAACCACTGGAACAATGCTCGGATAAAGGCCCACAGTTTTCCTACCACGAGGTACAGCAATTCGCTCACAAGTACGACTTCGTACACACAACATCAAGACCTCGCTTCCCTCGCTCAAATGGGCTCGCCGAAAAAGGAGTCCAGTTAGTTGAACGAATCTCGAAAAAAAAAACTATTGACGCCAACAAAGATTTTTTTTTGACAGTTAAATTACAGATCAATCCCCCTGGACGATGGCCGGAGCCTGAGCCAGCTGCTCATGGGATGGAGATTGCGGTCTCCCATTCCCGGCTTTGCTACACGGGCCCCATCATCAGTACAGAAGCCCTCTCAGCGCCGCTATCGGGGATTTACACAGGTTCCTTTTGCTGAGAGTAAAGTCGTGCGAACCCGGGACGATCGGGGGTGGGACAGAAAGGCTCAGGTACAACGAGGTAGAGCTCCACGTTCATATATAGTAAGCACGAAAGATGGACATTATTTGGGAAGGAACAGTGTGCACATCCGTCCCATCTACGAAGACTTTGTGCTAGATGCAGACCACACTGAGGCCGGTGCCACAGAACGTCCTAACTCTTCCGGCCCCTCAGCCGAAAGTGAAAATACGTATCTTCAAGCGCCTGCGTTCATCAACTTCGTGGCAGACACGCCCGTAGAGGCAGGGCAGCTTTCCACAGATCAATGAATTGCCGCGAAACAAGGACGTGCGCGACAACCACCCGCAAGGTTGTGGTACGACTGGCGTTTTCAGCAGCACCCGTAGCTTCACTGCTTTCGCCATCCCTCATAAAGAAAGGCGGGTGTAACGGTGCTGTTACTTTTGCAACCTGCTGCAGCGTGGGCAGCGCCACCGCTAGCTATTTAAGAGACGCACCATTAGACTTCATTCTCTTTTTTTCAATCGATACCCCATGGCTCGTGCCTTTATTTGATGCATAAACCAGGCGGTGCATGAAATGTCTCAGGTCGAACTTGCCTCACGCCTGTTACCGTTCGCCCCCGCGGGAAGCGCGGCCCCATGGCGTCGCAGACAACCACCCTTCTCGACGCTACAAGACTTTTCTGAGCAGTTCAAAAGTGAATTTCTCCCTCCCAATTACGGCGCGCGAATTCTCGATGAGCTCAGTGCGCGCACTCAGCACCGCGAAGAGTCCCTATTCGAGCTTTCCGGGCGCTACAAACTCTGTATGACAGGGCTGACCCTAGCGCCTCCGGCTCAGACAAGGGGTCGCGGGCTATCGGGCAAAGCCACCCGCAGTTTCATCCGTACCTGCGCGGGCGGGTATTCCGGAGTTTCGACGAGTTGGCCCAAGCGGTTCACCAGATCCAGACGGACATCCTTGCCGAACTAAGATTCGTCCTCCTCCACCGCCGGAGGCTTGAATGGACAGGCGCGACCAGGCAATCTATGGATGAACAAGGGTGAAGTCCACTTCCCCCCGGAAAGGTACGCCGAGCGCTGGACCCGTACGCCCACGCACTGCGCGATGGTGCTCACGTCCCCAAGTGGGGCCGATTCCGAGCCCCATCCACAGAGTGACACCTAAGTGCGCATCAGCTCGCTCCACTGCTTTCGGTGCGGAAGCCTTGGCCACTTTCGCCGGGACTGCACCCGGCGGGTTTCGAACAACAACTCAGAAAACGAGGTAGGCCACCGATAGCAGGGCCCTGTCTGTCGGTGGCTTCTCTTCGCTACAGGCCCTGGGTCACCCCACCGTCTCGGGTCTTCAGCAGTTCTGGCGCAGCCTCACGAGCAGCCTCACCCGAAGCTTCCTGTGATGAGCCCAATGTTGCAGCCAGGGTGTCGAACCGAACTTTTTATCGGTTCGGTTCCGGTTCGGGTTCACGGCTTTCGGTTCGGTTCCAGTTCAGTTCCGGGGAGCAAAAATAAGGGTTCAAACCGGTTCGAACCGGTTTGAACCACTAAATTGAGAATATATTTTCCGCGTTGTTCTGGCAATATACACTATTTACGCCGTGAAGCGATTAACTAATAGTTTCTTCGATCGTTCGTGCAATTTACTTTTGTTCTTAGGTACCAAAAATATTAATTTCAGTTATTTAATTTCCACGCAAAACTAGAAGAAAATCTACATTAACATACATGACGTCGTGTTCTTACATCCCTTTGTTTACGAGTAAAATATATTTTACCTGAATCGAAATGTTTAAGTACAAGAGCAAAAAGGTTGAGCGTGTTGGTACATACCTGCAAATAGAACAGCTTCTAATTTAGAACTATACTATATTTTCTTGTCATTTCTTCGTGTTTAAATAAAATTCTAAAGTTCAAGCTGATCTCTTTACACCGTATAAAATGTGGTCGCGAAGTGTGGTAGGTCGCCTAAAATACCCGTGATTGGTACAACTTTGTGTCGCAGTACTAAAAGTGAAATCGTGTCCTTGAACTAAGGAATTAATTACATCACATAAAATTATGAAAAGAGCACCTCGGTGGCCATACATATCCTAAATTAAGGTTTACGAAATACACTTCACAATATATATGTATATGATGACGACCCTACTGAGCTAAAAGGAATGAAATTTTCAAAATGTAACAAAAGTTTTAGGATAATTCCTTTCATACTATTTTTATAGAAACACTGAGCGGCAATCCAAATGCGTGTTGTTCTAACCAAACATTGTTTACACTGAGCACCGCATGCATGCGACTAATCATGCAGCAAGAAGTAATCGCAATTGTTCACTCTATTTCTATACGCACTTTCGAACTCAGTCCAAATCTGGCCCAAAACAGCGCTTGCCCAAGTGAACATTTTCTTATACAGAATAAGCTGGCATAGCCTGCCTGTTGAGGGTTGTTCTTTACAAGATGCCGGACAATTTAAGTTGCAAATGAGCATCGCCCTTGGTAATTAATGATTTTTACACGATAGCGTTAAGGAGCTCATGTCGCAGGAAATCCGATGCCGGTGGCGTGACTAGAAAATCCATATTGGTCGATAGGTTCATGACGTCAGCGCTACATATCCTCGCGCAAGATTTTCAAACAGCCCACAATGCTTACGTGAAACGTGACATCACGCGTGGAATGAGTGATTAAAACATGACATGTAATGTGAATTAAAGGTTGCCGTATGTTTCAAATGATTTTACTTTTGAAAGCAATTCCTTTGCCTTAAAGAAAAAAAAAAAGAATCTTACGCGGGATTTGAGCCCACGACCCTTTAGTTGCAAGTCAGACGCCACGCGAGGCACGCTTGCGCGGCAAATGAGAGTTGGATGCAGACGAGACCCGTTGACGCTATCGCGTTCCGCTTTTAAAGACGAAGCTTAAGCGTCCTTTAAGATTCTTTTTTGATAAGTAAAACGAAGTAGTATATCACGTTCTACTCGACATGGCAGCTACTTAATTGGACACTTTCTGACGGTTTGCGTACGTAATTGTCATAGTTCCGACGCGCGCCCCTGTTTACTTTGTTTTTGTCCAGCACACAGACCCATAAAAGTAATCTTCACCACATAAAAGAGGCAATAACAGAATTCTATATGTTTGAGAAGTTAGATGTGTGAGGTACAGATAGTTATTTAAATTAGCTTCAATATCAGAAATCTATATAAGGCCACCCCCTATCACTTACAACGTGCCTGTCGAGGATAAAAACGTCGGAGAAGATTGGCGGAACACCTTTCAAATAATTTGGGGGGCATTGCTTTAGAGTGGTCGGCCCTCTGTTTATTTCGTCAAATATTCAGTTAGTAATTAAATATATTTTATATTGATCAATAAATTTTACTTTATAAAGTTCTCATAACCGCTTGAGACTGATGCTGAAGGACGATTCTCGAAACTACGCGAGCTGTGGGGTCTGCGTAAAAGTGTTTTTTCTGCTTGGCTGATTGGCAGTTGTGAAACATCGGATTGCAGGGTTCGCTAAAAAAGACTCTGTGCTCACATAATGGATTGGAAGTCAAATACACAAAATGCTTAAAAAAAGAGAGATAATTAGTGTTATTTTTTTTCCAAATAATTCCTTGCAGAGCGCCTCACTGCAAAAAGAGATGCGTAAAGATGCGCGCAATGAAATTCATGAATTTGCATAAATATCCCGAAGGACAGACAAAGATTCTTAAAATCTTAGTATAAATCACATTTAATCAGCATGCATGAGCTCGAAACTTTGCGAAATACTGCCTCGGGAGGCTAATTCGGTTTTACCTGCACTTGTTTTGGGCCCTAACTTTACACACTATGCTAGAGTAGTCATGCGCTCTAGCATTTCTCTAGGCCGCCGTATATTATGGCGAGACTGCTATAAATACTGCACAACTTTACAATTAGGATATTTATTGCTAGTGTTGCGAGCATCATATTTCACCAGAAAGCTGAACTATTTAGCATGGTATGCACGTGATGTCATCACACTATAAGCTAGTGGTCATTCTGATTTCTTCTTGCTGAGAAAATCGAATTCGACGGTGCAAAAGGCACGCTGCAGGAGGTTCAAGCTCAGTGAAAGCAAAGTATTTGAAAGGCAAGTATTAGTATTCGTAGTGCATCGTCGTGAGGAACGGCGCGAGCGTCCCGCACGACAAAAACGTGCTTTTTGTCAAGAGCGTTTTTGCAAACAAAGTAGTTTCCGGGGTCACGCTTTTTGGACTGCGCCAAAGATGGCAGGAAAGAGGAACCTTTACAACACAGTATGCTTTTAAAACTCCCCCTCCCCCCCTCCACACATACACACAGACGCACTTCTTTATACAGCGGTGCTGTTAAAGGCTAGTTTCCCAGTGTCGTGTCCGTCAACAAACGAATGATGACACTACACTCCGCCATCTATATATGACGACGGCAACCAGACAACCCGCTTGCCGGTTGTCTGGTTGCCGCCACCGTTCGTGGAGGGTGGCAACCCCTCCAGCCTTTTCATTCTGGCTTACCGACTTGCGGCCAGCCATTACTTCATTCCCACCATAGTACAGCTTTATTGGTCGTCACCAGAGTGGAAAGACTGAAAGTATTCCTGAGGAATTACCTCCTTCGTTTGTGTCTGGTAATTTGACAATTTTATTTGACACTTGTTAACCGTAACCCTTCATTGCTTTTATTTTGCACCCTGTGAAGTTCCAAGGGGTCATATGAAACGATATCGGGTTGGAATGTTCATGACCTTTCCGAGGCGTACTGGTCCTCCGGCCCAAGTGTACTCGCACAGGCCGCCACTGATTCAGAAGCTTGTTCGTCGTGGTGAAATTGCGAAGATTAAACGAGATTTTTTCTTCTTGCCGTCCCAAAGATTGATGACGTAATTGTGGGATTGAAACCACCTGCCTGGTCGACAGTCGAGCGCGGCTCATGAATTGGACACGAGAATTGCGTCAGCACTGGACATCGGCTCGTAACAATGAATGTCTCGGCTGAAACTTGGCTAGTGGCTCGTGTCCAACCACTGCGGTGATGAGAATAGCCAAACTCTAACAATGCCTGGAGCTCAGCACGCGTTTTCGTCCTTTAAAACCACAGCGCGGCGGTATGATCAAGGTTGGCGCAATAAGACAGGCACCAGGCCACGTGGCCGCTTCTGGCTCCGAGTTGAGGGGATGAACGATGCTCACATTTCTCTAACTGTTTGGCGACTGCCATGGCCTAGAAAAATAATTAAAGCCAAGTTCAATCAGTTATTAGCGTTAGGGAGTGATCCTGAGTAGTATTTAGTAATGTATAGAAATATTCTTATAGCTCATTTAAGCAAAATACAGAGGGGGTCGAAACTTTGGCAATATCTTGAGAACAACGCTCGTGTGAGATTTACCGCGACTGCCAACCTTCTGCTGTTCCTCTGAGGTCGCTAAAATATCTTATTTTTTTTTAGGTATTCCTTCCGTACACACGTGTAGTTCTATGTAATGTCATATTAATAAGTCGCATTAGTCATTTCAGAACTTCTATTCTCAAGGACATTTCTCGGATGCAGTACAGCAACAACGAAAAAAATGTTTCGGTGCCTCAATAATGCAAAATTGGTCTTGCAACATTTTTTTTGCACTTTCAATAAATAGTGTTAAGAAATAACCCCTGGCGTTGATAGCTTGCGGAAACATCCATTAGTTTTCCCCTAATAACAGATGCACGAAAATAAAGGACAGAGACAGCTGTCGATATCTCCTCAACTCGCAATTTGAACAAGCGGCCACGTGATCTGACGCTAATTATATACCACCAGTGTTTGTCACAGTCATGCCCTCGGCGGCTAGGGTTTTGAGAGCAAAAGCTTGGGCAGAGCTTCAGATATTGTTGCAGTTGTGCTATTAATTATCATATTTAATTGACACGAGCCGTTACCCGAATGTTTGGCGACGCTGATTGTCACGAACCCGAGCACTCGACTCGGGGTTATGAAAATCGCCTACGTCATGGTGTCACGTGACCCTCGGTGCGAAATCGTAATGTCATGTTACGTCGTGCTGTCAACAGGTTGATACATCTAATGACTTCCTCAAATTAAATCGAGTTCATGCAGTGAGTCACGTGACGTTACGAGGCCACGTGACATTACTTGACAAGACGTATGTGTAGTGTGCTGTAAATAATCTAGATGGCGTTTTCAGCTGCATTTGAGCAGAGCCGTTTATACTGAGAGAGTTTGGCCGATGGGCGGAGCTTGTTGGCCGCTAGAACAAGCGGATTTCGCGATAACACAATATGGCGTTACTTCTTTGTCTTGTTCATTCCTGAGAAATCGCGTAGAGTTCCTATGAGTCAGATCCACAATATGGCGGACGGAAGTAGTCATCCCCCGGTTGCCAGACTACGCTGCTGTGGTTGTCAGACTGTCAAAATCTCCTTAAGAAGGCCAAACTCTCTCAGTATAAACGGCTCTGCATTTGAGATGGTGCCGCGCGCCGCGTGCTTGACAGCGGCACGCGCTGATTGATGTAGATATTGTAAATACATGCAGACTTGATCGAAACTCCGAGCTGGCGTGTCGTGTCTTCCTTTACCGGTGTGCCCGCTTGGTCCTCGGCCACCGACAATCTCGCGTCCCACGCGCCACGGCAATGTAAGCCTTTCCAGCATCTCTACAGGCCTTTCGGGGCGCTGTCTTTATCCTAGCTTTCCCTGTCTCTTACCACCCACCCGTAATGGCCCCACGCGACCACTACATTTTGGCGACGAGGTCTTTTCTCTCATTTTTCCATTTTCGCCTCTCGTGAACATTTGATCAGACTCCGTGCCGGAGATGAGTGGTGGGAACACCGGCATGTATGGTTTTCTTTTTGTGTGTTAGTTAATATTGTAGCGTTCAGAATGTTAGGTCCTTTTGGAATATTTGCATCCACCACATCTTTTCCGTGCGAAATGTAGTACATAAAATAATGTCGACGTATCGCGACACTCGTTCCATTTCGTCCGTCAACCTTCCATTTCAAAAACCAGTAGTGGTTACGCGTGACGCGTTCGAATGGTTCTTTTCCTTTTACGCATGTAGTGCGCACAGCACGGAAGCGTCCATCTCTTTTTCGTAACTCAGAAAATTGTTCCCGTTCTCATTTGGGGTGAAACTTCTATTATTTCTTGTCAATCTTTCAAACTATCTCGCAACGGTAAGAGGATGGCGACGGCTTCCTTACCGACGCTACCACCATTTCTTCCCACGCCAGGTGCCCCTGCGCAGCCTTGGCTAAGTTGGAAAACGTCGTTTTTCAATTATCTTGTGGCCATAGAGGCAGATGAAAGCTCTCCTAAGCGCAAGCGCGCACTACTATGGGCGTTGCTTGGCTTGGAAGGCCAACGAATAGTTTCGACATTTCCTTCAACAGTCCCCGCCAGCAGCGCGGCCGTTTCTGAATTTGATGAGCTCGTAGCGGCACTTGATGAGCATTTTGCTGCCAAAGCTAACGTTGTCGTCGAACGCAAGCAATTTCTCAACCGCGTCCAATCACCGGGAGAGAGCGTCCTCGACTACCTTAGCGCACTCAGGCAACTTGGTTATTTTTGTGATTTCGGAGAGTCCCTTGAAAACCGCATCGCGGAAGTCTTTTTGGCCGGTTTAAATTCATCGGAGGTACAAGATCGGGTAATCCGAGAGTCTGCGGAAGCTGGACTACCCAGCCTCGAACGTATTGTGCTTCTAGCACAGCAGTTCGAACAGGCGTCTCGAGATTGCGATCGGTACCGCCAATTTCCCTCCAGTTTATCGCGTTCTGGAACGCCGCACGCCGTTCAGGTCGTACAAGGGGTTTTTATTCAGCGTGAACAAGATGGCCGACGATCGAATTCGAATTTGAACATCCAAGATCAAAATGGAGAGCGGCGGCATGCCATTTCCTGCTCCCCCGCAAATGTTTCCTTCTCGCCGCAACACCAGTCGCGCGAGTCGCGCGCACACACCCGCACTTTCGTGAGCCGAGTACCGCGTGATGCTCCGCCGGGCGCGCGCGCTCTTAGGCACGGGGCAGAGTTATGTCATTTCTGCGGTCGCCGACCCCATCCACGTGAGGAGTGTCCTGCTTCAGGAATGTCTTGTTTTTCTTGTGGCAAACTAGGTCATTCTTCAAATGTTTGCCGGAGTTCTCCTCCATCGTCCGCTGCCAGCGATCGTCGTCAGCTGGCCTTTCCGCCGAGACGTGGTCGGGCCGCCGGTGGCCGGTACCAGCGGCTTGGAGTTGGCCGTAACCAGACAACCAGCCATGAAAGCGTGGCATTTTCTGACGAAGAGGAGCAGCAGCCGAAAATTTGCACCGTCGGGTCACCGGAAGTCCTTCCAAATGGACGCGCCGACAGTCGCCCACGGAATTTCACCGCTGATGTTCAGGTGAATGGATCTACATTATCATTACTCATTGATACTGGCTCCGAAGTTTCAATACTTTCCGAAAGCATGTTTAATAAAATTAACTCCCAGCAGCAAATCCGGCTAAGGAAACCACCGCGCACTCTTGTTCACTACCTCCGAGGGTCCATTCCAGTCGTGGGATGTTTCCAGACCAAAGTCGGCTTCAAAGAGCGATCCGCCGAGCTACTTTTCTACGTTGTTCGCAATGGCCGATCCCTGCTTGGGACAGATGCCGTGCATAAACTTCGTCTCATTTTGTCGGGTGCTCCACTCAAATGTTTCCATGTCAATTCTGCGGACTCTTGCGCAGCCATCCCAGGCCATGTAAGGTCGGCCGAAGTTCCGCAGTCCCCAGGTGCGGCGGAGCCCAGTCCTCCGCCGAGTACTTCAAGTGCTCCCTCCAAGCACCCTCTATCATCGTCCACTGTTCACGGCTCTCAGCCATCCACGTCGTCTGAGTACTACTCAAGTAGAGGCGTCTTCGGAGACCAGACTTCAAGGGATCCGTCGACGTCGCGACCGTCTTTGCAACCTTCCTCGGTGAGCGATGCATCGAAGTTACCTTCTGGTTTTGAAGAATTTGAGAATCTTTTTTCTCCTGAATTAGGGTTAGTTAAAAACCAAACACACACAATCACTGTCCGGCACCATGTCCCGCCGGTACAGGCTAAACTTCGCCGCTTGCCGATCACGTTGCGTGATGCCGTCAGTGCGGAAATTCAGAAGCTCGAGTGCCAAGGCGTTATCGAGCGCGTAAACGCGTCGGAATGGGTATCCCCCATTGTAGCAGTTAAGAAGAAAGATGGTGGAATCCGTATGTGTGTCGATCTGCGAGCGCCAAACCAGGCTGTCGTTATTGATTCTTTTCCACTTCCGCACATTGATGAGCTTCTGAACTCCCTCAGTGGAGCTTCCCATTTTTCTAAGTTAGACCTTGCGTCTGCTTATCACCAGGTCCGTCTCGACCCCAAGAGTCGTGACTTAACGGCATTCATTACCCATGAAGGGCTTTTTCGTTTCAAACGAGTTTGTTTCGGTCTGGCGTCTGCACCAGCGGCCTTCCAACAGATCATGTCTAAGATATTAAAACATGGTCCAGGAGTCCAGTTTTATCTGGACGACGTCATTGTCTATGGCTCCTCCCAGAAGGAACATGATAGAAATCTCAGACAAGTCCTCAAATGTATTAGAGAGGCCGGCATGAAGCTAAATAGAAAAGCCGTTTTCAATGTTTCTGAACTGTCACTCCTTGGTCATCGTCTGTCTGCGGAGGGTCTAGCACCTCTTCCGTCGAAGATTGACGCGGTCCTAAATTTTCCAGTTCCATCGGAACCTTCGCAGTTGAAGGCCTTCCTAGGTCTAGTAGAATATTACAGTAAGTTTGTCCCCCATTGTGCTACTCTGGTAGAACCCCTCCGAAGGCTTCTGCGCAAGGGCGCATCTTTTGTCTGGTCGACCGACGTAGAGGCCAGTTTTCAAAGTGTCAAGTCCTGCCTTCAGCAGGCTCCCATTCTTGCAATGTTCGATCCACATCTTCCAGTTGTCGTCTCCACAGACGCGTCCAATTACGGACTAGGTGCTGTTCTCCAGCAGCAGCATGGGAGGAAACTAAAGACTGTTGCTTTCGCTTCCCGCTCTCTCTCCGAAGCAGAGCGGAAGTACTCAGCAGGAGAGAAAGAAGCTCTCGCAATCCTCTGGGCTTGCGAGAGATGGCACGTTTATCTTTGGGGTAGACATTTCGAAATTCACAGCGATCATCAAGCTCTCGTCACATTAATGTCCACTCAAGGGACAGGTGTCCGTCCACGGCGCATCAGTCGCTGGACGGCTAGACTTTTCAACTACAATTTCACCATGAAGTATCGCAAAGGAAGCGACAATGTAGTTGCCGACGCTCTGTCTCGCCTTCCGGTCTCAGATACCGAAGAAGGCATGGCTTTTGAGGAGGAAGTGGTTTCAATCGTCTGTGCATGCCTCACAGAAAAAGAATTCAAGCAAGAAACTGCAAAAGATCCTGTATTGCCCATTGTCATGACATATCTTTCCAACACATGGCCTTCAGAGGACAAGTTGCCTCCAGAATTCAAGCCGTATTTCGTTGTAAGAGACCAGCTCTCAGTCACCGATGCCTTGTTGTTCCAAGGAGAGCAAATAGTGGTTCCGTCCACTCTCCGCGATCAAGTGATTGATGTAGCTCACGAAACCCATCAAGGTATCTCGCGCACCACCAGTATCATCAAGGAGCTTTACTGGTGGCCGCATTTAAGTCAACATGTCAGGACGAAAGTTCAGAACTGTTCGGTATGTCAGTCGACAGACAAGCCTGCAAAGGCATCTCCAGCGCCTCTTCAACCAGTTGAATTCCCCAACCGTCCATGGGTAAAACTGGGCATGGATATAGTAGGTCCCTTTGAACGAGCCCCAGCTCAAGAGAGGTTTTTCATTACACTGGTAGATTACCACAGTAAGTGGCCTGAAGGGGCACCAGCCCACAACGTCACGACTGCCACAGTCATAAAGTTTTTGAAGTCTGTCTTTGCCCGCGAGGGTTTGCCGCAAGAGATCACGACAGACAATGGTCCACAATTTATTTCAAAGGAGTTCAGCGATTTCTTAAAGACGCATGGCATCAAGCATGCAAAGTCATCCTTCTACCATCCCCAAGCTAACGGGCAGGTAGAGCGATTTAATCGAGTTCTTAAGTCTGTCATTCAGTTGGCACTCGTCCAACATCGTCCGCTTTCTGAAGCCATTACGGAATATCTCAGTGTTTACCGAAGTACTCGCCATGCAGCGACAGGAGAAACACCAGCATTTCTTCTACATAGTCGCACTCACCGAACGCGACTGCACCTCCAAGGGCGAGGGACCCCAGAGTCCACCGTCCCTTCACATGTCATTCAGGAAGAACTTCCTGACAGAGTCAAAGAGTATCAAACAAAGATGAAAAAGTATTCAGATGCCAGGCGAGCAGTTAAGCACCCTGCTTTTGCTCCTGGTCAATCAGTAAAGGTTTTCAAACCCAACATTAGAGGAAAGATGCGAAACAAGTATGATCCACCGCAACGCATACAGGAACAAGTAGGGCCAGCCACATATAGATTAGATGACGGAACCACATGGAACGCAGCCAAAATGACACGTACCACATTGAAACCGCGCCAACGTCAGCCGTTGTGGCTTATGGACGATGACATATTCCCCACTTCAACTAGTGCGGCCCCTGATGTCGTTCCTGTTTTTGCGGCCCCTGCTGCCGTTTCTGTTTTTGCGGCCCCAGTTGCCGTTCCGGTTCTTGCGGCCCCTGCTGCCGGTCCTGTCCCGACGGACCCTGTTGCCGCCCATGCTTCTACGGCACCCGGTCCTGGCCATGTAGCTCTGGTGCCTGGCGCTGCCCATGTGCCGGATGTATCCGGTGCCCTTCACGTTCCTGCTCCCGCGGCACCCTGTGCCGTGCAAGGTGCGGTGGTCTTCGGTGGCCTTCCCGCCACCCCAGTCCCCGGTGCCATTCCTGATTCCGGTTTCCAAGCGGCTTTCCGCGCCGCCGTACCAGGCAATCAAGCCAGCAGCCAGCCACCAGTCCCGCCGGCTGCCCCGGCTGCAGTCTTCCAAGAGGCCCCCAGGGTCGCTGCCCAGGAGGGTTCTGAACCTTCCGTTCCTTCAAGTGGTGCCATATTGAGCACCGCATCAAGTTCATCTCAACTGGGACTCGGGTATTGGAGCGAGCTGCCATCATCTAGCTCCGCAACGGTCTCGGCGGAGTCCCTGAACTCCGTGGGACCAGAGGTCGCCACACTTTCCGAGCCTCCAATGGACCATACTTTACCAGAGGGCTCTGGAGATATTCTTGACGTGACATTAGAATCGTCACCAACAGCAAGTGATCGTGATGGATCGGAGCCATCCACCCCTACGACTCCCCAGGCATCTCCATCGGACAATCATCGCCCAAGGCGACAGAGACGTCTGCCGGCACGATTGAGAGACTATGTGTTAGATTTTTGTTCACCCAGTCCCACTACGGGTAGAACATTTGACATTTAGTGTTACTTCCGTATGCAGAATTTTGTTTTATAAGTCTAGTGTGTTTTTTTTTTGTACACGCTTCAGTCTAACTTAATGTTTCTCGACAAAGAGCAGTCTTCCAGATAACGACTGCAGCATTAACATTATTTCCTTTCGTTACTAGATTAGCTTCTGTTTATTTTTTTTCCCTTATCGTGATTGGTAGGATTTTTGTGTGTGCGTGAACTCTGTATTTTCTTTAAGGAGTAAGCTGTTTTCTTTTCTTCCCTAATAAATTATCCAACATTTATTTTTCTATTAAGGGAGGAGAAGATGTAGTGTGCTGTAAATAATCTAGATGGCGTTTTCAGCTGCATTTGAGATGGTGCCGCGCGCCGCGTGCTTGACAGCGGCACGCGCTGATTGATGTAGATATTGTAAATACAAGCAGTCTTGATCGAAACTCCGAGCTGGCGTGTCGTGTCTTCCTTTACCGGTGTGCCCGCTTGGTCCTCGGCCACCGACCATCTCGCGTCCCACGCGCCACGGCAATGTAAGCCTTTCCAGCATCTCTACAGGCCTTTCGGGGCGCTGTCTTTATCCTAGCTTTCCCTGTCTCTTACCACCCACCCGTAATGGCCCCACGCGACCACTACAGTATGGACACCATGACTTGACGTGACCACGTGACACTTGGTTAATCATAGTGCCAATACAAAGGTGCCACGAAAACCCACAATTTCATACATTGGAATTTTGTATATGACGCTTTGATCAATAGATAGAAATACAGCCGCAACTTTTTTATTCCCATATGTTCATTTTGTGATACTACCAAAAAAGAAAATAAAAAGAAATACTTCCTTGAACCGTTTTGAACCAGTTACCGTTATATTTTTTTCGGTTCGGTTCCGGTTCAGTTTTAAGATGGCGGCGAAGATTTTGGTTCGGTTCAGTTCCGGTTCGGCTAAAAATAACGGTTCGGTTCCGGTTTTCGGTTCGGTTCGGTTCCGGTTCGACACCCTGGTTGCAGCACCTGGTGTGGCGCCCGCTCGAGCGCCCGATGATGCTCCTACTCACTGATTACGCGGCAACGCTCTCGGGGGTGCTCGCGAAGAAGCCCCCGGTAGTACCAGCATCGGTGCTTTCCCGCAGCTTCCCACGGAGCGGTTATTGGTAACGTCCTGGTCCCCGTCGAAACAACTTCGGGGAACAGACGCGACGATAACGGCTGCTGGCAGGAAGTGCCAGCGGCTTACGTGGCCGTCCGTCGTCCACCCATATGCCAGGAAAACGGCTGATGCGTCCGCACCAGCAAAGCATGCTGGTAGACCAGGGTAGGGCACGTGCGGTCCAACCGGAACCCCGTGCCCGCCACCGAATGGCGACCTGGGCGGGTCTGCGAGACGTGACAGTCCTCAGCCATTCATTGATCTAGCGACCATGGTGTGATAGGTTAGTCGGCTGAAAGCTTATAACAAGCTACTTCGGATTTATAGGTTCCCGTCCAGTCACGTACTTTGTACCATCCCTCGACGCTACGCGTCACCAAAGTAGAGGGACAGCAGAACCCTATATTGTGGTTAACATTGTCAGTCAACATATTGCAGCTCTCTTGGATAGGGGAGCTGCAATCTCACTTTTTGGAGACTTCGCTAGGAAATTGTGCAAAGTTCGAAACATCTCAATGTGGCGTTCTCAGAGAGAGCTCCGTACGGCATCTGACCAAGTTATCTCCGCCACTGAAGAAGCTCGACTGAAGCTGAGCTTTGATGGACGACAATGCCGACAACATTTCACATATCTGCTGGGTCTCGCCTGCTGTATGCTTCTGGGTCGAAATTCTCCAGGAAAAAAATAGTCCTACATTTGTCAGCAGAAGAATATCGATATGGCTCGCAGTCCGCTGCTTTCAAGTTTGCAGCCAGACCAATGCCTACAGGAGCTCTCTATAGGGTGAAAGAAGAAGACGCCAGGCTCTTTAAATCAACCGGAAAATTCGGTTTCTTAACCTATCGCGCTACGACTTTGTGCAGCGTTGCCCATAGATGGTGCATTTCTTTTTGTGTAAAATCTCCAAAGAGCGAACTTACCTGAGGAAAAAGTAAAGAAAGAAAAAGGCTTAGCTCCTATGGAAACGCAGCGACGCCACCGGTCTCCAAACAGCACGGCGCTGTTTCGCACGGGAGGCGATAGGTTAAGAAACCAAATTTTCCAGTCGATTTAAAGAGCCTGGCGTCTCTTTGTTTCACCCTGTAGAGAGTAGAATATGTGAGGAATTCCCCTCGTCGGGGATATCTACACGTGGCAATGATGTCATTTTGTGGCACCGACTCGGACCGCTCACGTATAGCGAAGCTCTAGGAGAATTTCTCACATATGTTTATGAAAAAACCTGGGAAGACTAGACTCCTTGAACACGGAATCGGTACTGCCGACTCTCCGCCTGTCCGATTTAACGCGCGGCCCCTTAGTGTTCATAAACGCACACTCCTGTACGGAGCACTGAATGAGATGATCTGGACCGGAGCCGTCCGTCCTTCAAAAAGTCCATGGGCATTTCCGGTTGTGTTAGCAATCAAGAAGGATGGCACGGCACACCTCTGCGTAGGTTATCATCCTCTGAATGCGGTGACGAAGCGAGAGGCCTACCCTTTCCCATCAGTCTCGTCTGTTTTATATGCACTGGGGACTGCGCGGATATTCATAATCCTCGACTGTAGTAGAGAATTTTCGCCATTTCCCGTAGCAAGAGATGGCGTCCCTAAGACAGCATTCGTTTGCCACAGGTCTTTGCTCGAATATGTACGACTGCCCTTCGGACTACCTAACTCCCCTGCAAACTTGCAGGGACTCATGGATAAAGTCTTGGATGATGCACAGTTTAACTATGCAATGGCCTACATGGCCGATGTTTTAGTGTTTTCTAATACTATCAAGGACCACCTTTACCATTTGCAGGTCGTCCTGAAGCGCATGAGTGAAGGTGGTCTCACAATTAACCCGTCGAAAGTGCAAACTGCATCAACCAAAGTGAAGCTTCTTGACTTCGTGGTTGACCAATCTCACTCCAGCCGCAAGAAGGGTAGCTCAGAGCAATTATAGAACTTCCCCAGCCACGAGACAAAAAAAAAAGGTTACAGCGGTACCTTCGCATGGTGGATTTCTACCGTGAGTTTATTGCCAACTGCTCTCACTTGGCCCGGCCCCTTCACCAGCTATTACGCCGGAAGGTTCCATAGACCTGGACTTCCACTCAGGAAGAAGCGTTTAAAGCGTTAGCAAGGGCTATTGCTGATGATGCATCTCTGAGACTTCCTGATCTCAATGCTCCATTTGTTCTCCAAACGGATGCCAGGGATTACGGTATAGGAGCAGTACTACTCCAGGAACATAACGCAGCGTTGCGGCCGTTTGCATTCGCGAGTCATACTCTTACCGCGGTTCAATGTAACTATAGAGTAACCGAAAAGGAATGTCTAGCTATAATATTCGCTTTGAAAAAGTTTGACATGTACCTGGATGGGGCGACCTTTACCATCCAGACTGACCATCAAGCATTAATATGGTTGAAAAACCTTAAACACACCGCTGGACGCCTCGCTCGCTGGGCTCTGGCTTTAGAGAAATAAGATTTTTCGATTGAATAGAAACCAGGAAAGTTCACTGTTGCAGCAGATGCTCTGTCATGAGCACCCCCAGAAAGGCTGATGACACAGCGGAACTTGTCCCTGTTGCCGACACTGAAGTCTCCTGGTGCTGGTAAGCCTAAACCTTGAGCCCCCCCCCCCCTTCCCCCTTTTCTCTACTACGTAAACCATAAAAACATGTAAAACAGACAAAAAAAAATAAAAAAAACCAGCCGCTGAGTGTTTTCGGTTGCCGGCGACCACGTACTTGTGACGTCTTCGAAATTTTAACTTGACGTTACCCCGTTGGAGGTGCCATGCGAGCGTGCACTTCTGGTGTGCTTGAATTCTTGAACTAGACGTTAGCCCGTTGGACGCAAAGGGGTAAGGATGGGACGGCTTGTGGTGTATATCGCGGGCTGATGGGGAGTGCAAATCATCTCCTTTTTGCGAAGGAGTGGCGGGGAAGTCAGAAAGAGGCCGAGCTCTGATTGGCTCTCATTGAAGAATAGTGATGAGCCCTCAAAGCAAGCTGCCCATCAGGCGCCCTTATTATTCTTTATTCAGAACCACTAACAGCTCGGCGTCGTTCTGACGCCTCCATAGCGCCTGCAAAAGAGGCAGACGAACTTGTGATCCGCATGAGAACACTTTAACTCTGTCAAAAGGAACTCCGTAACTACAACTTCTTGTATACCAAAATTGCGAAAATAAGTTGTAATTTCTCTGCGGTTTTCGCAGCAGTTGGGACCGATATGCACACGACCTTAATCCATCTGGATCCCACAAAAACGAGCAACCAGTGAGAGATGCTGTAACCGAAATCCGGATGAATCCTCTTGTCGCGTCGGCCACTCCCAAGTTATGGTCGTGTTGATGGTGAATGCGTTGCTTTATGGTGAATGCGTTGCTAACGTTTCTTGGGGTGTATGTGATTTGCCGTTCATGGCCGTCGAAAACATGAAATAGAAATGTGCCCAACCCGTGTACAGGCGAAGGGGAGGAGCCGAACACAGTCTCTAAACACAGCTCGGCATTTTAGTTTCCGAGTTTTCTTTATATACACCAACCACTCCCTAGTCGAACAGAACAATAACCGTCAACCCTCAAGCAAGACAAGGTGAACATAGACATGTTGACTTTGTCTGCTTTTTGGTTCTCAGTATATACTGCTTTATTCGCCCTGTTCATGGACATTTGTGAAGGTGCTGGTTCTAGCGTTTAATGCATCACAGGAAAACTCAATATTTTTTATAACTTCTCGAGGGTTTCACGAGTGACATCACTGAGGGTAACAAGTGACGTCACAAGAGGGCAGGCAGGAAGGAGGAGAACAAGGAGGATGTGGAGGGGAGGAGAATGAGAGGAGGAGGCAAGAGAAGGAGGGCAGGAGAGGAGGAGAGGAAACGGAGGAGGAGCCTACGTTCCTCTTCGTACGCTCCCCTCCTCCTCTTCAAGAGCTGTGTTCTTATTCGGCATTACACGGAGTTGCAAACGCCTTTCATTTTTTTAACAGCTTACAAAGTTGCATTACAGGGTCATTCCATATAGTGACAGGACTGCTAAGTTAGTAATTTAATACCTTCATCACAATGCTGAGAAAATTGGACACATTCTACATACGTTTCGATTGTTATTGTGCCTAAATTTGTGGCCTGTTTAGGCCAACTGTGTTTTAGAAGAGTAACCAAGTAGCGATCTTATATTCGTGGTTGGTAAACCATTATTTTGCGACATTGTAAAGGGGAAATATTGCATTGCGGAGCTTAGCCTCATCATCCCATTTGCTGTAAAGTCATACTCGCTGGTAGACGTCCAGCCAATCTTCCACGTCATCTTCAAAAATTCGAGAAGAACCTTAGTATGTCGGACATGGCTGGGAGCAGGGCAGGCTGCGGCGGCTGGAGCGCCCGTGGAGGATTGTCTGTTGGGGCTCACCACTGCCAACCATCGTCGATTTTGAAGCTCCAGAATGCAATAACCTCCTCTTCTGGAACGGGGGTGCCCCGCAAGATCTGAACCAAATAATGTGAGGAGGACGGAGACTGGGCGAGCAGTCTCAACTGTGCTCATATTCAAACTGGCCCGGGCTGCCCGGTCGGGCTCGCGAACGCGTATTAAGTGTTCTTTGGGTTGGCATATTTGAATTGGAACATTCTTTAGCGCATAATAAAAAAAATATATATATTTTTAGTTCTCCACCTACGATCCGGTTCGTAGATTTTTCGATGGCGTTTCCAATGACACTCTGAGCCTGCTAGTATGGTTTAGCATTTTAAAAAGTTGAATTCCTGTCCGCCATGTTGATAGTGATGTGAAGTAACTGCATGTGAATTTTAATACATTTGTACTTCAAGTGTGAAGTGTGTACCAAGACGTTTAAAATGGACACGAACGGACAAGTATTTTTGAAGCCCTCCTCTAAATGCGAGGTTTTTAATATTTCTGCTGAATACATTGTGGTTTATTTCATCGCCCACTGAAGGCACAGAAAAGTGAGTAGCAGTAATTGACTTAAGCACCAATAAGGAAAAAAAGAAAGAGAACTTCCCATGGCGCCGAACCAAGACTTTTGGGCTGCGGTTCTCACGGTCGAGAGTTTGATTCCTACTGACCAGCTTGGTTGACCTCTTTTTTTTTGTTTTCGTAATTTGGCCTGATCGTGAGTTCGTGGGATTTATCGCGACTAATACATTTTTTCTTGAAACGTCACGTGTTGCCTTCGAGGTGGTGTGTAGGCTTTATATTGACTCAATCTGTGTGTAACGATTATGTGTGACACTCGGGTGGGACATTCTTTGGATGCAATCGTCCCCATGAACAGTATGTGTTAAAACTTGTCATTGGTGTGATAATGCAGTTTTAAATTTAGGGGCAACCTGTGATGCGACGCGAGAAGAGTTCCCCTTCAGATTAAACATACTGTCAGGAAGGGTAAGACGACGACGGGGCAGTGGCGTGCACAGCCATCTTGAGCCAGGCCCCATGTGATGGCTCGGCCTTCATGATTTCTTTGTGTGTTCTCTCATATTTTGCTATCCTGTCCTCGCTCCTGCCGACAACAACATCCTAAAAATACGAACATCATACGTGCCTATATGCACCTTCCTGTAGGGGGTTTGAGCTGCTAATAAAAAACATGTATGGTATTTTCTTACCTCATTGGCATCAGGATAATCTCCTCCGCTATTTTTATATAAAGTACCATAGCTGTGACATAAGAACAGAATTCCCAAAAAGAGAGCAATCATTGTCACTAGAGGTTTACACATGCATATACACGCACTCACAGTATATGTCATAGCAGGGCCGTAACCAGGGGGGGGGGGGGGTTAGGGGGTTCTGACCCCCCCCGAAATTTTTTTCTGTGTACGGCCCTGGTCAGTGCACTTTCAGCCAGCCGATTTTAATCTCCACCTCTGCGCACGCGCAGTGGCGCCGGTCGGCTACCGGGTACCAAACCGGGACCGGTTCTCCGGTTTGCTATAACTCTCCATTATATGCCACCGATGCACATGATTCATAGGCGAAAATAAGACAATAGACATTTTCAAAATGGCCGCCGTTGTCCCCGAAACCCCCCCCCCCCCCCCCCCCGAACTTTTTTTCTGGGTACTGCCCTGTGTCATAGGATAGAATTACGATTTATTAGCTCCTCGTTCATATAGAGTTCGAATGTACGATCGCATTTTCTTCTTTCTGTCAGCGAAAAATAACCTTTCACTCAGCTGCTAGGGAAAAATAGTCATTTTTCAAGCATGAAAACATGTTAGTCTCACACACGCTCTTTTGCGTACACCCACCTTTTCGGCTTGAGGGAAAAATAAAATAAGTTGGCTCTACGTATACCCTGAAAGCAAAGTTATAAATTGAGCATCTTAAACAATGCGGTTCAAATACCTTTGACAAAAGGAAATGCGTTTAACCTTACGTGTTTTTTTATGCATACACAGGCGAAGTCTATGATATCCACGTGGTAGTTTATTTTGTCGTTGTTCAAATATGGATTTTGTATTTTTTTAGAATACCTGGCAGGACAATTTCGGAATGACTTATGTGGCGCTCCATGAAAATCCTGTGGTTGATAACTAAGATCACGCTTAGCCAGAAGGCACCATACTCCGCGGCAACTTTTCTTGGCAATGCAGTGGAAGGTACGTCGCGCGTCCTTTCTCCTATTTTAAGTGTGCGCGGGCTCTCCTCCTCTCCCCGGAAATGGGGAAGGAGGAGAGCCTGGGTGCACTCAAAATGGGAGAGGGGACGCGGGACGTACCTTCCACTGCATTGCCAAGAAAAGTTGTCGCCGAGTATTGACCATTTCAACCTCCCTCACATGGGCGCTGCCATCTTGGGATCACGTGACGCGGCAACCATTAGGTTGCTTCAACGTTTTCCGCTCCCCCCTCCGCGCCTTGGCGGATGCGCTGTATTCGTATTTTTCGCCGCGTTTCACCGCGCTTTCTTGCCTAACTTCCGAAGCTGTAGTCCGATACGTCTACTCGACGACTAAGACATAACGAGGGTACAAAGGTACTCATGACAACTGAGGTTTGCTTACTAATTGCGGCGGAACGTAAGAAGCATGTATATTTATACCGCGCATTTAGGATCGGAAGGCGTCAAGAATGGTCAGCTCAAGAAGGCTCTTTATATTTAATGAACGTATTCGTTTTACTCATAATATATCGAAAACCGTTTATGTTGATTATGTGAGGAAACTCGTGGAGGAAATAAACAACGAACGTTTAACTTGTATTTTATCTGAGGCTAGAAATAATGGTACGTCAACTTCAGGCGATTGGTTTGTTTATATATATATCACACCTACATGGTGTATGAGGTTCTCAATTTTTTTTTTTCAGTGTTAATATTCGGTTAGTCGGTTTACTTACGAAGTTTGAAAAAACTGTATACCATGCTCGCTCCCATTTCGACAGTCATTTAAGTGATTTATCGGTTTTTAGACAACCAGTCCAATTTGCTTAATTTATTTTAACACAAAGGTTGGGACTGACCGCGTAACTGGCACAGACAGCTTAACAGTGGCGAGTTTTAGAATGGCGTGCACAAAGAAATAACGTCGTATCTATTAAGAAATCCAAACGCGAGTTTGGTTCGGCGCATGCGCAATAATAGCAACCTTTTTTGTGTGTGTGTGTACGTTGTTTTAATTTTTGACAGTATCTGGAGTCCGCAACATTTGGCGCCGGGAGAAACAAAAAGCTATCCGCATAACAATCACCCGAGTCCAGGGCTGTCGATGGCGGATAGAGGTGTACTTTTGGTGGCTGGCGACGCCGAAATTTACAAAGTGAATCTGTTCAAACAAATGAATGTTTGTTCACACAGGCCCGTGAAGTGGTGCGTAGCGCTGGAATTCAGCCAAACTTTCCGTGGAATTTATCCTGCGCCCTTTAATTTGGCCAATTTTACAGAAGACAAATGCCCGATTTAATATGACGGGCCAGTCACTTATATCATATCTTTAGTAAGCAAATGTTCATTTAAGAATAATTTATTTCCTAGGGCCAATATCGCAAAATGCTGCTTATGAGTACTTTAGGAGGGTTGATAATTTAAGAAATTTTCTACTCGGCCTGTCAAAATATCCTCGAGTACTGAATTAAAAAATAAGAGCCCGAGACGATGCTACTAGTTTATATAAATTATCTGCGCCATTACACGATGCTTTTTTAGTCCCCGAAGTTCACTAAGGGTTGCGTGCTCACGAAAACCAGAAAGTGAGCAGTAAACTCGCGAGTTCATCCGTTCTTCCCGATTCAGCAGATTGCTAATCAAGCTGTCGATTGGCTTCTTTACATTCCCGTGTTAGTCTTTACATTGGTTGTCTTTTCTGGGAGCTAGTGTCATCGGGTACGGCCGTAGACGATGGTATTCTTTCCTGTGCATTAGTCAGGCGTTTCGCAACCGACTAAAATCACCTACATCAAAGGGGTTTGTAAAGAAAGCCCGCAATTTAGGCTAAAAAATGCTTTGCAGTCCTCAAAGTGGCTCATTGTCACTGTTTCATTGGTTGTGGTTGTGCGCTACTAGCAAAATAACTGTATCCCCAAATTAAGCAGAAACCACGTAAAACAGCAACATAACCGCGTGCACGTTCAAACCGAAACTAACCAAGTCGAAGCAACCTAATGGCGCCGAGTGCGTCAGCGCCCTCTATCCGCCGGTCAGGCAACTACTAAAACGAAAAGGTCTACAGACGAAACTTGAGTAGTCCTGTGTTAATTTACAATACAGCAAGAGCGATAGCTCCAAAACGTTACGGCGAACGGCCGTCGCGTTGCGATCATGCATCGTAGGGCGCGTTAAAAAAAAAAAAAAAGAAAAAAAAAGTTAAGAAAAAAAATGTCAACATTTTCTTTCGAACAATTTCGTTTGTTTTTCATCCCGGAGCGCGTGCAAGCGCATCTTCCGGCAAGAGGTCTTGGCATTGAGAGTACTACGACGGTATTTTGTTATCGGCTATTTATTTGTATTTCTCCGGAGTGCATGTGGTGGCATAGCCTCCTCCATACTTACAAAGCCTGGCAGATTGCCCCGAGAGGTGGCCGCAGAAATTCTAAAGGTATAACGGCCGACACCAGATGAGAGAAGAGCAACGTGACGGGCGCCCCCCTGCGGTGAGACGTGCAAACACAGTTCTCCCGAGCGATGGCATATCCGCTCGTGCTCCTCGCATTCCTAGCGTTACCTCTTCAATTCTCGTCGGGTTTAAAAAACCATGTTTCGAGTCCTCGCCGCTGCAAAAGCTGTGCACTGACGTCCAGGCTGCCCGAAATATGATCTGTGCTACCGGATCGTCGCGTTCCTAATCTGCGTCCGAGCACTCCATGGCTTCGTCGTCGAAATGCCAGGTTTTATGAGTGCATAGGTGGCTATGGCAGCGGGCATCGGGTACTACACAAAGCCTAAGTGTTAAGCGGGTTCTTTACGCTGAGCTGTAGCTCTGTCGAAAAGCCTCTGCTTCGCACACAGTGGACCCAGGTTTAATTTCCACTGGCGGCAGATTATCTTTTTAAAGAATTCAACATCATTCACGACTTTCTCCATACAGCGCCAACTACAACATTAATAACGTCTAGAGCTACAACACCAAAGACACGTCATTTGCAGTGGTGGGAAAAGCTCATAATATCTATCGCTGTAGAACTGTTCTCCTAAGTGCAGACTCGCGGCTTCAAACTCTTACTACCAACTGGCTAACGGCAAAGCGTAAAAGTGGCAGAAAACTTAACACTGAAAACTACCATCCTATTTTCCTAACTTCCGTCTGTTGCAAAATACTGGAGCTTGTATTAGCGGGTTACCTCTTTGGTTGCTTTAAATGCTTAAACGCTTTTCACCCAAACTAGCACAGATTCCGGCAGAGGCTATCGATAGTCACACAACTGACAGAAACTATCCACGGTTTTACGACTTAGCAAAATGAGAGGGGACAGACGGATGTAATCTGCCTAGACCTTTCAAAGGCGTTCGATCGCGTTCCGCAGGCACAACTCATTAAAAAACTAATAGACGCCGGTGTAAATTTAGAGCTATTGCGATGGATCAGAGCCTACCGCACTAATCGCACTCGATTTGTAGAAGTTAACGGTGCTGGATCTAATACATGTAAAGTCACGTCGGGGGTTACCCTGGAGTCCATGCTGGGAACGGTAATACTTTAAAGTTATATTAATTATAATGCAGACAACATTGACAACATTAGCTCTAAAGTTACCACTGGCTTATTTGCAGACGATTGCTTAATTTATTCCAGAATTGTGTGTCCTGAAGATCAGATCACTTTGAACATAGCGTTAGAAACTGTGAATGAGGGGTGCAAAATGTCAAAAATGTAAATTAACGAACAAAAACTGTACTCTCAAGAATCACAAATAAGATTAAAACGGGTTTGTTTTTGATTATGAACTTGTCGGTAGTCCACTAACGCTCGCCAGTCACTTTGAATATCTAGGTGTAACCGTGTATGGAGATATGAGTTGGAAATTCCATAACGACAACTTGGCAAGCACTTCTGGAAAAAAATTGTGGTTCTTCAGATGTAACCTCAAATTAGCGACAGAGAAAGCAAAACTATCTACTTAACACTTGCACGCCCTGTCTTGAAGTATGCGAGTACAGTGTGGGACCCATACAGAAGAAGAAAACAGATTGAAAAATTAGAAAAGGTAGAAAGCGGAGCCGCCAGATTTATTGCATCCAGATACCGAAGGACCGGGTCAGTCATTGCGATGCACACCCGACTCAACTTGCCGCTATTTGAAGAACGAAGCAGAGTAGCCAGATTAAAACTGCGGTATTTGATACAAAACAAAAGGCTAAACATAGATACGCTGCGATATTTAAAGTCTCGCTCTACGAGACGACTTCGGGGTGGTCACACCGAAATGCTGATGCCGATGAAAACCCAGATATACATTTTTAATTATTCCTTTTTCCCGAGGACCATAGCTGAGTGGAACAACTTCCCGCAAGATAGATGCTTTTGGATGTGACGCTTTTGAAGGTTCTGAAGCCGGCCTGTGAGGCCTCGCCCAACAACACATCTAATACATTTTTCTTTCATTTTCTTTTCTCTGTTCTTCAGTTCGCTTATATTTATATACGTTTAAAGGCATCTGTGGCTGAACCATCTATGTGCGTAGCATTCGTGGAAGTGTGTTTTAAGCATTTGGTTATTTTACTAATAAGTCGCTCATGTTGACCGTGGAGACGTAGGGTTTATTTTTAGTCGCAAATGAGGCATTTAATTTCTATTCTTCTTCTTCGTCGTCTTCTTCTTATTTTATGTCCCCAGATATTTATTTCCCTACCGTCCGACTTCTCTTACTTCACGTCCCAAAAAGAAAGTTTAAAAGCGCTTCGCCATGTTTTGGTTTATCCTTCACAATTTTATTTCTCAATGCTTTGATTTTTTTATGTTTGACACCAGTTTTTATTATTTTTATTCGATATTGTTTTGTTTTTTTTTGACTAAATCAGAACAATCTACAACACCAAGCTTTTCTGCACCAAGAGCAACAACGCCATGGAAAAAACACTTCTCAAGACCCACTTCAACGGTGACAAGGACCGGTTTGGGTGATTGTGCAAATGTACATACGTGTGCATACTTAATTCCCCTTGCGTCTACGCTTTTTTTAAGCATGAAAAATGTTATTGGAACTTACTTATATCTTTTTAGTAAATGGAATCGCTATTTTGATTAGGCCACTGTGGATTAGGTTGAGTCACATGAGCCCTAGGTGGCTTTGACGAACCTAACTCGTGACGTGGCAATGCATCTCTTGAAATAAAAAACTAGTATCATTAAATTATTTGTTATATTATTACTATTATTAATATTATTATTATTGCTTCGTGCACCTCTCCTGGCATCGAGTGCAATGGGCGGTGCGCACTCCACCCCTGCACCACTCAAGTCGGCAGTCCCGAGGGTCAAGCCGAACTCCACTCCATCAAGCCACGACAGAGCATGTGACGGGTTAGCGGCGTGTCCGAGGCCGAAGCGCCCGAAGGATTTAGCCCCCGCGCTGAATGGTGCATCCGAGGCCTCGAAGCGGCGCGTTGCTTAGCCATCGGTGAGTTGGAGCGCCTTATTCGTCACCAAACTGGTGCCGGACCCTACCTGTCAGGATGTCTCCTCTCACCTATCCTCCGTCAGGCTTGACAAACTGGAGTGCCGGCGTCTGAAGTCTTCGCACAACCTATAGGCCTCCTTCCATCTGTCCGTGGCCACTGAGGATTTTGAAAAACTTGCTGACCCTCTAGACGGTGGTTTTAAAAGCGAAAAGGACTAAGAAGAGAAGAAGAGGACAGGACAGAGCGCTGACCCTGCCGTGTCGCCGAAATCCTGCCTCTTCAAAGCTTTCAGCGGCACCCTTCGACAAGCTCTTCTCCATACCTCAGAGGGCCTTACCACGACCGACGAGAGATGATGAATCACGTTCATTTATTTTATCAAAATGTCTGCGGCTTACGTAGAACATCGAAATGTTTTTTTCTAACGTTACCATATCTAATTATATTATATTGTGCTGAAGAGAAACTTTCTTATGCTGTGACGTTGGGTCCTCCGATTACTTTCCGCCTTCTTTTGTGGTGCACAGAGGTGAGGGTGACCTTTCCACGCGTGATACAACTGGAGCCGGCGTCTTAGTGGCTGCTGACTGGAGTATCCCCTTTACAAGACGCGAAGATTTAGAAAAGATTCCTGAGAGTTTATGTGTAGAAATGGAGTGTGCAGAGACGTTGGATGAGACCTCTGCTCTGTGGCAATTATATTTTGAACCATAGTACGTAATAATAGAGTACGTGGACTTCGTGAACGGAGAAGGGGTACGCGTTCAGCGCGGAAAACAAATGCTTTCGGCCATTGCAGTTCCTACGATTCTGCCGAATCTTCCCTGCACAACAAAACACCAACACAAGCACTCGCAGAGAGGCGTGCGATCGCAGAAGAGCGCGAAAAAGCTTCAGGACGAGTGGACCGAAGCGCCATCTCTCAACTAAGACATGAACCGCCCCAGGAAACGTGCACGGTGATCCCAATTCCATTCTTTGCCACTGCACTGTAGCGTATGTAACTGCTACCTTTGCACGAGGGCGGGTGCAGCCGGGCCGCGTTGCACAGAAAGCTTGCGCAAAGATAGCAGGTGAATGGCAGGCGATGCAAATTTCAAGCGAAATAAAAATACCATACTGTATCGAGGCGGCATTACACGCGTTTTTTTGCGTTCATGCAGAGGTCTTTATGACGAACATATCGCCATCTGTAGATTCAGGATCACACTAACCAAGAATGAGGTTTCACATTAAGTTTACCTCGACTGGCAAATGCATATTGATCATATTGTGAGCAAAGCGAATCGATCTTTAGGTACCTTAGGAGGAACTTAGCACCATGTGATGTTCGATTGTTAGCTTACAAATCATTTATTCTTTCAAAACTAGAAGATGCGAGCATATTTAGAATCCATCGCAAGATTATTTAGTTAAAAAAATAGAGTGCGTTCAGAATTATTCCTTTACGTCGAGTGCGACAGCACTAAAAACAAGAGCTGACCTTTCTGATGTTAGCCTGAGACTGAGGCAGGAAAAGAGGAAGTTTCAAAGTAGAAGAAAAAAGAACAGTCGAGGATACGTCTCTATTATTACAATTAGAGACGTATCCTCGACTGTTCCTTTTTCTTCCGCTTTCAAACTTTCTCTCTTCCTGCCTCAGTCTCAGGCTAACATCAGAATGGTTAATTTCCACCAGCTCGCCTGCGCACTCACTACAATAGCTGACCTTGTTCCTTTATGTAAAACACGCAAAGTATCACGACTAACGTTTCTTCATCGCGTGTATTATTACAACGCGATTATCACCACCATAAAATTAGGCTACCCTTATGTCGCACTATGCGTTTTTCAGAGTCGCCCTTCATCTTGGCTATCCATGAATGGAATGACCTCCCTGAAAGTGTGGTTGATATCTCAGACAGTGGAGAGCTTAGGAGTGTATGTGAAGAACCGTTTAATTTTATACGCTCTCTGGTTGCGTAGCTGTTGTGTATATAGTATGCTGTGCATGTGTGCTCGATCTGTCGCGTGCTGTTTTCAATGTTAGTGTTTTCCTGTTTTTGCAGTGAACGTTTTCTTTTGTCCCTCTCCCCTCCCCTCATGTGATGCCTCCAGGCGCTTTGAGGGAAAAAAATAAATGAAATGAAATGAAATTTAGTCGAGCGACCAAAATAGTGATGATGATAATTCGCGGTTTTCTGTTTGTATCGTTTGGTCTGGTCGCAGAGCAGCACCAAGCGCCCCACAGCTACAGACTCTACCGGCGAATGCAATGCCCTGAGGAGCGGAGCCTGCGCGCGAAACATCGTAGAGGCCATGGTCTCGTTTACGCACTGCGGGGCTCGCGAACAACAGCGTTCGTAACAATATAAATATCTGGCCATTGTGTCCCGAACACTTCTGGCTCTTCCTTTGCCCGGAGCTCGTGAAAGCGTAACTCCCGTCGCGAGTTCTTGGCATTGAACGTGTTACGACAGCATTTTTTTACCGGCTACCTCGTTTTATTTTTTCACAGAGCACGAGCAGTGGGCATTGGTGAGTACAAAGTGCGTTTAGAATTCTCTGGCGTAACTGTTTGTCAACGCATTCAACTTCAGGTGCTGTCACCGTACGCAGGGAAATTTTCCAGCAGTTTAGGAGCCGTGATAACGGCAGGGTATGGCCGCGGATTATCAGTTTTCGTTTCGGTCGACCATTTAAAGTAGACGACTTCGAGGTCGAACTGGAACAAGCAGTCCTCATTAGAGAAACCGCGGCTCTAGATGCATACAAAACGAATCGTTGGTGGGCATTCACACTTCACAATCCGGTGGCCAAGGAACGGATAGTTGAAGCACGAGAACTCTGGGTGAAACACAAGAAGCGCATTGTGCTCGACCGGACAGCTTTGAGGTTCGACTGAAAGTACACTGCGTTACTTTTACCATTCCTGACGACGGGCTTCGGAGGGCCTTAGAGCAGTACGGGAAGGTGCACATTGTACATACATTGTGTGAAATCAGGATTTAAAACAATTTTTTTTAATTCTTTCTTGCACGTTTAGAACGTACCGTAACAAAGCAAAATATTCTCAGAACTGCAAAGAGTATTTATTGTATAGCTAGAAAATACAGATATAAAATATACGAGAGAGTCTAATTCGAAGGTTGGTTATTTTTTGGAGAATGATTTTTAAAGCAGAATCTTTTATTAGCCTACGCCATTTATGCATCATATGTTAAACAAAAAAAAATCTTGTTGAAAAATATGCTTTCGTAGTTCTCGCGCTAGGCTTTATAAATTTGTATATTCTAGAATTTAGCGCTCTTAATCGATATCTCTCTTGTTTATATAAAAATAGATATTACCAAAACAGTCTGTATAAGTATTGTCGATTATCAGCAAATAACATATTTCTATATCTCATAATTTTAAATTTAACCATTTGTTTGTTCTTACGAGATTATCACTGTTAGAAAACGCTAAATGATGACAAAACCTGTGCTATAGTAAAGATTGTGGGAAAAGGTGGCACAATAAAGCATAGAAGTTTGGTGCTATTAAAAACGCAAAAAGTGTACTGCGGAAGATGCCTGACTTGATACGGGTATATAAAGGATAAACGTTGAATCAGAATATCTTATTGAAACATCTGCCGTGCTTGGCCTAGCATAATGAGGCATGTTTAAGTCGACGTCGAGTCTAACTATTCATGTTTAATTATTATGGCATTATTATGCATTTACTAGTGCCCATACGCAAATAAATATCTGCAGTACATCATAGGTTTTTGGGGCTTTTAAAGTTAGTCAAAATCTTTTTTGCGTGATGCAAGTATTCGTCAGTATCTTCATAACTACAGTTTTTTCCTGACTATTTTACGGGTACCGTAAACTGTATAAAAGTGAAGCAGTGCACACTCTCTCGTGGTGCAGACTACACATGTTTTTTTCGAGATCGCTCATAATGACAAGGCGCGATTGGTTCTATCAAGAAAATATTATGCAAATTTTTAATTATGTATTCCATAAGTTTTTGCGAGTTAATCAACCAACATTTTCCGAGGCACTATAATTATGAAGCATTATTTGTGTGGGGTATGCGCCAGGCGCGTAAAACCTAAAATTTTATCGATCATTATTTTTGTTGTTTACAGTACACAGGGCAAAATTCATAGCTCGTAAGATACATATTAAAATTCTCATTCATAGGTGAGAGGAAAAACCGTTTTTTATAACTCGGTACAAAACTAATGAAAAATTGCAGTTTGTTTTATTTTGTTTTATTATCATGTGCAGAGATAAATAATCAAGCCGGCGTTCCTTCTTTAAACTGTGTTATTTCGTTTACATGGTTGTGACCAGATTGTGATAACTGAAAACCTAGCGAGGGTCAAAGCATCATTCTTTTCGGTTCAAGAACACATTGCACAACTTCAAGTCACAAGAAGTGATTCTTAAGAAATAACAAAAGGGAAGTGAAGGAGGCTGTAAGAGTGGGCAAAATCGGATGAATTTATGTCCAATCTGCTAGGTACCGATTACGATATTCTCATAATGTCAGAAACATGGCTTCATGATGGCATTGCGAATAGTGAATATTTTACACCTGCCTTTACTGTGTTTCGTAGAAATCGTGATTATACTTCCGGGATAAAATATGGAGTTGGTGTATTGATAGCTTGCAAACAATCACTGCATGCACATAGGCGAAATGATTTGGAAACCTATCAAGAATTCGTCTGGGTCGAGATACCGTCTGGTGACGGGTTCAACTTTCTAATTCGAGCATATTATTTCCCTCCCGCTTCAGATGCGGCTCTCTTTGTAAGCCACTTTAATTTTCTTGAAAATGAAATAGACGTTACTAAATATCGCGTGCAACTATACGGGGATTCTAATCTACCGAAAGTTGACTGGATTAATGGTCGTATTAACAGTGAAAGCTCCTGCACACGTCAAAAAGCGTCTTGTTTGTTTAACTTCATAGATTTTAATGATTTTACACAACACAACATGTTCGTGAACTGTTCCGGTAACATTCTTGATCTGGTTTTATCTAACATTCCTACTTCGAAAGTGGCTCGTGTAGACGATCCGCTGGTCACCCCTGATGCTTATCATCCTCCAGTTACGGTTTCGTTTTCTATGTTTCTAAGGTCAAGGGTTCCGTTTGGTGCACTACGGTACGCGTACAGCGCTGGCGATTACTTTAGTTTATACAAATATTTTGAACAATATGATTGGACTTATGTCTTACAATGCTCTGACGTAGATTCGATGGTGGATAGTTTCACAGCGGTAGTCAATGATGCCAAGAACTTGTTTGTTCCCCAGCGCACCAACCGCCCAGAGAAGTACCCTAAGTGGTTTTCCAAAAATTTGCGATATTACTTGAGATTAAAATTACGTTACCACAGAATATATAAAAAAAACGAGGCTCGGCTTATGGTATGCAAAACTTAGCATCTGTCGTGAATTAACAAAAAAGCTTCTTGCTAACGACGAATATCACTACCGCAGGCAGATGGAGCGTAACCTGAACAAGCGACCAGAAGAATTCTGGCGCTATGTGAAAAAGCATACCACGAACTACTTTAACGATATAACGCTGAGCAACGGGTCAGTTATTGAAACGTCCCCAAAATCTGTTCGTGAGTTGTTTTCGCACAATTTCAGTTCATGCTTTTCCAATGTCAACACCCCTTTACCCATGACATGTAATACTACTTTTGATGACTATTTACCTTTTACTAGATGTACTGTTCACGAAGTGCTTTTAGCTATTGGAAAGCTGAATTCTAAACTGTCCACACGTTCAGATGGTATTCCCAACTTCGTTCTAAAAGGATGCGCCGAATGTTTTGCTCCTGTTCTTGAAAAAGTGTTTAACTTGTCTATACAGAGTGGTGTCTTTCCAGAAAAATGGAAATATTCAATAGTAGTCCCGATTTTCAAGTCAGGTAATTCTTTTCAGATGTTAGTAACTATCGTCCTGTTTCCCTTCTCAATGCATTTTCAAAGGTTTTTGAGAAGCTGGTGTACAATCGTTTGTATAATTATTTTAAAAGAAAGTTTGTTCTTGTACAGCACGGTTTCGTCAAAGGCAGATGCGTCGAGACAAATCTGTGCACATTTTTAAATTTTGCTTTTCCAATTATTCAGTCTCGGGGCCAAGTAGACGCAATATATCTGGATATGTCCAAAGCCTTCGATAAGGTCAATCATGGGCTGTTATTGCTGAAACTTAGGGACTATGGCCTGAGTCCTGAGTACAATACCTGGTTTAGGAGTTATCTTCATAAAAGGCAGAACTGTGTAAGGGTATCTGGCATCTTGTCTCGTCCATTCATTTCTATATCAGGAGTGCCCCAAGGCTCAAACCTTGGACCTTTGTTGTTTCTTATTTTTATAAATGATTTGGTGTCGTCCGTAAAACACTCTCAATTACTTATGTTCGCAGATGACGTGAAGTTGTTTCGGGAGGTCACCTCAGTCACTGACTGTACTTTGCTGCAGGACGATCTTCGTTCAGTAGTAGAATGGTGCAGTTCTAACAATCTTTCCTTAAATCCGCGCAAAACAAAAGTCATGTCGCTGTCAAGAAAGCGTCACAATTTATCCTATGCATATGTTCTGGAAAATGAAACGATCTGTCGGACCACGCAGATGCGAGACCTAGGTGTTCTTGTGGACGACCATCTTTTTTTCCTTTCTCATGTAAACTCCATTATCAGCCAGTCATTGCGCACGCTAGGAATAATGTCTCGCTTAACTAGACCATTTATCACTCATCACGGTCTCTTGAAATTATATAGTACCCATGTACGTTCGAAACTAGAATTTGCATCTGTAGTCTGGAACTGCATATCTATACCAGCAAGTGAAAGTATAGAACACGTACAAAAGCGATTTGTGCGCATCATTTACGACCGATATTTTGGAAGAAAGTGTTTTTATGAATATAATTCGATTTTAGCAAAATTAACATTGGGCACTTTAGGTAAAAGAAGGTCCATTCGGGATGTTCAGTTTTTACATAGGCTAATTCATAATGCAATAGACAGCCCTACTCTCCTCACCTGTGTTCACTTTCGCATACCACTTAGAACGAACTCTAGAAATCCTAGAGTCTTTTACCCAGACCTCATTCGAAACGCATCACCGGTTTCGCGTATCCAACATGTTTTAAACACGCAATTTACTGTCGTCGATATTTTTAGTACAAACCTGTCTTTTGGAGAATGATCATTTTGATGCATGTGTTTTTAATTGGCATATATACACGTTTGTGTGCTTGCATGTTTCTTTTTTTTTTCACAACTCTTTATTTTGTCTACTCTGTATTTTGGGTGTATTTCAATTGTGTGTGCTTAACCCAGTAGGCTTTCGAGCTGTTGGTTAGCACAAGAGAAAAATAAACATTGATTGATTGATTGATTGATTAACATTTGGAATCGACGTTCGTCGTCATTCATTTTTTTATTTATATTTTTTTACACCTGAATGACGCTTTGAATTTTAGTAGGAAGAAACAGCAGACATGCATTAGGACGTTTCTTATGCAGAAAAAAGCAGCAATGGATAGCCGAAAATACAAAGGAACTGTTTAAGAACCAAGATTATTCCTAATTAAAAAGGCTCATTTTCGTACAATACACTTTGTACATAAAATCGGAGCTGCGCAAAATTGAAAAATAAATCAACACTCCCTGGACGTCAAGTTTCCAAGTGAAATGATGAACAAATCACACTTGTTTTGGCGGAAGAGATCAAGCTTGCTTTAAAAGAATAAACTCTGTAACTATTATTCGCAAGCATCAGCTTTTTAATGTAAGAATTGGAAATCAGAAAAACTGAGTGTTGTAAAGTAAGCATAATATAAAAATACCCAGAACATGAACTGAAGAAAACATGCGTAACAATCTGATTATACCGCGACAAAGCTGAAATAGGAGGAAATTTGGCTGTTCAGAAAATGTTTTTCACAAAATCGATGTCACTGTATATAGGGTGTTTATTTTATTTCTCCCAGATTTATTTTTAAAAAGAGCCGTCAGTCGGAACATTAAGGTGTATTGCAGGTGACAAGTGGTCACTATAACTTAAATATTTAACTTATATCTGTATTTATTTTCTTCATTGCTCAAAATAAACAGCAAATATCAATCGTAAACTTGCTGAGAGTCATCGAAAACCTTTAGGTAGGTAAGTTTTAGGAACACATCGCGTGGAAAGTGCTCTTTTTCACTCAAGTGACGACCGATGAAACAAGCATAAGGCAGGTGATTTGAAAACACGAATAAGACAAGAAAAAACCGCGAAGGCACGCTTTCACAGCGGAAAACTTGCGCTTCTGTTGCACAAGAACCATACGGTAGGGATGCACGACCGCACGCCGGTACGACGCTCGTCTCGTTTGGGAAGGGCAGGAGCGGCGTTTGAACCTGGCATTTCCTGGGTTTTTCAGCTCGAACGTTTGATTGATGTGCTCAGAGCTGGTACGCGGTAGTCTACTCGGCCACCTATCGCCTTATGGATTTACGCCGGTTTGCACCTTGTGTTAAGTGATTACAACACAACGCACGTAACTTGCCTATCGTTTGCAGTTTTCTGAGTGTGTTGGGCTGTTAGGAGTTTTGAAAGCTTGAAGCTTTTTGTATCTCTTCGGTGTCGCAAAAATGATCGTCAGTTCCGCTGCGCCTGCTTTCCGTTTTACTTTTCGGCAGCTCTCCTTGAACTTTTAAACGATGCGGCTGGTTGTTTCCCTGGTTGCGGCCATGTTGGTCGTGCAGCACGACTTTTAGACAGAACGGAACAATCCAGTGATTCATTGTGAGAGCACTTAATTCGATTTACTATAGCGGATATGGAGATCGTGTCTATCATTCGAAATATTCAGTCACATCCATCTAAAAAATCAGACCAGATTCGATTTATTCAGCTTAGATTGAAATCCGAGGCGCTTTATGGGGCTAGCTTCTTTCGATGCTCTTGCATCGCATTCATGTAAAGGCAGGCAGTGCATTGCGTAAAAAATTATGCACGTGGGCATTTTCAACTAAATTAATTTGGCCTCCTCAAAACTGTATCTTGCATAATATAACCTACCCCAAAGCACGAAGGAATTGTTAACATAGCAACAACAAAGAAAGGTTAAAGCATTTGAGTAAAAATTAAAAAAGACTCTGTTGAAACTTCAAAATGGCAGGCGACGTTTCATTCAGGCTGAGCTACTCCCAAGTTAAACGTCCCTTACGGAAATAGTACCTGATTATCTAAGTCGTCACAGATGTATGTTTGCTCAGCTTTACAGGTTGTATCAGGGACGAACCATTAAGCCGTAGTCACACTGCCGAAACATCATAATCAACCCAGACTGCAGATTTTGTCTGATGCAGGTTTCATCATTGTATGACAGTCCTGTGATATCCCTCACAAAAGCTTTGCACACATGTGTTTGAAGCAGACATATGTGTGAAGCGAACGTGCTTGGAATATGCTTGATACGTGTTCGCAGATTATAATGTGATTTTTGTAGTGAACATCGTGTTTTTTATAATGTTCATTAGTTTAAATGTTCAGAACAGCTTGATGAACAAGCTTGTCGCAATTGAAGACAGCAAAAAGTCGCCTGATACCTACCTTACCGACTTGCGCTCGCCAGTATGTTAAATTGAGTCTAAATTTGGAAGAGGGGCAGATGCTTGCAATTCGTAGCGGCTTGCAAGAAAAATTGCAGGAAAATGAAAATTATTTAGACGTTTTGTTTGCAAAGCATGAAGACTCTAAAACCCTGTTGTCGATTTAATTTGTTTTCTATGGAATTCAGGACACCAATTTATGGAAAACTCCTCTGTCAACAAAAGCGCTAGCTAAGGAGTTCTGCAAATTTCAGTTAGGATTTGAAGTTGTTGAGATAAAGCGACCTTATAGATTCGGCAAGTTTTCTGCAAAAAAGCATCGTCCGAAGGTTGTTAACTTCAAATATTTTAAGGAAAAGCAAAACATCCTCACAATTGCTCGAAAGCTGAAGAATTTTGCGTCATATAGGAAGTTATTGTGAAAGTTTTTCGCGAAAAGAACAATAACATCTGTGGGATTATGCAAAGGCACGTCGGCTAGAGGGCATGAACAGAATCCTAGAATATGACAGCTTGTTTTTAGACAATGCAAAATATTCCTGGAATCATTTAACAAATTGGATTCTTCGGCACTGACAGCTTGAATGTCGTCGAGCAACTTTCTTGATATCTCTTGCTATTTTCAGCCTCGAATGCGCCATGCGTAAGCGCGGCGCGTGTAAACAAAGGACGTCCACGTGCGAAGTTTCCGCGTGTATGCGGACGTCATCCTAACGCCGTGCAGGACGTCGCCCTTGAGGTCGTTCTCGAGAACAACCCTTGAGATCGCGTTAGACGTCGTTATAAAGGTCAACCTAAACGTCGTTATGATTCTGTGTGCGACGAAGTTTTTCTAGATCTTCTTTTAGCAACAAGATATACCCGCGCCGCGCATACAGGGAGCTGCAGTACACACAAATTCACATTTCCATTCAAGCTACGTAGCGATTATCGGTTTGTGTTGAGCTAGTTGGCACATGGTCAATGATGGTGTGGGAACAGCTTGAACGTTAAACGATTACACAGTGGGAGGACAAGACACACACGAAGCTGCAAAGGTGATGGGAAACAACTTGAATACTAAACAAATGCACAAAACCAGAAAAATTAACGATGGCAGAGAGCGAAAATAATCACTGGATTCCTAAATGACGCTCTGCAGTCGCGTTACGTGGTGTGTCGTAAATAAGTAATAAAATAAAGTGTTTTCTCAAAATGTGCGTCGGCGTATCAAAGTGAGCTGCGGCGTGAATCACATGTCGAATGCTGTCGCAACTCATATATGACCAGAATAGTGGTTTCTAAAGCAAATAATTCTTGAATCGCGATTCCAGTGAACGCTCGAGATGGCGAAACTGTGGTTTGCCCGATTAGGCTGTCTAAAGATAAGTGCGTAGTCATTGTTTTCTTTTTTGGCCACGAAGTTCAGTGTCCTTACTCGGTTAAACACATTTCCAGTAACTCAGGTGATCACAATAATATTAGCGGTGATTTCAATCTTCCAGAGATTGCAAAGAATAGTGAAAGCTTCGGGTGTGCCACTGATGGTAAATTGTACACTGAGTTATTCAGCATATCGGACGTATTTTCGCTTGAACAGTTTTTTCCCGAGCCCACACGCATCTGATGGATTGCTTACGTTGTAACACTTGTTGGACGTTTGACAACTGACATACTGTCCCAGGGATTAGTGACTATAAAGCTGTCGTTCCTGGAGAAATCTCAAATTTTTTGAGCATGAGAAATTGACGTGAACGAATGACCATTTTATGGCCGGGCAGATCAGACAAAGGTGATATCTGCGCTCTAACGTTATCTTCCTGCTTTTGAAACTTTGTCTGAACGCTTGAACATCAATGACCTATGAATAAATCTAACGAACTAAACACTTAGCCTAATGAAAGAGTTCATTCCATCGCATATGCTTATGGAAAAGCTTACGCGTGAGTAGCGTGTTCTGCCCAAAAAAAGAAGAACGGCCTATCTTAAAATCTTGAGATACGGCTTCTCCGAAATCTTGCTAATCAAAATAATTCGCGAGAGCGGTTCAAGACAGTTCGGAGGATGCTAAGGATACTTACCTTCTGGATTAAGAAAATAGCATTCGGTGTTCTCCAGAACCGTTCTGGAAATAGGCCCGCTGTAACGGTAAACACAATACTTCCTTTCCGTCGCTCAGGCACAATTACAGTATGGTCGATAATGATTCTGGAAGTGTGGAACATTTCATTTTTATACTTTTGGTCAGGTTTCAGACCTTGCACGCCACTTTCGGTACACCTCAGTCATCTAGCAGGGACCATCTTGATGCCCGAAGTTAAATTCAGTTTGTTTAGAATTTGAAATCAATTGAGTAACTAATAAACAACTAAATTCACTGGTTCAAATGATATATATCCCTTGGTGTATTCTAAAATGTTGTTCTAGTCCATGGTGCCTATTCAAGGTATTATTCGAAAAATCACTACGCGAATCTTCTCTGTCTTAGATGAGAACGTTGCTTAAGCAATGCTAGAGCATAAAAGTGGTCCCAGAATCAGTGTCAGAAATGGTCGACCGATCACGCTGAGAAGCCTTTTTCGCAAGCCAATGTAAAACACTTTTTTTTTATAGCGACGTTATGAATCACCTTCGCGGGTTTAACTTTAAGCTTTCCTCGGAACGTGCATTTCATCGGGGCTATTCTTGCAGCATGGTAGTTACATTTTTGCAAGCCCTTCCTATGGCAGTCGTATAGTTATGAAGTGTTCATTTGGCCATTTCGTATTTCTTAACTTCAGTAAGGCTTTTGATGTCGTTCCTTGGAATCTTTTCTTTTAAATTTCTCGTTCTGTGCCCATAGATTTAATGACAAAGTTGTATTTTGGTTTTTGAGAATATTTTGTTCAGAAACCGATAGATGATTGTAAATATCTTCCAATCTCATATGGCTGATATTACTTCAAATGTGCCGTAAGGCTGTTTTTGTGCGACAATTATTTTTCTCATTAATTTAAATATCATTGCTCTTAATGTTTTCCTTCTCGGAATGTTTGCAAATGGATGTGTATTATGTAGACTTGTAAAGACCGCACATGACAGCCGGATTGTACAAGGAGAGTAGCTCTTCATTGAGTCATGGTCACTCATGACAAATTACTCTGAACATAAAAAATGTCATGAATGAAGAAAGAATAAAACAATTAAAACAGGGACAACATCCACCACGTCTTTCAACTAGCAACAAACGAGCAAACCTTCAACAGCGAGCAGCCGTCTATACCCAGGCGGAGTAGGGGAGAGAAAGGGGGAGAAGGAAAGATAAGAAACGCGAAGTGCAAGTCAGGGTGGTGGGGTTATCTCGGAGTTTAAAAATTCAACCTCAGGTTTCGTCAGCAGGAGGGAAGGGTTTGACACGTTGTTTTTTGCTGTGGTCATGGGAAATGATTCTATGATTTCCCTGCCGAATCTGCCGTCACCCCCCCCTCCAGGATTTTTGTGTCATCAAAGAGGGGATGGCAACGCAAACACGACCGGGCATGTATGACTATGGGATGATAAGAATCTGGAGAGGCCTGAGAAACTTCGTTGTGATGTTCGTGGAGTCTGTGATTGTTGCATCTGCCGGTCTGTCCTATGTATTCATTGCCTTAGCTCAAGGGGATGGAGCAAACTTTATTCTCTTTGCATGGTATGAATTTCTCTTCGTGTTTAACAGTGCAGCCAATCGGAATCCGGTTGTTGTTCACTTGTTGACAGGAATAAAGGTCTTCAGTACTTAGATTTGCGGCTTCATGTCAGTGCCACTGGACTCTGCTGGGCCTTTCAACAAAGGTCTGCTAAACCTGTCCTACTGTTTTATAGCGCCCATTCGAAGTCGAAGTTTCTAAGGCCTCTCCAGACTCTTATCATCCCATAGTCATACATGCCCGTTCGTGTTTGCGTTGCCATCCCCTCTTTGATGACACAAAAACCCTGGGGGGGGGGGTGACGGCAGATTCGGCAGGGAAATCATAGAATCATTCCCCATGACCAGAGCAAAAAACAACGTGTCAAACCCTTCCCTCCTGCTGACGAAAACTGAGGGTGAATTTTTAAACTCCGAGATAACCCCACCACCCTGACTTGCTTTCGCAATTCTTATCTTTCCTTCTCCCCCCTTCTCTCCCCTACTCCTCCTGGGGTATAGACGGCTGCTCGATGTTGAAAGTTTACTCGTTTGTTGCTAGTTAAAAGATGTGGTTGGTGTTGTCCCTGTTTTAATTGTTTTATTCTTTCTTCATTCATGACTTAAACCAACACGCTCTTCTCCCAAGAATAAAAAAAATGTACACGTTACCTTTACAAATAAATTTTGACCGCTAGCATATACTTGTTTACTAAATCGAAAAGTCCTAGAAACTGTTAAGGAATTTATATATCCGGGTGTACTCTTCACTTCCGATGTGCAGTGAACTGCAAATGTTGACTACATTTAATGAAGGCCTCGCGCGTGCTTGGACTTTTGATATAAATTGTAAAAATTTTACGCCAATCTACGAAGGATAATTTTAATTACTAGATGGTTATTTTATCCTCAAATATTTCTATGTTGTTCGAAACCCTTTCACCGCAATTTCTATTAAAAAAGTTCAAAGGAATTCGAAATATGGTTGTAATGTGTTTTTTAAAAAGTTATGATTGGCGACTTAATATGACGGGGAGTAAACACCAGCTAAATTGACCATCATTCGGTGATCATCGAAATCTCCTGTGTCTCAAATTATATCACAATATTCACAGCGGTAAAACTGGTTTAAACAAGGGTAAATTGATAAGAAATCACACCTGCCCACATATCACGAAGAAATTACCATGCCTTAAAAATGAGAAAGATTCATTTTTGTGGTGGCATGCTGCGACACACTTTTTTGGAAGGGTCCAGGCACGATTAAAATTCCCTTCCATCACGCACGGTCACTATAATTTCCGATGACGCCATATTCACACGCTGAATACCGAACATTTCTTCATCAGTTTTTTGTTTTGTTTGTTTGACCTTCTATTGTAATGCCAGAGGGCAAAGTAGGTACCCGAATAAAAAAATATTAATGAAATGTGACTGTCGCTTCCTAATGCGACGCAGGCAGCCGCTTCTGCAGTCTAAGCAAAAATTACCACGGCTTGCTGTGTCATGCTATGCATTTAAGTAATCGCAATTCTAGCTTAGCAGAATTAATAACAACGTTATCTTGAAAAATGTTTTATCTAAGTTGATTGAATTTAGTGAGAGCAGATAGCGGTCGGAACGCCGTAGACTGGTTATCGGCCATTGGGAAAGGCGGAATTCTAAACAATTTGGAGCGTCTGTAAGGAAAACCGCGTCCTTATAACTTTTCATCTGTTAAATTGCCTTTTGTTATAACGATTCCTCATTTACAGACTTCAATACACTTTAAATAGGTTTTACATAAAATGCGAATGACATAACTATTAGGTATAGTCTCAAGGAAAACAAAACTTTTGGTAAACTCCTCTCAGCCCTATTTTTTATCATAAAAATTGGAGAGACACGTAAAAACTGATCCGAGAACTAGCCTTGCAAGTAGTTTGTTCGCTAAATCCATGATATATAATTATACTGATTTCTCTATGATGATAACAAAATCATGACACTATGCTATGAAAATAAATCGGTACGAAATATGTGTAAGGCCAACTTCGATAATACTCAAACAAGAGCAGCATTTCGAAATTGACGTAATAAGGTAATCGCGAAAATAAAACTAGGAAATAAGGATAATTACAGATATAGATTTCAGAAGAGCCAGGGAAATCTAAATAAGACGTGAGGCTAGATCAACCAAATCACCAGCTCGAAAACGAGCAGACTATCGGTGATACATTTGCGAAGCCTTTGGGAAACAACGATATTATCTCATTGTTTAATTTATTTAACCATTCTTTTGCTGAAAGGCTCAGTGATTTGAGAAAAATTATAAGACATCAAGAGGGGAGGACCAGGCAATTATGACAGTAGTTTGCATTCCGCATACTTTCCACAGACAACAGAAATCGACATTGAATGTGTAATAAAAAAGTATGTCACTGGCAACACCTGCGGGGAGTGATAAAATACGTTTAAGGGATATTCAACCTAATTTTGTTTAAACTAAAAGATGTTTAATTAAAATAATAAACAACTCTTCTATAACGGGTCAAGTCCCCGTAGTGTCTAAAACTGCCCTAGTCAGAGCGTTATTTAAAATGGTGATAGTATAGAAAGGATGTGGCCAGTTATAGCACAGACTATAGAAAGATGGGTATACAATGTAATGACTTCATATAGTGAAACGTATAATTGAATACACTCATCCGAGTACGGATTTCGTAAAAATGAGAGAGAGCACTGAACTTTTGCTGCAAGAGTTCGCAAATTATGTCTGCTGCATTCTAGGCAATATTTATTTTGCGTTAGCTCTTTCTTTATTTTACAAAAGCTTTTGAAGTAATGTAACTTGGAAATGTTTTGATAAAGCTATGAAATATGGGTTTCAGAGGGCCTTTCAATACATTCCTGTAGGATTACATTACGTACAAGAATCAGTTGGTTAAAATAAGAGACTGCAAATGTAACGTAATACGGATTGAATCGGGAGTACCACAGGGATCATCAATAAGACATTTACTGTTCAATATAGACATAAATCAAATTGGAGCACTGACTCTTGCATCGCGACTCGCGAGTATATAAATATCAGATGATTCAGCTCTCGTACTGGGACATTGCGATCAAACATGCGCACTTTAAATTTTCTAGAAAGATTTCGAATTATTATTGACATGGTTTTTTGACAATTATATTTTTTACAAATTCTAATAAAACTAGTTTGATGTGCTTTGACAGTTCGTGCAAACATTTTAACTTGTTAACTCCACTGTTCCTTCATTCAGATACTTCCAAAACCTGTAGCTGCGTACCTTTAGATTATGTTCAAACAACCAAATATTTAGGGATTAATCAAGATAGAAATCATTTATGGAATGATCGTGTGAAATATATTATAAAAAACTTAGAGCCGTCTCAGCCTATTTGTACAGGTTTGGTAGTGTGGCGAACGTTTCTCTGAGAAAGAGGGTGTATAACGCACTGGGTGACTATCCTAGGTTATGACATGTCGTTAGGCGGAATGTGTTCCAACTATAAGCGAAAGTAGGTCAATATTATACTCTACGAAATTGCATGTAACGTGACATATGAGCCAATGTACGAGAAAGAAGAGGAATAGAAGAAATAAATGCCGCGAGAGTGTGAACTGCTGAGAGGATGCAGTGTTATGTATTTTGGTAAGGCAGTAGTGATTTTAAAATTCCTTTAACAAAAAACAGATTTTGAGGCGAACTCAAAAATTTATTCTTCCTAGGTTTTATACTAAATATAAAAGGAATGCAATGTCGTACTATGTTCTTTTTTATTTTAAGAAGTTACCAGATGAAATTCCTAACCTGGATTATCTAAGACTAAAACAAGACCTGAGAGAATGGTGCTGTCAGTCGGTAGGTGACTGAAAATGTGTATGTCTAGTTTCTGAAATTTTAAAGGTCGTCAGGTGATCGCAGATGTGAAGCACAACTGGAATAGAACTGCAGCATAAATAAAAAAAGGTCTTAGGCAGTACCATACAATTTCAACGCTTCGACAGTTTGTGGCGTTCAAATATAGAAATTGAGAGGAAAACAGGGAGATTTAAAATTTACATTTCATGAAACTTGAATATTGAAATTTCTTTGACCTTCAAAGTGTTTATGTGAATTTAGATGTGTTTCTTTTAGTAAGGACAGTCAGTTATAGTATAGTTGAACGCAGGGCCTTTGCGGTGCTTTAGGAATTTTCGTCTGCATCTTCTTTGTGGTCTAGAAAAGTGCTCCTTTGTGACCATCTGGTAACAGGCTGAAAAATGAAATCAGTTTTAAATATGGAAACATTAAAATATATTTTCATATCACAACTAAACGAAAAATGCACCAATTTTTAGTTGACACAGCCACAACTTGATCACACAGAAAGACTCCAGAAAGGTTCAGTATTTATAAAAAGCCATTTCAGAAATTAAAAAAAAACAAGTCATTATTAGGTTACAACATTTGAAGCAACGAATGGAACTTGCGTTATGGGTATTCTGATATAGAATTATAGATACAAGAAAGCATCTTTAGTACCCTATCTCAATACATTTGGATAACAGACACCGCCCAGCCCTGGTCTATGGTTATATTCTAGACATTATGTAATTCGTCCCCTGGTGGGAAGCACTTGCATTCATTTCGCTACTTTATTATGTTTTGTATGGCATAAATAAAAATCTTGAAATTTTGTAGCGTCATACTTTAATTGAATTGTACAAAAAGTTTAACATATACAAACCAATTAAAATAGATAATTAACCAATAAGTAATTGCGAAGTCTATGCTTTTCATTCGTGCACTTATATATGAATAACGAATCACTTCTATGTCAAACATGTTAGCAGCGCAGGGCTGAACAAGGCAATTATTATTTGGCACGCATTACTTTGTGGCAAACGGCTTTTTAGTGTTTGTACACTTCCTAGGGGAAGTCGTCAGCCTGAAGAAGTCTGTATGCACAGTGGTCACCAAACTTAAGCGGAAATCGAAAATGGTGTCTATTTTAAGGAGGACCTTTCCTGTCGGCGGCTCTAGAGCGGGTCGACGTAGCGATCACTGAACAGCCCAAACAGGGGAGGCCACTTGCTGGATCCTGGGCACGACAATATTTTTACCTGCCGGCCAATCAATACTTACTGCCACCTTACGCATGGAGGTGCATATGTGAAGTTATAAAGTCAATGTTTAGATTTTTTGATCAGTGAACATTTGATGTTTCAACGTTATCACGTAAAATCGAATCGTAGGCAAACTTTTTTTTTTTTCTCATGCCCAACTGGGATTTCGGTCTTTAGCGAGCGGCCACCCCTGCTTAGATGGCTCCTCGGATTAAGCGCAATATCAAGCAGTAGTTCTTCAGATTCCGCTAGAATATAGCTCACAAAAGTTAAGAAAGACAGAACACAAAGTCTTGGATAAGTTTGATGAGCACTGTTCCATGGTTTCAATCAAAGATTCCAGTGTTATCAATAATCTTTACGTAGCTATACTTTGTTTCATCACAAGTTTGAGCGCAGTCTACGCTACGAGCTAATGAGATCAATCAAAAACATCAAAAGTGCAACGTTATAATGTTCTTAACATTTATGTGTGCGTTATATCATCGCCTAACCATGTCATTAACAGTGCTTCTAGTGTTTTTGTTCGTTGCTCTATGTGTTTATGCATTCGATTGCGCTTGTAGGAAAGATGAAATGACTTATAGATGCCTTAAAGCATGATTTTTTTTTATATTTGTAAGAGGTAGCGAGTAGTTAAAGAACGTTGTAGCAACTGCCTTGTAATTAAATTACACCACATATTTTAAAAGAAATAAAAGTTGGCAGATAGAAAAATTATATGGAAATCACAAATGTATAAAAAAAACCATTATTGTAGCGGATGGTCATTAAGTAAGACGTAATAAATGTTGACTTTAAGGAAAACTGTTGATAAGTGGATTAATCGGTAATTCCCAAATTGCGTAAGCGCCCTCAAGCGCCTTGCGTCGCAAAGGGAGAGCGCTGACAGCCCTGCGCACCGAACACAAACTATCTGGTGAGCTTTAAATGCGCCTGCCATTTTCCAGGAAAAACAAATTGCGGCGAACCAATCTCTCATGGTGCGCCAAATTGGAAGAGGAGACGAGAAACATCGAATTTGGAAGTAGGGTGGGCGTTGTTTATAATCGTAATTACGCAAAACCGAACCCTCCCCCCCCCCCCCCCCAAGTCTTCACCCTACTATGTCACCCTACAAGCCGCAATAATTTCATTGGAATAAACTCAACCAAGTTACCGCAGAGGCTAAGAATGATTTTCGTCAATTTAGACTGACGCTTTTCTCCGGTGATCAGGTAGGCAGTAAAAAACACATAAATATCCTGCTATTGACTGCAGGAAAGGTTTTGTGTGCGACATCAATTTACTGGGCGGTTTCGTAGAAGTTGTCTAGTTCTGAGGTCGTCAATAAGTCTTTTTCTACCACTTCTCGAAGAAATTGTGTTAGTGTTCCCAGGTCAAGGTATGTCAGAAGAAACTAATTCTTGCGTCAACTTAAAGTTTTAACTGCATCTCGGTATCTTCGTAAGTGCGAGATTTTAGGACTGGACGTTACTCCACAGCAAAATGCTGTTACAAATGTTTAGCCAACATTACTGATAAACCGTAGAACTAAAAGGAAGGTTCTATTTTTAAAAGTTATTTTATACATTGAGCACACGTAATATTTATATGCGCGCTATTCAGTTGCCCTGATGTAATCCACAGTTAACTCCAAACACTTAGAAGGTGCGGCCGTAAAAACTTTCACATTTGGCACGCCTAGCAAAAATAGAACTTCAAACACACATACCTGAAATCGGGCACACGAACGTAGTTTATTCCAAAGTTTTTTTCCTATTTTTTTTTCAGACGTCAACTCGGGAGTAGCGAATTATTAGAAATATAACAAAAATGGCAGACGTCCATTTCCTATGGCCCTACATTCCCCCGTTCGCCGTCTGCTATCTAATTCACGAAGCCGCTCCCAGGTGGCGCACTGAACGCAAAAACGCGGTAAACGCCGCACGAGAAGCTGGTGTCGGGAAAGATAATCGAGATAAAAAGTGATTTTACCAAAATATGTGAACGATTATGTCCTTTTACTTGAAATTTATAAATTGGCGGACGCCCTCGTTTAATAAAAATGTGTTCTAAAGTTGAAGAACGTGACTCTTCCTTTGTCGTCTGCTTATCTGTCGACGGGTCCGTTCCCGGTGAAAGGTCAACTTTGGAATCGAGAGTGCCGCTGCTGAGGCATCTTGATTTCTCCTATTTATTGTTTTTGTTACACTATCTTAAGCAGTTATTATCAAAATATTTTCCGCACCGCCCAGCGATGCCGCAATACTCGGCAAGTGAGTGTGCCCAGGCAGTCAAGAGGTACGTGGAGCGGAACTCGGTGGCCACAGCACAACGAAAATTTATGCACTGCATTTCATAAACGCCCGCCTTCACGGCCGACTATTTTGACTTGGGTGGATTGTTTTGTGAGTGATGAAGACTTTAAAAAGATGAATCCAGTCAGTGAACGTGGGAGCCTGCTGAGGAGTGAGGAGCTCATTGAAGCGGTGCTTGCTGTCTTCGAGAGTGACCCGCAATCGTCGACAAGACGAGCAGCCAGGTTGTTTGGAATTTCGGAAAATCGCGTACGACGGATTCTGCGGAAAAATAATTTGCAGCCATACAAGATGCAAGTTGTCCAAGCCCTGCACGACGGCGACAACGTCCGACGTTTAAAATTTTGCAAGGCGGAGTTGTTGCTTATTAAGAGCAACCCGGGGCACTTGACATTTCTTTTATTTAGTGACGAAGCAAACTTTAACCTAAATGGACGTATGAACCACCATAACAGCAGGATATGGGCTCGCGATAACCCTCATGCCGTGGACGAACGGCATCTCCATTCACCGAAGGTGACAGTGTGGAGTGGGATTTGGCGTGAAGGCATAGTGGGCCCCTTTTTTTTCGACGGCACCGTTAACGCAGATGCCTACTTGGACATGCTGAAAACGTAAATGCTCCCTGAGCTTGAAAGGTACCACATGGCTAAAGAAAACTGTATATTCATGCAGGATGGGGCTGCTCTCCATTACGCAAAGAGTGGGAGGGCATGGCTCAATAACACGTTCCCTCGGCGGTGGATGGGTAGGGGATCAGATTATATGGACTGGCCTCCACGATCCCCCAACTTAAATATATGCGACTTTTTCGTAAGGGGATTTATAAAAGGACTTGTCCACAAGAAGAAGATCCCCAGCATCGAAGAGCTGAAAGAAAGAATTGAGGGCGTGTTCCTCGAGATCGACGATGGGATGCGCGAAAGGGCTTTTTTTGGCGTGCGAAGCTCGGCTTAGGCTATGGGTGTCTGTAAAAGGCGGGCACATCGAATCGGCCGAACCCTAGTCGTTTAAAGGGCCGCTGCAGCATCAACATTATTTCAAATCGCCGTGACAGAAGAGGCGTATCAGAAGATGTATTTTTCAAGAATAAACAATTGAATGAACGCACAACTTTCACTTCCTGACGGAATTTAAACTATTAGTTTCCCTCTTACTTTCTCTCGTGCTGCTTGCCGCACGCGGAGAGCAAAGTAGAGGATGCTGATAGAGGTACCAATGGGAAACCAGCAAAAAAAAACAAAAAAAAACACGGCTATCTCTTTTAAATATTAGCCATTTTATCACCGGCCCACCGAAATGACTCCAGCGCCGTAAATATTGCTCCGATTCATATAATTTCCGTTTTTTTTTGTTTTTTTTTTTACAATTATACAAATATGTCTTACGACATGTGTGTTAATTATACCCAAGCTGTACTCAAAGGAAAATACTTTATGTGTTACAGCGGCCCTGTAAAAATCAGAATGAAATGATAACTCAAAACGAACTTGGCTGCAACGGTAGCAGCACGCTTGCTATTCCAGGCTCTATATAAATGATCTCGTCGTTTTATGGTGTCTTCTTGCTTGCATGGCGATCTGTCAAAACTTGATTTGAAACAAGTAATTTCAACAATCGCTCATATACTTCGTTCAAATCACTTTTTACCGCGATTATCTCGCCCGACACCAGCCTTTAGTGGGGCGCTTCCCGCATTTTTGCGTTCCGTGCGACACCTGGGAGCGGCGTCGCGAATTAGATAGCAGACGGCGAACGGGGGGTGGAGGGGGGGGGGGGGGGGGGTATAGGCCATAGGAAGTGCACGTCTGCCATTTTTCTTATCTTTCTAATAATTCGCTACTGCCCAGTTGACGTCTGAAAAAATAGGCAAAAAACTTTGGAATAAACGACGTTCGTGTGCCCAATTTCAGGTATGTATGTTTGTAGGTCGATTTATGCTAGGTGTGCCAAATGTAAAAGTTATTACGGCCGCACCCTGTAGTTGATGTAAATGTTTTGAAGCGTCAACACACCACTTGTGCTCAAGGTATTTTTTCGAACCAACCTTCAGATTACGATGGGTCCGGGTTTCCTATTACCATACAAGATCTCATGGTCGAAAACAATATTTCGCGTTCAGAATTCGCAGGAATTCTTGATCCTGTTGAAAAGTATATGAAATATTGTCACACACAAAACTTTAGCAAGGTAGCAGTTATTACGAAAGCAAGGCTACTGCAAATGAATTGGATAAGAAGCAATCTGTGGTAAGATTGCTGCAGAGATTGCTGCAAAATGTTGAGATTATCGGCTTTCACGTAATTTCTACCTTGAAGCAAAACGCATACTTCCGTGGTTAGTACGGAACCTCAGATTGCATACTGACTTAAAATGCTATTTGTTGTACAGACATCCAGTGAGGTAAGGAGAAAACTGGCACGTAGCGTACTGCATAGATTCATATCACACACATGGTCTTAAAACCGCCTGCTTGTTCCAAAAGCATATCAGCCCAACGTCAAAATAAAAACCGTATGAAAAGCTTGTCAAGTACGACGAAAAAAATGAGACACAGCCATCAGAGGTACTTGAGTATAACTATATTAAATTACGAATTGTAAAATTGTTTTAAAAATTTTAAGGATTTTTTTTTTGTAATTTGGCGATGTGATAGCTGTAAAACGATACGCAATTGCCTGCAGGCTCAGCAAATAATCCGAAAGAAGTTGACGATATTGACTGATCCGTCAATATTAATTTTGTTAGCAACAGACTTGGAACGTTGTATGTCATATCACCGATTCCCCCATTAAACTAATTAAGAATTTTAAAAAATCTTCTTGTGCTCACCTGGTTCATCGCCCATAAAAACTGTGTAGCCAGTCACGCTTTTACATAGATCTTGACTAATTCTGCAAAGTGAACACGTTAAAACTTCACTTTGGTTGTGACGCACAAACGCTACAGTTTATAATGTTATTAAAACATTCAGTACACACGTAGCTATCCGGTAATCAAATATTAAATTAAATTTTCGGTAAGTCTGAGCTCCCTTGATCTTATTGCGGAAATGTTGATAGCCGCATATTAAATTCTCATTATTTTTAAGCGATTGAAGCATGAATGTTCGAGGTAGCTTCTTCATAACCTGAAATATATATTGAAGTACTTAAATAGAATGTCTAATAACATCGATCTAAGCACCTGAACGCACAGAAGTCTGAAATAATTTTCAGTATCATAGAAGAAGGTGCAAAGAAAAACCTAAAAAACAACATGCACCGCAGCATTTCTTTTTGATACATGCCACAGCGCAGCTCTTAGGCGCCCGTTTTTGGCTTGAGCGGCGTCACCGTCGGAGTTACCGCGCCGCGCATTATGGGAAATGCCCCATGATGATACGCGTGTACCTCACTCGTGACCTGCGCGTTGCTTTTTGCCACGTTTCCCCATAACGACGTCACAAGGGTCCCACGCGTTGCAGATGGAAAACGACACATGACGACGTCACATGTGACGTCACGCTCTCTCGTGACCTTCACGTCACCTTCCCTTTACGAGGCCTTCCGGAGTGACGGCACGAGGGTCACAAGGGGCAGGCAGTAAGGGGAGGTGGAGGGGAAAGCATGAAAGGAGGATGGACGAGGAGGATGGAAGAGTGGGAGAGGGAGGGAGGGTGAGGAGGAGAAGGAAAGAAAGAGGGAGGGGGAGAAGGGCCGGGGAGGAGGAGGAGAGGGTGCGGTGCATGAGGACGGGCGTACCCACATCTCCGTACCCTCCCCTCCTCCTCCTCAGGAGCTCCACCTAATTCGGCATTATACGGAGTTTCAAACGACTTTCATTTTTTTTTTCAACAGCTTACACTCTACATTCGTTTCGATTGTTATTTTCCCTAAATTCGTCGCCGGTTTTTGCTTGCTGAGTTTCGGAACAAGAACCATAAAGGGGTCTCATCCTCGCGGTTGGTAAAGCATCTGTTAGTCACATTGGAAACGCAAAATATGGCATTGCGTAGCTTAGCCTCATCATTCCGTATGCTGTAAAGGCATACTCGCTGGTAGACGTCCAACCAATCTTCCACGTCAACTTAAAGGATTCCAGAAGAATCTTAGAATGTGGGACCTGGCTGGGAGCAGGGCAGGCTGCAGCGGCTGGAACGGCCGTTGAGGATTGTCTATTGGAGTTGATCGCAGCCGACAGTCGTGGATTTTAAAGCTCCAGATTGCAATAACCTTCTTTTCAGAGACGAGTGCACTCCGCAAGACCTCAACCAAATAATGTGAAGAAGACGGAGACTGGGCGATCAGTCTCAATGGTGCTCTTATTCAAACTGGCCTGCGCTGCCCGGTCGGGCCACACGAACACGTATTTAGTTTTTTTTAGTTGGAATATTTTAATTCCAACGTTCTCAAGAGAATAATAAAAATAACATATTTTTTGTTGTTCACGTATGATCCGGTTCGTAAATTCTTACGCTGGTGTTCCCAATCACATGAGAACGCTGCTAGGATTGTTTAGCATATATTTAAACACGAATTCCTGTCCGCCATGCTCATATTGATTTGAAGTAACTGCATGTGAATTTCCGTATATTTGTACTTCAAGTGTAAAGTGTGTACCAAGCCGTTTAACATGCACACGAATGGACAAGCAGTTTTGAAGCCCTTCTGTAAGCGCGAGGTTTTTAATATTTCTACCTAAAAGACACTGTGGTTTATTCCATTGGGAGTCTGAAAGCACAGAAAGTGAGTAATAGTAGTGCACCTCCCCACCATTACGAGAGAGAAAAAGGACTTCCCGCGGCGCCGCACAATGACTTTTGGCGTGCGGTTCGCATAGTCGAGAGTTTGATTGCCTCTGAGCAGCTTGGTAGATCACCATTTTTTTTTTGTAATTTGGCATGTTCGTGAGTTTGTATGATTTGTCACGACTCAAATTTTTTTCTTGGAATGTCACGCATCGTATACTATGGGCTCTGCATGATTTATGCACTCGAACTGTGTGTAACACTTTGTTGTGACGCTTGGGCGTGACATTTTTTCCAAAAATATTCCCATGAACAGTATGCGGCAAAACTCATCGCCGGTGTGAGAGTGCTGTAATACATTTAGCGGCGATCTGTGACGCGATGAGAGTTCCTCTTCAGCTTGAACATACTGTTAGGAAGGGTAAGACGACGACGACGGGGAAGTGGCGCGCACAACCTTCTTGAGCCAGGCCCCACGTGACGGCTCGGCCTTATAATTTCTTCGTGCGTTCTCTCATGTTGTGCTACGCTGTCCTCACTCCTGCCAACAGCATCATCTTAACAATACAAACGTCATATGTGTATATATGCACCTTCATGGAGGGGTCTGAACTACTAAAAAAACCTGATCCATCACCTTGCTATAAACGGGTTACATGAATGGTATTTTCTTACCTCGTTGGCATCAGGATAATCTCCTCCGCTATCTTGAGATAAAGTGCAATGGCAGTGACATAAGAACAGAATTCCCAAGAAGAGGGCAATTATTGTCACTCTAGGTCTACACATGCATATACACGCAGGCACAGTGTATGTCTCAGGATAGCGTTACGCTTTGATAGCTACTCGCTTATATAAGGTTCCAATGCACGATCGCCTTTTGTTATTTTCGTTAGCGAAAAATACCCTGTAATTCAGCTGCTACTAAACAATGGTCATTGCTCAAGCATGAAAACATGTTATTCTCACACACGCTGTTTTGCGTGCACCAAACTTTTCGGCTTGAGGGGCGCACAAAATACCCTGGCTTTTCGTATACCCTGAACAAAGAACGTTATAAATTGATCCTGTTAAACAATGCAGTTCAAATACATTTAGGAAAAGGAAATGCGTTTTATCTTTCTTGTTTTTTTCATGTATTCACACACGAAGTCGATGAGATCCAGGAGGAAGTTGTATTTTATTTTTTGTAGAAAACCCGGCACGTCAATTTTAGAATGACTTATACAGCACTCCATTTGATAATGCAGTGGTTGATAATGCAGTGGCACGGAGCCAGAATTTTGTTTGGGGGGGGAGGGGGGCGCCTATAACAAAAGGCTGTATGAGGGGAAGGGGGAGAGGAGGCCCCAGCAAAATCAAAGATTTCGGTGGGGGGGGGGGGGGTCCCCAAGGGCCCACCCCCCTCCCCTAGTTACGTGCCCGGTTGAGAACTCGGATCACAGCACATCCACTACGATAGCTGCGACACGCTACGGCGAACGGCTGTCGCGTTCATGCATCGCGGGGCGCGCGAACGCCCTTCGTAAGAAATGAAGGTCTGAAATATGTTTTCCGAGCACTTCTGTTTACCTGTTTTCGCTACGCAGCGTGTAAAGCCTCGTTCAGATAGTTGCGTTTGACTGCGTTGCGGCAGCGAGAAACCAGGACATCCCTGCTGCTTCTAGGGGCATTCACACGAGGGAGAAATCCCCGGGATTTCTCCCTCGTGTGAGTGCCCGACACGCGCGCATCACGAGATGAAAACGCGAGGCTTTTGCACATTGGAAAGCCTGACGTTTTCGTCGTGTTATGCGCGTGCCGGGGAGAAATCCCGAGATTTCTCCCTCGTGTGAATACCCCTTATCGCGTGCCAAGATGATTCCTTGAATTGGGGTCCACGCTTCATACGAAGCACCGATGTGCTGGTGACTCGCTTTCGGTACTCGACGCAACGCAGTCAAAGGCACTCAAACGCAAGTGTCTGAACCGGCCTTAAGAGCGCATCTCCCGTCATGAGCTTTTGACATTATCCGTGTCGCGACGGCGACTTCTTTTGGCGTATCATTTCTTAGTTTTCCATAGAGCGGGTGCTCATCGACACCGGTTACTGGAGCTCATCGACACCACACAAAACTTATGTCCACTTGGAACTTTATGGAGTAACTATATGATAACATATACCAGTTCGCACAGCGACCAATCACAGTGCATCCCAGTGACCGAAGCCGATCCGACCAATCACCCTCTCTACCATCCCAGTGACCAATGCCAGGCAGTGGGCATCGATGGCCCCGACCACAGGGCCAATCGGAGCTCAGCGAGGTCCCGCCCTCAAGTCACGTGCTCGGTATAGGTGTGAAGTCACGTGCGCGTCGCGGGTCAGGCGCGTGCTACTTACCATGACCTTAGACCTGAACCTCACAAGCATGGTTGACCCGGTGCTGTGGTCATCGTTTGATAACAGCCACCTCAAACTTCAAACCACAAGCGTGGTTGACCAGGTGTTAAGCTGGTCAACCACAAGCCACAAGCGTGATGTAACAGGGTCCGAGCTTCGTTCGACAGAGGGCGCTATAGGATTCGAATGGCGGCGCGTCTCACGTGTGATGCCACAGGGTACGATCTGCGTCCGACAGAGGGCGCTTACGTGATGTCACACAGGGTTTGTGCTGCATCCGAAAGAGGGCGCAGCGATAAACTGCATAAAATAAATGTATTTTAATCGCTTAGAAAGGCTTCGCGGCCCACTGGGAATCGACCTCTCTACCTTGGGCACAGCAGGTCGACACCCTACCTCCTGAGCTACGAGCATATTGCTTCCGAGACCGCTTAAAGGGAAGCTACGGAGCTTCTTAGAAAAAATGAGTTAGAAGTGAATTCTAGTGTATTTTTACCCCGTGAACCCGAATATCCAAACCATTTGCTGCGTAAGTATTGTTAAACGCGAGAAAAACGCGAAAGACAGTCGCTGTCCATGACGTCATCGACGGCTCTTTTGGCTGCCCAAGGCTAGGGGGGCGGGGCTTCAGCCCTATTTTGAAATTGCTCTTGTGGCTCTCCGGCGCGTCGCATTGAAATATAATTTTGATATCTGTTATTCTAAAGGCCAAATGAACGCAATTCAAGCGTTTTTTCTCAAATGTAGAAGTGCCCCATCTTCCCTTTAAGTTGTCTTAGTTGTCCGTGTTGACAGCTGCGGTCATCATCTGATAACAACCACGTGATGTCACAGGGTCCGAGCTTCGTTCGACAGAGGGCGCTATAGACCTTTTCATCTCAGTAGTTACCCGACCGGCGGATAGGGGGCGCTGACGCCCTCGCCGCCATTGGGTGGCTTCACTTTGATTGGTTTCGGCTTCGGTGCGGTCGTGGCTGTGTTGATGTGTTATGTCACTTTCGCATAATTTCGTGATACAAGTGTACCCGTTATAGCACACAACTAATAAAATTGTGGTACTGAGCCAATTTGAGAACTACGAAGTGATTTCGTATTTGCCGACTTTTTTACGAACACTTTACGATGCGTATAGTGATGTTCGTCGTTAATTTCGATCAGGTTCGGCAGCGAAACGACTATGATGCAGAAGGAGGATTCCAGTCATCTACGGTCGTACCCACCGACCCTAGTTTTCATAAGAATGAACTAATAAAAATACAAATGAGTAGATGTATAGTAAAAATGCGGGTCCACAACCTGAATAAAAATAACCTGAATCGCGAAAAATACATGAAATCGCCAGTTCACTGCTCGCTGCCATTTTCGGGGACACTAACTTTTTCTGAACTTTAAAGACTCGAAATGTATCCTATAATAACGCAGATATACTAAGAAATAAGTGATATTGTCTCAGGCTGTTTTCTTTAAAGAAATTAAGTACTCGATAAATATTTCGATAGTCCGTCCTAGGTCGAATGCGAAAATCCTAAAGTACTTATTAGCAGCATTTCACAACGTTGGCGTTAGAAAATTAGATATTTGTTTTGCTGACATTTGATTACGACGTGCTTGGCACATGAGATGAGTGACAGGCCCATCAATTGAAGTCTGAATTTTTTTCTTTGTATAAACTTTGCCAAAAAATTAAGAGGTCCGAAAGAAGTGATCTCCCGTACGTTTGGCTGTAGTCGAATGCTAGGCACGACTTCATGAACATGTATAGACAGATCTCCATTGAAACTGATGCGATCTAGAATCAACAACACCGAAATCGGGTGGTTTCTATATAGATGCTTATTTTTGGCATAACATAATGTGAGCCCTAGGCACTCTCAAACTGCCTGTGAGTTTTTCTGTTTTTTTTTCACAGGGGTCTTTGTGCTAAATTAATTAAAATAAATAAATTAAACGTGTTAAAAATTTTCAACACCCTTTAAAAGGACACTGACACCCCCCAAAAAATTTTTTTTTATTTTTTGCCAGGCGCTTCATTATGGTGTCGGGGGACTACCCAATTAATATTTTGCAACAGAGTCGCGTATTTTTTTAATAAAGCCAAAAGACGCAACTGCTCGAAACCGAAACCGAAACCCGATGGAGGTCGGAGAAGTGGAGAGAAGAGAGTGAGTGGCGGAAGTCACGTGGCTACACCCGACCGTGCTTTTTTTTTTGTTTTTCTCCTCTCCGGTAGCAGACGACACGACATGCGGCGTGCGGGAACTGCTTGCCGTGCCATTCCTTTGCAGTTATGTTTGTTCCGCTCGTTGTTATGTACTCCAAGATGAGTTGTTTTGTACATTGAGGAGTTAGAGATGAGTAGTGAGTGCCCGTGGTGAATTTCCATGATCGGCTCCGAAAAGAATAAACCCAAGATGTTGCGTGAAGAGCTGGCTCACATGTCCTGCATCCGAAAAAAAGTGGCATTGTCGAAAGATCAATGGGATCGGGACCAATGGCTGGCTGCAATTCCTGTAGAACATTTACGGGCACCTCGGAAAGCGGACGCTACCTGATTTATATGCTCCTTGCACTTTGTGGAAAGTGATTACATTGAGTTCGCAGGTGTCAAAACGGAAATCCCATACCGTTTAATTCAGCGAAGTATCGTCCACAACATTTGTTTGTTATTTTTTTTTGTTTGTTTCTTCAGTGATGATTGTAAAAAAAAGAAAAAGATATGTAAACATCAGAAATTGTTTGCAAAAAAAAAAAAAAAATCACGGGGGATCGAACCCGGACCTTCGGTGTGTGAAGCGGACGTCTTTCCCACTGAGCTACTGGGGCATCTCGTTTCTGGTGGATCTCTTTCCTTAGTAATAATTCAGCCGGTAAACTCTAAGTTTGAAAGTTTGCTGTCGATTTTTCTTTAGCAAAAGCACTCCCGGGTCGAAGTCGGGAAGCACCACGCTTTGGGGACATTCGCACCTAGGAAAGAAATCGTACGCGTGCATATTCAACTCGAAGTAGACACGTCGTGCTTGACGTTTGCGCGAGCGTTGTCTTCAGCCACGAGAAGGGAGCGACGGCTCGGCGACGTCTTCGTGCAAATCGGCTTGGTGGCCGGGCGTGTCGTACGGGATGAATACCAATTCTTTTGATCAGTCCCAAATTTCTCTTTTAACGGTAGACAGAATTCGCCGGTACCGCGAACGACAGTTCTGAAATAGAGGTCCCACGGCCGTCGTCCGCTGCCATCGCCGTCCCCGCGAGTCCCACGATACGCGAAACGACGAACGCACAGAATGCTTCCGGTTGTCTGTGGAACTTTTTTTTTTCAATCAACGTATTTGCAGCTTTTTAGAAGCCACAAAAAATGGGTTTCATATTTTTTTTCTATTTTTAATATTGAGTGTGTGCCTTCAGTGACCCACGACTTTGATTAAATTTGGTGGTCGCATCGATTCCTTAGAAAATGGCCCGTGACCGCGGAAAAGAGAGTGAGCGAGACTCGAACCGGCCAGTTCTTGATCGGCGGTTTTCGGGCGGAAAGAAACCGAATTTCGAGCCGCAAATTCTGTTCTGGGTAGTTGAGCCCTCATATGTCACGTACAACTAACAACCTCGGCGAGCATAAATACCCTGTCAGTGTCCCTTTAATGACTGCAGATATGGGACCGAACATGGTGCAGTTCCTCTAAATTCATAAATGAATCAAGCAAACGTTTCTATTGCAAAAACCATTAAGAACGTATAGGAGATTTAGGAGTAATGTCGTGAACAAACAAATTGCTTGATGTGGACGTTACCATTTTCCCGAGCATCAGATAAAATGTGAGTTAAAGGTTCGTCAATTATATCTCTTATATATCCTATATAATCAAAAGCAACTAGGAGCATTCTAAATTTGTTATGAAGGAATGGCAGGAGACTTTCATTAAACACACGTAGCTTTATATGCTGAGTATTTTGGTCACATTTTTTACGATCCTAAGGGCGCGGTTATATATATTCATTGCACTATACTTATTTCGAATATGCCACCACTATCATTGAGCAAACTTCAGTTGTCATAAATAATTGGGCTCAATATGCGCCAGGGCTGACGCTGGTTCCTGTACCTGCTCCCTTCTCACACGTATATCCGGTACGCCGGCGGTTGAAATAGTACTAATCTGTTACAAAATTAACTGCAGATGTCCTCGTGCACATTATTATGGGATGCAAATAAGTTGTAAATCTAAGCATTGGGCGGCGATTTACAATAAGGCGCGAGACGCGGTAAAAAACGACGAAAAACGCGAATGCAAAGCCTTCGGCAAGGCGCGGAGGGGAGAGTGGAGCGACGAGTTGAAGCCACCTTATGGCGGCCGCGTCACGTGATTCCAAGATGGCAGCGCCCATGCGACGGAGGCTGAAAAGGTCTATAGGACTCGAATTGTGGCGCTCAGGGCGTCTCACGTGTGATGTCACAGGGTTCGAGCTCCGTCCGACAGAGGGCGCTCACGTGATGTCACACAGGATTCGTGCTGCATCCGAAAGAGGGCGCTGCACTGCGGTCACATGACGGTCACGGTGTTTTGAATCTGAATCGCTGCGCGGTAAATGCCCCTCGGCCGGCTGGGAATCGAGCTCGCTACTTCGTGCACATAGGCCCGACACTCTACCCCCTGAGCTACGAGCACATTGCTTCCGAGACCGCTGAAGTCGTCTTAGTTGTTCGTGTGTGTGTGTGTGTGTGTGTGTAATTCAGATCACGTGATATTCCGCGCGTTACTTGGCCTTTGTAATACGGTTAAAAACAGGATGCGTCATTGCCGCAGGTCATGTGTCCATGGTCGTGTGACGTTGCTCGTCTTCCTATCACGTGATTTCGCATGCGCGATTCAAGCGGTGTTCGCGGCATCGTCGCCTCGTGGCCGCGAGCCCCATGAGAGTCACATGTTTTAAGCCCTGGAGGGCGGAGCCAAACCCGATCCGACCAATCACAACGCAGCAAGGCGGGGCCAAGCCCAATCCGACCAGCCACAGAGCAGTAGGGCGGGGCCCCTTCCCTCTCTCCTATCCCAGTGACCAATGACAGGCCGTTGGCATGGATGGCCCCGCCCACAGGGCATTAGCCAGTGACCAATCGGAGCTGATCGAGGTCCCGCCCTCGAGTCACGTACGCGGTATAGGTGTGAGGTCACGTAGGCGGCGCGTGCCACGTACGCGACACTTAAGGCTCTGTTATACTCCGACGTAACGCACGCGAGGGCGAACGCTAGCCGAAGTCGGCTACGTCACGTCAGTCACGCCGCGCTTGTCTAAAATTCGCCCACTTTATATTCCGGCGGCCCTAGCGGCTCCCGCGGCGCGCGTCGGTGGGCCGCTGGCGCGACGCATGCGCAGAATCTGACCATGAGGACACGTTTCCTGCGAGAAGGCGCCACTTCCGGTTTCTTTTCGTTTCGAATAGCAGACGAAAATTCTCGCGCTTCTTGAGCGCCAACCTCGAGCGATGGCGTAGATGCACCTTTCACGACGAAAACTCGCGCTTGTTCTGTCGGTGCACCACCTGCGCCGCAAGCGTAGGCGGTCAATGTACATACGGTACTCCATTGACAAGCGCACGGTCTACGGTACTCAAGCTTCCTCGTGACGTAGACACACGGGTGAGGACGAATTCCCTATATGAGCTTCTCGACCGACCGAGTCCGATTTTTCAAACATGACGCCACACGGAGTGGTGCTCCCGTCGTCTGCTATTGCTCGTATTCGCCGCGCTTCAGGCGCGAGGGCTGCCGGAAGCCAGCGCGTGATGCATCCTTGTCCGGCGTCGCTGGCGCGGCCGGCGCGGAATACGGCATGCTCCATTTTGGCGTCGAGGCGGTCAGGCTGCGTCGAACGCCGCCGGTTGCGTCGGTTACGCCACGACGCCGGAGACGTCGCTGTGACGCGCTCGCACGCGCGCACGCGTTACGTTGGAGTATAACAGAGCCTTTAGCCTGTACTCACCAGGTGTTAACAGCCGATGTTATCAGTCACGTACGCGGCGCGTGTCAGCAGCGTGGGAAAGACACGTATCAGAGATGTCGTCACCACGGCTCCCATTACGTGATGTTAACCACGTGATTTTCCCCGGGTTCGAGTTGCATCCGACAGAGGGCGCTCACATGATGTCCTCGCTAGAGTGCCTTCATACACACGCGCGCCTTTGCTTGAGTGGTGACATCTCAGCCATTTTTCCGCTCAATTGTTTTTCATACCTTTTGAAGTGCGCGCAATCCGGTGTCACTCAGCTCGAGCGTGTAGCTTTGGCTAATGCATAGACGCCATTTTACCGCCCAAGTCATGCACCGAGTGCGCGAGAGCGTCACGCGCTGGCACATTCAGTGCAACAATGGATGTCTTCCCCCTGAGACAGACAGACATGCAGGCACCCTAGTCCTCGCAGCGTTCGTGTTTTCCCCGGGTTTGAGTTGCATTCGACAGAGGGAGCTCACGTGATGTCACATAGCGTTCATGTTGAATCCGAAAAAAGGGCGCTACGCCGCGCTCACATGGCGGTCACGTGACATTATTTGAATCGCTGCGCGGTAAACGATTTTGATTCGCTAAAAAAGGCTCTGCGGCGGCTGGGAATCGACATTGTGCACTGCAGCACGACACTCTACCCCCCTGACCTAGAAGCACATTGCTTCCTAGAGGGCTTGTCTCGTCTTAGTTGTCCGTGTGTGCAAATCAGATGACGTGTTTTCCATCTACTTGGCTTTTCTAATATGGGTAAAAAATAAACCCCACAGGATATGAATGCGTCATATCGCAGGTCTTGTGACGATGTCGTTATCCGTATTTCGCGCAAGTCAGATCACGTGTTAAAGCTGTCCTGCTACTCGGTTTATGCAATCTGGTCTTCAACCCGCTAAATTTGGGCGTCATGTGACGGTCCCAAAGGGCACCAGCTGGGTCTGCTCAATTGGGGGATGAGGTGACGGTAAAAATTTGGAGCTCGCGGATCGTGATATATCTTGGTCCAGCGTAAAGCTTTAAACTAGCACTGCTAAAATTTGGGGCCAGCCCGTAAAACTTTGTAAAGACCCAGCGAATTTCGAAAATAGGCGCCATCTAGTGTTCAAACTGTGAAGTGGTCCGCGTTAAAATTGAGTGCCATCTGGTTGTAAAAGCTTCGACCTGCTATAAATTTTGGGCGTCATGTGATGGTCCCAATTAGCACCAGCTGGGTGCCGCTAAATTTGGGGTGAGGTCACGGCAAAACTTTGAAGCTGGCGGACCGTGTTATTTGTTGGGCCAACGTAAAGCTTTGAAGTGAACTTGCGTAATTTTGCGGGCCAGCGCAAAGTCTTGAAGCACACAAACCATGCCGGACCCAGTGATTTATTTTTTTTAATTTTTTGGATAGACACCATTTAGTGTTAGAGCTTTGAAGAGTTAAATGCTAAAATTGCTGACATCTGGTGGTAAAAGCTTCGACCCGCTAAATTTGGACGTCATCTGGAGATACCCTTAGCACCAGCTGGGTGCCGCTAAATTTTTGACTGGGGTCCCACGGTAAAACGTTAAAGTTCACAAGCCGTGCTACATCTTCGCCCCAGCGTAAAGCATTCAAGTGGTCCTGCTAAATATCGGGTTCCAGCGAAAACTTTGAGAAGCTCACAGACCGTGCTGGACCCAGTGAATTTTGGGATAGACGTCATCTAGGGTTAGAACTTCGAAGCGCTCATCGCTAAAATTGCTCACATCTGGTGGTAGAAGCTTCAACCCGGTAAATTTGGGCGTTACGTGATGGTTCCTTAGCACATGTGGCAAGCTGCATCCATCTAATTTTGAGGGGTGACGGTAAAATTTTGAAGCTCACGAACCGTGCTAAGTTCAAGCCCAGCGTAAAGTTTTGAAATAGCACTGCCATATTTTCGGGCTAGCGGAGTGGATGTGACCTTGCGACATCTTTTGCGGAAAAGGTAAATTGCTTGTATTTCTAAGTTGTGCTCATCCGTATTTTCACGCTGGTGCAAGTCCGGACTTTGTGTGGATGAGTTGCCAATTCCGTTTGTACATGGCGCGTACGTGAATCCCTTAGCTGGCGTGAACGTTTAGCATTATCGCGCGACATCTCTCGCAAAATTTAGCTTAGTAGATGGCCTCCACTCTCTCTCTCGCGCGCATGATATCTCTCGATAATTTTAGCGTCATCTGTCTGCTGAACGGAGCAGTGTGGGAAATGGAACGGAGCGTGGGCGCTTCCACACGCGCTAAAGACGAGACTGATATGGTGTTTCATTTTTTTTTATTCTCGTTCGCTCTAAGAGCACGCACACTTATATATTCAGACTCGGCGTTTAAATTCACTCTACACAACAAAGACATCATTGGAAATACTTTACACAAAAAATGTACAACAGAAGCAGTTTAAAGACAAATCCGAGGCAAAAAAGTTGTGAAATGACATCTCAAGAGCAACGCGCGCGAGACAGTCCAAAAACATTTACGAGGTCAGGATCTTCGACGATGAGAGAGATCGCTCGCTTCCGTACACTATCGGATCATAGAAGAAAAAAAAGTACAAAAATACAAGATATTTCAAGACACACCGACGGCAAAAAGTTTGGGAAATGACATCTCGCGAGGAATGCGGTACACAGTCTAAAAACTATTCACAAAGTCAGGGCGTGCGATGAGGATATAAAGATGGCTTGCTTCCCGGAACGCTCTTTTGGCGGGCGCAGCTTTGTGGGGGATCCTCTCCAGCCTGGACTGACAGATGGCATACCGAAAGCTGTAAAGAAAATCCGATAGGGCGTGCAAGTAGATCGGCTTTTCTTTTACCCACCGAACGCATTGACATTTTTCCGCCCTTTTTCCAACCAATGTCGGCGAACGCGTTTCTGCCAAGTCATCCTTTAGGTACCACAGCATAACGTTCTATACGGATTTCTCACCGATGAGGAGGTGACACGAAGTATCAGCTGTTATTCGCTGTCCACATAGTCATCCTCCGCACCACTATCGTCATCTGAAAAAGAAAAAGAAAAGTGGATGAAGCTATCAAGCTGTACATACGTGACTCACCAGTCCGCAGTGGCAGCAGGTGCTCAGGCGCTATCAGATGATCCCGTACAAATTCTCGCACCTGATGCGTCGCCTCGGCCGCCCCGGCAGCCTAGCGGGATCCACCCAACCCAGCCCAAAACTGTAAAGTCCGGAAGCGGGCCGTCAATTGTTGTACAATGTCAGAGGGTGAAAAATACGATAGGAGCATCCCGCAAGGGCAGATATGCTCACCGAAGGCGACCGCAAGGGTCACCTACATTTGCATCGCCAAGTATGCAAATAGAGGTGGTTGTATATCTCTCCCGGGATCAACTTCTTCCTCGTCCCAGTTTTCTCCTTCACCCGAGCCGTAGTAGTGGAGGAGTTGCGGATAGACAAACGCAATGATGTGCTCCAAAGACCGAGGGTTTCTTTGCCGAAAACACGCGATGAAGTGAGAATGTACAACATCAAAGACTCGCTGTCCCTCCTCTGCCATCTTTAAAACTATGGGGTAGTTGTGAGGCTGCCTTTGGGTAGTGCGACCGCGAGTTAGTTTCTACCCCTATTTAATACAAACCTTTTCCTTAGGTGCAAGACGTGCGTCTTGGAAGTACATGCAAATGAGATCCAGATAGTTAACATCGCATGAAGGTTGTCGTCTCACACGTCTGCAACAATCGCCCGTCGAGGAAGTGCGCGCGCGATATATCCCTGGCTAATAGGACTTTTTTTTGTTTCGATATCTGAAAAGCTCACCGATACAACGCCGTCAGAGTCGATGAAGCGCTTTTTGTCAGACGGATTGAGTCCTATCTTCTCCATAACAGCAGTCTTGTTCTCGCACATCTTACGAGCGATAGTCCGCTGCGTGATCTTGTGCAGAGTTTGTTGCTCGAGAGATTGAACGTACAACTCGTAGGTTAGCTTACGGGACTCGCACCTTTACACTCCTTTCGCCCTCACGTAGTGTTGTCAACACAACCTATTTAATTTGAACATAAAAAAGTCACATTCCGAGCTTTCGATAGGCGACCAAACATGTCTAGACTTGTTCCTGTTAGGTACGTGCTTGGGTAAACATTGTGATTTGGATATACGTTCGGGCGTCGCTATAAACCGCACTGTTGCGACGCGTGTGAGCCTTCATCGTGAAGCAAAAGCCGCGCGAGTGCTCCTGTTATCGCGCGGTCAGCTCCGAGCTTGGGGAGCATCCGCTTTTTCTTTTTATCGGTTATCCTTCGTTGGGTACACATTGTGATTTGGGTATATGTTCGGGCGCCACTATAAACCGCACTGTTGCGACGCGTGTGAGCATTTATCGTGAAGCAAAGGCCGCGCGAGTATCCCGCCGCGCGGGAATGTGCTTCGCGCGAGTACTTGGAAACGTGTCTGCGTCGCGATGCCTTCTTTTCACTCGTCTACGAGTGTAGCATGCACCGACATGTCTTCGGGCCTGGACAAATTTCGTTTCCAAACGCCGGCGTCAATCACGATGATTGGATCCTCTAAATCGGCCAAAAGTACGTATATTCGCAAATTGTTGAGATTTAGAAGAGAAATGTCCGACAAAGAGTTTCACGTCGTCTACTACGTTTTTGGGTTTCCCCAGAGCTGGGGTTTGAGTGGTTTTTGCTTCTTTTCAGCCACTGTCTTGTTTTGGTTGCTTACTGGCAGTATCGTAGGACTTGTATCGGTGAGCTTTTCAGATATCGAAACAAAAAAAGTCCTATTAGCCAGGGATATACCGCGCGCGCGCTTCCTCGACGGGCGCTTGTTGCAGTCGTGTGAGACGTTAACAACCTTCATGCGATGTTAACTATCTGGATCTCATTTGCATGTACTTCCAAGAAGCACGTCTTGCACCCAAGGAAAAGGTTTGTATTAAATAGGGGTAGAAACTGACTCGCGGTCGCACTACCCAAAGGCAGCCTCATAACTACCGCATCGTTTTAAAGATGGCAGAGGAGGGACACCGAGCCCTTGATATTGTACTTTCTCACTTCATCGAGCGTTTTCGGCAAAGAAACCCTCGGTCTTTGGAGGACATCATTGCGTTTGTCAATCCGCAACTCCTCCACGACTACGGCACGGGTGAAGGAGGAAACTGGGACGAGGAGGAAGTCGATCCGGGGAGAGATATAGAACCACCTCTATTTGCATACTTGGCGATGCAAATGTCGGCGACCCTTGCGGTCGCCTTCGGTGAGCATATCTGCCCTTGCGGGATGCTTCTATCGTATTTTTCACCCTCTGACCTTGTACAACAATTGACGGCCCGCTTCCGGACTTTACAGTTTTGGGATGGGTTGGGTGGATCCCGCGAGGCTGCCGGAGCGGCCGAGGCGACGCATGAGGTGCGAAAATTTGTGCGCGATCATCTGACAGCGGCTGAGCACCTGCTGCCAGTGCGGACTGGTGAGTCACGTATGTACAGCTTGATAGCTTCATCCACTTTACTTTTTCTTTTTTCAGATGACGATAGTGGTGTGGAGGATGACTATGTGGACAGCGAATAACAGCTGATACTTCGTGTCACCTCCTCAACGGTGAGAAATCCGTGTAGAACGTTATGCTGTTGTACCTAAAGGATGACTTGGCAGAAACGTGTTCGCCGACATTGGTTGGAAAAAGGGCGGAAAAATGTCAATGTGTTTGTGTGGGTAAAAGAAAAGCCGATCAACTTGCACGCCCTATCGGATTTTCGTTACAGCATTCGGTATGACATCTGTCGGTCCAGGCTGGACAGGATCCCCCACAAAGCTGCGCCTGCCAAAAGAGCGTTCCCGGAAGCAAGCGATCTTCATATCCTCATCGCACGCCCTGACTTTGTGATTAGTTTTTAGACTGTGTACCGCATTGCTCGCGAGATGTCATTTCCCAAACGTTTTGCCGTCGGTGTGTCTTGAAACATCTTGTATTGTTGTACATTTTTTTTCTATAATCCGATAGTGTAAGGAAGCGAGCGATCTCTCCTCGTCGAAGATCCTGACCTCGTAAATATATTTGGACTGTCTGGCGCGCGTTGCTCGTGAGATGACATTTCACAACTTTTTGCCTCGGATTTGTCTTGAAACTGCTTCTTTTGTATACATTTTTTGTGCAAAGTATTTCCAATTATGTCTTTGTTGCGTAGAGTGAATTTAAACGCCGAGTCTGAATTTATACGTGTGCGTGCTCTAAGAGCGAACGAGAATAAAAAAAAAAATTAAACACCATATTAGTCTCTTCTTTAGAGCGTACGGATGCGCCCACGCTCCGTTCCATTTCCCACACTGCTCCGTTCAGCAGACAGATGACGCTAAAATTATCGAGAGATATCATGCGCGCGCGAGAGAGAGTTGACGCCATCTACTAAGCTGACGCTAAATTTTGCGACAGATGTCGCGCGATAATACTAAACGTTCACGCCAGCTAAGGGATTCAGTTGCGTGCCATGTACAAGCGGAATTGGCAACTCACACGCACAAAGTCCGGACTTGCGCCAGCGTGAAAATACGGATGAGCACACCTTAGAAATGCAAGAAATTCACCTTTTCCGCAAAAGATGTCGCAAGGTCACACCCACTCCTCTAGCCCGAAAATATGGCAGTGCTACTTCAAAACTTTACGCTGGGTCTGAACGTATCACGGTCCGTGAGCTTCAAAATTTTACCGTCATCCCTCAAAATTAGATGGATACAGCTTGCCACATGTGCTAAGGAACCATCACGTAACGCCCAAATTTACCGGGTCGAAGCTTCTACCACCAGATGTGAGCAATTTTAGCGATGAGCGCTTCGAAGTTGTAACCCTAGATGACGTCTATACCGAAATTCACTGGGTCCAGCACGGTCTGTGAGCTTTTCAAAGTTTACGCTGGAACCCGATATTTAGCAGGGCCACTTGAATGCTTTACGCTGGGGCGAAGATGCAGCACGGCCTGTGAACTTCAAAGTTTTACCGTGGGACCCCAGTCAAAAATTTAGCGCCACCCGGCTGGTGCTAAGGGAATCTTCAGATGACGTTCAAATTTAGCGGGTCGAAGCTTTTACCACTAGATGTCAGCAATTTTAACATTTAACTCTTCAAAGCTCTAACACTAGATAATGTCTATCCAAAAAATTAAAAAAAAAAAAATCACTGGGTCCGGCATGGTTTGTGTGCTTCAAGACTTTGCGCTGGCTCGCAAAATTACGGAAGTTCACTTCAAAGCTTTACGTTAGCCCAACAATTAACACGGTCCGCCAGCTTCAAACTTTTGCCTTGACCTCACCCCAAATTTAGCGGCACCCAGCTGGTGCTAATTGGGACCATCACATGACGCCCAAAATTTATAGCAGGTCGGAGCTTTTTCCACCAGATGGCACTCAATGTTAACGAGGACCACTTCACAGTTTGAACACTAGATGGCGCCTATTCCCGAAATTCGCTGGGTCTTTACAACGTTTTACGGGCTGGCCCCAAATTTTAGCAGTGCTAGTTTAAGGCTTTACGCTGGACCAAGATATATCACGATCCGCGAGCTCCAAAATTTTACCGTCACCTCACCCCCCAATTGAGCAGACCCAGCTGGTGCCCTTTGGGACCGTCACATGACGCCCAAATTTAGCGGGTCGAAGACCAGATTGCATAAACCGAGTAGCAGGACAGCTTTAACACGTGATTTGACTTGCGCGAGATACGGATAACGACATCGTCACATGACCTGCGATATGACGCATTCATATCCTGTGGGGTTTATTTTTTACCGATATTACAAAAGCCAAGTAGCGGGAAAACACGTGATCTGATTTGCACACACGGACAACTAAGACGAGATAAGCCCTCTAGGAAGCAATGTGCTTCTAACTCAGGGGGTACACTGTTGGGCTGCTGCGCACAAGGTCGATTCCAAGCCGCCGCAGAGCCTTTTTTAGCGAATAAAAGTCGTTTACCGCGCAGCGATTCAAATAATGTCACGTGACCGTCATGTGAGCGCGGCGTAGCGCCCTCTGTCGGATTCAACACGAACGCTATGTGACATCACGTGAGCTCCCTCTGTCGTGACTGGTAACATCGGCTGTTAACACCTGGTGATTACAGGCTAAGTGTCGCGTACGTGGCACGCGCCGCTACGTGACCGCGTACGTGAATCGAGGGCGGGACCTCGATGAGCTCCGATTGGTCACTGGCTAATGCACGGTGGGCGGGGCCATCCATGCCAACGGCCTGTCATTGGTCACTGTGATGGAAGAGAGGGATGGGGCCCCGCCCTACTGCTCTGTGACTGGTCGGATTGGGCTTGGCCCCGCCCTGCTGCGTTGTGATTGGTCGGATCGGGTTTGGCTCCGCCCTCCTGGGCTTTGAACATGTGACAGTAATGGGTCTCGCGGCCTCAAGGCGACGAGGCAGCGAACACCGTTTGAATCGCCCGCGCGAAATCACGTGATAGGAAGACGAGCAGCGTCACACGACCATGGACACATGACCTGCGGCAACGACGCATCCTGTTTTTAACCGTATCACAAAAGCCAAGTAGCGCGCGGGACATCACGTGATCTGAATTGAACACACACACACACGCACAACTAAGACGATTTAAGCGGTTTTGGAAGCAATGTGCTCGTAGCTCTTTTTTGGGGGGGCTATCAGCCTGAGCGGACGTGCTCATGAATCGCTCCCCTCAAGCGGCGGCGGCCGTGATCGGCCTCGGTGAAACGAGTGTTAACTTTTTGCCTAAAGATTACCGTCTGCAACTGCCTGCACTACCCACCGGAGGTGCTGCAAAGCTCAGCGTGATACTTCACGCCGACCTGCAAGGTTGACCGTATCGGATTGAGGACTTCCGACAGCCGTTGAACAAGGTGGGCGTTCTGCCGGGCGTGGCTGGTCTGGGCGCTTTCCAGATGAGCCACGTCTGGCTTCTCAAGTTGCACACGCCGGAAGACAAGGCGAAGCGGCACATTGATACTTTAGACCCATGTTGTTGTAAAAAAAACTATCTCCAAACTCCGGTCTAAAAACATGCTTTTCGTGCAAGGCTCGTCAAATGATGAGGTGCTGGAGAAATGCAGCATTCTGCGTTAAGTCCTTATTTCGAACTCTTTTTGCTCGCCTTCCGCCCATTGAAACGCATGCGGGAAGGGCCTTAGAACGCACCTGGTATCGCTGCGCCGCAGCGTTCTTCCGCATCAAAAAGTTCGTCTGCTTTCCTCGCCGTCACCATGGCAACGAACGCCGAATGAATAGAAGCGAGCACGGTACCGCCGCGTGAAGCCAGCAACAGCTGACGCCATTTTCCGAACGCCGTCTGCTAGCCACAGCCGAACGCGGTGTGTCAGATCAACCGCCTCCGCCGGTGCGCCGCTAGCAAAGACGACGAAGCTAAGACACGCCGACGGCGATCGAGCAAGCAACAACACCGCGGGGCGACTGCAACGGCGGCATTTATTCGGATCAAAGGCCGCCTTCGCCGGTGCGCCGCTAGCAAAGACGCCGAAGCTGAGGCACGCCGACGGCAAATGGGCGAGCAACAGCACCGCGGGACGACTGCAACTGCGGCATTTATTCGGATCAAAGGCGCGAAATAAGCAAGAACAATTTTTATTTGAATCATAACACCCGATATCCAAGTTGGGGACCACATATGTTTGCAGGGCCTTTCCTGTGAACTTTTTACAGAGACACGGGGTGCCGCATTCAAAACACAGCTCCGTTTGCAAAATATGGGGGCCCTGAAAAGGACCGTTTAGACTGCTCCCAGAACCTATAACTGACGTAACGAGCACTTGACGAGCGGTTGGCGCATAAGTCGTCTTTATGCATGCAGGCAGGTGGCGGGCTCAGCGCAGCGGATCACTCGAAGTCACCGGGGCCGTCAGAATCCTCACCCTGTCTGCGTCGGGGCTCTAGATTTTGGCGGCCGCGGCGACGGACGACTGGAATCTATTAGTGTTCTCTCCTCCAAAACATAAACTTTGCAAGGTGACCAGTGAAATGGTGGCTCTCGCGCCGTCCAGATGGAAGAGAGTTTTTGAGGTGGGCCCAGGTGCAATCCACCGTATTGGTGTGCGCACCAGTGTTCGCGTCGACAAAGTGCAGCTTGTGGCTGACGGTGAGGTGCCTGAAGCGAGCGTCATCTGCAAGCTTGCGATAGCCAGCCCAACAATCAGTGATTATAGACCCTTTCCGAAATTCAGTGCCATCTGGTGGATGAAATGGCGGTTTAACTTTTGCCATACGAATGGCGGCAATGAACCCGTAGCCTGCAGTATTTTATCGGGCACCGTCACTTTTGCATGTCAACGGCAGACGAGAATAAACTTTTTGCTATACAGGTTTTTCTGGATCATCTCTTCCAGTGTCGATTTACACAACGATGCAACCAGTCAGAACGAAGCGCCAAGTCAAGGGGTTTCGAAGTCGATTTTGTGCCACTAACAGGTTCACTGGGCTCGAACTAGAGAAATGAACACTTACGCAGCGCTTGCATTCGATTCCGGTTTCGCAACGTGCTAACGTCTAGAATGTATAGGCCTCGAATCCTCAGCTTAGAAGTATCTTCAACATGTTCCTTCATCAGTAATTAGAAAGCCGCCATTCGTATGGCACATATACCATTTTTCAGATGGTGATGATAGTGATCAAAGTGGCCAGACTGAATTTCGGAAAGGGTCTATTCTTGTTTCAGGGCGGACCCACTCGGCTATTAGCCCTTGCACGGTTTTAGCGTCACGGGTTTCCACGGGAACAAGAAAGCTGCACCCGCTGCAACGCGCCACACCGCCGAAAACCCACTGGCCAGGCCTTAAACACCCGCGATGGTACTTGTGCCGACCCAACATACTCTCGTCTAGTTCTACAGTCACGCTTTCGCCACCAATCATGTCAGAATGCTTAAAGACGGCATTTACCACAACCTCCCGACAAAGGCTCGCCCAATCAGTTATTGTCTTACTTGCGATATCAGCCTCCCGCTGAATGACGGCGCACGGTAGGTTCTGGCATCCGGAGGATGATTTTCACGAGTTGGAGAAGCGTCAGGTGGCGATCCTTCGAAAAAGGAACCGCTCCGTACCGAGACCTCGCCCCGGCACTGAACTTTGACCGGCTTCCTCCTGGGCACCTCACGAGTCATCCACACACCGCACTCCCCCCCCCCCCCCCCCCGGGTAGCCATCCGCAGATCTAGCGCGGACTTGCAGCTTGTCATCGCAGCTTCGCACTCTGGACACGCACGAAAACCCAGGAGCCAGGAGCAGGCCAACGCGCTGAAGCAAATTAATTGCTTCAAGAGGGTCTTTCATGGCGCCATGAAGACGGCACAAGTTGAACGCCATGGCACTGCGATGCTCGCCTCTGGAAGAATAAAGCGCCGAGGGGGAACTGCGCGCTTCTTTGCATTTATTATTTTTATTTCATCCGCCATTTTATACCTCGTGACACAGTTCTAACAAACTCATTGGTTGAACGGTCGGACCACACCATCGCGTGACAAAACAAACGCCAAACCAGAGTCCTGCCAAACGCATTTCCACAGACGGCATCGTCACAGAGAAGGGAGCAGTCGAACCCAACAACAAAATGTAGTAACAAAGTTAATAAAAAGAAAAAAAAATCAAGAAAGGAGCCGTTGGAGTTTCGGACGGCGTCTTTGATGAGAGGAGCTGCTCTGGCTGCTGGGAATATTTCAAGTTTTTTTTTTTTTTTTACTTTGCAGGGGTGCCACAACCCCTATTTGAAGCTGATTCGTTAAATTAATAACAAACAACGCGTTGGAACGGAGGAAGTAGAGAGTCGTGGCGTCAGAATTTGACGTGGTAGAAAAGAGAAGAAAATAACGAATGCACAATACATACCGTATGCCAAGACCGTTATACTCCGCACTTGGCGCGGCCTTATGACGCCGCAGACGACCGTTAGGCTATTTATTTTGTTTCTTTAGATTTTTTATCGTGACGACTACTGCACTGTGCCTCGGAGTCTCCAGTGGAGATTCGGCAGTTTTTAATAATTATTATTATTGTCGTTTGAAGGGCACTTTTCGTATGCTGCTTCGTTCCTGACGCCATAAAAATACGGGGCGGGATTACTTTGCACCACGTATAAAAAAAAAAGATAAAAAAGTTTAGTTCATGGTCGGATTGGTTTGTGGATACAATTAGTCCAATAAAATTAGTCCAATAATTGACTAGTACGATTATTTAGCTTCATTATTCGCATCTTTTATGTGCATGCGTGAAATACAGCACCCAACGAGAAGACACGAGAACAACGCTGCCACTGCTGGACCATAGCCCAGGCAGCACAAGGCGTTGGGCCAATATTGGAAGAGCATTGGCAAAAAATGGTCCAATGATGGTCCACTTTAGCCAATCTGCACCCAATATTGTCTATGCCATTATATAGCATCTTCAGTGATGGCCCAGCTTCTCCAATGACCAACCAATATTGGAAGCACATTGGCATAAAATGGGCAATCTTGGCCTGTCAGTTCCATTCACTTGCGAATATTGGATGAACACTGGCAAAACATGGACAATGTTGGCCTGACAGTTCTATTGGCTTACGAATATTGGATGAACACTGGCATAAAATGGACAATGTTGGCCTGTCAGTTCCATTGGGTCGCGAATATTGGATGAACACTGGTATAAAATGGGCAATCTTGGCCTGTCAGCTCCATTGGCTTGTGAATATTGGATGAATAGTGGCGTAAACCGGACAATGTTACCCTTTGAGTACCCTTGGCTTGCTAACATTGGATGAACACTGGAATAAAATGGTCAACGTTGGCCTGTCCGTGCCGTTGGCATTCCAATATTTGATGGGGACTGAAAATGGACACTGTTGGCTTGTCAGCAGCATTGGCTTGCCAATGTTGGATAAACACGAGCTTATAATGGTTACTGTTGTCCTGTTAGTACCATTCGCTCATCGCCATTTCAAAAACACAGTGGCATATAATGGTCAAAATGTGTTAGTCTCACAACACCATTGGCTTAATAGTGGAAGCATGTTGAAATAGGCTGGTTTTGGCAAATTTCGTTTTACCTCAACAAGTTGAAATTGCTCGAGCGATTGTCAATTTAATGTTATTTTTTCAAAGCGCGATTCAGGTGCTTTTCTGCAAAGCAAACAAAACAATAACAACGCACAGAACTTAATGGCGATGTTTTGCTCCTTCACTGTGCATACTAAGGAGTCGCGAGCGATATGGGCTCATCAGGACCGCCCACTGGGAAAAAAAAAGAAGAATCGATGTGCGCGTTATAGTCACCATAATAGATTATTATGTTGACTTTATGATCTCGACAGAAAAGCTTCGTACTCTGACTACGGGCTTGTGGGCTTCACCTCGTGTCAGGTGAAGAACTTCTTTGCGATTGACTGGAACAAGACACTATTCTGAAATGTGGTTGTACAATGACGGCTCTATGACTTTACGGCACTACTGGTGCTACAATAAGAGCCCTAATGCCTCCTACATGGCGCCAAGGCACTGATAGCAGACGACAATGTTGGTTTGATTTAGAGTCTAGCCGCTTTTTTCCGCATTTGATTTATCACTGTCTCTTTTCAATTTTGACATTAGGCTCCGAGCTGATTTCAGAGCTTCCTGTCTGTCAGTCCTTCTCCGTCCTCTTGCTGTAGAGTTTATCATGTATAAGCAATATCTTCTACATTGGTTTTTGGAAACCCGGATAGCAAATTCCAGCAGAGAGAAACGAAAGAATTCGAGAGAGAGAAGTATGCAGGGGAGGGGTCGCGCCGACGGTCTCGGAACTATATCTCCGTTCCACCTTCAGTCCGAGCGCAGTGGACGCCGCGAGCTATCCCAGCCGATCCACTGCCGGGAGAAAATCGCGTGACCTGCCGGTTGCGCAGAGCGCCACAGGGAGCTGAAGGTCACACGACACCGATGACACTCTCTCAACGCTGGATTGGCTGAGGTGGCTCCTAGCGTCCGCTGCGCTCGGACTGAAGGTGAAACGGATTACGTCCCTGAACGGCTTCCCCTCCCATTTTCCCCTCGCCGTCACTAATCTCTCCTTTGTGGGTGAAGCGGACTCGGCGACCTTGAGGGAGGAGGACACTGCGCATTCCTAAGCTGACAGTGCCGGGGAAGCTACGCGCCGGCCGGACCAGTCATCACCTGCACCGCTCCCTGCGCGTGGTTACGGGAGAGAGTGTGATCACGTGAATAAAAATAAACCTGAGATTGGTTCACCGAGCTTCTTAGCTTCCTCTGCACTCTCAGCTTAGGGGTGATGGAGTCCAGACCGCGAAACACACGCACACACAAGCACACAGAAAGTGGGATCGCGAGCACCAAGGCCACACGATAAGGCAACGACTGGAAGGCGGTGGGGACGGTCTCCTCAATTTCCAACACGCGCATCCGCGAACTGCAAGTGGGCAGGTGCGCTTCGCAAATTATGCATGTTTTTTCATCTTTATTTATTTATTTTTTTTGTGGCAGAAATAGCTTTTTCCTCGAAGGAACAAGAATGGAAAGATAATCATGCTGATACAAGGACACCGTGGGTCCGTTTCCAGGTTGTCCGAGTGCATTCGATTGCTTAGCAGCATCATCGGGCGAAGCGGCTCGGCATCTCCGCCATTCATGGGCAAGAACGGTGGTTCTAGAGTTCCGATCACCAGCAGCGCATTTCGTCTTAGTGCCAAGTGCGATCTTCAACATGCGGATTGCCAAGACCATGGATATTCTTTCGGCAGCGCCTACATACCGGTGATCTTCCTTTGTTGTGGGCATACATGGGACCACTAGCTTCGACGGACCGAAGACACGACGGACCACTTTCTCTTCCATGTGAGTGACAAGGAGAGGTCCTTTTAACCATTGGGGATGGGTATTCTTTCTACGCAATGTACGTTTTGTCACTTTCCGATGAGTTTGAACCGTGTCGCACTCTGTGCCAGGGATCTCCGACGAGTTGAACGCGGAATCCACAGCGATCGGCCCGAAAAGCCCTGTACAGCGCTATTTGTAGTGCTTTTTATTCTAATAGACCGCGAGAGACGTTCTGATTGGTTATTTCTGTGCTCGAAGTTTTTTTGTTTCATTTTTCTTGTTAAAATACGGCTGTCATTTTGGCGGCAGATGTGTGCTGCAGTGAAAAGCCCTCCAGGTATGTCCAAAGCCGAATACCACAAAGCGTTGAGTAGTGCTTATTTGACAAGGTTCGGCTTGTTGGGTGCAAGTTGAGTGTCAGCTATGTCACCGCGCTCTGCGAGTGTAATTGCCACTAATTGTCTTTACACGGCAAGCTATTTTATATGCGTAATTTTTTTTTTGAATTCTTGATTGATTTAAGCATAAAAGTTTGTTCAACTGTCATGTTCTTACGTGTAGAAATATCGGTGTGAACTTAGATGGCGAGATTATAATTCTTAAAACTTCTTAAAGTTAGATGAAAGGTTAAGGGACGCCATGATGTTGCAAGATTAGAGCTAAGCAATTGATAAAATAACCTTCGTACTATTCGAATATTTTTTTTAATCACTATAAATATTTGAATCTAGATCGATCGAGCTTTGAGTAAGGACAAGTCGGACGAACAAAACAATAGTAAGCGCCTGGGCCGTCTTGCTAGAAACAGCGTCTCAGCCGAGACGGGGGAAGAAAAAGCACTGTCAAAGCCAGCGTACGAGCTGAACGGGACTCAAACCTCGACTGAAGACGCTCGCGCGTTCCAGCCTTTACAGTGCTTTCTTTCACCCAGTCTGAGCTGAGACATTGATTTCAGCAAGCTGGCCCGGTGTCTTACCTGCGCATCTATTTATTTTAGAAGGCAGTACTAAGTTTTTTATATACTAAATAATAAAAAATAAATTACTGGAAAAGGAACTTTATCATATAAAATGAATCTCTGTTTTATTTTGATATTCATTATTGACAGGCGTAAGAGACTGAGAGCCTCTGAAACCCTTCACCTGAATCCAACCCCCGCTTCTGTCTCTTTCAGAATCCTGTGGTCATGCCCCTGTGTGGTATCCCCTTCCTCGCCCAGCCCTCTGCCCTGTCCACTACCGAGCCTGCCGCCGACCCTGCCACCGAGTCTGCCCAGGCCCCCGTGGTTGCACAATGTTTTAAATATATTTATTCGATCTAAATAAATTATGAACTGTCAAACGTTATGAACAATTCATTTGCATGCTTTAATGATTTCTAATGTGCCCAAATATGATCAAATTGCCGCATTTATTAGATTTTAGTACAAGAAAGAAAACGGTGCTTCAGGAAAAAGGGAAACATACTTGCTTGGTTCTCTGCACTGTTTTTGTGACACTGGTTAGAACACTGGCTGAAAAATAGCATCTAATAATGTCATAGACAATGGATGCAAAAATTTGCCAGTGTATTAAACTGGATGCCAATATTGGAATAGCCATTATTTAAGCCAATGCTGGAAGAGCCAGTGTGTAAGGCGTTGGATGCCAATGTTGGTTCAGCCAACGGTGAAACTTCTATGCCAATATTGGATAAAAAAGCGGAAACCACGTTGGTCCAACGTGGGCTAGAACGTTGGCAAACCAGCGGTCCAACATCGGCATCAATGTTGGACCACCATTGGATCGGGTAGCGGTTTTCGAAAATGCCAACGTCAGACCAATATAGGAACCATTTTTTGCCAACATTGGACCAACGGGGGTCCAACAATGGTGTGCTGCCTGGGAGACTGCTTTTGAGAAAATGCGCCGCAAGGCAGGGAGGAAGTGAGGGAGACAACAAGTAGACAATTTAATGTCACGAAAATCCTGGGCGGGGAACACTTGGCGGTATCAGTGTATCGTTTTGAAAGCGATACAAACACGTCGGGGACACTGGACTTCTGGACCAACTTTGAGTGCGTGCGCGTGTGATGTGTGTGTATGCCATTATTTCTTTTTAAATTGTAGGCGCGAGAAATCCACACGGACTAGACCCTGAGTAATGCAGAGTTGTTACTCAGGCCCCAGTCAGTGAGGATTTTTCGCGCCTATAATCTAAACAGAAAGAATATTTTTATGGCGTCAGGAACGAAACAGCATAGAAAGAGTGCCCTTCAAACGCAATAATAATAATTATTAAAAACTGCCGGATCACCGCTGGAGACTCCGAGGCACAGTGGAGTAGTCGTCACGATAAAAATCTGAAGAAACAAAATGAATAGCCTAACGGTTGTCGGCGGCGTCGAAAGGCCTCGCGAAGTGCATGCGGAGTATAACGGTCTTGGCATACGGTATGTATTGTGCATTTGTTATTTTCTTTTCTTTTCCACCACGTCAAATTCTGACGCCACGACTCTCTACCTCCTCCGTTCCAACGCGTTGTTTGTTATTAATTTAACAAATCAGCTTCAAATAAGGGTTGTGGCACCCTGCAGAGTAAAAAAAGAAAAAACAAATGAAGGAATATTCCGAGCAGCCAGAGCAGCACGGCTGCTCTGGCCGCCCTGGCCAGAGCAGCTCCTCTCATCAAAGACGCCGTCCGAAACTCCAACGGCTCTTTTCTTATTTTTTTTTCTTTTTATTCACTTTGTTACTTTATTTTGTTGTTGGGTTCGACTGCTCCCTTCTCTGTGACGATGCCGTCTGTGGAAATGCGTTTGGCAGGACTCTGGTTTGGCGTTTGTTTTGTCACGCGATGGTGTGGTCCGACCGTTCAACCAATGAGTTTGTTAGAACTGTGTCACGAGGTATAAAATGGCGGATGAAATAAAAATAATAAATGCAAAGAAGCGCGCAGTTCCCATTCGGCGCTTTATTCTTCCAGAGGCGAGCATCGCAGTGCCATGGCGTTCAACTTGTGCCGTCTTCATGGCGCCATGAAAGACCCTCTTGAAGCAATTAATTTGCTTTAGCGTGTTGGCCTGCTCCAGGCTCCTGGGTTTTCGTGCGTGTCCAGAGTGCGAAGCTGCGATGACAAGCTGCAAGTCCGCGCTAGATCTGCGGATGGCTACCCGAGGGGGGGGGGGGGGGGGGGGGAGTGCGGTGTGTGGATGACTCGTGAGGTGCCCAGGAGGTAGCCGGTCAAAGTTCAGTGCCGGGGCGAGGTCTCGGTACGGAGCGGTTCCTCTTTCGAAGGATCGCCACCTGACGCTTCTCCAACTCGTGAAAATCATCCTCCGGATGCCAGAACCTGCCGTGCGCCGTCATTCAGCGGGAGGCTGATATCGCAAGTAAGACAATAACTGATTGGGCGAGCCTTTGTCGGGAGGTTGTGGTAAATGCCGTCTTTAAGCATTCTGACATGATTGGTGGCGAAGGCGTGACTGTAGAACTAGACGAGGGTATGTTGGGTCGGCACAAGTACCATCGCGGGTATTTTAAGGCCTGGCCAGTGGGTTTTCGGCGGTGTGGCGCGTTGCAGCGGGTGCTGCTTTCTTGTTCCCGTGGGAACCCGTGACGCTAAAACCGTGCAAGTGCTAATAGTCGAGTGGGTCCGCCCTGGAACAAGAATAATCACTGATTGTTGGGCTGGCTATCGCAAGCTTGCGGATGACGCTCGCTTCACGCACCTCACCGTTAACCACAAGCTGCACTTTGTCGACCCGAACACTGGTGCGCACACCAATACGGTGGAGGGCACCTGGGCCCACGTCAAAAACTCTCTTCCATCTGGACGGCGCGAGAGCCACCATTTCACTGGTCACCTTGGAAAGTTCATGTTTTGGAGGAGAGACAAGGCGCGCGGAAACACTAATAGATTCCAGTCGTCCGTCGCCGCGGCCGCCAAAATCTAGAGCCCCGACGCAGACAGGGCGAGGATTCTGACGTCCCCGGTGACTTCGAGTGATCCGCTGCGCTGAGCCCGCCACCTGCCTGCATGCATAAAGACGACTTATGCGCCAACCGCTCGTCAAGTGCTCGTTACGTCAGTTATAGGTTCTGGTAGCAGTCTAAACGGTCCTTTTCAGGGCCCCCATATTTTGCAAACGGAGCTGTGTTTTGAATGCGGCACCCCGTGTCTCTGTAAAAAGTTCACAGGAAAGGCCCTGCAAACATATGTGGTCCCCAACTTGGATATCGGGTGTTATGATTCAAATAAAAATTGTTCTTGCTTATTTCGCGCCTTTGATCCGAATAAATGCCGCAGTTGCAGTCGTCCCGCGGTGCTGTTGCTCGCCCATTTGCCGTCGGCGTGCCTCAGCTTCGTCGTCTTTGCTAGCGGCGCACCGGCGAAGGCGGCCTTTGATCCGAATAAATGCCGCCGTTGCAGTCGCCCCGCGGTGTTGTTGCTTGCTCGATCGCCGTCGGCGTGTCTTAACTTCGTCGTCTTTGCTAGCGGCGCACCGGCGGAGGCGGTTGATCTGACACACCGCGTTCGGCTGTGGCTTGCAGATGGCGTTCGTAAAATGGCGTCAGCTGTTGCTGGCTTCACGCGGCGGTACCGTGCGTGCTTCTATTCATTCGGCGTTTGTTGCCATGGTGACGGCGAGGAAAGCAGACGAACTTTTTGATGCGGAAGAACGCTGCGGCGCAGCAATACCAGGTGCGTTCTAAGGCTCTTCCCGCATGCTTTTCAATGGGCGGAAGGCGAACAAAAAGAGTTCCAAATAAGGACTTAACGCAGAATGCTGCATTTCTCCACCGCCTCATAATTTGACGAGGCTTGCACGAAAAGCATGTTTTTTTGGCCAACCCGCGTCCGTTTTTTTTTACCCGTAACATGGGTCTAAAGTATCAAACTGCCGGCGAAGCTTTTGGAAGCCGGTCACTTGGAAGTCAAGGGCCGGTTTTGTCTCGTCGCCGACCCGAGTCGGAGAGAGCTTCGCATCAAGCTCCACTGGGTCACTTTCGACGTCCCGGTGGACACAGTGCGCCGCGCCTTTGAACCCTTTGGCGCGGTCAAGGAGATTTTCCGCGAACGGTGGAAAATTGATGGCTTCGTTTACGTCGAGTCCACCACGCTGGTCGTGCGGATGGAGCTCAGAGAGGGCGTCGCCCTGAAAAGCCTTCCGCGCCAGTTGCGGATTCGCGGAGGGAAAATTCTCGTCGTCGTCCCCGGCCGGGCGCCGATCTGTCTGCGGTGCTATCGAACAGGCCATACACGTCGAGACTGTAAGGTGCCTTGGTGCGCCCAGTGCCGAGCCTTTGGACACGAGGCAGCGGCGTGCGTTAAGACGTACGCCCGCGCCGCCGGCATCAACACCCAAGAGAAGCCGGACGACCTCGACCTCATGGACGAGTTCGAAGCTGAGAAAGCGGCGTCGGCGGCAACGGTGACGGTCCCGGAGACCCCACGTGAAACCACGGCGGTCGACGCAGTTTCGGTAGAGGTGACGCCAGAACCCTCGGCTTCGGCGCCGGCGGTCGGGGCGACCCCTGGGGTCTTCGAAGGCGACGTGCATGGGAAGGTCAAGGAGCCTGAAGGGCCTGGTGCCACCGCCAGGTTGGAAAAGGACGTCGGCAAGGTCATGGGCGGCGAGGACGCCGGGACCGGGGGCGGCGACAACGCCAAGGGCAGCGACGACACCGGGGCCAAGGGCGACGACGGAGCCAAGGCGAAGGACGATGGCGACGCCAAAGGCGAGGACAGAGCCGACGGCGAGGACGACGGTGACGAAGACAGCAGGCCCATGGACGTCACGGCCGGAACGATAAAAAGGCGGTTCGGCGAAGTTAAGCGCGAAACACATGTACGACGAAACCGTCCGATCCGACGTCCGACCGCGCAATACGACGGTCGGAGGCGAGGGTTTTCAACGCACTCCGATGCTACGAAAACCCTCTCCCCCCAAGGTCATTCCGGCAGTCCGCACGTCAGATCGGACGGTTTCGTCGTACATGTGTTTCGCGCTTTAACCCCCGCTCTGGCGAAAGGCAACTGCGAAGCCTCGAGCTCGAGTGGGTCGGCAAGGTGGGACGTTACCGTGAGCGGTCAGCGTCGCACCCGCGCACAAAGGAACAACCTAAATGAGTCGTTGTGACCTTGACTGTACTGTTGCTTTTTCTTATTTTGTGTTTCTTTTGTTCTTTTTACGAACCATGCTCTCCGGCTGCTTTTTTAAACCCGAAAGTGCTAGAAAAATCGTTGCGGGTAGGCACTTTAAACGTGCGGGGTTTGTGTTCACGACGTCGGCAATGCCAACTGAGCCGCCTCTTTATTGATCACGATCTCGATATCGTGGCGGTTCAGGAGTCAAAGATGGAGGGTGAGAGCCGGACGGAGAGCATGGTGCGGCTGTTCGAGTCCCGGTATGATGCCTGCGTAAGCCACGCCGTTGGAATTTCCGGCGGGTGTCTTTTGTTTTTGCTAAAGCTTTTGTTCACTGTGGAAAAGGTAGTTAGTGACGAGTCGGGACGCTTTGTTTTTTGTGATTTTTCTGCGTCTAATCTCCATTTTGGTGTTTTGTGCATTTACGCTCCTAATAGAGTAGATGAACGCGTATTTTTTTTTTTTTTTTGAGTTCCTTGATAGGTATGTTCGGACCGATCGGAGCGTTATCTTGATGGGTGACTTTAATTGTGTGTGCGCGCCCCGCGACAGATCGAATAGTGGTAGATTTAGAGATGATAGTGCTTTACTTCTGGGGGGAATAGTTCAAAGTTACGGTCTGGAGGACGTTGCAAACTGCGTGCCAAGTGGGGGGGCTGTACTGTTCACTCACTTTCAGGGGGCAAGTCACGCGCGCCTCGATAGGGTGTACGTTTCCGCCGATCTGCTAAGAGCGTGTAGAAAATTTGCTGTAGACCATGTGTCTTTTAGCGACCACTGCCTTGTTTCGTTTTCACTGTGCTCATCCATAGAGACACAAAAAAAGTTTAGTTGGGATCTTTGGAAATGCAACACCAAGCTCCTTGGGGACGAATACTTCGTTAGTTCTATAGGCCAAACCTTAGAAGAGTTGGCGAGGGCGGGAGGGAACGATTTTGGGGTAAAGTGGGAGCTTTTTTAAAGAAACTGTGAAAATGAGGGCTATAGAACGCTCAAGTGTTTTGAAATATGAACAGGAAAAGGTAAAGCGCGAATTAAACGACCTACTGAAGGAGTTGTTACGCGAAGAATGTGTGTCCCTGGGCTTTTTACTCACGATATTATAAGCCTTAAGAAGCGTCTGGAAGCATTAGATACTGAGCAGTATCAGGGAGCTGTCGTAAGGGCGCGTTTGAAAAGCCTATATGAGGGGGAGATGCCCACTAAAAGAGCTGTCGGCATAGAAAAAAGATATGCTGTAAAAAATGAAATCAGCGAAATTTTTTATCGGGGAATGTTGACTAACGATAAACAGAGTATTCAGAAAGCTTTTGTTAATCATTACAAAGAGCTCTTCAGTTATCGCCCTGCCAAGTGTGGTGATTTCCGGAATTTCTTTTTACCGCTTATGCCGAAAGTGGTTGATGACGTCAAGGAAAAACTAGAACTACCTATTATGTTAAGTGCAATTGAAAAGTCAATAGATGATTTGAAGATCGGAAAATCGCCTGGGCCTGATGGTTTGGGAGCCGAATTTTGTAAAACATTCAAGGACCAAGTGGCTCCTTTCTTGCATTGTGTGATTGCCGAGGCGTACCGACTTAAAGTTTTACCCCCGTCATTTTTGTTAACCCACATGCACCGTTCTAATTCCAAAGAGCGAGAATCAAGTAAAGCTCCGCTCGGTCGGAGCCTACCGCCCGATTACCTTGACAAATGTTGACTATAAGATCTTTATGAAAGTTCTGGCGGAGCGACTACAGGGAGTGATAAACCTTATAGTCGGCCCTCACCAGACGTGTGGCATCAAGGGGAGAACTATAGTTACCAATGTGCATATTGTGCGAAATATTTTAGAGTGTTGCGATGCTTTCCAACAAAAGGTAGCGGTACTTCAAGTAGACCTTGAGAAAGCTTTCGACCGTGTGTCTCACGAAATTATTTTTTTCTATTTTAGAACATGTTAACTTAGGCTCCGTAGTGTGTGATGGGTTACGCATGGCTTACCACAACTGTGCCACCAGCCTCGTGGTGAATAAGAGTGTGAGTGAGCGCATCCCCCTTTTTTCTTCCGTACGACAGGGATGCCCACTTTCGCCCCTACTTTTTTGCATTTTCTTTGAGCCCTTCTGCCTTAGTGTGATCCGTAGTGGGGAAATACGCGGATTCAACTTACAAGCCACTGAGGTTCGCAGTTTGGCCTACGCCGACGATGTAGCTACTTTTTGTGCGAATCAAGAAAGTGTAAAGAAAGCCATAGACCTAACAGGGAAGTTCTGCGAGCAGACGGGTAGTGCTGTGAATTGGCAAAAGTGTCTGGGCTTTTGGCACGGTGACTGGCCCTCGAAACCCATTATTTTTGAGGGTGTGACGTGGTCATCCACGCCGACGCGTTATCTTGGAGTCCCGATGGAGCAGTACAGTGACAACACAGAATTTTGGTGCGAACAGAGTCAAGCCTTACGCGAAAAGGCAGATGAATGGGGGAGTAAGTGCTTTTCAATTTTTGCGCGTGCCTCAGTTTGTAATATTTTTTTTTGTCGCTAATATCTGGTATTGGTTACAGGTGTTGCACTGTTCGCGAGTCAACATTCAGCGATTGCATCGTGTTTTAGCGGTTTTTATTTGGGGCTCGCGTTGGGAGCGCCTGAGTCGAACCAACCTTTTTTTGCGTGTGAAAAATGGTGGTCTTGGTTTGTCGCATCTCTTTGTCAAGCAACTGGTGAATAGGTTTATTTTTCTAAGGGACCAAAAGGACAGCTTTTTACGCACGGTCATTCAGGTGCGGCTGCGCAGTGCGCTGCCCGAGTTTATTGTCTCGACAGACGTAGACCTGAGCCCCGATGTGCGAGGTTATTTGAAAGAGGTTGTTTCCTCCTACCGGTTTCTAGTGGCTCGTTTTTCACTTGAATATCTGTCCAGTGTGTCGCCTAAACGGCTGACCAAAGACCTCATTGTTTCTCTCCTTCCCATTCCGCTGTACCGTTCGGTGTTCAGCGCGGGAAAGGGGCAGGATGTTTTAAAATGTGTCAAGCGAATGTTGGTCCTCGCTTACACCAAAACTTTCTTCTTTAAGCTGCATAGTGAAACCCTGCCGGTTAAAGTGTGGCTGGAAGGGAAAGGTATCTCTGTAGTTTGGTCAGTGAACTGTCTTTTGTGTAAACAGCCGGAAACGCTAGAGCATGCGTTCCTCAACTGCTGGGACGCAGTGTTTCTATGAGATGTCCTTCAAAGAACTTTGAAAAAAGACATTCCGTTCACGCCTCATGGGATCCGCTATCTTTGTGTCGAGGGAGGGAATAATCTTGTGCCATATGACATCATCATGCTTGTCGGCCTACGTAGTTTGTGGCGATGTCGAATGGCGGTGAGGCACGCAGACGTCGACGTGCGTCCTGCGGTTAAGTATTTTGTTGAAACAATCTGTTACCTAAAGGAAGTATTTAAAATGCAGCAGCCTCCTCCTGACTATTTGCCGCTTCTTGAGGAGCTGGCGAACCTCAAGGATCCATAACTGTCTGGACAAGTTTGGGTATGTCATTCCTCTGTTCTTGTTGATGTTCTCTTGTATACATTAGCCATTGTGGCTTTGGTTTGTTCTTAACGTCATAGCCTCTGTAACCTTTCCCGTGTGCCAAAGTCAGGTAATAAAGAAAAAAAAAATGTGCTCGTAGCTCAGGGGGTAGAGTGTCGGGCCTATGTGCACGAAGTAGCGAGTTCGATTCCCAGCCGGCCGCGGAGCCTTTTTTATCGAATAAAAGGGGCATTTACCGCGCCGCGATTCAAATTCAAAACACGTGACCGTTATGTGACCGCAGCGCAGCGCCCTCTTTCGGATGAAGCACGAACCCTGTATGACATCACGTGAGCGCCCTCTGTCGGATGCAGCACGAACCCTGTGACATCACACGTGAGACGCCCTGAGCGCCACAATTGAAGTCCTATTCGCGTCTCCAGCTCGACGCTCCCCCTCCCGCGGCGGAAAGGGCAGCGCTCTAGTGAGGGTCCCCCGATTCTCCTGCTCAGCGCGCATGGCGGAGCTGCTCGCGATCATGGCTCGCAAAATGTCGTTTCCGAATGCAAACAACATAGTGCTGTTTCAACATAGTGCTGCAGCCGGTATAGGATTGTGCCTTTCTGGAGAGTTTTAGTATTGCGCATAGAAGCAAACGCAAGCGGTGTGCGTTTGCGTTAGAGTTGCGTGCCCCACGTTGTGCGTGCGCCTCATCGCCATGCGCCATCCAAGACCGCAATTTCGGGCTCCGCGTACGCGCAGTGTGGAACGCGCAAAGCTAACGCAAACACACAGGGCTTGAGTCCGCTCGTATACGCAATATTAAAACTCACTACTGTTTCACCGGCTTCCAACGCCAACGAAACGTGCTGCAGTGATCAGATGTGCAAGCAGGTAGGCGTTCCTTCGAACTGGAAAGACGGCGAGCAAATACTGGCGAGCAAATAAATTGATTTTATGAAAAAACTAGTAATTAAAAAAAGGCTTTTTTTTTACTTTTGGGCATTTGGTCTGGAAGTATATTGGCGGCGACTTTTTGGACGTTTCGCCGATTGTCAAAAGTCGCGACTTTGATAGCACATTATACTTTACCCACAATTAATGTAATTTTACATGTATTTCTCACATTCGCTAGAATGTTTTAATTGATTTTAGACTATATTTATTTTATTTGCAATTAAAATGCAGCAATTGAAACCAGTAATGATAATTAGCACAGTTTTCATTGTCATATTTCTTCGCGCGTTTAAAATTAGATGATAAGCAACAAATTATATTAGAGCTTGAATAATCACTTATTCAAATATGCGAATTTTAATATTATTATTATAATAGCAATCGCGGCAATGTAGGCATCTACTTAACGCCAAGATCACGAGAATACTCTATTTTACCATAATAGTCAATCCAGAAACGTATAATTCTGTTTTCTTTTCAGCATATGAAAAACTCTTACCTACACTGTTAGCGAAAATGTAATATTTCGCCTGTTTACACCCCATTTTCACTCGTTAGCATATTTTCACACGCTCTGCTAGTGATAAATCGTCAAAAAATTACTTGGGGTAGTAAAAATTGGTGTTTCGGTTTCGGTTTACACGACTAGGCGTGTAAGCAACACTGAAAACACCCCAGCCCAACACCCCAAAACGTCGAGCGCCATGTTGCTTCTGCCTTGAAGCGGTACGGCGGACGTAGCAGCCGAAGGTGAGTGTTTGATTTTTTTTATCAAGTTTGTATAGAATGTAGCACGTCTCAGATTTTTATTACATGACATTCAAGAACGTTAGATTTGCTTTGAGCAAGCCGGCTCAGGCGTTAAGCCCGATTCACACAACTGGCGTTTAGCCACCCCGTCGATTGGAAACGACTCGACTGCTCGCCGGTTCTTTTGCGCGAGCTTTCGCTCGGGCGCTGTGAACCCTATGAACTGTGGTGCTCAAAGCTAGCACATTTAGGCACGGCTAGCGTCCCGGTGGAAGCTGCAGAGAGCGGAAACCGAAGACACCGTCGCATAAGAGTGGCGAAGCCGCGATCCTGCGCTGATCGTTGTCCCGCCGCTCTCTCTCCGGCAATATCGACACTTCGCTGCTGGGTGTCTCGTATTTCGACGTTTTAGAGAAACTTGGCATTGGCAAGCGCGAGGAGTCTCTATATCGTTTTCTCCGTCGCCTGCGTGGAGGAAACACGGTGGCGATAGAAACATATGCTCATGCAGTCAGTCAACTTGGACAATCCCCCTGTTCCCTCAATCCTATCGCATTCTTTGACTGCGTTTGTGACAACAACGTTTCCCCAGTGTGAAAGCTTTCAGTCACAACGGGCTACAAACTGGGTTGTGCATTGCATGTAGCCCTGAGGGAATTCTTCGCCGGAGACACCAGCACATTAGTTTCATTGGTAAGGTGACCGGCCACTAACGTGTTTGGCAAATGAAGCGATCACGGGTAAGTAGAAATGCAAACAATGTTGAATGAATATTAAGGTGGTTGTAGCCAGAGCCTGCCAGTTGAAATCAACCTTTAACAATATAGTCTGCGGTAACTTCTTTTTGCACTTAGGATTGCAATTTTAAACACAAAGCCACTCCACATAGCTGTCGAAAATCGTGTAAACAACAGCAGTCATCGTCCTGGTTCGGATGAGCGAAGCCTTAGCTTGATGAAAAGAATGGCGGTCTATACTTCTTGGTTGTTTCAATCACAACCTCGCACAGCTGAACAGACAAACAAATCAAGGAAATATATCCCGCGCTGGCTTGCAAATCACAGCACACAAGCAGGGTACATAGCAGAGCAGAAAACACTGGCAATGAGCACACGGAGGCATGCAGCTTCCTTTCTTTTTCCCTCGGCGAATGATTGGTTTGCTGCAGCATTCCGTAAGCACGTCGACATTCAAAAGTCGAGCCTGATCTGTCTTGCAGTGCCTTGCGGAACGGCAAGTATCGCCCACCATTCCACAAGGCACTGCAGGACTCGCAAATGTGTGAACAGTGCTTTGCAATAAAGGCCATGATCGGGCAGCAGGTGCCCATCTAAAGACATTTAATATTGATTGGCATTGAACTGACCTTTGGGCTTCATCACGTAGCAAGCATGGGTGAGGTATAATTCAAGAACATTTAATGTTCGACGAGTTTAATACGTTGTGGTGCTTTCCCATCTGTTTCGGTGTCACGGAGTGGGGTTCAAATTAATAAAAATAATTCAATGATCCACTCTGAGAATAAACGAGAAATTACGGGAAAAGAACAAGAGAGCTAAGTTCGACCATTGACTAGCGTTAGGTCCACACCTGGTGTATAATCAGTAGAGAAAGATGATGACACAGGGAGGATAAGCAAACAAAAGATTAGATTTAATAAAGTGAAAAACTAAGCTGTACACGGCAATAGAGCACTCAACACGAACCACACTCCAGCTCAAAGCTATGGAGCCCTGCGAGCCAGAAACTAATACTAAAAAGACTCGACGCTCATAAAACCGGAATAAGCCAACAAAACAGTGACGAAAACCCGACACTAACAACGAGAGCAAACCGAGATGGAGCTCGAACGTTACCGCTACACACATGGGATAATCCCCCAAAACAGTCGCGACAGAAAGTAGCACTGTGTAAAAATCTTCCCAACATTCAACAATTCGTACTTCAGAGCCAGAGAATGCAGTAGACAAGTCCTAGAAAACCAGGCTTAGCTTTCCGGTAGGTGCCGAGTCCAGAGCAGTCCGTAGTCTGCAGTTGTCGGCCGAAGAACGGCGTCTCGAAGTCCAGCGGTCCAATTAGAGGCTTGATGAGGTCGACACCGCGCACCACACAGCCACACACGCTTCAGCACAACAAACTCAAACACTTGTCCGACAGGCAGGGCAGAAGCCAAAAATTACACGTTCCAAGACTCATCTGCAGAGAGTAACCACGTTGAGTAGCGACCCGGCCAGCTCTGGGGTTGGACTACCTTCTTTGTTCCCGAACCCCCTTTTATAGGCTCGTCTACCGACCAACCTCCCGTTTCCCCGCCTTTCGGGTCAGTCAACTTTCAAGAAAAACAAAGCTACACAGCAACGACCCAAATGGCAAAACCTATTACATTTTTCAGAAAACCAAACATATGTGCCCATCCATTCCCCCGTACAAGTCTAAAAACATCAATTATCGCCAATACATAGAACACGACAGGCGGCAGACTGAGCAAAGCCGCTGCCTTCAAAAAGCGTGCTAGCCAGCGTAAACATCTTTGTATCCCGGCGGCGCCCCTGCATGTCAAATCGGCACCGTACGCGAGCCAGCATATGCACCCCTCCGTCCGCGAGGTCAAAGCCACAAACTGTGACTTGGGATGATCTACGTCGCCTGTTAACAAAAACCCATTCCGCAAACGAGCAAATTCGTTGGGGAATTAGAAAGGAACTACGACGGGACGAACTGAGATTAAAAGTGGCACCACACTCCCCCTTTTTGACCGTACCAACACTTAAAGTGTTCCAAAAAAAAGATCATAAAAGTATTTAAAAAAATGAAGAGAAGCCTGAATTTGTGACACCCGATTTCTCCATCCTGTGTTTTTTTTGTGCTTTTTCTATTACGAAGCGAGACATTATTCCAGTCGTAGGCACCAGATGTAATTCCTGTCTGCGATCATAAGATGATCGGATCCTCACTGCCGGCAGCTAAGTGTCAATTACATCCGGCTTGTGCATACAGTGCAACATCTTTTGCTATTCAGCCGATCATCACTTTACAGCCTGGGTATCTGTTCTTGTAAACGACAGTAGTGCTACATGTTAAACGGCTCTAAAGCGATAGAGCAAACTCACATCTCATTATCTTTTAGCTGAATAAACTGTTTGTTTGGTTATGCTTGTTATCCAATTTTTGTTTTAAATTTAATTTTCTCATATAAACACCTTACATTATAGAAAAAAAATCTTTTTTATAGTACGGAGGTGTCCATATTAAGATGACATGACTGTATCATCTTTGAAACTAGTTTGCCACAGCCAGTGTTATAATATGTATTGATTTTTTATGCAGTGCCTGCCTTTCCTTGCCCCTTGTGAGGACGACTGAGAAAGCGACTTTGCGCCACAACGACGGATGGCAAGTGTCCCAAGTGTCGTCACCTATAGTGGTCATGTGCTATATGTTCGCAGCATTGTAAGCCGACCGTGGAGCACTTTCAAAAGGGAACTTTCGCCATGTGCACAGTATGGCCGTGTACAATACGGGGCACGTACAGTCAGAAGAATTATGAGAGGGAACATGCGGGCGCGTGTCACTTGGTACAGGCAGAGCAGCCTAGCAAGTGTCATGCTTGTGCACTGAGGGGCCCTGGTTTGAAGAGCCGAGGCAGAAGCTTCAGCGGCGGTGTCACCGCCCTGGCGGCTTGTCGCCGAAGCAGAAATGGGGTTAGCTAGGTTTGCTCGTGGCTGGCTTTGTGTAGTGTGTGTAGACCGGGAACGTAGGCTTATGAACTTCGGCAACAAGAATACTACACGGCTTTGGTGTTTTGGTACGAGCAACAAACGTGACACTATCTGCTACGACTAGCTACGACCACCCACCGCAGCGGTGAAGGCATCCAAGAAGCAGAACCTGTGTATTACGCCGTTGCCGTAACCCAACAGTGCTCATTTGTCATGGAGGGCTTTCCGCCCAGAGACTTTGCTCGTCACTGAGTGTTATTTCCCGTGTTTCTCTTTGTGTGTGCAGTGGCTGGACGGGCCTCATACAGCAGGTCTTCAGTCTCAAAGGTGACTAAAAGTTGAGGGTGGATGGACTTGCAGCAATCCCCTCGGTTGGTGCTTGTGACAGAACCTTTGTACGGCATCATCGGGAGGATGCTGTTGTGAGTTAGCAAGTTGTCCAATTGTATGTTCATTATGCTAATATTTGAAAAAGCTTGTTTAAAAGGATGCTGGACCAAAATTTGGATTTCATAAAATAAGGCCGCGGAAGCTTTGAATGGGAGCTCTACAAACTCCGAAACATCACTCATACATTAATATCTCAAACGGATGGCCGTATTCTTGGAAAGGAAAGGGCACAATCAAACAAGAAATGTGACATCATACTTCTCCTGGTACACTTTAGAATGAGGGGAAGCGGCCTCGCTTCTCTCATTCCCGCTTCGGTTCACCTGCTTAAGGGGATGAAGCCTAGAGGAGAGGGAATGAGAATCGCGACATCACATGTCTCGTCGGCCTTGTTGAATCCCACATGTTTCCAAAAATACGGCCATCCGTTAGAAATAATGCTCTATGTGTGATGTTTTGGGGGTTTTGCAGCGTCCCGCCTACCGCCCCAGTGTTGTTTTGCAAGCTTCGAATTTCGGTTAAGCATACCTTTTAATATGAATAATTGTATCATCAGAATGTTAGAACATGTCAGTTCTGCACAGCTACTCTCAAACATTTTCGAGTGGTCTCGCCTGCCAGATTCAAAGAGGAAGGGGGGGGGGGGGGGGGGGGGGCAACACATACATGTTTTTATGTCTACAGCACAAATAGTTCCTATCATGCACTCTAAATAGCTGTCAATCGACAGAATGGGTAAAAGAGTCAGCACAAACAAGTCCAACTACCAACAATGCTGTCCATGGCGAATCTTGGACACCATGTCTTACGTTATGTGGCCTCGGCGGTCTTTCTATAGTTCTTTTCATTGTTGCCGGTAGAGCGTGCAGCTACCGATAGGGGGGGTTGCGAGGACGTCAACTTTGAGATGCAGTTTCCTCACATAATGTTTGCACTTTGGGAAGTTTCTACACATATACCTTGAAGTCGCTATTGTACGGATGAAACAACTTTGTAAGAGTGTCTATGAAAACTTGGGCAGGGTTCTCTTTAACGTGCCTGACTTACAACAAGGCTGTCCAGCTTGAGAAATTTCACTGGTGGGAAGCTTATTTTCATATAAGAATGGTGTACTTTTTCACAGCGCTGTATGTATCCAACAGAAACTCCAGATGTGTTCAATGAAAGTAGCCTTTGCTAATATTGTGTTTTCTGTGTATCTGATGCACTAGGTTGTATTTGTTTTGAACGCTTGCTACGTTTAGGCTATAAAACATAGTCTAAATTTTATGCCGACAAGCTTATTGAAAAAGAAGTGTTCGGTCTGAATAAAAAATTCCAGAAATTACACTAAAATAAATTGCTACTTGGGGTAGCAAAAATGGTGTTTTACAGTCGACTCTCATTATTTCAAACTCCAGGGCCCGTTTGCTCGAAGCGCTAACCGCGGCTGAAGTTAGCCGCAGTACCTAGGAGAGGGATTTTCAAATCACGTGACTGGCTCGGTAGGGATGCGGGGAAGCGTGGCGGTGCCCCGGTGAGTGAGTGCCGCACGCTTTGGAACTAATATGTCGTTGTAGCTGCAATACCGGGCGCGTTAGTCAGCAACGAATGGTGCAGGAGGCTTTCGCTTTGCCTTACCTCACTTCATCACAAAGCATGAGCAAGGCTCTTGCCGCATTTTTAGATAGTCTTTCGACTCTGGCCATTCCTAAGCCTAAATGAATGTGGTAATTGTCGGCTTAGCAACATCTTTGGATTGCACACAAAAGCAAACAGCATCCCTATACGCTTCGCAAGTGGGCTCATTTTCGTCTTCTGCGCATGAGAAAGGAAGTAGCGGTGACGTCAGAACGCCGAGCCCTGATTGGCTGATCGCGACCCCCTATCTCAGCGTCGTCTGCTCCTTTGCAACGTCGTCTGCTTGCAACGTCGTCTGCTCGCAACATCGTCTGCGTCTCTCTTACCTTTCCTGTGACTTTCGGAGCGAACTCGACTTCGCCTTTAAAGGAGGGCAGACGAAATAACTCGAGCGGTACGTTGTTTTTGTCTAACAACTAGCAGACGCGCATCAAGGAGGGAAGTCAAAAGACTCACTTGCGAGGTGTCCCGGGGCGCCGAGGTTTGTTTGCTTAGAACCGAGAGTGAGCGTGTTAGTGTCCGTAAGTTCCCTCTCAAATACTTTTTCCCTCCATTCCTGTGCGGCGACACCCCTCACTCTTTGACGGCGCCGGCGGGCTGGCGCAGTTAACGTCGCCTGCTTTACGTGTGCTAGTCAAAACGATGGCTGCTTTACCTTTCCTGCGTCTGTCGGAGATTCACCGCTTTTTCACCGGCGAGAGTCACCGTTGCCTCGGGAAACAAGGAGATAACAAGAGGAAGAAATTGACCTCTTAATCTAAAATTGAGGTCAGCGATCAAAGTATAATACGGGAAGGGTTCACAAGGGTCGCGCGGGCATATTCCATTCAGCACGTCAGCCGGTCGTGGGCAGTCGGTCGCCGAGTCGCGGAGTGCCTGCTAGGCCTAACTGCCCAGCTCGTTTGGTCGCGTTCGGTGGAATCGTGGCCGTTGGAGCTTTTCCCCGGTGTTTGTGGATATAGCGTTCTTGTTCGTCGTGCTCTGTTTCAAGTAATTTTTACTTTTTTCTTGCTGCTTGAAGTCAGGACGCGTCAGAAGCTCACGTAGAAAAATAGACGTCCGTGTGTCGTCGCGACCGCGACGCTGTCGGCCATGCTGAGTTGATCGTAAGAAGTGCGTGAGACAGCTTCGGAGCTGTCGTAGGATTTCGCCGTAACCTGCGCAAAACGTACGAAAATTTCGTTTCGCGAATACGAATTTGTTCTTAAGCTTTGTCTTACGCACATTTTTGGCGTAAGATCGTTTCGTGAATCTGGCCTCTGCACTTCCGAAACTCGCAGTAAAGGTAAGACAGACGCAGACGACGTTGCGAGCAGACGACGTTGCGAAGGAGCAGACGACGCTCAGATAGGGGGTCGCGATCAGCCAATCAGGACTCTGCGTTCTGACGTCACCGCTACCCCCTGCGCAAGAAGCAGACGAACTTGCCCTCCGCATAGACCTTTTTCTAAATTACCCAAGCATCGAGAAGAACGCTGGAAGTATAATTCTGCGGTCTGCGCGCACTGGCCTTCCTCTTATAAAAGATTCGAAGTAAATAATCATAATAAACATTTGACCAACGCACGTGCAAGACAAAATTTGTTTTAGACTTTTTGCTTTAGAACAGTTACTACTTCAGACGCCAGCACGTGCAACGCGTGTAACCACTTGTAGCATGCACCTCGGTGCTTGGGAAATTTAGAGAAAGGTCTAATATGGTCCATTGGGACGCTGTCTGCTTTTGTGTGCTATTAATACCCGGCCGATTGAGTCAAGGCAATCCACTTTCCAAAGACATTGCCATGCTAACATTTATCGCGTTCATTTAGGCTTAGGAATGGCCAGAATCGAAAGACTATCTAAAAAATGCGGCGAGGTCATATGCTCATGCTTTGCGATTTAAATGAGGTAAGGCAAAGCGAAAGCCTCTGGCACCATTCATTGCTGACTAACGCGCCCAATATTGCAGCTACAACGACATAGTTTCAAAGCGAGCGGCGCTCACTCACCGGGGCACCGCCATGTTTCCCTGCATTCCTGCCGAGCCAGTCACGTGATTCAAAATCCCTCTCCTAGGTACTGCGGTTAACTTTAGCCGCGGTTAGCGCTTGAGCAAACGGGCCCTGGAAGCCACACACTTTAGTTTGAAATATCAGAAGATTGAATTATCAAAATTCATCTAAATATTGTCACGAATAAAAACATACTTCTTTATTAAACTTAAAATCAGTGTGTAATGCGCCGAACTTGTGCTGAGAAACATAAATTAACAAAGACTTTTGATGGTGTCGAAAGGACAACTGCCTCACGCAGCCAAGCGAAGGTACTTTTGTAAGCGCGTGGGTATCTAGAAGTTTCTGAGCTCGAACAAAAAAAATTTAGAGTCGTCTCATCATTCCAGTCACGCAAACAATAGAAAGAAGGACATGCGCTGGCGGGGTCAGCGGCATGTGAGTCGATCACGCTGCTGACTCGGCTATTTGCACGTGGCATTACTCCCCTCTTGTGAAAGACTCATCGTCTTTATGCAACACAAAATTAAATTAACAGCTTAAACAAGACTAGGTCAAAATAGAGTCTCGTAAATAGCAGATTTTCACAGTCCTACCGAGCATACCTAGTTCAGTTGAGTCGGAAGACGTGAATCGCCTACGGGTCGCAGAGGGCAGCGTGACAATGTTGATGTGCCATTGGCCAACGACTTACAACTTAGGTCTCATGTAGCGAATAACCTTGAGGTCGAAGCACCACTTTAACAGTTCCTTGCTGCGACGATGAATTGGTGTTTAGATTCACAGTGGGTAGCCAGGCTGAAACTGGGCGTCGTGGTGACAAAGATTGTAGCAGTCATCGTCAGAAAGTTGTGGCTTGCATCAAAATGCGACCAAGCTGGCAAACTTCCTCCGTTCGTTGAGTGACATACCAGGCGTCGTCGTCCTGTTCGTCTTCGTGACAGATACCACACTTGCCGTAGGTATTGTCATCGGGTTCATCATCAAGGTCGCCGTCAAGTTTGTAGTCGTGGTTGTCGTTAAAAGGCAACTCCGGACCATACTTTCAATTTTGGGATTATGACTGTTTTTAGCGCAGTCAGCGCCCCTGAATTGCAAGGTGTAATTTTTTCCTCGTTATTGTGCGTAGTTTAAAAGATATGGACGCCTCAAAGTTTTGTTTGGGGCACGGCCAACAAAACCGAAACTAGCCGCTCGAGGCCCTGTCAGCACTAGAAATCAGCCGCTATGTGAACGTGACGTCAGGATCGTTCTCGTTCAACGAGTATGCAGGTTGATCAGCAGCTACTTCTGTTGCGCAAGCCGTCTAAAGGTAGGAGGTAAGCTGATTTTATTTTAATTCTGTATATGTGGTAGTTATCCAGCACATGTAGGAAGAGTTAGTGCGTATACCCAAAAGCTAGTGACTGGAAAACCCGTAAACTCGTACAGTGCCGTACTCGGCGGCCGCTGCCGCCGTGCGTGTGCCATGCCGTACTTGTCGCTAGTATACCCAAAAGGTAGCGACTGGAAAACGAGTGAACCCGTTCAGTACCGTACTCAGCGGCTGTCGCCGTGTGTGCAGTCTTCTGTACTCTGTCGCTAGGCCTAAATTGTCATCGGGGCTCCGTGGATGGAGCGGCGTTGCTCTACGACGCGCTGCCAGTGAAGTACAGTACTGGGGGCCCTCTCGCTTTCGCGCTGCGGGTCAGTAACAGACACGAAGCTTTGAGGCTTTCCGGCACGGGCTGCTGCGTTAGGGCTGTACATGTCTGTTTTTGCATTCTTTTTTCCTTGGGCGCGTAAAAGCCAAAGTCCACTCGTCGAACCGCGTTTACCCACACCTTCTTCAATTTCTGGTACGTTGGAAACTTGTGAAAAAGCACCTCTGGGTTGTTTGAGCAGCCCACAGCACTACAAGTTCTACTCGGCATCCTTCGAGGAACAGCTGGGCAGTCTTGGGCGCTACGAGTTGCTCGCTAAAACCAGTCTTTGAGTCCTCACAAGCAAATAAACAAAAGGCTATACCGAAGCTACACGGGCTACAGATAAAAGCAATGGCTAAACATGACAATCACAAGTCCAAATAGCGGTGGTAGCGGCTCAAAGAAGCGCACTCCGCGTAACGCTTGGAGGAAAAAAAGAATGATACTGACGTCACGGCCCAATGTTGCTTTAGTGATCGGCAACCCGCTAGCCGACCGCTAAGGTGCAGCGGCTCGCGGCGGGTCACATTTTTATTATCGGCATTAGTTGAGAATGCGGCATCCCACGGACGTAATATTTTGGCTGGGGTCGTATTTTGTGTCACTACAGCGATACCAGTAATTTCTTTAATTTCGAGTTTTGGCCGGAGTTGCCCTTTAAAGTCATCGTCCGGATTGTCCTTGGATAACTGTCAAAGCCGTAGTCGGGATCGTCTTCCATGAAATTGTTTGAGTCTTCGCCTGGGTCATCATCAGTGTCGCCATCAGTCTCGTCACCACGGTTGAAGACTGTTTGTCATCGAGGCCGTTGTCAGGTTGGTTGTTGACATTGTAGCCGGGTTTGGTCTTTGGAGTTGTCGTCCGTTTCATCATCAGCGTAGAAGTCGTCATGATGTTTTCGTCTAAGTGTGGTAGCCAGGGTCTTTGTCAAGTTCATTGTCCGGGTCGCTTCCGAGGCCATAGTTGAGGTCGTCGTTGGTGTCAGAGTTGGAGTCGTCCTCGGATGATTTCAAGGACGTCGCCTTCATGATTGTCGTCTTCAGAGTTATCGTGTTCACAGATGGAACGCTTTATGGGCATAGACTGCGTTACCCTGCACATCCACCAATATGTTATGAACAAAAACAAACTTGATTAATAAAACTTCAGATCAATGTTAAATGCAGCGAACTTGTGCCGAGAAACATAAAGTAACAAAGACCGCACATACTTTGACAGCGACAAAAGGACGAGTGACTCGAGCAGCCATGCGAAGCTCTTTTTGTAAGCCTGTAGGTATCTAGAAGGTTCCGAGCTCGAACAAACAAGATTCTTGAGTCATCTCAAACATTCTAGGTGTGCAAACAAACAAAAGATTCCCCATTCCACCCAACTCCATTGCAGAGAATTGGAATTTTCTAATACTAATTCCATTCCTTTGAACTCCTGGAAAGGAAAAACTGGGCCCATTCCTACTCCTGGAATGGCTGAACTGCTGCATTCCATTCCTCTCAATCCCTCCCAATTGTGAAAACGGCACTTGACAGCTAGTACTAAGTTACCGGAAAATAACGTCGGCGTAAAGCTGGCGTCGTGAAATGCGTAGACAACTGCAAAATTCAAAACCCTACCCGCAATCATTGATTTTACTAAGTCGAGCTTTGGTCGCACATAGCACTAGTGGCAATTGGTATGGGGGCACTGCAGATATTGATCGCACCACCAGGTGTAAAAGCCTCGTAACAGAGAGGAAAACTAGGTCGCCCATCTTTTCCACAAAAGAACCGTATATGTCCTCCACTTTTACGAGATACATAATAAGTGAGGAGTCGCGTGTATTAACGAAGTGCGGGCGGTGTGACATTGTCCCTGCCTGGTGGCCTGCAATTGGTGCTGTAATCACACATGGTCCCAACAGCCTTATGGTTGCATCTCGCAGCACCAGGAACGACGCTTTGGCTGTGTTCCAAATCTTACCCAAATAGATCCGAGTTACTCCGGTGGGTCGTGTCACGTGACAACACAGATTGAAAAGTGCTGCGCACGGGTAGTTTTTGGAACGCTGAGGTGCAAAACCCTTACCCTGGATTAAGATCGAGTAAATTGCCCTTGTCAGCCTACAACTCTACAGTTTGGGTTGCTTCACTGGGGTTGCCACTTTCATCCTCGAAAGAACATAAGCAGTCTGATAACCAAACCGTCAGTTACCTAAGTGCAATAATGCCGTTTCGAAAGCCCCTTTGACGGCATCTAAGCAGCTCGCATTAGAACAAAGCCTATTCCATTCCTACTCTATTCTGGGCAAAATGTAACTACTAATTTTATTCCCATTCCATTCCAGTGCTGCCACCATTTTATTTGCATTCGATTCCAGGGTTGTGGAAGTGCGGAATCGTTCCAACTCTGGAGTGGCAACTCCTCAACACTGGTGTTAGTCACCAAGGCACCCAGTTCAGTGTGAATGCTGTCCTCACAGCCCATCCAAAGCTGTTATTACTGTAACAAACTCCAGTACGACGAAGTAGTTGAATTCGGAAGCCTGTTGTGCAGATTTGTACCTTGCATTGTTTCCGGTATTTTTTATTTCTTTTGTATTTTATAATGGACAACAACCGTTGTAATCTGGGTATTGTTGCCAAACCTGAAGGTTTTATCATCGCTGCACTTTTAAATAAATACATGTATGCCACAGCCGCAGCTCAGCGATGAGCACTTACACTGCGACTTAGGTGTTTCGTAAGTATTCATTTTGATTGCGCGATAATGATGCTTGTCTTCTGTTAGAATTAAAAAAAACCAAAACAATATTCAACATGATGAACAATTTTGGACACCCGCGGCATGTGTGATCTGAGCATTTGTTCTTTTCATCTGAAGTGTGTCTCTTGCTTACTAGCTACCTATAGAGTATAGGATGTTGTGGACGGAAAAGATGCTGCGACCGACTCCGAGCAATAAAAACATTCTGTTTATTCTCATGTCGTTGAGCTCGTGGTGACGAGTATGAGTAGCACTGTCATCTTTGGCGATGCCAAGGCTGAACCGATAGACTGCCGCAGAGCTATCGCCCTCAGCTCTGCACTGTGAGGAATGGCACGATTTTGTTGAAGTGATTGCGGCTCCAGAGAGGTGTCGTTGCTGTTGACATGTACCGCTAGCAGGATGACATACTAGAGAGCAGGAAAGAGAGCGTTTGGAAGCCGTGCATGGTAGTTGACGCCGAGCTCAGGAAATGAGGCAGCAGACGGGGGAAATCGACCCTGTCGTCCTTTTAGTCCGGCTCGATCAGTTTGGAGTGTACAGCCTCGGACTGAAAGGGGTATGCCGGCCGACTGCGGGGCCGATGCAACATCCCCCAAGATGAGGAACCGAACTGAGAGCGAATGCCTGACATGGCAACGATGAGGAGACCCTGGTCGGCTAGCAACATGCCTTGTGAACAGTGTGAAGATGTCGATGAATATTCACTTGCCAAGCCGGTGGGGCAAGCAAGGTGGTCGCAGCCCATTGCTGGGAGATGCCGGTGCTAGATGCGACAGAGCAGAGGTGGTTGCGGAGGCGCTGCAGATGTGGAGGCTGAGAAAGTTGAATATGTGCCTACTGCATTTTCGTCCAAAAAGGCAGAGCCATTGCCGTGCCCTTGGCCACGAAGAACATTCCCCTGGATAGCAGGTGCTCGGAGTCAATCATCATGTCCAGGTCACCAATCTGTAGCACTTTCGATCTTGAGGACGGAAGAGACGGTGCAACAGACTCTGAGTTTAACTGTGAAAACATTCTCTTTATTCTCGTACCGTCAAGCTCGTTCCGACGAGTAGCTTGCTTTTATACACTGCAGTCATTAGCATTATAGTTGATCTAAGTATTTTGCAACACTATTAATACCGCAGATTGGGCGAGTTGGTACGGCATAATTACGAACCAGCGCACAGGTAGACCAGTTACTCAAAATTCAAATACACAAAAATATACACTCGCACAGCGCTGATGTGAGTTTTTTGTGTTTGGATTTTTGGTAACTGTCTACCTGTGCGCTGGTTCGTAATATTGCAACACTGCCGTCTTTAGGCGGTGTGGAGGCTGAACCGATGGACCGCCAGAGGCCCATATCTGTATCTGTTTCATATACTGAATGCCTTTTTGCACGGCTCTGTGTTTACTTTTGTCTTCCAGATTTTTACTGCTCACTTGTTTTTTTAATTTTATTTAGAGGATACTACTGGCCATTGAAGGCCCAAGTAGGAGTGGGGTTCAACATATGCATTCACACACCTACAACAACAAACAAATAACACGACATTAAGAGGTTTACAACAACTAACCAGCAAATATACAGGATATATATACTTAAAAGGGGGGGGGGGGGGGGCGGCACAGCATGCATCAAGCAGCATGTAATTCAATCATTTGTATGTGAAATTTAAAACTCATATTTAAGATTGAACATTATCAAACAAATGTGAATTTAATTAAGCTATAAATTTTATATAGACTGTTACTTTTTATACAATTTTGTCTAAGTTTGTCAGGATACAATCTGCAAGTACGCATAAAGTAACTGGAAAGTTGAAAGAAGCAAATTAGAGATTGCAAAACCTACTTCTCAATAGATATTTTTTTCCCAAAGTATTTACGTGATAGTGCAGCTGAAATAAGGCTCCTTTTTCAGTTTTTTTTATTTAAAACACCTTAAGTTTTCTAAAAAATTTTTTCTTATTATGCTTGGAAAATTAAGTTACCGATTGTGTTCAGTTTATTCTAAACTATTTATATGAAATTCCAGAGTGCTTTTGTGCATAACAGTGGTTAGATAAGGTTTTTATAATTTCTGATAAAACAAACTGACTAGTTTCTCTTTAGTGACCGTTTCGCCAAGGTGACAGCAGAACAAGAAACGGATCCCGACGTCAAACTGCAGGAATTTGAGATATATGTTTTCTTAGCGAATGCACGCCACTGTTGTGACATATTTGAATATCCTTATCGCTTGCTTGGGCTCAGCGGCTAATGCAGGTCGGCACTAGCGTGAGTAAAGGCTGAACTGCATAAAGCGATTTAGCGAGCGACGGCGACAGCGACGAGTCAGCGACGTATTACGAAGATTTCTTACTATCGGTCGTCGCGTCACTCGGTTTTTGGACTTCTAGAAAACATCGTTCCGCTTTCATGCGGCTTGCGTCGTCGCGCGAGTGACCGAGCGTCAGCGAAGCGGGTCGCCGTCGCTGTTCTCGTCGCTCGCAAAATCGTTTACATTCGGTTTATACTTCACGCTGTCAATAATATCGACTCGAGCGCGCATAATTTCATTTCCACGGGAGCGCGTGCAAATCAAACCCTAAACCAAGACGGGGGCTGCAGCCAGCAGCTTTGAGAGCGTCATACAATGGATTATAGTTTGACAGAAGCAAGCACACACTTCGCTAGCGCATTCCAGCCTTGAGCGCTCGAACTTCCGAAAACGAAACCAGATTTTGCTACATTTTGGCTAGCTCGAAACATTTTTTTTTAAATATAGGGTGTCTTTTAGCTATAATCTAGACTAAGAGAAATGTGTAACTTCCCAAATTATATTTATGTCGCCGTACTATATAAGTAATAATTGTGTAATATCGTTACGTTCATATAAAATACGGGGGGTGTCACCGGACCTTCGGCTGAAACAAAAAGTCTGCTATATATACCGAGCGGGTTTCTATTACTATTGAGTAGGAGTGTCGGGTTGCTAGTGCCTCTGTTCGCTGTTTGTGTATGTAGATGCTTGTATGTTGATCTTGTGGTATGTGCTGTGATGTATGTGTTAGTATGCTGCCGTCCGTGTTCGAGCGTGTCACTTCCTCAAATGCCAAAATGTCCTTCATTTTTGTAGTTTTCCGCACACTCACTAGGTGGCGCAAGCAGCCGCCCAATTGTATTTTAGCTTTGTTTGTACGTAGTCCATTTATGTGTAAGGAACCACACCACATAGCTACAGTCTAGTAGAAAAGTAACCGCGTGTTTAAATGGCGCATAGCGCCGGCGTTCAGTTCGTCTTCGTTCGCTGGCTGTTTCGGTAGCCGATTCGTACCCGGAAAGCCGCAAAATTTGCGTACACACGAGATATGAGTGGATACGTCGAAACGTCGCGTACAACTTTGCTCGCGGTAAAGAGGTGAGCGGGACGTCGGTAACGCCGGTCGGGTAGGGTCGGTGTCGGAGCTATTCGTCGTCGCTCGCGGCAAACGGGCTTTTTCAATAAAGTTCATGTCTGTGGTCGCGAAACGATAACTGCTGTGGAAATTACCCGGCGTCGGTGACAATGCAACCGGCTTGAGGCCTCGGCGATCGGCTGAACCGCCACGCGAACGAGACCTGCTCGATGGGGAAGCACGCTGCTGGATGCAGTCGATGGTCGCTCCCATTGTCGCGTAATCGCCGTAATGGATACGGCGTCGGTGCTTGGGGGCGAATGCTTGCGGTAGTTCAGCACGTATGGACGATTACGAACGAACACGTGCAAACTACGCTTTCGCTGCGGCGAAAAGCCGTGTAAAGCGCTGGGCCTCGCTCGTAGAACCCGTCTTGCGTCAAAAGGCCGCCATTGTAAAAAAACACTCCTAGACGTGTGATCGCAGAACGAAGTACACGTTCCAAGATGTTCATTTTACACGAGACCTCGGGTGCAAACGAAATACACCGAGCCTCGCGTGTAAAACGAACACCATTTGGGGAGTCCGCCCTGGGACAACGGTTTACACGTCCAGGGGTGTACTTTTTCGCTGTGTGTGTAGTTATCAAGATAAACAAACAGTTAAACGCTGAATGTAATATGAAGTCCTACGCGTCACGCGGTGCTATAAAAACACACACACACACTTCAGCTGTCTGACTCGGATTTTGTCCTGGGCTGTTGCAGTGAGAGCAGCGTTTATTAGTTTATGCGTTTCGTGGACATATTGTGAAAATTGGAATTATTCTCTTATTCTTGTGCTGGGATAATTGTCATTATTTCCCATGACAATTATCTGAGCGAGAAAAAGGCAGCGAGAACGCACAGATATCAGCGCTGATTTTTTGAACAACGACGAATATCAGCCTGGATTGAACAGTATGTCACAAAATAAAGTTTCCGCGAACAACTTTTCTAAGTAAATAATTACAATGTGAGACACATCTTGAGTCATGAAAAAATCCGAAATTACGACATGTGTCGAGAAATTAAATCCGAAATAGAGGTAAGTTTCGGTTTCGCTCCAGAATTAAAACGCGCATCCTTCCGTAATTAATACGCTAAACACCGTTCTTGTTTTCGGGTTAAAGAGGTGACCTACGCTCATAAAACATTAGCTTCCTCGTATTACCAGAAATAATTTATGTCGCTCAGTGAAGCCAGCACACTAGACAGGCTCAACAGCGGCACGCATCTCTGACCCTCACTAAACCCGCCATCTTGGAAAATGAGTGGCGCCACCGATAGTTAGTTGGAGTCGCGAAGAGCGTGTGCTATCAAAACTTCCACAACATCACCGACACAATTTATCAAGAGAAGAGGTGCAAGCTCTTCGGAAGCTTCGAGAGGACAACAACATTGTGATCCTGCCAGCGGAAAAGGGAAACTCAACAGTCGTGCTAGACCGGGATGCCTACGAGCATAAGGTCCGCGATCTCCTTGACTTCTCTACGTATGAAAAACTCAAGAGGGACCCAACATCACATGTCCAGACGAAGTTGAACAAGATTCTTACGGATATTTTCAAAGGGCACCCAGATTCCAGGAGCCTTCACCTGCGCCTTGCTTGCCGGAATGGCTTTACCCCGGTTTCTACGGACTTCAAAAATGCACAAATCTGACGTCCCCCTCCGACCCATCGTGGACTTCACCACCTCTCCGCTCAAAGCATTGTCAAACTACCTTCATCACACTATCTCTCCTCTCGTTGGGAAAACCCGGACATATGTGCGCAATGCCAGCGACTTCGTGGAGCAGATTTCGCATTTAAAGACAAACGCTGAGGAGATTCTGGTATCTGTTGACGTGATATCCCTGTTCACAAGCGTTCCGGTCTCCTTAGCAGTCATGACTGCCAGAAACACCCTGGAGAAAGACAGCGATTTGAGCAACAGGACGAAGCTCATCAAGGACGAACTTTGCCACCTCCTCGAATTCTGCCTGAGTAACACTTATTTCAGCTTCAAAGGAGAGTACTTTAAGCAGACCAGTGGAACCACAATGGGGGCCTCCATCTCTGTCGCCACGGCAAACCTATGCATGGAAACCATAGAACAAAAGGCTCTCCAGTCCTTTGCTGAAAGCCCCAAGGTGTTTCTAAGATATGTGGACGACTGCTTCTGCGTCATGAAGAAGTCTCAAGTAGGCAACTTTTTGACACACCTCAATTCGATCGAGCCTAACATTCAATTCACCGTGGAACGGGAAAAAAACAACACCTTACCGTTTCTCGATGTGCTTGCACAAAGGCAGAAACACCATCTCCAGTTCTCCGTTTACCGGAAACCAAAGCACACTGGAAGATACTTACAATTTGACTCCAACCACCCAACGAGCCATAAAGTATCGGTGGTTAACACACTTTTATCAAGGGCAAAGAACCTTTGCTCAACTGATTCTGACTGACGAAAAGAAGAAGAAACCATCATTTGCTACCTCAAGGAGAACGGATATACGGGCAGCTTCATACACCGCATTGCCCGTCGTCAAAACCGAAGTCGGCAACACCGCCAGTCGCAGGTTGATACGAAACGCCGGCCAACCACGCGCATCAGCGTCCCATACATCGAGGGAACAAGTGAAGCGCTGGCACGGGTGCTAGCAAAGGAGGGCATTCAGGTGGCCCACAAGCCAATTTCGACCCTTGGACGCTTCATGCCACGACCAAAAGATCGACCCCCTAAAGAGAAAGCGCAAGGTGTGGTGTACGAGATTCCCTGCGCGGAGTGCCCGTCCTCGTACATCGGGGAAACAACCAACTATCATGAACGGATGCGTCAAAACAAGGCTGATGTGCGCAACTTCGATGAAGAGCGCAGCGCGGTTGCTGAACACTCCAAAAAAAATGACCACCGCATTGACTTTCTGAACACACGCTTCCTGGACATCGAAACTAATCCTCGCCGGAGGCTCTTCCTTTAATCTTGGCACATTCGGACCACGCCAACAAACATTAACAGGTCTCTTGGCGCACTGCCATCTTTGTATGTGAACGGACTCCACCAGTTGTCTTCAAAAAACGATCAAAGAGGAAGAAGATGGGACGTGCACTTTCGCCTCCGTCATAGAGGAAAAATAATATTGCGGCTCCTTTCCTCCATAGTCGCCCCTGAAGAAGAAACCGAACCGGTTTCGAAACGTTGGGCCCCTGATTTAGGGATTGGTTGGTCGTCGTATTTTAATAATCATTTCCCCAACCAGACATACTTCTGTCTAATGTGTACTTTTAATTCATCCTTATGAGTCATTTAAAATCGTGTCTGTATACGCTCCCTACACTCTTAAAAAAAAGGGTATGGATAGTCCTCCCTTAGGGGAGGAACGCTCTTGTAACCTATGTTCCTTAAGAAAGGGAGAAACTTTCGTCCCTGGAGCAGGGAAGCAACTAGTTCCTCCGTCGCCTGCATCTCATTATGGCGGCCCTGAATCGAGCAAATCGAGCTCAATAAGGCTTAACGAGGACGCCACGTCTCTTGTGCGGGGCGAGAGGAGCAGCAAATAAATGTGTAACACGAGCTTCCCGCGAACTGTGTTTACTTCCGAAGCCAGATTCCCCCCACAGGTACAGAAACTTGCGTTTCGAAAGCAGTTACTCGGTCTTCTCGTCGACAGCACTGTGATGTTAATGAAGACAATCGATACCCAGTTACTTCGCGCACTTTGCGTCTTACCTTTAGTATTCCTCGAGTCACAATTCTTTCGCCAACCGCACATCACGGAGAAATGGCAAACCAATCCGCGAAACCACCCCAAGCCGCTCTTGAAAGAACAAACTCGAAGCCGCTGTTTATCGAGTAGCGTGCAAGAAGGTTAAATCGCTTGCCACCAGATGGCAAGGTCAAGCAGAGTAATCGCAAGTTGCTAGGCTAGGCGGCGCTAGGTACCGCCCCAATTCACGTTCGACCAAAAATTATTTTTATTTTCTCAGGACACTGTTGCTCATGGGGATCCTCTACTATGTCTACTATACACACATTACGTATCGTACAAGCATCAGGTGATCATACATTGAGCATATACACATATATTGCACATGCAAACATCATTACAGCGGCACACCACACTAGCCAGAACACTAAACCCGTGCTCTGCGTTTCCGTTTTTTATACTGGTCGTTTTGAACGCACGGAACTTTTCCATGACTGAATAAGCAATAAAAAATATTACCCGCATGTTGATTTTTTTCCAGCAATGTCATACCTCCGAGAGTATTTTGAATGGCTCAGGAAATGAATCTTTTATTAAAAAGGAAATGCTCGATGACGCCGTAATTATTTGAAAGCAATAAATCAAGCCGCTCCAATGCGGTTCGAAGCCATGAGTTTCTTTCCCCGCACGGCACGTCGTAGCCTGTATTTCTATTGTAGCATTTGTTTTCCTATTTGTGCTCCTCGCGCAAAGCTGCAATTGCCTTCTTGAATTAATCTCTGTAGAGCGGATATTCACTCAGCTGTAAGTGATGCTTCACGGGCTGAGAAATCGCTTTTCGATCAACTTGATTGCAGTCAAAGCCGCGACTTGCGGCAACTGTTAAGTGTACGGAGGCACGCCGTGGCAAGCCCGAAAACTTCTAGCGCCCATCCCAGCGCGCCACTTGGAGGGCAGTTTTTCCAGGAACCGTAGTATATTTAAACAGCAAAATAAAGGGTATCTTTTTTTTTCGATTTTACCTACTATTGTTTTCTAATGCTAAAATTCCACACAGTAAATATACGTACTTTCCGTCACGATTTCGTACTGTTGTCCTTTCCCCAAAGCGCAATCGCGCTCGGGGACGAGATAACCGACAGTCACATTGGCCACTGTACGATAGGAGCTTACTGTTCAGACCAGCGTTCCAACATGACTATCCGGACGTCGATCGATTGCACCTAATCCCTTAAGTGGTATTAAACTTTTTAATATCAAGCGAAATGTCAACCTGCGACACACCGCCCCCTCCGATCCCGGCCCGACCATCGGCATCAATGCCCGACGATTTACGATCTCATCTTGTTGTTGCACCAGTGATACGCGAACACACGGTCATATCGGCGATAATTCCAGTCTTCTGTTCACAACCCACAACACTGCAATCACGATGTTGCTGCTATGTCGCTGACACGCACAAATACAGAACCACGTTGAACGCCGGTTGCACTTGGAATCGGAAAACAGAACCGAACTCAGCACGGAAGGCACCCAGGCAGACGGCAGCAAAACCTGCTTGTCTTAGACGCAGTTCCTGCGATTTCCATGACGTCGAAACGTCGACACAGTTCCGCGTGGTTTCGCCGTTTCGCTACTGTAGTTCCGTGCCGCGTGAGTTCCGCAATCTGGAGACGGCCATCTCATCCAGTGTACGTGGCGCTGCTGGCACTGCCCCGGAACTTCGCTGTTTCTAGCGGCTTCGTTTGCTCGTTTGATAAAATTAGTGATAAAAACGTCAATTCAACCGAAATGTTCTGCACGTTCAAACGAGAAGACAGAATTACAGGCGGCCTTCGCTGTCGCTGAAGCTCAATCAACTCAACAGCTATTTATTAAACAACGTGCGCGACCTGCTCGAAAAACGAAACCGAAAGAAGATGAGTCGGGAGGGCGAACTCTTTCTCCCGTCTACTTGGAAAAGGAGAAAAACGTTTCGTTCCTCCCTTTTTGTCGTGGCCCCTTGGGGGCGCGTCAGTAGAAGGGAGGAAGACGCGCCGTAGCTACTTTTTTTTCCATTTTTTCTTAGAGTGTAAGCCCACCCGAGCTTGCACTTTTTAAAGTAACCTTAAGCAGTACCCAAGTACGCCTGCACAGGCCATTCTAGGAGGAAACTTTAACAGCGGGGAGATACTGTGGCTCCAAAAATGTCTCAACGAAATAGGTGCCCAGGATTTTGTCGTTGAGCCACAAGATTTGCAAGTAGACAACCAAGGAGCTATCGCAAGCAAGTGACATCAGAGCGCAGCAAACGCATTGACCTGCGTCATTTCTTCTTAAGAGAGAAGATTGAGGAAGGAAGAATAAGACCACTGCATCTGAAGTCACAAGCAACTGTGCCGACGCCCTGACCAAGGCACACAATGGAAGGATAACCCGTGAACTTTGTGAACACTGGGGTCTTCAGATGTGTAATGGGCGTCTTCGTGGCCTGATGGACGATAAGCCTCCACACCTTATTGTGTGTCTTCGTGTGGCTGTGAGCGATTGCGAAGGCCGCTTCTACCAATTCAAAGGGGTGCGTGCGAAACGCGTGACCGCTCTCCATAGGAGAAAGACGCTTGGACGAAACTTTGCCACGCGACTCGCTCTGACGCGCTGATAAGCTCACTGGGGCCGTAGTCTTTGCCGTATGGGGGAATCGGTGGCCGAGTGGGCTAGGGCCAGTCTTGTACACGTTACCAAAAGAAAGTAATCGATTAGATTACTCGATTACTCGACAGCAAAAGTAATTGGATATTACTTAACGAAGTAATCGTTACTTTTTGGATTACTTTATTGTTTGAAGACACATCTTCAGTGGTCATAACAATGAACTACTTCCAACCTATATTTCACATTTACACAAGTATTGAAGAAGAAAAACTGGCTCCCTCTTCGTGGTCGTTGCACCTTCACAATGCGGACACAAGCATAGAATTCGTTTGAAGACGTTTAATGATTTGGGCGTTCGCCGGTGTGTCTGTGTGTGTGTGTGTGGGGGGGGGGGGGGAGTGGAGGGGGTTCTAGATCTTGGTAAGCTTGAGCAAGGGTTGTAGCTCAAAGTTTGCGTCGCTCATCTTATCATTCACATGTGGATGAGCTTGCATGTTATACAAAAGAGCAGCAGCCCCAGGATTTGAAACGGATCATGTGTAGTATCGATTAGCGGAAGAGATCGCCCCGACCACTTCTCAACTCGAAACATTGCTTGTCAAAAAGACCACGTAGGGGAAATGGGGAAATATTTCGACTGCCTTTGTTATATTTTGCATCCGCTTTAGGCATTCTTCGGTTCTGGTTCTCCTACGGGCTGCGAGTAGGTACCGTAAGCAGGTTTTCTTTATTTTGTTTTATTTCTGTTTGTGTGTGTGTGAAGGGGCTAGTTTGAACGAGGGACTCAGAAAGCTACATTCTGCTTCCTCAAACGTCGCCCTGAATGGCCTTTGTCACGCACTGTGGCTTCCCTAGTGCTTCCCACTCCCAGTCCCCCCCAGCTCGAAAAAAAAAAAAAAAAAAAGGTCATTCCACAGAAACTGTAGATAGAAAGAGATTGGCCTCGTTTCTTACAGCTCCGCAAAAAATCTTTCTTTTTTCCGTTCGAAAAAAAAAATACAGCAAATTTTATTTTTGCCATTTCATAAAAAAAAAGGCGTGTGCCGGGTAGAGGGGGAGGGGGGGGTGGGTGTCCCGTGGACAAATTGTAACGGTTACAGGTAATATATTTACTTCAAAACGTTATCAGATTACTCTTGTGATTACTGCCTAATAAAAGTAACCAACTGATTACAAAATTACTCCAAAAAGTAATCGATCACAAGTAATTTGATTACTTGTAATGCGGACGGTACAAGTCTGGCTAGCGCACAACAGCTCGGAGCACGTGGAGCGAAAGTTCGGGCTGCAGAACCCAGAATCCTGGGATCAATCCCCGCCCCTCCCCGTTTCGTTCTGGATGAGCATCGTACCGGCGTGCGGTCGCGTATCTCCACTGCGTGATACACGTCAAAGACCCTAGGCTAGCGGTTCTACTGCACTGGCTAAATTGCGCATATAAAGCTTTGAGATTCGTCGCCCGTTGAGGCAGACCAAGCTCTAGGCTGTATAAACATACGCAGAACCCAATTTTCTTTTGCCGTATTCCAAGTTATGGTGCGTTGTAGGGACCAGGTTGGTCCGGTTTTCAAAAGGCCCCTTCAGGCGTCAGTGTTCTCCTGTTTTCCGTGCGTTGCAGTTGCAGCCGTGATTTTTCGTCTTGAGCGGCCGGAATAGCTGTTCATACTAACTCTTTGGTAATGGTCGCTTATTTCGTCGGAGTTCATGAAAATGTTATGCTGTGTTTGTTGGAAGCGTTTCGACAAAGTGCTGCTCATCGGCGGTCGCGAGACTTCCGCTGAATGTGATCGAACGCCTCCAAGCTCGACATTGTGTTTGCGTTGTTTTGTGCTGCCCGAATCGGACTGTGCATCTATCACGACAGAGAGCTCCGCTTCGGCGACCGCGACAGTTCCGTTGAATGTGAGCGACCGCCTTCATCCTCGACGTTGTGTTTGTGAATTGTTCTGTGCTGCCCGAATCGGTTTATGCATCTATCACGAATTACATAAGATCGGTGTTATTTGTAAGCACTTTGCAAGCATGCTTCTGGTAGTAGTCCTGCGTGCGTCTCTATAGACCATTTTACTGTTTACAAACATGAACTGCCGATTACGCCCAAAGCAACCAGCCTGTCGAGTTTGGCATACGTCACCGGAGCTAGAAAGCATTAAAGTAGGTTTAGGCGAAGGAAAGCCTTACTAAAAGTTTGAGCGCATTTATTTTAAGCCTCTAAGAATTTCGTAGCTTTCTCACGAAAACTTAACAATAGGTCACAAATGCTCGGATTTGAGGTTTGACAGTGGTTTGTCGCGAGTTCGCTACAGAAGATGATAAGATCCACGCACGTTTTTCTGGATTGAAAAAATACAAGTGTCCACATGTTTCAATTCGTTAGCAGTGATTTCTCCGTAAATACTTTTTGATAAAGTGCTGTCTTAGAAATTTTGTATTACTTCTAGCTGAATGAAGTGAGAGTTACTGCGCAGACGAGCTGCTGAAGGATCACGGTGAAAATTCCCGAGACTAGACGAAAAATCGGGGGAACAGAACACGTCTCAAAACAATTTGAGACGGTGTTATGTTGTCCTAAGAATACTCTCTCAAAACTTTTTGAGATAGTGTTGTGTCTTACAAATTTTTTGTCACTAGTCTTGGGGTATTTTACCCATGCTCTTCTAGCTGCAGTACAGTCTTTTTGGAAGGGTGTACAGCTGCCATCAGACCATAATAAAATGTTGTAGAGCAGAATCACACCTTTCTGTGAAGGGTGTACACTCTAAAAAAAAGGGGTGTAGTGGGTACACCCACAGGGGGTGTAAGTGCTGCCACATATACTACACCCATAAAGGTGTACAGGTACACCTCAAAACGAGGTGCATATATACACCTTCTTTAGGGGTGCATACGTTCACCCTTTTATACACCTTCAGCATTCGGGGGCGCATAGATACACCCCATACTGGGGTGTGTCACTACTCCTTTCTTACACCCTTACTGTCGTTTCGGTGTGCAGGTACACCCCAATTTAAGGTGTACAAGTATTCCCTTCTCCACACCCACCAACAGGGTTTGCTATTACACCGTTTTTTACACCCACCCCGCTCATAGGGAACAGAGATACACCCGCCAACAGGGTTTACTATTACACCGTTTTTACACCCACCCCGTTCATATGGAACATATATACACCTAATTCAATGATGTACCATTACACCTCTTTGTGCACCCACCTCAAGGAAACCTGTAAAAAATATACGCGCCCAGGCGGTTGCAAAAAGGCAGGTAAACAGACACAGAGGATTGTTTTCAAATCTTCTATAAGTTTATTAGACAGCCTATTCCGTAAACAAGTACAAACGTGCAAGCAATCTGTGATATGTGAAGATGTACAACGAAGCTGTTACACAACTGAGGAGATTACTGAGCGAAGAAGAACCGGGGTGATTCTTAGGTAGTGTCTATTCTCTCAGCAGCCGGCAGAATTATTTACCCGAAATCGTGCCGGCAGTCGTCACTCATTGGCGATATAATCACTTCATCGAACGACGTTTCATCGACAGCTCAGGTTAGCTTTCCTCTATAAACATCTCTTTCTTTTTTCTTTTTTGTAATGAGCCGCCCCAGGCTATATGCGCGAGGTGATATATACGGGTATCACAGGTATGATGAACATTTTTTTAATGATCCGCCGCATACTGTCGCCACGAAGCGACGTGAACGGGTGGGCTGGGTCGGTGAGCACGCGCCTCAAAGACACACGCACGACGAAATTTCCCTACAGCGTGTATTTCGCGTAACGAGTAACTGTGAAACGTTAGTGTCGACGAAACGTGTCTAGAAAACGTGTATCAACGAAAAGGTGTCCATGAAACGCGTGTTCACAAAACGCCTGGAGAATAAGAAAGTCACCTGCAGTTATCACATGATTGTAGACAGCTAATGGCAGGCGACTGCCGATAGAATTTCGGGGAAATTATTCTCCCGGCTGCTAGGAAATAGACACTGCCTAATTTTAGACGTAACCAGGAACGGAACGGTCAATTCCTGCAAAGGAGTAGGTTGCAGCGCACTTACGATGAAAATATCGGACTTGAAATATGTAATCCGAGATAGATGTTGACACGGGCACTGCAGAACCGCACAAACACAAACACGGAAAGAAAGGGGTCTGTGATGATTCAACACGATATGGCAGAAGAAGTAATTTGCCAAACCGAACACTAAACGCATCACATGAATTCCTTTGGCTTTTTTGAAGAAATCGCTTGTTGCCGATGTACGTTGGACTTTTTAAACACTGGAAGCCTTGGTACACTCGAATACGTTGTCACGGACAAAATCTCTGGCAGCCCCACTGGTCGCAGCACAGCACACAAGAAACCAGGCCGGGAATCAGACATTCCCGGATCGGAAAGAGCTACTACGTCACCCGTGAAACCTTTGCCACATGATCACGCTCCTGCCATTACCCGCGCCCAGACAGCGGACTCAAGGCATACAAAAAGCCTCCGCTTCATCGGTCCGACGACTCCGTAGCGTGTTCCACGCTTTCAGCTTAGGGAGAGAAAGAAAAGAGAGGAGTATACGAAAATAGCAGCTCCTTCAAGGCCAAAAGTGGTCGCCCTCGCGAAGGCTTATCTTCAGGGTTATCCCAACAATGAACGCAGCTAGAGGATTTGTCCCCTATATCCTCTTGAAAGTTCGACCCAAAGTTAATAGTGCAGTGGATGCTACCCGTGGCCTTGGCCTTCAGGCAGGTGCCGTGCTCTGCCTTATCTCTAGCTTCGAGGCTGTAGTCACGTGATCCTACCCGGAGACCCGATTGGCCTAAAACAAGCATAGCGTCTACTCTACTGTCAATACCGAGTGAACAAGACATTTCCATACTTCCTAAGAAACTGACCAACCGAACAGTGACCCCCAAGAGGGCATCCAAGCACACGCTGGTCGGGGCGCGTGGCTAGCGTGGCGGTGCACTGATACACCTAGAGGTTTTTAAGGGAGAGGAGGATGCTCGTTGTCGGTGCACAAATACACTGGCTGGGCAACTGAGGGTGCATCTTTCAGGAAAGGGGTGCATGTGCTGCTGATACACCCGACTACACCCGTTTTTTCTTAAAGTGTAAGGAATTAGACCTGTTTTAGAGGTTGAAGTGTTAACACCTTTTCTGGGGCATTTTTGTACACCAATAAGGAGGTAGTTGTGACCCATGCCATTTACACCAATAAGGGTGTGAAAATGTTTAGTCTGTATAATATTAAACAGGAGTGGCCAGGCTGGTCCCGCCTAAGAGCCGCAGACTACCAAAACTGCTTCTCTTTTTTTTATTCTCAGTGGTATTCACTTAGATGCCTTCAGCATAAAAAAGGTACGTGCCTTGATATGCCATTTGGTTATAGCCCGCTAATTCTTTTAGCGTGCGTGTTTTTGTTTTTTTAGTTCTCCTTCGCCCTGTCACTGCTGTAAAATTTAAATTTCAGGGGCCGAGACCTGGTCAAGCCGTTTCGTGCGGCTTTTTTTCTCGGTCTTCACTACTGTAAATAGAAAACAAAATGTTATTATTATTAATTTTTTTTTCTTTGTAGAGAACGCATCTTACCGCGCGCTGGTGTACTGCAGTAGTGCACCGATACGACACCGCGGCGTCAGAGAGAAGTTGTTGAAGCGACACTTCGGACCGCCGCCTCAAAGACCTGAACAATGAGATGCTTAAAGTCAGTACACGGTCGTCAGGTTGCCGCCAGCCAAGGACCGACGTGGTGCACGTCTTGCGTTTCAAGCCTTGCTAAGCTCGATAGCAATGATGAATATTTATGGTTCAGACGAACACGCAGTGTAATGTTGGCTGCTATTCGGTTTAGCATTTTAATATATTGTTCAAGGTTGCATCGGGGTGATACACTGTTAAAGGGGGAGCAATGCCGCGTCCATCACCGAGAAGGAACGCTTATACGTACATCTAGAAGATTCAAGCTTATTCGTACTCCGAGCGCAAAAAATATAGAGGCAACAGCGACCTTGACTACTCAGTCTCGCCCTTGCTCACTTCCGAACTCGCTAGGTCGAATGTCCTAGATTCCGAAGTGAGTGGATAAGAAGCCGAGCGTGGTCTTGCCGACTCCTTCACTCTCTCGCCAGTCAGCTGTCAAGCCGGCGCACCATTGTTCGCTCCTGCCGCCTTCGACATTCGCTGCTGCTTTCTCGACGCTTGATCTTTCTTCTGTTTCTGGCACGCATTTGCCGGTTTAAGTATTGTTTCATTTCGTAGTTATTTTGTCTCTTCTTTTTCATCAGCGAAGATATAACTTGTGGTCATGTACGGAAATACCTGTACCATTACGAGAATCCGGTTGCATGGCGATGTGATCTTTCTCCTATAACATCGTACCGGTGTTCAGTGTAGCTCTTCACCGGTGACCTTCAAACCCATGTCGGCGGCCGGTATTCGATACCGGGTCCCCCGTATTCATGCACCGGAAACCGGTATAACCGCGTTAGTGAAACGATGCATGAATTCTGGTGGCTTGTATGGACTTCTGTAGACCAGTATAAATATGTAACGGCTTTCTTCCTTAAAGATATCTATGATATCAACAGAAACCGAAAGAAGTCAATCCTCTGTCAGAACACGTGCCTTCTCCAAATTGTTTTGTTTTCTTTTCAAGACAACGCTTTGCACGATTTGGCCCCATTCTAGGCAAAGTGTTTGTCTAGCTTCTGAATTTTTAAAGGTCATTAGGTGATCGCAGATATGTAGCACAAGTAAAATATGACTGCAGCATATGTAGAAAAAAAAAGTTTTAATGCGGTACTGTACAGTTTCATCATTCGACAATTTGTGGCGTCAAAACATGAAAATCGAGCCGGAAACAAAAAGATTTTGGATATAAACTTTATATAACCTGAATATTAAAGTTTCCGGGAAATTCAAAGTGTTTATAAAATTTTAGATCAGGGTCCATAACATGGACCCTTAGTTATATCAGACGATTGGACATGTCCTTCGCAGTGATTTTCGAATTTTTGTCGGCATCTTCTTAGTGCACTTTCACTGTAATCCTTTGTGACCGTCAGGTAGCAGACTGAAAAATTAAATGAGTTTTAAATATAACATTGAACTCTTGTGTAAAATCTATTTTCACTTTATGCGTGGTTGAATAATGTACCACATAAACAAAACAGTAAACCACTTTTTAGTTGTCATAGCCACAATTTGACCACACTGAAAGACTGCCTATCGCTCCTGTATTTATAGAAACGCCATTTCATACTATCAAAAACAACTCTTTATTAGGTTATAAATTATACCTTTTAAAAGAACGAATAAAAATTGCGTTATGGGTATTTCGATAGAAAATTATAGATACAAGAAAGTATCTTTAATACGATTTCACGATACATTCGTTTAGCAGATACTACGCAGCCCTGATTTAAGGCAACAGTGTAGTCGTTATGCAATTTGTTCGCTGGTATGAAGCACTTGCATCTATTTTGTTCCCGTATTATGTTTTACTTGGAATAAGAAAACACTTAAAAATTGTTTAGCCTTATATTTTGATTTGATTGTAAACAAGTTTGATAACATGCAAACCAGGGATGAGCAGTATTTCAAATACAAGTATTTGAAATACGTATTTTAAATACTTTCTGTATTTTGCATTTGTATTTAATTACAAATTGGGTTAATGTATTTGACGTGAGTATTTAAATACTAAAACGTGGGCATTTCAAATGGGCCTGCCTCATACGGCACCAAAAAGAGTCTCACACTCTGGTATACCAACTGCCGCAGTGTGAAAAACAAGGTTACCGACCTGCGCATGACGGTGGCGGCATGGCCGCCTAGCGCGGTAGTACTGCTCACGGAGTCCTGGCTCGACCCAGGTGTGAATGACGGTGAGCTTTTGGACCTTTCGTCGCACGCTGTGTTCCGCAAAGACCGTCGGAGCAGAGGAGGAGGTATATTAATCGCTGTCCCTTCAGGATTCAGAGCGATACGCCGCGATGATTTGGAACACCCTGAACTTGAAGCGCTGTTTCTCGAACTATTGCTACCGCGTGGTACGATACTTCTCGGCTGCAATTATTGTCAATTTCATAACAAAGAATCTGCGTACAAACACATCGACGCTTGAATGACCCGTGCAGCGAAAAATACGTACAAAGACATCTTGATAATGGGCGACTTCAACTCTGATATCGACTGGTGGGGTCATGATGAGGCACCTTCTTCTTGACGCAGTGTCTTCCGGCGGACTCTAGGTATGTCGGACACCTACACACACGTCAAACGACGGCAATACTACCTTCCTTGATTTGGCGTTCGTTTCGGACATTGTGAAAGTTGGGGCTTGCGATGTCATTCCTGGCCTCACCAGAAGTGACCACTCCGCAATTGAGCTGACATACTTCATCACGCTGCCCCGCACGGGACGGATCGCCCAAACTTTTTGGAATTATGCCAACACAGATCATGCCCATATGTCCCAACTGGCCCACCTTGTTCCGTTGTGTATCACCACCACAGGGTCTGACTGTGTATCAAACTACGACCTGTGGTGCGACCTTGTCACCGCTATTCAGCAAGAGTGCGTTCCAAGCACCTCAAGTTCAGCGCGACGAAAGTTAACCCCATAGATGACCACTGATTTAATGAAAATGGCCCGTAGGAAGCGGACTGTTTAAAAAAGCTGCCCGCATGCACTGTCCTGTCTTATTCCAAGAAGCTAAGCAGCTCCAAAGGCATCTGAAAACCGGAATTTACGTTGCATTTAACAACTATTCACGCATTATTGCCGGAAAGATCAAGGACGATCCTCAGCTGTTTCGGGCACTCATTAGTCGACAGCGGTCCACCCCTCAAAAACCGTGCCTCCTATCCGGTGATCGCCGCGTAACGGCTCCCCGAGATATTGCCCAACTCTTCGCCACACAGTTCTGGTCGGTCTACGGTAGCCACTCAGGTGACCTCGATGTAGACACGCTTGTTGATGAAGTGGAAGCGGGCACCATCTGCCCGACCACTGTGCACTCCACCATTCAGTTTTCTCCTGACGACCTACAAAGTGCCATTGAACGCCTCAAGTCATCACGCTCCGTCCGACCTGACCACCTTGATCCCACTTTCCTCAAGCTGCTTTACCCTCTCATCTCGCATCCCCTGCTGAACATGCAGATATCACTTGCAGACAATGCTTTTGTTCCGGAAACATCTAAGCGGGCTTGCATCTCCTCCATTCACAAGGGCAGAGGAAAATCAACAAAATCTGCATGCAACTACCGCCCAGTGTCCATCACGTCTATAATATGTCGGACGTTTGAGCGCAAGATCAACAGTAAGCTGCTTGAATTCTACGAGGAAAAGAACGTCCTTTCTCCCACACAGCACGGCTTCAGGAAGAACAGGAGCTGTAAAACAGCACGGGCTACGATCATGCACTACGTCAGTGACAACCTTGACCGTGGTATTTCGACTGATATGGTGCAACTAGATCTTAGCAATGCATTTGAGAGGCTGAACCATGCTATACTCCTTTGGAAACTAGGAAGGGCAGGTGTCCGCGGTCCTCTGCTTCGGTGGTTAGCTCGGTTCCTTAGTAGCCGCACACACCAGGTCCTGTTCCAAGGATCCCGTTCCGAGAGCTTCGCCGTCTCAGCAGGGGGACCTCAGGGATCCGTCCTTGCCCCTACTCTGTTCTCCACGTACACCAACGATCTTTCCCAATCTATCGACACGAAGATAGTCCAATATGCTGACGACATCACTCTCCTTGCACGAACTACACCTCACGCAAGCTGTCCCAACCTTCAGCGGAACCTGTCTATAGTGCTGCAGTAATCCGACTCAAACGGCCTTCTCCTTAATCCATCCAAGTGCGCAGTCATGCGGGTCAGTCACAGCTGCAGCTCAGGAGCCCCTTTGTACACCGTGTCTGCAATACCTCTTACATCGGTCACATCATTACCAATTTTGGGTGTGACGTTCACCACTAACTTCACATTCTCTCTGCACGTTGCCAATGCTGCTGTAAAAGCCCGACGTCTTTTGGGATTCGTGACACGAGTTTTCAAAGCGTGCGGTCCTACCACCTTCCGTGTTCTATACACCACGCTCGTTCTTCTGCATCTCGAGTACTGTAGTGCGGTGTGGTGCCCACATCAAACTAATTTGGTTGACAGCCTGGAAAGCGTGCATCGGCGTGCTACTCGGACATACTTTACTCGCCAACACAACCCCGCGTTTCCCTACGACAGTCGGCTTAAGAATCTCAAATGGCATTCCCTAGCTCATCGGAGAAGAGTCGCCAGGGTGGGCCTTACCTGCCGACTTCTCGACGGCTCGCTCAAAGGGACGTACCTTGGGACCATCCCAAGGATTAACAAGAGATGGGGACAGCCTGAACTTATTCGAGCGCGTACCAAACACCACAGTTCCTCGCCGATCTTAGCCGGTATCGAGGACTTCATCTCGGCCCTGCTCAGGATACGTTCGCCACTTCCCCAGGACCGTACTGAATCTGTCTCGATGTGTCGCTTGTTTTCAAAGCACCCAGAGCAGCACGCGTCATAACAGTGCTGTAGTGTAGTGTGTTTAGTGTGTGTTTGTGTGTGTGTTCTTATAGGTGTACGAGGGAGTCAACTTACACTCTACATTTCACCCTCATTTTTCTTTTAAAGCATTTTGGGTTGCGGCCCTGTGTACAAATTAGGTATATCTGTGCGTGTGCGTGTGTTTTTTTTTTTCAAATCCTGGGTGGAGGGCTGGCAGGCGCACTCGCGTACGGGTGTTAACCTTTCTGCACAGCCGTGCACGCCACCCAGGATCAGATTTTTGAATGCAAATAAATATTATTATTATTATTATTAGAGGACGGTGTTAGCCTCAAGAAATCTGTATGTACAGTGGTCACCAAACTTAAGCGGAACTCGAAAACGGTGTCTTATTTTAAGGAAGATCTTTCCTGTGTGCGGCTCCGGAACGGCTCGACGTAGCGGTCACAGAACAGCCCAAGCAGGGAAGGCCACTTGCTGGATCGTGGTCACGACGCTAATTTTACCGGCCGGCCAATAAATACTTGCCGCCGGCTTTCAAATGAAGGGGCACAGATGACGTTGCAAAGTCAATGTTTGAATATTTTAACCAGTAAACACTTGATGTTCCACGGTATAACACATAATCGCATCGCAGGCAAATTTTTTTTTTCCTGTCCAGCTTTGATTTTGGTTTTTAGTGAGCGGTTCCCCCTGCTTGGACTGCTCCCCCCATTGAGCGCTATATAAAGCAGTTGTTCCCCGAATGCCACCAGAGTAGAGCTCCCATGAGTTAAGAAAGAGATAAGACAAAGTCCTGGATAAGTTTCGCGAGCACTATTCTATCGTTTGAATCCAAGATTCCAGTGTGATCAACCACCTGTAAATAGCTATGCTTCGTTTTATCTTACGTTTGGGCGCAGTCCACGCTACGAGCCGATGAGACGAAACAAAAAACGTCAAAAGTGCAATGTTATGATGTTCTTAACATTTTTGGTTGCGTTATATAATAACAGTGCATTTAGAGTTTTTGTTCTAGGCTCTTTAAGTTTATGCATTCGACTCCGCTCGTACGTATGATGAAATGAGGTATAGATATCGTGAAGCGTGAAAATGTTTTTTATACTTATAAAAAGTAACGAGTAAATAAAGAACGTTGTAGCAACTGCCTTGTAATTAAATTATATATACCACACATTTTTAACGGAAATATGACTTGGCAGATAAAAAAAATATAAGAGAATTGCAAAGGAATAGAAGTAAACCTTTATTGTAGCTGAGGGACATTAAGAGGTAACAAAAATTAACTTTAATAAAAACCGTTAAAAATTTAGTAATTGATAATTCCCCTATTTCGTAAGCGCGGTGACGCGCTTCGCGTCCCAAAGAGAGGTTGACAGCCCTGATCAGCGAACGCAGACTACAGCTACAGGATTTCGCTCGCAGAAATAAAGTTGTGAATGCGTCTCGGTATCTTTGTAAGTGCAAAATGACCGTGTTACTGGTTTGAGGGGTGGACGCTACTCCAGAGCGGAAGGCGTTTACAAAAGTTTAGCTAACAATTCTGCTAAATCGTAGAACTAATATGATTGTTACATTTCTCTAAGGTATTTGATACCTTGAGCACAGGTAATATTGATATGCGGGCTATTCAGATTTAACTCCAAACATTTAGTCGATGGAAATGCTTTGAACAGTCAACAGACACCACGTGTGCAACAGATAGTGTTTCGTACCAACCTGTAGGCCCGATTTGTGTCACCATACAAGTTCTCATATCCGAAAACAATATTTTGCCTTCGGTGGTTGCAGGAACTGTTGATCCTGTTGAAACGTACGTGAAGCATTGTCACTGACTCAAACTTACAGAAGCAAGGTTACTGTAAAAAAGTCAAATTCGGGCGTTTTACGTGCCAAACCTACGACGGGCATCTGGCACGCCCCAGCGGAGGACTGAGGATTAATTTGGACCACCTGGGGATCTTTTGACGCGCAACCGAAAGCTCGGTTACACGGCGCCTTCTCCGCAATAAAGGCCCATACGCACATTCGCGTTTGAGCGCGGTGCGTTCCGTAGCGGCAAGCGGACGCGTTGCGTTGCGAAGACCGCTTGCGCCAAACTTGTACGCACAGTTGCGTTGACACGCAGTCAACCGGAGTCAAGAGCCAATAAGAACGCGCTATCGTCACTAGTGGCTCACCAATAGTAAGCGAAATCCAAGGCAACATGGCGGCACACAGCGACAGCGTCGACGTGTTCGATCTTGGGTCAATCTCGCCGGCTTCTCCGACGTTTTGTCAAGCTTGAACCATCGCAGCCTTGGAAAATACAGTCCCCACCGCTCCCCAAAACGAAAAAGCAAGCACTGCGATCGGCGAACCGGATACGTATCGCCGAGTCGGCCGGGTCAGCCGGGGGGGGGGGGGGGGGGGGGGGGGGGGGGGGCGAGCGAACACGTCACCTCCTCTCCTCTTTCGGCTTCTGATTGGTCGAACGCACCCGAACGCACCGCAACGCCTCGGAAAGTTGAACAAGTCTCTACTCGCTTGCGTCGCGCTACCGAGCGTTGCGGGGAGGCTCTTGTCGCTCCGCAAGCGACCGCGCCTGGCCGCAAGGACTTCGCAACGCACTCAAACGCGTTCAAACGCGAATGTGCGTATGGACCTTAAGCCTCCGTCATATTGCGGGCACCTCGGTCGAGATTCGAACTCGCCACCTGGGGATCCGTAGGCCGGCGCTCTCCCCTCGGAGCCACCGAGGCTGCTCAAGTTTACTGAAAATAAATTGGGTAGGAAGGAATCTGTGATAACTTTCGAAATTTCTAAATTGAAGCAATACCCCATACTTTCGCGGCTACAAAGGAAGGTTACATTGCGTAGTGACTTAATATGCTATCGGCGGCACAGATACCCAGCGAGGCAAGAGGAAAGCTCGCATGTAGCATACTAGCAACTATTCATATCACATATATGGTATTAACACCGCCCACTTTTTTCCTAAAGCACATCAGCCCAATGTTTAAAGAAAACCGTATCGATAGCTTCTCAAGTACAACGAAAAGAATTAGACACAACCATCAAAGCTACTTGAATATGAATGGATTAAATTACGAATGTAAAAATGGTTTTAAAAATATTAAGGGTATTCCCTAATTCGTTGTTCACATAACTATAAAACTATATGCGATTCCCTACAGGCTCAGCAAATAATCCGAACCAAGTATACTCATAAGTCGATATCCATTTTGTGTGGAAATACTTGGGACGTTGTTTGTAATGCCATCGTTTCCTCGATTGAACGAATTAGAACTTTAAAAAATAAACTTGAGCTCACCTCGTCCTTCTGCCAAAGAGACTTTATACCCAGTCACATTTTTTATATAGAAATCTTTATTCATTCTGCAAAGTAAACACGTTAAAACTACAATTTTGTTTTGAGACATGAACGATACAGTTTGTAGTGCTATTAATGCGTAACTAGTACTCACGTATCATCCCCGAACTTCCATATAAAAGTCCATTTTCTGAAAGTCTGACATCCACTGGCCTCCGTGTAAAAACGTTGGTAACCACCTGTATACCCATACTGTAGCTGTGACCAAAACACGAATGTTCGAGGAAGTTTCCACATAACCTGGAAATGTATTCAGGTATTTAAATAGAATGTCCGGTAACATCAATCTAAGCACCTGAACGGAAAGAAGGGTGAAATAATTTTCAATAGAATAATAAAACTTGCAAAAAGGAGGCCTAACAAAACATGAAGTACCACAGCATTTCGTTTCTATATATTCAACTTATAAAATAGGTTTGAGAGGGCAGCTCTTGGGCGCCCGTTTCCGGCTTGAGCGTCGTTGTTGTCACCGTCGGCTTAACCGCGCGGTGCGTTATGGGAAATGTCCCACAATGCAACGCGCGGGTCTCACTCGGGACCCGCGCGTTGCATTATGGGACGTTTCCCATAGTGACGTCACGTGGGTCCCGCACGTTACATTTTTGGAAACGTCCCATGATGATGTCACACCTGACGTCACGGTCACTCGTGAAGGTCACGACAAAGGTCACGACCTTCACTTTACGAAGCCTCTGCGAGTGACGTCACGATGGTGACCACTGACGACAGGAGGGGGCAGACAGGGAGGGAAAGGACGAGGGGCAGGTGGAGGGGAAAAGAATGAGAGGAGGAGGAGAGGAAGAAGGAGGGGGAGGATGAGAAGGAGGGGAAGAGGGAGGAGAACCAGGAAGGTGGAGAAGACGTGGAGGGGAGAGGGTACAGAAGAGGTGGAGGGGCCTACCCTCCTCTCCGTCATCTCCCCTGCTCCGCCTTAAGAGCTGCGCTCTAATTCGGCATTACATGGAGTTTTAAACGTCTTTCTTTTTTTTTTTCAAGAACATACAAAGTTGCACGACGGAGTCATTTTTAGATAATGACAGGACTGGTATATTAGCAATTTACAAGCGTCAACGGAATCCTGTCGAAAATTTAACCAACTCTACAGTCGATTCATTTTTATTTACCTAAATTCGTCGTCTGTTTTGGCTATCTGAGTTTTGCATCAGTAACCATGAAGCGATGCAATGTTGGTGGTTTGTGAACTTTACTTTAGCAACATTGGAAAGGGATATTATGGCATTTCGGAGCTTAGCCCTATCATCCCGTATGCTATATACATATAATCGCTGGTAGACGTCCAGCCTATCTTCCACGTCATCTTAAAGGATTCCAGAAGAAACTTAGGATGTCGGACCAGGCTTGAAGCAGGGCAGGCTACAGCGGCCTGAACGACCACGGAGAATTGTTTATTGGAGTTTATCGCACCCGACAGTCGTCGATTTCGTAGCCCCAGAATGCAATAAACTTCTCTTCAGGGACGCGGGTACTCCGCAAGACCTCAACCAAATAATGTGAGGAAGAAGGAGACTGGGCGACCAGTCTCAACGGTGGTCATTTTCGTACTGGCATGCGCTGCCCGGCCGGGCAGCGCGAACAGGCATTCATTTTTTTTTGGGTTGCCATATTTTAATTCGAACATTCTCTAGCGCTTAACAAAAATAATATTTTAGTTGTTCCCCGACGTACCATTTGATTCGTAGATTTTTACGATGGCGTTCTTAATAACGTGCTAACGCTGCTAGGATTGTTTAGCATTTTAAAAACACGAATTCCTGTCCACCATGCGGATATTGATGTAAAGCTGTCGCATGTGAATTTCCGTGTATTTGTACTTCAAGTGTAAAGTGCGTACCAAGCCGTTTAACATGTACACGAAAGGACAGTCTTTTTCAAGCTCACCTCTAAATGAGAGGTTTTTAATATTTTTACCAAAAGACACGGTGCTTTATTTCATCGTGTGTATAAAGGCACAAAAATGTAAGTAAGAGTAATTCAAATTTCCACCATTAAGAAACAAAAAAGAACTTCCCGTGGCACCAAACTAATGGCGAATTCGTCTGGGCCCGCACCGCACCCGTCCAGCGCAGTAAAATCTTTCCACTTTAGTACACGAAAGACTGGAGGGTTGAGAAGGAAGCTCCCCTCTCCCCTCTAGCCTTCCGTGTACCACGAACCGATCTGGACCGGTGCGATGCGGGCCCAGACGAACTGGTCACAAGACTTTTGGGCGGCGCTTCGCATGGTCGAGAGCTTGATTCCCACTGAGCAGCTCGGGAAATCTCTTTTTTTTTTTTGTAATTTGGCTGATCGTGAGTTGGTATGATCTACCATGACATTTAATTTTTTTTCTTGCAATGTCACGCATTTCCTAGGAGGGGGTGTGCACGCGTTATATTGACTCGACCTGCACGTAATGACGTGTCTGCCGGGCGTGATATTTTTTGCCAAAAATCTTCCCATGAACAGTATGCGTTAAAACTCATCGTTGGTGTGAGAGTGCGGTAATAAATTCAGCGGCGATCTGTGAGGCGTTGAGAGTTCCCTTTCAGAATGAACATTCTATTAGGAAGGGTAAGACGAGGACGAGGCAGTTACGCGCAACACCATCTTGCACCAGGCTCCAGGCGATGGCCGGGCCTTAAGAATTTATTTATGCGTTCTGTTATCTTGTGTTATCCTGTCCTCGCCTCCTTCCGACAGCATCATCCTAACAGTACGAACGTCATATGTGTATATATGCACCTTCATGGAGGGGTTTGAACTACTATAAAAGCCTTATCCATCACCTTGCTATAAAAGTGTTACGTGAATGGTATTTTCTTACCTCGTTGGCATCAGGATAATCTACTCCGCTATTTTGAGATAAAGTACCATGGCTGTGACATAAGAACAGAATTCCCAGAAAGAGGGCAATCATTGTCCACTCTAGGTCTACGCATTCATATACACGCAGGCACAGTGTATGTCAAGGATAGCGTTACGCTTTGATAGCTACTCGCTTATATAGGGTTCCAATGCACGATCGCCTTTTCTTATTTTCGTTAGTGAAAAATAGCCTGTCACTCATCTCCTAGGGAACAATAGTCATTGTTCAAGCATGAAAACATGTTATGCTCTCACACGCACTTTTGCGGGCACCAACCTTTTGTGTTTAAGGGGCGCATAAAATACCCTGGCTCTACGTATACCCTGAAAAAAAAAGTTATAAATTGATCCTGTTAAACAATGCAGTTCAAATACCTTTGAAAAAAGGGAATGCCTTTAAACTTACGTGTTTTTATGTATACACAGGCGAAGTCGATGATCTCCAGGCGGAAGATTAATATTGTCGTTGTTCAAACATAGATTTTGTATATTATTAGAAAGCCCGGGCCGGACAATTGCGAAATAACTAGTATGGCGCTCCATGTGATAATCCACTGCTTGAGAACTAAGATCACGCTTAGCTAGAATGCACTAGAAGAAAATTGAGTAGTCTTGTGTTAATTCACTGTACAGCCACATCTATAGCTGGGGCACGTCACGGCGAACGGCAGTCGCGTTCTTGCCTTTTGGGGCGCGTGGAAAAAAGCGTTAAGGAAGAAAAATGCTAACGTTTTCTTTCTAACACTTTCGTTTGTTTGTTTTTTTATTCCGGAGCGCGTGAAAGCTCATCTCCCGGCATGAGCCCTTGGCATTGACAGTTCTGCGCCGGTATTTTGTTGTCGGATATTTGTATTTTCCCGGAGTGAGTGTGGTGACATAGCCTCCTCTATACTGGCAAAGCCCAGCAGATCGTCACGAGAGGCGGCCGCCGAAATTCAAGAAGATAGAGCGGCAGACAACAGATGAGAGGAGAGCCACGTGACGGGCGCCCCGCTGCGGCGAGATGTGGAAACACAGTTCTCCCGAACGATGGAATGTCCGCTCGTGCTCGTCGCGTTCCTCTTGGTACAGCTTCTTTTCTCGTCGGGTTTGAAAACCATGCTTCGAGTCCTCGCCGCTACAAAAGCTGTGCCCTGACATCTAGGTTCCCCGAAAAATGATCTGTGCTACCGGATCCTCGCGCTCCTAATCTGCGTCCGAGCACTCTGTGCCTCTGTGGTCGAAATGCCAGGATTTATCAGTACAGACGAGGCTGTTGGCGTGGGCATCGGGTGCTACACAAAGCCTAAGTTTGAAGCGTGTTCTTAACACTGTGCTGTTGTTCTGTCGTAACAGCTTCACTTCGCACGCAGCGGAAAACATTTGGTTCCCGCGGACGACAGATTATCATCTTCAAGTATTCGACAACATCGACGACGGAGTCCCTACAGCGCCAACTACAACATTATTTACAAAGAGAGCTACAACAGTTGTGGGATGAGCCCAGAATATCTATCGCTGTAGAACAGTTCTCCCTAGTGCAGACTCGGGCTTCAAACTCTTCCTACCGCCTGGCTAATAGAAAATGTTACCGCGGAGCATAAAACTGGCCGCAAGCATAACACTAAAAGCTACCGTCCTATTTCCCTCACTTGCGTCTGTCGCAATATACTGGAGCATGTATTAGCGGGTTACCTCTTTGATTACTTTGAAAGTTTAAACGCTTTTAACACATCTAAAACATTTTTTAATACTTTCTTCCACGCTTAAACAAACGATATCAACGCAAAATATTAGCAGAACTGCAAGCAGTAGTTAGTTTCCAGCTACAGAATACACATATAAAGCATAAGAGAGAGTCTAATTAAAAGTTTGGTTGCTTCTTGGATAATATATTTTTAAACCAGAACGTTTTTTTCAGCCCATGCCATTTATGCGTTATATGTTAAATCAACAATAATCCTGTTGAAGGATCAGCTTTCGCAGCTTTCGGACTAGAGTTTATTAATTTGTATATTTTAGACTTTCGCGCTGTGAAGTGAAATCTCTCTTGTTTATATAATCAAAACTAGTACCAAAAATATAGATAAGCATTGTTAATTTTCATGAGGTAAAATTTTATTTATCTCAAATGTCTAAAGTTAACCATCTCTCTGGTTTTACGAACGTATCACTGTTGTAACACCGTAACAGATGGCACAAGCTGTGCTATAGTACGGGTGGTGGAAAACTGTGACACCATAAAGTATCCAAATTTTGTACTATTAATAACTCAGAAGAGTACTGATTAAGGTGGCTGAGTGGATACTGGCATATGAAGAAAAAACTTTGAATTAGAAAATCTTACGGAAATGATCTCTTTGGCTGCTTTAGTATAAAGATGAATGTTTTAGGTCGACGTTGCATCTAACTACTCAGGTTTTATTTATATGACACAATTGTATATTTACTAGTGCCCATACTCAAGCAAATATCTAAGGTACATCACAGGTTTTCCGGGGCACTTGAAAATAATGAAGATTTTTCACGCGCTAAGCTAGTTTCAGTCAATATCTTCATAGAACAGCTTCTTTCTGACTTTTCTAAGGGTACCGTTATCTGTCTAAAAGTGAAACAGTGCGAACTGTCTGCTAGTGAGTACTATACATGTTTTTTGTTTTTTTCAAGAGCGCTCATAATGACAAGAGGTGACTGGTTTTATACCAAAAATAATATGCAAATTTTTAAGTATTTATGGCATAACCTTGTTTGTGAGTTGCTCAACTCATTTGCCGAGGAATGCAACATCTCTACGTGGGGTCATGCACCGGGCGCGGAGAATCTAATGCTTTTGTCGAACCGTAATTTTTTTTATTTTTTATTTTTTGCTTAGAGTCTTTTGGGCACAGTTCATATTTCGTAAGAAACATATTGAAATTGTTATTCATAGCTGAGAAGAAACAACGCCCTTTATAAAACTGTACAAAACTAATAGTACTTGCACAATTTTTCTAATTTTTTTTTCATTATTATGTGCAGAGATGAAGAATTGAAGTTGAGTTCCTTCTTCAAACTGCATTAGCTCCTTTACATGGTTGTGACCAGATTCTGGTAACTGAAAACCTAGCGAGGGTCAAAGCATCATTCTTGTCGGTTCAAGAACACATTGCACAACTTGAAGTCACAAGACGCAATTCTTAAGAAATAACAAAAGGGAAGTGAAGGAGGCTGTAAAAGTGTACAACATTTGAAATCACCGTTTGTCGTCATTATTTTTACTTTTTTACTCATGAATGGCGCCTTGAATTTTAGTAGGAAGAAAAATCAGGCATGGATTAGGACGTTTTCTATGCAGAAAACAGTAGGTATGAATAGGCGAAAATTCAACGTAACTATTTAACAGCAAAATTTATTCCTAATTAAAAGGGCTCATGTTCATACAACACATTTCGTACATAAATACGGAGCTGCCTAAAATTCACCCAATAAAACAACATAACCTGGACTTCAAGTTTCCGGGTGAAATCGAATGAACAAATCACACATTTTCTGGCAGTAGAGAACAAAATGTTAGCCATAAACGTGAAAATGATTGCACAAAAAAAAAAGAAAACACACACGCATATACATGTATTTTTGGTTTGATGAGAACATCGTAGTATTTACGGTAGATTTCAGTTTTCCGTTGCAGCTTGCTTCAAAAGCATAAACTCTGCAACTAATATTCGCGAACACCAGCTTGTTTAATGCAAGAATGGGAATTCAGAGGAACTGAGTGTTGTGAAGCATACACATAAAAAAATAATCAAAACACGAACTGAAGAAAGCATGCAAAATAATCTGACTATTCTGCAACTAAGCTGAAATGGAAGGAAATATGCCTGCTCAGCAAAAATGCTTTCACAAACTTTATGTCTCTATATAGGGTGTTTATTTTACTTCTCCCAGCTTTATTTCTAAACAAAGCCGTCAATTGGAACAATAAGGTTTATTACAGGTAACTAGTGGTCACCATAAGTTAAATATTTAAGTTGTGTCTGTATTTAATTTGTCCATTACTAGAAATAAGCCAAATATATTAATTATAAACATCCTGAGTGTCACTCGAAACATTTAATAGGTGAGTTTTAGAAAAACGGCGGGTGGAAAGTGCGGATTTCCAATCAAATAACCGGCACAAGGCTGGCGATGTGAAAACATAGATAAGACACGAAAAAATTGTGCAGCGGCACGTTCACAGCGGTAATCTTGTGCGCCTGTAACCCGACTACCATACAGTAGTGATGCACGACCGCATGCCGGTACGATGCTCTTTCGGATTGCAAAGGGCAGTTGCGGCTTTTGAACCAAGGATTTCCTAGGTGTTACGTCTCGAACGTTTTCTTCATGTGCTCTGAGCTGGTGTCCTGTAGCCTACTCGGCAACCGAGAGTCTTGTGGGTTAATACCGGTTCGCACCTTCTCTTAAGTGATTACAACTGAACCCACGTTACTTGCCTACCGTTTGAAGGTTTCTGAGTGTATCGGCAGTTGCAAGCTTTGCAAGTTTGAAGCTCTTTGTGTCTCTTCGGTACAGCGAAAATGACCGTCAGTTCTGTTGCGCCTGCAATCCGTGTTACTTTTCGGCAACTTTCCATGAACTTGGAAACGATGCGGCTATTTGCTTACATGGCTGCCGTCATGTTGGTTGTGCAGCACCCCTTACTGACAAAAGGGAACGATCCAGGGATTCATCATGCGGGCACTTAATTTGATAAACTATAATGGACGTGGAGTTCTTGTCTTGAATCGGAAATATTCTATCACATTCATCTAGAGATTCAGACCAAATGCGATTCATTCCGCTTAGCTTCATAACAGGCGGTTAATGGGGCAAGCTTATTTCGATGTCCTTGTATTGCATACATGTAAAGGCAGGCAGTGCATTGTGTATAAAACTATGCACGTGGGAGTTTTTACCTAAAATATTTTGGCCTTGCATAATAAAACCTACCCCAAAACACGAACGATAGTTAACAAAGCAACAAAAAGAAAAGATAAAAACTTTTGAGTAAAAATTAAAAAAAAAGACACCTTGAAACTTCAAAGTGGCAGGCGATGTTTCATCGGGGCTTAGTTTCTCCCGTCTTGAACGTCTCTTCCGGAAACAGTACCTGAATATCTAGGTTTTGCCAGAAACATGTTTGTTCAGCTTTACAGGTTGTCAGAGACTAACCGTTAAGCCGTGGTAACACCGCCAAGTTATCATAAGAGGGTCAGCCTGCGGATTCTGTCTGATGCAGGTTTCGTCATTGTCTGACAGTCCTGTGATATCGTTTACAAATGCTTTGCACACATATGTTTAAACAGGCACATGTATGAAGTGAACGTGCTTGGAATATGTTATAGTGGGATTTTGGAAATATGTTATAGTGAGAAATTATAGTGGGATTTTCGTAGTGAACATCGCATTTTGTAATAATGTTAATTAGTTTTAGAAGTTCAGAAAAGCTTGATGAACAGCCTTGTCTCAATTGAAGACAGACAAAAGGCGTCTGATACGTGCCTTAACGACTTTCGCTTGCCAGTATATTCAATTGAGTCAAAATTTGAAAGAGGGGCATATGTTTGCCATTCTTAACGACTTGCAAACAAAATGAAACATTAAAATTACCAGACGTTTTCTCTGGAAAGCTTGAAGACTCTAAAACCCTGTTGTCGATGCAATCTCCTTTTTTACAGATTTCAGGAAACCACTTTATGGTGAACGCCTGTGTGATCGGAAGCCGTGGCTAAGGAGCTCCGTAAATTGCAGTTAAGATTTTACGTATCTGTAATTCAGCGAGACCATGGATTGGGCAAGTTTACTGCAGAAAAAAAAACATCGTCCGAATATTGTTAACTTCAGATATTTTAAGGAAAGGCAATGCATCCTCACAATTGCTCGTAAGCAGGAGAATTCTTCGTCATATCCCTTGACGTTTCGAAAGTTGTTTGCGAAAAGTAAATACCATCTGTGAGATTATGCAAAACACATGTCGGCTAGAAGGCATGAACACAATCCTAAAATTTGACAGCTTGTTTTTCGACAATGCAACGTATTCCTGGAATCGTGTCGCAAATTGGATTGTTCTGCACTGAGTACGTGAACGCCCGCGAGTAACCTCCCCGATGTCTCCTGCTATTGTCAGCCTCGAATGCGCCGACCGCAAGCGCGGCGCGTGTAAACAGAGTACGTCCGCATGGGAAGTTGCCGCGCATATACGGACGTCATCCTGACGCTGTGCAGTATGTTGCCCTTGAGGTTGGTGTCACGAATAGTCCTTGAGATCGCGTTAGAGGTCGCCCCAGAGATCAACCTAGTCATCGTATATGACTTTGTGGGCTAGAACGTTTTCCTAGATGTCCTTTTATCACCCAGACAAACCCGCGCCGCGCATACAAGGAGCGGTAATATGCACAAGGTCACATTTCCGCCCAAGCTAAGTAGCGATTATGGCTTTAACTTAAGCTAGTTGGCACATGGTCAATGATGGCGTGGAAACAACTTGAACATTAAACGATTACACAGTGGGAAGTCAAGACACATGAATCTGTAATGGTGACGGGGAAACAAGTACAACACTAAACAACAATTGCACAAAGCCAGAAGTATAAACGATGACAGAGAGAAGAAACAATTACTGGATTCCTAAACTTCTCTCTGCAGTCGCGCTACAAGCTATGTCGTAAACCAGTAATAAAAAAGTGTTTTCTCAAAATGTGCCTCGTCGTATCAAAGCTAACTGCGTCGTGAATCTCTTGAAGAATGCTGTCGCAGTTCATAGACAACGAGAGTAGTGGTTTCCGAAGCAAAAAAATATTCTACCGACTTTGCAGTGAACGCTCAAGATGGCGAAATTGCGGCTTGCCAGATTAGTCTGTCTAAAGGTAAACGCTTAGTCATTTTTTTTCGGCCATGAAGTTCGGTGCCTTACTTCGTTAAACATATTTCCAGTAACCTAGGTGATCACGTAAATATTAGCGTGGATTTGAATCTTCAAGCGATTGCATAAAATGGTGAAAACTTCGGGGGTGCCACTGGTGGTAAATTGTACACTGAGTTATACAGCTTATCGGACTTTTCTTTTCACTTGAACAGTTTGTTCTCGAGCCAAAATGGAATGATGATATGAGCCATCTGGTGGATTGTTTACGTTGTAACACTTGTTCGATCTTTAAAAACTGGAATACTGTCCCAGGAATTAGTGACCATAAATCTGTCGTGCCTGAAGCCAACTTAAATGTGTGAGCATGAGCAAATGACATGAACGAATGGCCATTTTATGACCGGGCAGATTAGGCAAACAGGATATCTGAGATCGAATCTTATGTTCCTGTTTTTGAAACTTTGTCTGAACGCTCGAACATCAATGACGTATGAAAAAAACTAAGGAAAAAATACCTAGCTTAATGGAAGAGTTCGTTCCATCGCGTATGCTTACGCAAAAATGAGCACGTGACAAGCCGTGGTTTACGAGTGAGCGGCGTATATTACTCAACAAAAGATGAAGGGCCTGTCTTTAATTTAGTAAGATGCGGCTTCCGAGAAATCTTGCTAAACAAATTAATTCGGAAGAGCGGTTCAAAGAGGGTTAGAGCAATTATAAGGCTACTTCACTTCTCAATTTAGGAAATAGCATTCTGCGTTCTCCAGAACAGTTCTGGAAATACGTCTGCAGTAACGGTAAACACAATTCTTCCTTTTCGTCGCTGAGGCACAATGATGCTCTCATCGATAATGATTCTGAAAATATGGAGAACTTTATTTTTATACTTTCGGTCGGATTTCAGACCTTGTATACCGCTTTCGGTACACCTCAATTATCTAGCAACGACAAACTTGAAGCTCGCGTTTAAATTCAGTGTCTAGAATTTAGATCAATTGAGTACCTTACGCACAATAAAATTCACTGGTTCAGATGATATCCCTTCGTGTGTTGTAAAATCGTTCTCTAGTTTATGGCGTCTTTGCTTTAAGGTACTGTTCGAAAAATCACGACGCGAATCTTCTCTGCCTTAGATGGGAAGGATGCTCGAGTCATGTCATTGCATAAAAGTGGTCCTAGAATCAGTGTCAGAAATAATCGACCGATAGCGCTGACAAGCATTTTTCGCAAGACAACGAAAAACACTTTTTATAGTGATATTATGATTCACTTTCGCGGATTTAAATTTTGTCTTTACTCGCAACGTGCATTTCATCGGAGGTATTCTCGTAGCACGATATTTAAATTTGTATTACCTTTTTATGGCAATCATGTAGTTAGTTCATTTGGTCATTTGGTATTTCTTGACTTCAGTAAGCCTTTTTATGTCGTTACATGGAATTTTTATATTTCTAGTTCTGTGCCTATAGGCTTGATGACAAACTTCGTAAATTGTTTTCTGAGAATTTGTCGTTGAGAAACTGATAGATGGTTATAAACAGCTTATAATCCCGTATGTTTGATATTACTTCAAATGTGCCGCGAGGCTCTTTTTGTGTTACAACTATTTTGCTCATTAATTTAAATATCATTGCTCATTATGTTTGTTCTACTTCAGAACGTTTGCAGATGGTTGTGTGGCATGTAGAATGATCAAGACCTCATATGCTAGCCTGATTGTGCAAAGAGACTTGCTCTCCATTGAATCATGGTATCACCCATGAGAAATTACTTTGAACATAAAAAAATGTAAACGTCACGTTTACAAATAAATTATTACCGACATCTTAAAGTTTTTCAGTAAATAAAAAAGGCCCAGAAACTGTTAAGGAATTTATATATCCTGGTGTACTCTTCACTTCCGATCATCAGTGGATGGCAAATGTTGACTCATTTCCGGAAGGCCTCGCGCATGCTTGGGGCCTTGATATACAATGTTATAAGATTACTCCAATCTATGGAAGGATCGTTTTAATTGTCACATGGTCGTTTTATGCTCAAATATTCCTCTGTTTTCTGAAACTCTTCTACCGCATTGTATAGTAATAAACTTGAAAGAAATTTAAAATATGGCTGTAATGTGTTTGTAAAGAATTTATGAGTGGCGACTTAGTATGACGTAGTGTAAACTCCAGCTAAAATGACGATTCTTTGGATATCGTAGTAATCTCCTCTGTATAAGAATCTTGCAAAATATTCATCGCGTAAAAACTGGTTTAGAAAATGTAAATATACGAAAGTCTCTGTCCACGTACACCGGATAAATGACCATGCCTTAAAAAAAAAAAAAAAGATTCAATATTTTGAGGGGACATGCTGCAATACTTTTTTTTTTTTTTTGTGGGGTCCGGGCATGATAATAATTACTTCCATCACGCACGGTCACCGTAATTTTCGATGACGCCGTATTTACGCGAGGAATATCTAACCTTTTTTCATAATTCTTTTCTGTTTGACCTTCAACTGTATTTCCAGATAAAGAGTAGATACCTGAATTAAAAAAAAAAAACATTAAAGATAAATTGTCACGGTTACTTTATGCGACGCAGACAGCCACTTCCGGAGTCTAAACTAGAATAATCCCGGATGGCTGTGTCATGCTATACACGTAAGCAATCGCTATTCTAGCTTAGCAAAATAATTAACGTTATCTTGAACTTTTTTTTATCTAACTTGATTGGATCTAGTAAGAAGATAATGGTCGTAACACCGTAAACTGAAGTTATCGGCCGTTGGGAATGGCAGAATGTGAAACTTTTGGAGCGTCGCGAGGAAAACCGCGTCTTTATAACTTTTCATTTCTTAAATTGCCTTTTGATATAACGATTTCTCATTTACAAACTTCAATAGACTTTAAAGAGGTTTTACATAAACTGCGAATGACGCACCATTTAGGCATAATCTGAAGAAAATCAAAACACTTGGTAAACACACTCAGCCCTATTTTTTCATAAATAATTGAAGACACGAGTAAAAACTTATCCCAAAGCTAGCCTTGCAAGTAGTTTGTAAGATTAATTGTCATGATGTATAATTATATTGATTTCTCTATGATGATGATAAAATGATGACACTATGCTATGAAAAATATGGGTTATGGAATATATGTAAGGCCAACCCCGATAATAATCAAATACAAGGAGAATATTGAAAGTGACGAAATAAGGTAATCGCGAAAATAAGACTAGCAAAAAAGTATAACACAAATATATTTCAGAAGTGCCATTGAAACATAAATAAGACTTGGGGCTAGATCAACCAAATCACCAGCACAAAAAGTAAGCAAACAATTAATGATACGTTTGCGAGGCCTTTGGAAAACAACGATATTATCTCATTGTTTAATTTATTAAAATATTCTTTTGCTCAGAGGGCCACTCATCTGAGAAAAATGATGATATACAAAGAGAGAGGACCAGATAATTATAACAGTAGTTTGCATTCCACATACCACAGATAACAGAAATAGCTCTTGAATGTGTAATAAAAAAATGTCACTGGCAGCACCTGTGGGGAATGATAAAATGCGATTAACATAATTTTTCATAACATAACATTCCACATACTGTTTGCCAGCACGCTAAAACTCTTGGAGGCCATGGTCGCGTTCACGCACTATATGGTGCGCAAACAAAACCGTTCCTAACAAAATAAACATCAAGCCATTCTGTTACGAACCCTTCTGGTTTTTGTTCGCCCGGAGCTCGTAAAAGTGTGACACCCGTCACGAGTTTTTGACCTTGACCGCGCTACAACGGCATTTTGCTATCAACTATTTTTTTTTTTCCATAGACTACTTGCAATGGGCATCGGTTAATAAAGAGTATGGCCGCGGCTTATCAGTCTTTGCATCGACTGATCGTCATCGCGTTGTTCTCCCCCCTCTGCCATCTGGAATTTTTGCTGCAAATACCCTCCTCCTGCACGGCGACGTAACCGGTCGACCTCACATGGTAGACCACTTCATGGCGGAACTGGAAAGACCAGATCTTATTAACAAAACCGCGCCACTAGATGCATACAAAATGAATCATTGGGAAACACTAGTCATAGAGTCTTACACGAGACTGGTTCGCTTCAGCTTGAAATAGTACGTCAGCATCTGTGGCGGAAGCGTCCTGGTTGTAACTCCCGGACGGGCACTTTGGTACCTAGGGTGCAAATAGACTGATTATATTCGAAAGAATTGCAGAGTACCCCGCTTTCAGCACTGCGCAGTTTCGGGCATGTCACCGAGGACTGCAGCCGCACGTATGTTGACATCACCGAGCGTGCTCCCACGGATGTCTCGCAGGGCCTCGAGATGAAGGAAGACGAGGCCGAGGCCTTTGCACAAAGCATAACTCGAGGTGAACGATTGGCTTCCACTGTCGCAACACTTGTGCCCACCGATAAGTCCGACGATGTCACATTGCTCCTAAGCAAGCCGGAAACCAAAAATCGCACCTAGCGAGGCAGCAGTCAAGTCGTCTGCTCCGTTCGTCAAAGACCCCGAAGGTTTGACGGCAAGTAAAAACCCGCAAAAAGAAGGTGACAACGACACCAACAGCCCTCCGCGGCCCGAGTGCTTCCTAGGCGAACTACCTACTGGTTTTACCATGGCCTCAATGAACAGGCCCTTCAAAATCGAACATATGCTGTGGGAGGTATTGCAAAAAAACACTGCCCCGCATCATGATAGAGGGCAGGCGACTACAAGACCGATAGTAAGTCACTGGACTTCCTGAAGAAGCTGGCTAGTACGCGATACGATAACCCTGCTTCCCTTGTATCTTGTCGCTTTGTTTCAGTACTGTCCCCTATATGAAGAGTGTTAAATGGCCACTTTTAGTTCGGTTAGCTTAATTTCTAGAATGAGAAAACGGCAATTTTAAGATCAGTTTTTGAAAAAAAAGAAAACGTCAAGATAGCTTCATTTGGTGAGACTAAACCATCTTCAGAGACTCATATCAATGATATGCACGCTTTTTTCGAACGTTTCTTGTTTCATATCAGGTAAGACCTGTCAAGAATAGCGTTGGCGGTGCAATTTTAATAAGAAATGATGGAGGCTTTTGATATATCCTGAATGGGAGTCATATAAAAATGGCCCTGTTTGCGCGGTGAAAGCGATTCATCCCCATGAGTCGTTTAATTTCGTGTCTGGATACTCCCCCCAAACGCCCACCGGAGCTTACGCTTTTTATCACTAACCATAAGCAGTACCTTAGTACGCGTGCCGAGGCCATTCTCGCAGGGAACTTTAACAGCGCTCTAAATACGCAACACTGGTCGCACGCTCTTGAGTCTGACTCCAATAGATCGAAATTAAAGGAAAAGATGTAGCGGGAGTTTTAATATTTTAGATTTTACGGAAATGTGTAGGGTCCTCCACCTGGATACAGGCATAAGTAGGGGAGATGTCGTGCATGCTTAGACAGGGTGTACATGTCCAGTGACCTCACTAATGCCGTCACCGCCTACGCGGTATCCCCAGAAGTTTCTCCGATCATGTATTGGCCAGTGTGCGTTTAGGAATGCCGGATAGCCAGAAATAAAAAAAAAGAAAAGAGCTATTTTGTTAGAGCTCATGGAAGCTCAACGAAAGTCTGCTGGACGAGGAGGTGTTTTTTTCTTCTCCTACAAAATACACTATGGCCAAAGTAGCGCAGAAACAGGACGTTGCTGCGATTGTTTTGGAAGAGATTAAAAGAAATGTTAAAATATATACCTTGAACAGAGCAAAACACAGGCCAGAATGCAACAAGAGAGAAAGTATGCTCTGCTAGAAGCTTTTCAAAAGCTCGTTGTCGAATAGAACGAAGCGACAGGTATCCTCCCCGAAGAAATTTGCACAGTAAATTACGCTTACTTGCTTTCATGGTGCTCGAATGCAAAGGTGCGATTATAAGAAGTACGCCTCGAGAACTAAAAAAGTGGAAAATCTCTGGAAAAGCTTTATAACTAGGGGGCGACATCAAATTCCCCACAACTGAATAAGCACGCTTCACGCGAGCGGAAGTTTATTCACGGGCCAAAACGATATAGAGCAAGAACATGTACAAGAACATGTAGTTTTTCACCAGCAAAAATGACCTTCAAGACAGAGGGATCGTGAAATGACTTAAGGAGCTTGCTAAACATTCTGCAAATTTTAAAAACGAATGAACAAGGAAATCACTTATTCTTGGGCGTTAAGAAGGTCTTTATTTTTATTTGTAATAATAAAATCGAATGTTTATGTCAACTTCATTTCTCTTTAGTTAACCAGTACTGACAGATATCCGAAAGCTTCGCTCGCCACAAAGATTTAAATTATGCATGATTTGGGATTTCGCACACGAACATGTATTTCAAACGTATGCAGCGATCTGTACTATTAATAAATGGTTCCCCCTCTTTACTTGACAGTTTACTAGTGCATTACATTTGGCTCAATCGCAATTTACAACAATTTTAATTTGTTTAACATGCTTTCTTGCACGCTTAGAACGAACCGTAAGAAAGCAAAATATTACCAGAACTGCAAGCAGTATTTAGTTTATAGCTAGAAAATACATATATAAAGCATAAAAGAGAGTCTATTTCCGAATTTGGTTATTTTTGGAGGAGAGTTTTTAAGCAAAATGTTCTATCAGCCCATGCCATTTACGCGTTATATGGTAAATAAGAAATAATTCCTGTTAAGGATAAGCTTTCGTAGTTCTCGCACTAGATTTCTTTAATTTTGTATATTTGGGATTTTCGCGCTGCGATGTGAAATCTCTGTTGTTTATTTAAAAATAAGCGTTAAAAGCCATATAGATAGGCATTGTGAGTTTTTTATGAGGTCAACCTTTATTTATCTCAAATTTTCGAATTTCGCCATTTGTTCGGTTTTACGAACTTATCACTGTTGGAACATCGTAACATATGACATAACCTGTGCTATAATATAGATGGAGAGAAAATGTGGCACTATAAATCATACAAGTACAGTACTATTAATAACCCAGAAATGTGCTGAGGCAGATGAATGAGTTGATGCTGGTATATGAACGATAAATTTTAAATGAGAACATCTTAGTGAAATGACGCACTTGGCTGTCCCAGCATAATGATACATGCTTTTAGTCGACATTGAGTCTAACTATTCAGCTTCTATTTATATGACACAATTATGCATTTACTAGTGCCCATACTCAAATAAATATCTGAGGTACATCCAAGGGTTTTGGGGGCGTTTGAAGATAATGAAGATCTTTTTCGCGCTATGCTAGCTTCGGTCAATATCTTCATTCAACAGCTTCTTTCTGACTTTTCTACGGATACAGTTATCTTTATAAAAGTGAAGCGGTGAGACTCTCTGCTGGGGCAGCCAAAACATGTTTCTTTCGAGATCGATCATTATGACAAAACGTGACTGGTTTTGTGACAAAAAATGTTAAGCAGATTATTAAATAGTTATTGTATAAGCTTGTGTGTGAGAGAATCAACCCAACATTTGCCGAGGCATCATAATTATGAAACTTTTTTTTGTTTTTTGTTTGGAGTACACCGGGCACAGTTTATATTTCGTAAGAAATATTTTCAAATTCTCGTTCATAGGTGAGAGGAAACGAAAATAAAACTTGCAGAGTTCCTTTAAATGTTCTTATTATTATGTGCAGAGATCAAGAATCGAGGTGGTGTTGCTTCTTTAAACTGTATTAGATCCTTAGCATGGTTGTGACCAGATCGTGATAACTGAAAACCCAGCGAGGGTTAAAGCATCATTCCTGTCGGTTCAAGAACACATTACCCAATTTCAAGTCACAAGACGTGATTCTTAAGAGATAACAAGAAGGATGTGAAAGGCGTAGTAGGAGTGGACAACATTTGGAATCACCGTTCGTCGTCATTCTTTATTTTCATTTTTTTTACTCATGGTTGGTGCTTTGCATTTAGTAGGAAGAAAGAGTAGGCATGGATTAAGAAGATTCTTATGCAGAGAAGGGCAGGTATGAATAGGAAATAATTCAAAGTAACTCTTTAAGAACCAAGATTTAGTCTTAACTAAAATAGCTCATATTCATAGAATGCATTACTTACATAAATTGGGAGCTGCGTAAAATTGAACAAATAAAGCAACATACCCTCGGCGTCAAGCTGCCGAGTGAAATGAAACGAGGGAATCACACATGTATTGGCGGGAGAACCATGATACCCATAACCAAGGTAATGTTTGCAAAAGGAACAAAAAAAAGAACACATTTACATGGAGTTTTGGTTTGTTGAAAAAATTTTATTATTTACGGTAGATTTCAATTTTCTTTGCAGCTTGCTTCAAAGGTATGAACACTGCAACTAATATCCGCGAACACCAGTTTTCTTAATGTAAGAATAGGAATTAAAAAACTGAGTGTTTTGAAGCACCCACATTACAAATGTCCACTACACGAACTGAAAAAAAACATGCATCACAATGACTATTTTGCGACTAAGCTGAAAAGGAAGGAAATTCGCCTGCTCAGGGAAAACGTTTTCAAAAAATTCTATGCCACTGTAATAGGGTGTTCATTTTATTTCTCCCTAGTTTATTTTTAAACATAGCCGTCTGTCGGAACAATAAGATCTATTACGGGTGATTTGTGGTCACTATAACTTGAGTATTTAACTTGTACCTGTATTTAGTTTGTTCATTACTTAAAATAAGCCAACGATATCAATTATAAACTTGCTGAGCGTCATCCGAATCCTTTATATAGATATGTTGTAGAAAGACCGCGTGTGGAAAGTGCGGCATTTCACTCAATTGACCACCAATGCAAGAGGAACAAGGCAGGTGATGTGAAAACACGTATGGGTCATTCCATGTCAAACGTCCCAGACGTTTCGCTCGATCCCTCCCGATTTCTAAAAAAAAAAAATTTATGACCTTTTGGCGCAACGTTTGTAGCCATGCCCTGAAATAGTAGTGGCGAAAACAAATTTTCATTATGTGAGCGCGGTTTAATTTCTAGAAACAGCGTGATACTAGGCATCACTCAGTAATTCATGAAAAATGTGTTTTTTAGTGAAACATCCAACAATATCTTTTTCTTAAATTTGCACGGCTTTTGACTTACAATGTTGTTCGGTTTGTAAAGTTTTGTTTAATTTAATGATATTTAAAAAAAAACTGAAAAACTTTGAAAGTTTTAGTATTTTTGCTCTTTTAATAAAAATTATCTAACTGGTCCCGGAACTTAATATAACGTTTTACCGGCTGCCCTAAAGGTAAAAATGTTTAAAACCGCTCAATGAATTATCGCACAGTTAACAAAAACAGCCGTTTATTTCATCCTGAGTGGTCCAAATGAAAATATAAAATATGGTGGGTTTAAAAGAACAATCGATAATCTTTTGATTCTGAAAGTTTAATCAAAGTTATTTTTGGTTAAAGTGAGAAAACAATTTTTTTAATTTGAACTCTCGCACCGCAATCTGGCGTCGCTTCTTAACGCCTCTTCGCCACACAGCACGACACCTGCGACGATAGCTGACGCGATTAGGTCCAAAGAGAGAGCGGAGTTTTCTGCCGCTTCCCCTTGTCCGTCTTTCCAGCTGCAAGGGAAGAAATGGCGGATATCGTGTAATACTCGAAGGTGCCGCCAGCGCGTAGCAATAGCAGGCCCGTTGTGCCCTTTGTACCCGAGGGCGGCTCGAAACGCGATGCTTAGTACGGGCGGCATCAGTTGACGTTGACTTCTCCTAAAAGGGAAACGCGATAATATCGCAGTGAAATCTAGCTGCCATGCGTACTGCGGTGAAAAGGAAATCTAGTCAGCGACGCAAGAATTTGCCGCTTCAAAGCCGATTTAAAGAGAAACGAGGCGTGAGCCTCCAATGGCACGCAGTCGTTAACACCACATCGCCTCGTCGTTTGAAATCGCCCTTTCACGGGGCTTTTGTGTTGTTGCTTAAACAGTGTCCTGACGCTGACAATGGAGAGCGTTTGCGATGGGTACGTGACAAACAGCTAGCTTGCTAGTGGATGCTCTGGCCCGGCAGCGCTAAGCATCTCCTGATATCAAGACAGTGGAAGTCCATAGGAGGACAGACCCCCGCAAAACGGTCAAAATAGGAAAAGCCATAAAGCAACAAGAGTAGAAAAAAGCCTCTTCCCACCAAGATGTACCCGACAACTCGAGGTCCTGCTTTCTACCCGCGTGCGCACACTGTGACACCGTCGCACGCTTGCCGGGCTCGGCGGTGGCGTGCTGTGCAGAGAAGAGGCGCAAGGAACGACGCCAGGTTGCGGCGCGAAAGCTCAAGTTCAAAAATTGTTTTTTACTCTTCTGAACAAATTTTTAACAAAATTACTGTAATTAAACTTTCAAGAACAAAAGGAAATAAACTCTTTGTAGGTGTCACCATGTTACGTATTTTTCTTTGGGCCACCTCAATGCCGAATCGACAGCTCTTTAAACGGCAAAACACAATTTGCAGAAATTAAGTTTTTTTTTCCAAGATATTTAGTTGGGCCGCCTGAAACCTTTTTTCTGTACAGTATACCTACAGGGCTTTCAATAAGAGTATTTACAGACGCATGCAGCAATGCCATAGTTTGTAAAAAAACTAAAAATGTGATAAAATGCTCATATATTGCTTATTTTTAGAACTGCTTCGAGCATACCAAATTCCATGACCATGATCCTTATACAGAGCAATCCAACTACCGTAGGGTTTTCGGGCAAAAATATTCCAGTGTTCCGTAAAAAAGTCTCACTTTTCACCAATTATTGAATGACTCGTAATTCAACCGCCTTTTTACTAGTTCAAACCACGATCACCCCATGAAATTTGTTTTTCGTAAAAAAAATATGCTTGAGAGGCACCACAAACGTTACGGTCAAGAGCCGTCAATTTTCTTTTAGGAATCGGATGTGACGGTGGAACCTTTGGCATGGCTTGGAGAAGTCCTGGTCACTGGATGAAACCCGTCGTTCACTAGGGTGGTTGTCCGGTTTGGGGTATACAAATGTGGGTCACCCGGTATCGAATACCGGCCGCCGACACGGGGTTTATGGCCCCCGTTGAAGAGCTAGAGTCAACACCGGTATGATTCTGTCACAATGCCAGGCGACCGGTATTCTCGTAATGGTACCGGCATGTTCAAACCGGCCTCTCAGATATACTTTCCCGGATAAAAAGAACAGCACAGGCCAGAGGCCCTGGGCTGGTCAGGGGCACTGGCAAGGTACTGCTGCAAACTGCCGGCTGCCTGGAGTATCACGGTTGGTAACGTTAACCGCGAACTACCAAGGAAGCTCAAACATGGTTACGAAGAAGGCTCCTCTAGTTGAGCTCACGGGCTGTTCGACAGCGTGGACCAGGGTCACACGACTAAAGGCAGCAGGTTCCTGCAGACAAGGTTTAAAAACTGATTAGTGCCAGAGTTCACACCAAGCTGCGCAAGGACAGTGACGCGTGCCGAACAGGCAGAGTCTCTGAGCTGGTCAGGGGCGCTGGAAGCGTACTGCTGCAAACTGCCGGCTGCCTGCAGTTTTAGGGTCAGTAACATTAACCCTGAGCTACAGAGGGAGCTTAAAGATGCTTACGAAGTAGGCTCGACTGGTTGAAGGAAAAAGTCACTCTCAGTCTCTCAAAGTAGCCTCTAAGAGTCGTAGCACATACCCAGTTTGCCGAAGCTGATGGTTGTTGATGAATGCAGCAGCAAAAGTGAGACTCATATATGTGCCTCTTGCGTGGAACTTGGGGTTTTCACTTACATTGCACTAGGAAGCAGGAGTGGATCAGCCAAGTTGACCAGATTATGATTGGTGCTGCATCATGATGGAACACTGACTGATGATGTCTCATGCACTCTTGCCAAATTCTACCACAGTCAGCAAAAAAAATATGCATTGTGGCCCTCAGGATAAGGATTAATAATTCTTTTTTAACATGTGTGGAATCTGTTTATACTAAGGATAATGAAACATATTTTCAAGCTGTGGTGTTGCGCTGTATGACATTTCCAGAACTTCTAGGCATCTTCGTGATTTTGCTTTTGCTTTTGCAGATGGTGCAAGTCAATATATCGCACAGCGTTAATGAAGTTTCCAGGATGCATCACTGCACATCCATGTATATATCCAAACAAGCCATAACAGCTGGGTTAGTTTTCTTCCTTCGCGTCGTACTTACTTGGCCCGTCGGTTGAGATAATGGTGGGAGCAGTTGTGCTTTTCAGCTTCCTCCAGCTATTATAACATCTCGTCTGGAACTGGGAAGGCTCGAAATGGGACTGCAGTTAACTAACATTTTGAGCGACATCAGCAATAAGAATACAACCGCTCCAGGATACGAGAGGAAGGTAGGTGTCCGCTTTAGGAACAAGTTTCAGTGATTCCATAGTCACATTTATACATATTAAAACACTTGAGCAACGCCTTTTTTGTTTTACTCGAATAATCGGCACCATATAAACCAGTCAACAAAGTGGTGTCCATCCAAGTAAGGTTAGGAGACGTGCCAAACGTCTTGCACCGGAGACGTGTCATCTGGCACGCACCATCAAAAAACAAAACTGGATTTTAATTTTGACCAACTGACGATATTTTGAATGACGCTTATTCTGCAATGAACCTCCGTCAGATAGGGAGCACCTGGTGATCAGTCGTCTTTCTGCAGTCCAGCGTTAGCGCGCAAGGACACTACGGAAGCACTGCAAAAGCCTCAATTTGCAAATTAAATTATAGTTTAGGGTATCCCACTTCTCGCCGCTTTTGATTTGGTCCAGGCACAGCTTCCTTCTCCTCGGCGATTTCGAGAGTTTAGAGCGCGGAGTAGCTCTAAAATTAACTGAAGTGTATCTTTCAGAGCGTTACCAATATTTACTAATAAACGGCGAATCGTCAAATAGACTTAAAATACAGCATGGTGTTCCTCAGGGGTCAATTTTAGATCCACTTCTTTTTCTTATATTTCATTTTCATTTCATTTTTTGTTCCCTTAAAGCGCCCGTAGGGCTTTACATAAGGGGGGCTTTGACAGCAAAGAAAAACAAAGAAAGCAAAAGACAGGGTTAAAGGTTGCTAAATATCGAGAAAAGTAGCAAGTGCAGCTCTGAATCCAGATGAGTCTTGAATTGTAAAAATATGTTCTGGCAGAGAGTTCCATTCTGAAAGTGATAATTGCAGTGGAGAGAATTTAAAAAGGTTGGTCCTTGGTGTTACCAGATGAACTTTCTGAGAATGGTCTGTACGAGGAGAAATGTGATGAGCCGCAGGACAGTACAATTCTTTCTTTAAAGGGGCCTGATAATACAAAGCGTGTAATGAAACTAGCCTGGCCAGTTTCCTTCTTTCCGCGAGCAGTGGAAGGCCGAGTTCTTTTTTGAGCGTAGTAATGCTAGTGTGTGTGTAGTTTCTAAGAATGAACCGAGTTGCCCTACTTTGGATCGACTCTAATTGCTGTATTAGGTAAGCCTGGTGGGGTTCCATGTTGTAGATGCATACTCGAGCTGCGGGCGAACAAGGGCAGTGTAAGCTACGAGTTTTGTCTCCCGGTTAGCCATATGTAGTGTTCGTCTAAAAAAACCGAGGCTTTGGCTTGCCTTTACAATGACGTGATTAATATGAGCTTCCCATGACAAGTTTGACGTGAAACGAACCCCAAGATATTTGTACGTGTGCACATGTTCAATGGGTGTATCAAAAAGAGAGTAGCTAAACACTGTGGCACTTCGCTTAGTGTTGAAGTTTAAGAACTTTGTTTTTAGGATGTTGATTTGCATTTGCCACTTTTTACACCATGTTTCTAGGGTAATCAAGTCATTTTGAAGTTGAATGCAATCACTAATGCAAGGTATTTTCCTATACACCACACAATCATCAGCGTACAAACGGATGGTTGAAAGAATACTATCGAGTAAATCATTCACGTACAAAAGAAAGAGCAATGGACCCAGCACGGTCCCCTGCGGCACTCCCGATTTTACCTTCTGATGTGATGAAGATTTGCAATCATAACAGACACTTTGCGAGCGATTGAAAAGAAACTTTGATATCCAGTCTATCACGAATGGCTCCACTTGGAAAGCACGTAATTTTAGAACTACTCGATGATCCGGCACTTTATCAGATGCTTTTTGGAAGTCAATAAAAATTGCATGCGTCTCAGTTTTAAAATGCAGGTTACTGTGTATATCAGTTACAAATTCAAAAAGTTGGGATTCGCAAGAGTGAGACCGACGGAAGCCGTGATGGTTAACAAATATATTAATAATATAACGACTATATCCGGTTCCCCCGACCTTATAATGTATGCAGACGATACCAACGTATTATTTTCTGGAGTGACGAAAAAGTGCCTAGAAAGTGCTGCAAATGTCTACCTATTGAAGCTATCCAATTGGTTACAAACAAATTGTCTAAACCAAATACAAAAAACACTAAGTTTATTATTTTTAAACCAATAAATAAACTCGACTGCAGCCCCATAAGCTTAAAATTTAAAGACACTCTGCTTGAGCAATTGTCGGAACAAAAATTTCTCGGTGTATGGTTTACCGAGGATTTTTCATGAAACACTGACGTGTATAAACTCAAAGGTGAAGTATCTAGTGTTACGGGAAGTATATATAAAGCACGAAACTTGCTGCCCACTTGGCTAAAACAGACGTTGTACTATTATTTGTTCTACTCTAAAATCAGTTACGGCGTCTTAGTTTGGGGGACGACGATCAATTCGAACTATGTCAAACTTATCACCTTCCAGAAGAGGAGATATTAGAAACATAAGAACCCAACCACTATTCATCAAGTAAAATATGCTTCAGGCAGACCAAATATACTATTTTAAGCTCTTACAATAGATTCACAAACATAGAATATACTCCACACCTAAATCGAGTTTAGGTCTATACCAACTACGAGACCCAAAGCGAAGGATGCCTTCAATAGGAACCAATTATGGACGCACTGCTTTGTCATATAAGATAACTAAGATGCTAAACAGAACAGACATGACAATAGATTATAATAAAACAATTTTGTCCTTCAAGAAACAGTGCGGAAGCTTTCTCGTGGGCAGTTGTATCAGCTTCTCAGTTGTGTAATATGTAGGCTATTTCTATTATGTACTTGTATTTAACTAAAAATGTGGCTCTTGACCTATATTAGATCATTCTTCATTGCTATACTAAATGGCGGCCATCAGTCCTGATTTATGCTGTGTCCTTCTCACTTTTTTTGTGCAATTTTTTTAATGTTTATATTAGGGACATGATGCTTCTGTGTCATACGACGTTACATGTGTTATATGCTTCGAATCATGCTTGTTGTGTAACATGTTTTTGCTAATTGTTTCATTTAGCCGTTTTATTTTATTTTAAAATTCACAATGTTGAATGTTAAAGTACCTGTTTCATTGTGCCTTTTTTAATTTTTACTGAGTATACCTTTTGCTGATTATATTCATTGTACTGTTTACTGTTGAACTGTTGGGGGGCAGTGACTCTGTCAGGCTTCTCGCATTTATCTCTGCCCCCTGGGCGGAAAAAACCCGCCAAACAAAAAAATAAAGAAAAAAACCCGATTTCCCTTGGTGCTGGGGTTTGTACACCCCAGCGCGCAGGAACCGCCCATTTTTCAAACGGGATCGACGTTACTCCCACCACTCCCACGTGGAGCTCCCACGTGGTCGTATAAGCGTGGTGCTTGGAGCGCACGTTCGCTTCTTTGACTCTTTTGCAAGACAGTATTCGAAACATCACGTGCACCCTATTTTCAGTCACCCAGAGTTACTCCGAGGCACTTATCAAGTTCCTTTCTCGCGACCACCGCCAGGGTAATATTTCCGGCTTCTGGTTGGCAACATTAGAATTTGTGAGGACGCCCTGGAACTCGCCCAGTCCGGTTTTGTTTAATAAGGTATCGTCATTTGTCTCCTATACAGCCCATCGAATGGCCAAACTTTCTACATAGTCGGCTCTCCTCTCGAGATTTCACCTCGATCACGGAGGCGGCATTTGTGTGCGCTCCAAACACTGGCGCACATTTACCCGACGAAGGGGCGCGCATTTGTGACGTGTCTCAAAAGAGAGCAATCAGGCTCCCCGGTTTCGCTCTCTGGTTTCACTTAGTGATGATACAACTATACGTGCCTGAGGAGGGGGTTAGAGTTTTCGCTGCACGGAGCCCCCTCCGGCTGGCCCCACACATTCGGAGGAGGCCAAGAAGAATATGCGCTAGGCGGCCACGTGAACATTGTCTCTGGGATGCGGGTGGTGGGATAATTATGCCTCCCATAAAATAAAGAGACCAGTACCTCCCCTCCCTCTGGGCCAACATGCTTCAGGTGAGGTCACCTTTCCATGGCTTGACCATGGCAGACCGGAAAGACGATCCGCCAGCCGTCTACATCGAGGAGTCAAAGGCGGCTCTGTGCGCGGTCTGCCACGTCTTTGTGGTGTGCGAGAAGGGGAATACCAAGGACAAGATGCACATCTAGAGTGAGCAGCTCAAAAGGGACGCTGTGACTGCGGCCGCTGCGACTCCGGGGGACACCGAGGCGGTCCTCAAGCCATGACAGAGGGAGTGGCAGGAGCTTTTGACGCAGACTCAGTGTTGGCACCCACTACCAAACCGATCCCTCGGGTACAAGTGTTACCGCCGCAGGGGAAGTACGAGCCAGTCCAGCATGCCGGGATGATTGACTACTCAACAGCGGATTCGTCTTTCATCGGGCCGGAAGCAGCTGCCATTCGGTCCCCGGGATACCAAAAAAAAAGCGGTTTGAAATTCAACCAGAGTTTCAGTTCGTCATATGGAAACGGAGACAACCAATCCAGAAACTAAACCGGAGACAACCACCTGGGAAACTAAACCGGTGACAACCAATTTAAAAACTAAAACGGATACAGCCAATCCGGAAAATAAACCGGAGACAACAAATCCGGAAACTAAACCTGAGACAACCAATCTGGAGGTCTAACCGTACTTCGTCAAATCGTAAGCTAAATTGAATTTGGCCTATCCGAAGAATTTAACCGTAGTGGATCACACCGGAGATTAAGTCGCATCAGGCGACTCCGTATAAAAACTTAATTAGATTAACACAAAGCTATACTAAGTTTCACCTTCTGGTGTACTGAAGCTGATGCAAATAGCCTTTCGAGTCAATCCAGCGGTGAAGAGGATGTAATCTATCTCGCAAGACGCAGCGGCACGGAACTCGTTGAGTCATGCAACATATTCAATGCACTTGGTTGATAGCAGCGGCTCAGAGCGTCTTCTCAACTAGATCACAGGTGAAACAGAACAGAGTCAGTATTGGCTAGTTCCTAAAAGTACAGGAAATAATGGAGTATGCCACCGCACATAAAATTCTGGAGAAGCGCCAAGATTCTTTGATATTATTATGAAAACACAGATTCATAGAAAATTTGAGGATTTGTAGATTTAATATTTCCGAAAAGATTTTAACGTTCCTCAAACTCAAACATTCCACGCATGAAATACTCTACGAAACAAATAGGAAAACAAGCCAAAACCACAAAAATATACGAGAGCACACGTTGAAGATTGTGCAAAATAATTTATAAGCTGTATAACGAAAAAAGCTTTGTAAATAAAAAGGTGTATTGCAGATATACCGGACTCACATCCACATACAGAATCCCACAAAGCTTTATAGGATTTGTATCTGTATACAGGATCCCATACAGCTATATTAATGGCTTGCAAGTGACATCATTGAAAGAGCACTTTGATGATCAAAAAAGAAGTGGGGAAGGAGCTCCTTTCTTACCAGGATGCTCTTTTGTGCTTCCCGGTTTTGCACAGACATCTCTATACTCCTCCCAGAAGATTATAAACGATTAAGCCATCACTCAAAATTCGTACAAAGCAGCTTCCGTCTGCTTCCCTTACATGCTGGTGAAAAGTGTGCAATGTTAGGTCAGTGCAACTCAAGTATATGATCTGTATCCACATGCAGGTACCCGTCTATATATTGAGACCTTGGGGTCGGTTTGACTTGTTGCATAGCTGAACCGGAGGAATAACACGCAGCCAGCGGTTTGCACAACAAGAAACAACATTTTATTCATAACAAAACACAAAAAAATAAGCACAAAGAGGCAATACTCTAACGTCCTAACCGGCGGCACTCGAGTCTGCGCACCGACTTTCTCCGGGCCGCCTCTGGTCGGCCTTATCAAGGCGGCGTGCGCGATGTGTGCATGGCCAGCTTGACTCCGCCACCGCGCGAGAAAGTATGCCGCCTGGGCCCCATAGTCTGGCAAGTGGGCTGGCAAACCGCCAGAGTGCCCATACTTCCGCAACCACCGCCCTCATATTTCGTCCGGCATGTTCATGACCCATGAAGAGCAGCTGTTGGAAGTCGTCAACTTTATTTTTCAAGCTTCTATAATTGACAGTAGCAAGGGGAATCGAACAAGTTCCTCGCGGGCATTCAGGTAGTTAATGCCGAACAATCTAGTTTGTGACAGGATTCCAGAAATATTTTGCATTGTCAAAAAGCAAGCTGTCATATTTTAGGACTGCCTTTGTTCCCTTTCGCCGATGGACCGTTGCGTCATCCCACACGTGTTATTTATTTTCGCAAGCGACTTTCAAAACATGTTCGAATATGACGTAGACAAACAAAGAAAGAAATTGACAAACAAAAAGAGAATGTTGCAAATACAAAGCAAGCAGAGAAAACATGACGCATGCAAAGGTCAAAGTATTTCAAGCTGAATTCAAGGGAAAGGCACGGATAGCGAAGAGTGGCTATCTTAAATCTTCCAAAGGCAAGGCCAAACGAAATCCAAAGCAAAAGTAGAAGTTATCTTTTTTTACCGCCCTTTATGATTGACACTTCGTTAACTACCGACGAACGCGCTAAAGATTTCTGCTTCAATCGTTAGTGTTAATCAATTTTTCTCTGGGTTTAAATGCGAAGCCTTTGCACGCAAATGAGGGTAGTTTTGAACAAATACCAGAGACTGGGATAGGTAAGAACCAAATTCCTAATTTACTAAATAACATTAATTTTGAAACGGTGATAGAACCCAGCGGTATCCCGAACCCTTTTCTCAAATCATGTGCTGATATAGTTAGTTATGACGTTTTTCAATATTTTACGTGTTCCCTGCAGTGCGATTCATTGCCTCACGACTGGAAACACGGAAATGTTCTACTTGTACATAAATTCGGAGCCAAGAGCAGTGTTGAGAACTACATACCAATATCACTGACGGGTGTTTTATGCAATATATGGACACAATATTTATAGTAATCTCATGTTGCACTTGAATATAATTCTTTTTTTACTCCCTCACAACACGGCTTTCGAGCCAGCTTCTTTTGCGTCACCCAATTAACTGAATTTGCTAACGACTTAGCTCAATCGTTGGATAGTAGAAAACAAGTCTATTGCATTTTCTTGGACTTCCAAAAAGCCTTCGAGTCGAATTTTCTTGGACTTCCAAAAAAGCCTTCATAATAGAGTCAAATTTTCTAGAAGGCTGTCGTTGGATACATCCACCCCAACACAAGATCTCGATGTCCGCTGTGGTAAACCGAATTAAGCGCCAGCACGATGAATACCTCGATAGCGTCGTTTTGCCGGTAAGGGGTGCTGCACGACCAACATGGCCGTCACCAGGTAAGCAACTTGCCGCATCCTTTCCAGCTTCAAGGAATGTTGCCGAGAAGTGAAACAGAAAGCAAGCGCAGCAGAAATGACGATCAGTTTGCTGTACCGAAGAGATACAAAGAGCTTCAAACATGCAAATTTCGCAACTGCCAATACATTCAGAAAAGTGCAAACGGTCTGCAAGTAACGTGGGTTGTGTTGTAATCACTTAACAGAAAGTGCAAACCGATATAAACCCACAAGGATATAAGTTTCAGAGTAGGCTCCCGCACACCAGCTCAGAGCCCTTGAAGCAAATGTTTGAATCATAAAACCTCGGAACTCTTCGGTTCAAACGCCGCTCCTGCCCTTTCCGATCTGGGCGAACATCGTAAAGCCATGCTTTCGTCTATCACTACTGTATGATGCTCGTGCAACTGCAGCGCACACTTACCACTGTGAAACCGTGCCTTCGCAGTTTTGCCGTGTCTTAACCGTGTTTTCACCTTGCCAGACTTGCGCCTGTTGCATAGGTGGTCACTTGAGTGGGGTACCGCACTTCACGCAGGCCGTTGTTTCAAACTTACCTATCTAGACGTTGCGATGACGCTCAGCAAGTTTCTAATTGATATCATTTGTTTATTTTGAGTAATGAACAAAGTAAATACAGATATAAGTTGAATTATAAGGTTCTAGTGGCTAATTGCCCCCTCAGATGTGCCCCCAGGCTGCGTAACTAAGTGTGTTTACTCGTTTTGGCACTTTGTTTTCTAGCGCTGTTCTAAGGAAGCAAGTATGCACCACCAACTAGTGCAACCGCAAACATTTTTGGCGGTATAACCCACCTGCACAAACCTTATTATTCCACCTTTCATCGCTTTGTTTATACATAAATCGCGGGGAAATAAAAAAAAAAACATGCCCTATTCAGCGACATAGAATTTCTCAAAACATTTTACTTGAGCAGGCCAATTTCCTTCCACCGCAGGCTAGTCGCATACATTTCAGATTGTCATGAATGCTTATCCTCAGTCCGTGTTGTGAATATTTTTATATCTAAACTTTGTAACACTCAGAGTTTCTCAATTCCCATTCATACATTAAATTAAAAAAAAAAATAAAAAAATCTTTGTGTTCGCGGATGATAGTTGAAATGTTTTATGCTTTTGAAGCGAACTACAAAGGAAAATATTATTTACTATAGTCAATTAAATGTTCTAAACAAATAAAAAATGCTCGCAAATGTTTTTTGCAAACGTTGCCTCGTTTATGGGTATCACATTGGTGATACACATAAACGCACACATTTTACCCAGTGTGGGTAAAATCTGTGCGAGGTGAGAACGTTCACTGGGAGGACGGTGAAGTGACAAAAATTGTGAGTCCGGGGACATATATCGTGCGTTTTACCGGCGACACGCACGATATATGTCACCGGACTCACAATTTGTGTCACTTCACCGTCCTCGCAGTGAACGTTCTCACCTCGCACACATTTTACCCACACTCTTTCCCCCAAATCAAATGCGCAGTCTGTGCCCCTGTGCTTGTCGCATTGCTGTTTCATGCTCAGCTGTTTTCCAGTCATGTCTTTTACAAAGTCGGGCTTGAGAAAAGACAACTTCACTCTTGGTTGTCGTTTCAAAAAGAGTTCAGCTGGAGTCTTTCCAGTCACCGAATGAGGGGTGTTTCTATAGCTCATCAAGAAGCTGTCTAGCCCTTCTTGCACTGATTCTTTTTTCTCCGGCTCAGCGTGAGACAGCACTTTCTTTAGCTGTGCCCGCTTTGTTGTCTGCACAAGGCGTTCGGCAGCCCCATTTGAAATTTGTGGCAGGGCGGCGTCTTTGTATGTGTAATGTTATTTTTTGTCAAGAGACGTTCCAGATCCTGAGCTACAAACTGTGGCCCGTTATAACTCACAATTTCTTCGGGGAAACCGAAGGCAGCGAAGGCACTGCGAAGTTTGGTGATTGTTTGAGTGGCAGTGGTAGTTCTCATGAAGCAAACTTCAACCCATTTGGAATACGCGTCCACTAAGACAAGAAAGTTATGTGGACCCTTTGCCGCGAAATCAATATGGACCCTCTGCCAACACCTCGAAGGGTATGACCAAGGGTGCAGTGGTGTAGGCTGCGCCGCCGGCTGTACGACCTGACACACCTTGCATCGCTTCACTTACTCTTCGACAGCTTTGTCTAATCCAGGCCACCAAATAAAGCTTCTCGCTAACATCTTCATTCGGCTGGTGCCGGGGCGGTCCTCATGAAGCAACGTCAGAACTGGTGGTCTCAAGCTCTCGGGTACGACAGCCCGCGATCCCCAAGTGAGACAGCTCTGCTCAATGGAAAGTTCGAGACGTCGGACATGGTGCGGTTGTAGTTCGTCTGCGACGTCTCCTGGCCAGCCAGATCTGGTATACTCTAGAACTTTGCAAAGTGTGGCATCTCGTGCCGTGGCTTTTGCCACATCTCGGGCTGTCAGGGGAGTGCACTCAAAAACCGAGAGACATTCAGCTGCCTCTTCTCTGGACGTCGAACAAACAGGTAGCCTAGACAAGGCATCAGCCACTTCTGTTTCAGTGCCCTTACGGTATTTAAGAGCGTAGTGGTACGCTGACATAATCAAGGACCACCTTTGTATCCTAGCAGCTGCTAGAGAAGGAGTTGGTTGCTTTGTTTTGCCCCAAAATCCCTAGAAGTGGCTGATGGTCCGTGTATAAAACGAACTGTCGACCAAACAAAAACTTGTGGAATTTCTTTAGGCCGAATATAAGAGCGAGAGCCTTCCTTTCTCCCTGCGCGTAATTCTTTTCTGCAGTTGTCAGTGTTCGCGAAGCGAGTGCAATCGGACGCTCCTTGCCATTCGGCAGCATGTGGAAAATGACAGCTCCAACGCCGTACGATGACGCATCACACTGCAAACCCTGTGGCTTGCGAACGTCGTAATATGTGAGCCCGCGGCTGTTGGTCAGCAGGTGCTTTGCGGCGTCAAACGCATCGCTGCACTGCTTGATCCAAACCCATCTTTCGCCCTTCCTCAGTAACCGGTACAATGGCTGAGCCACTGACGCCACATGTTTCAAGAATTTTCCGTAATAGCTTAACAGTCCTAGGTAGGCTTTTAGCTCTGTGGTACTTGTGGGCTCTGGTGCCTGGATGATTGCCTTCACTTTTCCTTCTGTTGGGTAGATACCCTCTGAGCTCAGTTTGTGTCCGCGATACGACACCGAGTTTTGGAAGTACTTACACTTTTCTTGCTTGACAGTAATGTTGTAGCCGTTCAATCGTTCCATGACACGCTCAAGTGTACGTTGGCAATCGTCTATGTCTCGACCTGTGACTATTACGTCGTCAATGTAGCAACCTACATTGCTTAGTCCCATTAACACCTTATCCATTAAGGACTGGAACAAAGCTGGGGTGCTGGCGATACCAAAGGGGAGTCTATTGTACTGATAGAGTCCCTTATGGGTGTTCACCGTCAGGATGGGTTTGGATTCTGGGCTTAGCAACACTTGCTGGTATGGCGAGGATAAATCCAGCATGCAAAACACTTTGCCATCACAAACCGCAGTGAACAACTCCTCTGGCAGTGGAAGCGGATAGTGTCAACTTTCAGTACTGGATTAACTGTGACCTTGAAGTCACCACACAGCCTCAGTTTATTACCTTCTTATTTTGGCACCACTACCAGCGGAGTTACCCAGTCACTTTGACTCACTGGCTGGATTATGCCTTGCGTTTCGAGCTCAGACAACTGCTTTTCAACCGCGTCACTTAACGCGAAAGGTACTGGCCTGGCTTTACAAAACACAGGGGAGCAGCCAGCTTGCAAGACTATTTTTGCTTCGAAGTCTTTGATAGCTCCAAGCGTAGAAGAAAAAAAAATGAAAGCCGTTTACAACTCCCTGTAACACCGAATTGGAGCGCAGCTCTTGAGGAGGAGAAGGGAAGGGTACTGAGGGTTGCCTGTTCTCGGGGCGGGGGGGGGGGGGGGGGGGGGGTCATGTGACCTTGGGGGGTCACGTGACCCCCCAAAGAAATTTTTCCGCTAGAGGTAGCGGGGAATTTTTTCCGCTAGATTTAGCGGGGTTTAACGGGAAAATTTTTCCGCTAGACTTAGCGGGCAATTTTTTCCGCTAAATCTAGTGGGCAAATTTTTCCGCTAGATTTAGCGCGGAATTTGTTCCGCTAGATTTAGCGGGGAAATTTTTCCGCTAGATTTAGCGGGTCAATTTTTCCGCTAGATTTAGCGGGGCATTTTTCCAGCTAGATTTAGTGGAAAAATTTTCCCGCTAAATCTAGCGGAAAAATTTTCCCCGCCAGATTTAGCGGAAAAAATTCCCCGCTAAATCTAGCGGGAAATTTTTCCCGCTAAATCTAGGGGAAAAAGTTTCCCGCTAAATCTAGCGGAAAAATTTCTCCGCTACATTTAGCGGGGAATTTTTCCGGCTATTAGCGCGGAAATTTTTCCGCTAGATTTAGCGGATAATTTTTTCCGCTAAATCTAGCGGGGAAAATTTTTACGCTAGATTTAGCGGAGAAATTTTTCCGCTAAATCTAGCGGGGAAATTTTTCCGCTAGATTAAGCGGGGAAATTTACCCATAATGCACCGCGCGGTTACGCCGACGGCGACGGCGACGCCGACGCCGCTCAAGCCGGAAACGGGCCCCTAAGAGCTGTTCTCTAAAATGCGCGCGAACTTGCTGCGTAGTTTAGCTACCCTGTCTTCTGCGCTTAAGCTGAAAATAGAATTCCAGTTCAGCTGCAACTTGTCTAACCAGCTCCGTCCTAGAAGCACAGGAAGCTTCCGCTTCCGTTCAGACTCCCGAACCACGATAAGGGGCAACTTAGCAGATTGCCCTTCATAGCATGCAGTAACGTCACACTGTCCTAAGACCTGCATTCGCTGTCCCGTGTAAGTTTTTAACACGAGTGGCGTTCACTCACATTTGACGTGTGAAAACTTGGACTTGCACACGCTTTCCGGCATTACGGTGACAGCCACCCCCGTGTCGACCTGCATCGGCAAGTCCTGTCCTTCGACGTTCACCGTCACCATGTAGCCCTTCTTTATCGTCGAATCCGTTGTGCAGTTGTGCAAAATGTACTCGTCCTCCTCTGATGACTCAGATACTAAATGTGTCGTCAGTGGTTCTTGGTTTACTCGACACATCTTTTGAAGATGGCCCACTTTTGAGCATCGCTTACAGGTGATGGTCTTGTACCAGCAACTATGTGACGCATGTGCCTTGCCACAGCGCTCACATTTTTGTTTTCTGCCCTTTCGGCACGTCGAACTCCTTGTCTTGGGTTTCGAAGTCACTTCCGTTTTAACGGTGTTGACAGAGGTGTTCCCAGCATCGCTTCGGCTCCCTACTTGTAGGGCAGCGCTTTGCTTGGCGGCCAACTCCCTGTTACGAGCGATCTTGCAGGCGCCTTCAAACGTTAAGTCATCTGCCGCAAACAGAACTCTTTGAGTATCCTCACACTTGATACCTGCCACTAATCTGTCACGCAGCGCATCCTGAAGGAATACTCCACAATTGCACTTTCGAGCGAGGTGTTTCGACTCGACAATGAAATCCTCCACACTCTCGTGGTCTAATTGTATCCGGAGGTTGATTTTGCACCTCTCGGCTATGACTGAAGTCTTCGGGCTGTAGTGGTTCTTTAAAAGAGCCTTAACTTCTTCGTACGTCTTCTGCCCTGGAAGTGCGGGAACTACCAAGTTCTTCAGGACTTCGTATGCTTCTGCCCCAATTAGTGTTAAAAACACCGCTAGTTTTTTTGCTGCAGCTATTTCGTTTGCGCTGACGAAAAATTCAAAGCGTTCCTGGTAAGATTCAAAGTCCTGTATCTTTGGGTCGTACTCTTCGAGTCTGCCTAGTCGCGACATGACTTCAATAGGCAGAAGAAACGTCATAGCAAGTACTTATCTTGTCGCTGCTTTTCCCGACGTGCGTTCAAATTCCACTGCTGACGCCTGGTCCCAGGCCGCCTTCTCTGAACGTTGACGGCTTCCCATTACTTGTTGTCGCCTTCCTTACGCGACGCGTGGCAGACCAGTGCAGGCGAAACCGATCCTCGTCGCCAATGTAATAACCACGACGAAGCACGACGATCCGAACCAGAAGAACCTTTATGGCGTCCAACTCGTTCTGAGAGCTTACAAAAAAAGGTAATGTCTCATGCGCGAGAGGAACGCGGCCATGTCACGAGCTTGATGTCAAAGCCCCTCGCGCTACTAGCTCAGCGCTTGGTTCTCGCGCTACAACACCTTATTATTCCATCTTTCATCGCTTTGTTTATAAATAAATTTCGGGGAAATAAAAAAAAACAAAAAAAAACATCCCGTATGCATGGACATAGATTTTCTCAAAACATTTTACTTGAGCAGGCAAATTTCCTTCCATCGCGGGCTAAGCGCATACAGGTCAGATTGTCATGCATCCTTATCCTCAGTCCGTGTTGTGGATATTTATATAATATCTATACTTTATAACACTCACAGTTTCTCAATTCCCATTCATACATTAAAAAAAAAAAAAATCTTTGTGTTCGCGGATGATAGTTGAAAAGTGTTTTGCTTTTGAAGCGAACTACAAAGGAAATTTACTATAGTCAATTAAATGTTCTAAACAAATAAAAAATGCTCGCAAATGTATTTTGCAAACGTTGCCTCGTTTATGGGTATCACAATGGTCTCCACCGGAAAAATATATGTGTGATTTTTGTATATCTTTTTACTTTAAAGCGTGAAGTCCAACTGCGTTTTTATGTGTGACATGTGTTGAATGACCATCAGTCTTTTGTAATTATAAATATTTTTTTTTATTAGGAACTTCATTGAATTCTTACTTGTTTATAACTAGTGTCAACTGCACAAAAAAATTTCTGACCCGCACCTGCTGTTTTTTTTCACTAAAATTCAAAGCTCCATTTATGAGTATATAAAGATAAATAAAGCATTGACGACACAGGGCGATTCCAAATGTTGTCCGTTCCTACGGTCTCTTTCACTTCGCGTTTGTTATTTCTTACGAATTGCGTCCTATGATTTCTAACTGTGCAGATGCGTTGTCGAACCCATAAAAATGGTTTTTACCCTGGTTAGGGTTTCAGTAATGACAATGTGGCCGCAATCACTATAAAGGCTCATACAGTTTTTGAAAGTGACGTAAATTTTTTTTTATCTCTGCCTATAGTCATTAAATTAAAAATACCATCGCAATTCCGATTTGTTTTGCTTAAATTTATAAACAAGGTTGTTTACTCTAAATCCTGAGTGAGAATTTAAACATTTATCTTACGGACTATAGACTGTGCCCAGTGTAGTCAACAACCCCAAAAATATGGTTGAAAATATTCTTAGATAGCCCGTATCCGCACGTAGGCGTTTTTCATAATTATAATTCCAAAAAAAAACGGTTGGGTTCATTAGCTTTCAGACATTCGCGTGGTAAACATAATTTAAAATTTGCATAACATGTTCGTCATAAAACCAGTTGCGTCTTCTCATGGCGAGTAATCTTCAAAAAAAAACAGGTACAGTTTGAACTATCAGAGGGGCTGCAAGGCTTCACATTTATAAACATTGTGATACCGGTAGAAAAGCCATGAAGAAACTGTATTTATGAAGATTTCAGGATTACACTTTTGTTCGAATGACGCCGGGCGGGAAGCGTTTGTGCGTTGAGTGCACTCTGCCTCTTTCGTCCAGGCATCATTCTTTCGCCTGCTGTGTTGAGTGCGACAAAAACTTCAACTCAAAATATTTGAACGTTCGCGCTAAGATTACGACGTTTTTTTTGGCGACGAAGTCAGCATTTACAAGTGCAGTGCCTGCGCGACGCGCCCGTCCTCGGAGGTAGGCCCCGTCAACGAAAAAGCGGTGCCAACGGGCACCACTACGCCTATTGTTTCCGATTCGAACGACGAGTCATCCAATATCGCTATCACTCTGAATAAACTACTATCGAAGGTCGACCGACTGGAAGATGAAGTGACCTCCCTCAATGATGAAAATGCTACGATAAAGCTGGCACTTGAAAAGAACCATGCGTTCATGCTAAAACGCTTGGACTTTGTGAATGTCAACGTTGCGAAGGTGCTCGACACTCTAACAACGGTTCGACAAACCAGGCCAAGTTTTGATAACGCGACGAAGAGTGTAGCGAAGAAAGCGGTTGAAGAAGCACACCCGTTTCTTCCGACGAACATCAAGAAACCAGCGGTAGACAACGAGGCCCGACCAGCTTCCTGTGAGCCCGCTGCTGCAGCTCCCTTGAGCTTGGACAACGCAAGTCTGAGTTCTGCTGCCCGAACTGCGTCCTAAGATTACTGGATTACAGTTCGTAAACGACAAAGGCCAGAAGTTCGCAGTGCAACCAATAGCGAGCATCAGTTCCCATATCTGTTCAGAAATCATATTTTAGCCCATCCGGACCGGGACATGAGTTTGGTTTTATAAACACAAGAGCGACATCTAGCTCGCAAGGCGTAAATACATCGTCACTACAGCCATGAACAGCACGTGGTCCTGATACGGTATGGACAGGACGACTATCCGGCGTGAATACACTCGAAGTTAGAGATGCGCAGCACCTGGTCTGCAAGATCCTTTTGAGAAGAAGTCATCGACAACGCAAGTGCTCGGAGGAGGAGGAGACTTAAAGGGACACTGACACCCCCCAAAAAATTTTTTTTATTTTTTGCCAGGCGCTTTATTATGGTGTCGGAGGACTACCCAATTAATATTTTGCAACAGAGTAGCGTATTTCTTTAATAAAGCCAAAAGACGCAACTGCTTGAAACCGAAACCGAAACCCGACGGAGGTCGGAGAAGTGGAGAGAAGAGAGTGACTGGCGGAAGTCACGTGGCTACACCCGACCGTGCTTTTTTTTTTTGTTTTTCTCCTCTCCGGTAGCAGACGACACGACATGCGGCGTGCGGGAACTGCTTGCCGTGCCATTCTTTTGCAGTTATGTTTGTTCCGCTCGTTGTTATGTACTCCAAGATGAGTTGTTTTGTACATTGAGGAGTTAGAGATGAGTAGTGAGTGCCCGTGGTGAATTTCCATGATCGGCTCCGAAAAGAATAAACCCAAGATGTTGCGTGAAGAGCTGGCTCACATGTCCTGCATCCGAAAAAAAGTGGCATTGTCGAAAGATCAACGGGATCGGGACCAATGGCTGGCTGCAATTCCTGTAGAACATTTACGGGCACCTCGGAAAGCGGACGCTACCTGATTTATATGCTCCTTGCACTTTGTGGAAAGTGATTACATTGGGTTCGCAGGTGTCAAAACGGAAATCCCATACCGTTTAATTCAGCGAAGTATCGTCCACAACATTTGTTTGTTATTTTTTGTTTTGTTTCTGCAGTGATGATTGTAAAAAAAAAGAAAAAGATATGTAAACATCAGAAATTGTTTGCAAAAAAAAAAAAAAAATCACGGGGGATCGAACCCGGACCTTCGGTGTCTGAAGCGGACGTCTTTCCCACTGAGCTACTGGGGCATATCGTTTCTGATGGATCTCTTTCCTTAGTAATAATTCAGCCGGTAAACTGTAAGTTTGAAAGTTTGCTGTCGATTTTTCTTTAGCAAAAGCACTCCCGGGTCGAAGTCGGGAAGCACCACGCTTTGGGGACATTCGCACCTAGTAAAGAAATCGTACGCGTGCATATTCAACTCGAAGTAGACACGTCGTGCTTGACGTTTGCGCGAGCGTTGTCTTCAGCCACGAGAAGGGAGCGACGGCTCGGCGACGTCTTCGTGCAAATCGGCTTGGTGGCCGGGCGTGTCGTACGGGATGAATACCAATTCTTTTGATCAGTCCCAAATTTCTCTTTTAACGGTAGACAGAATTCGCCGGTACCGCGAACGACAGTTCTGAAATAGAGGTCCCACGCCCGTCGTCCGCTGCCATCGCCGTCCCCGCGAGTCCCACGATACGCGAAACGACGACCGCACAGAATGCTTCCGGTTGTCTGTGGAACTTTTTTTTTCAATCAACGTATTTGCAGCTTTTTAGAAGCCACAAAAAATGGGTTTCATATTTTTTTCTATTTTTAATATTGAGTGTGTGCCTTCAGTGACCCACGACTTTGATTAAATTTGGTGGTCGCATCGATACCTTAGAAAATGGCCCGTGACCGCGGAAAAGAGAGTGAGCGAGACTCGAACCGGCCAGTTCTCGATCGGCGGTTTTCGGGCGGAAAGAAACCGAATTTCGAGCCGCAAATCCTGTTCTGGGTAGTTGAGCCCTCATATGTCACGTACAACTAACAACCTCGGCGAGCATAAATACCCTGTCAGTGTCCCTTTAAGGCCTCGAGCTCTTTTCCAAATTGCTGAGAGTGGCTTTTTTGGATCAATATTTTCACAAACTTCCTGTCCCATAAAGGGAACCTACGTCATAAGATATGAAGCCGCTCCAAACGGCACCTTCTCTCGTTGGAATGTCGACTGTATCCGATATTTGCTGTATAGGCTCCCATTGTCTGGCGCACGCCATCAAGGAACGAGGCTCCCATAGGCTCTCGTGCGGCGTATTTCCAAAAAAAGCCACCAGAGGAGCCTTCTCCATGGCGTCGCACCGCATGGAGCGGTGCGGCAGCCGGTAAGAGGAGGCATTGCTGGCGCCAGAGACAGGTAGGGGCTCGCGAGAGGTGGCACGGCCGAGCTCGGCGCGGCGCGGGCAATTCACGAGAGCGCGCGCTTGGCCATCCGCCGACCAAATGTGGCCGGCCACGCCACTATGCCCCAGACAAACTAAAGGAGCGGAAGAACGACATTCAGGCTTCCTCATTCACAACTCATAAGAAGTGCTTAGGTTTCCTCGGATTTTTGCTTTCATTTACACTCTTTTTTAGCTGACCCATGCACCGAGCTCCCTCACTAGACTGCATGGAATGGTCCTCCGAATTAATTTTTGAAGAGAGCCTGGGGGGTGAAAGAAGACGACAACGATGAGAACTGGGGGGAGAAGAAAGAAGAAGTAAGATAGACGGTCTGATAAGCTTCCCCAGTGTGGCAATAATTTGTAGACCCCTACAATTTTCAGGAAAGAAAATGCAACAGGTATTTTAAAGCGTGCGTCTTACATATATTAATCATATTTTGAAATATGCAATATGCAATATGCAATATACTACGAATAAAGGAGGGTGGTCAGTCTTACCCGAAGATGCCAAAGGAGACTGTGTACTTATCTTCGAGCCTCTTAAATATCACCGTTGATATTGATGGTCGTAAGACGCGTGCCCTTCTTGATAGCGGCGCCTCAATATCGATCATGAAAAAGACGAAAACAGACGTATTAAAGACCTACTTAGGAAAAACAATTTAAGTTCAAAGTTATGATGGCAGAAAGAACCTTTATGAGGAATGGACAAATGTCACCGTCAACTTCGAAGGTCAAAGTATTGAAGTTGTTGCTCTGGTGATTGGTGGAGTGGATTATGACTTCCTACTCTCACGGCCAGACATGAAACGGCTAAAATGAACATCTACTGGGATGATAAACTCACAGTCGAAAAGACGGCTAACCGCAGATGCTTGGCCTGCAATCCTCTAGGTACTCAACCGCCAAAGCTTATTACTGCAGCTGAAGACATTCCTAAGTTATACCCTGAATTGTTCTTTGCGGCCACTGGGAAAGTTCCCTTTCTATCGGACGATCATAAGCTGGGGTTAACAAAGGAATTGCGACTCAGAGAAATACCCAAAACAGATGCCGCAAAACAGAAGCACAGGGGCACCATGAAACAAAACTTTGATAAAAGACACAACGCCGCAATACCAAACCTAAAGGTTGATGACCTTGTCCTCGTCAGAAAAGGAATCTCGGGGTCAAGCGCCAGTTTTTCGGGGCCTTACCACGTTGTGAAAACGGCTGCCTAGCAGGGCATATCGAAGACGATTTGGTACTTGGGCCCTAACGAGACGACGGAGACTGCCTCAATTGGAAATGTTTTCCAGTATTATCCCAGGAGGGATAACTTCTGAAGCACGGGGAAGTGAAGTGAGCCTGGGGATGAAAGAAGACGACAACGATTAGAACTGGGGGGAGAAGAAAGAAGAAGTAAGATAGAATAAACCGGTCTGATAAGCTTCCCCAGTGTGGCAATAATTTGTAGACCCCTACAATTTTCAGGAAAGAAAATGCAACAGGTATTTTAAAGCGTGCGTCTTACATATATTAATCATATTTTGAAATATGCAATATGCTCACTCTATTCATGACCATATCTATAATTTTATTCACATTGTACCTAAAACGTTTATTCCTATTTTGTCTTTTGTGTTCCCGACAATTCTTCTAATAATGTGCTTGGTGAGTCGAAATCAAGCCAATACATGTTCTTATTCACTATTACGGCACTATATAAATCTGCTGATTCTGAGGGCGAGTCTGAGGTACCGACTCTATCATGCAAGGTAAAAGCCAATGAGAAGCCCCAGAAAGAAAATTTTGTTGTATGGATATCAAAATAATACATACCGTGCCCAAAATTCACTATTGTTAGGTATGCATTGGATAACAGTGCTGCCCCATTTCTGATAAGTCACAAAAAAAAAAAAACTGAATGGGATACACTTTTTTGTTCTGTGAAATTCATAGCCAGGAAATTTTATTCAACTATGCTCGTCAGTGCAAAATTAATTTAGAGGTCTGAGCCACCCACTCACGCGTGGCTACGTGGCAAATGTACATTTTCATGTGCACTACGGTATACAAGCTCTAGCGGTGTGCAATAATTGATTGCATTCATGCTGAAACTGGGAGCGGTTATCGTGGCGATGAGCAAAGAGACGAACATTCTGTGATAGGAAAACATTCAAAAAACGTGAACAACGAATAATAGTATAGAGATACCTTATATTTTTTTTCCATAACTTTATTTTCCTCTTTATTGCATGTCAGTCATATATTATTGTACCTTATATAAATACATTCTTATATCGGAGGGGCGCTCGCAGAACATGTAGGGGTTTCGATGGCCTCCAAAACACATAAAAAGGAACTCCTGATTGGCGAGAATGGGAGTTGGATACGACAGCTCCATCGGCACAATTCTAGAGTTATTATTTTATAATTAGCATCTTTCGAGTAGAGTTAAGGTTACTGCGTCTTTTTTCTTTTAGAAATAAAAAACTGCTATAAATTTAGTAAATACATTTCTAATGTCTTTTACTGATCCATGAGGACCTTGAACAGGTGTTTGTCCATGTGAAAACATCATATTTGTTTGAAAATACTACGCTGTTGTAGAAACTCGTGGACATGAAGCGTTCCCATTGAACGGCACCTCATACTAACAAGTTCTTATATTAATATCGCAAGAAGCGACAAATGGAAAAAAGTATATATGTAATTACATGTTTTGCAAGTAACAAACCGTGTCATTTTGATATGTATAATTCTTGTCGTGTTTATTGTCAGAGGTAATCTCTGTTTTATTACCTTCTAGTCTTGTGCTTTAAATGTCGAGAAATGTCGAATGCTTTAATGTACTTGAATCGCTATCGATCTTCAATTGCCTTTCAGTGATTACACCTCTACGTTACAGGGAGCAACCTTGAAATATATTTGTAATTTCACAGTTTAGAAGGTCAATCAATATCTTGTTTGATTGACCTTCTAGGGTTCCGCGATTTCGGTAGCTTTTGTGTACTTTTTTCGGTGTTTATTTTAAAATTCAAGTTTTGCTTTTTGTCGATGTATATTTATTCCGAAAAAAAGTTTACCGTTTTTTTCGGTGAATATGAAAGAAACACCGTCGGAAACCGGATCCGATGATCCTTGTAGCTGTGATATATGTGCTCACTCAAAGAATAACTACACATATACGTGCTTGGTCTTCGCTACGACTTCCGCCAGGACACACCTCGAAATTATGGAATTCGTGAGCATAATCTTCAGTGTGCTCTTTTGCCTTCCCATTCTGACGACGTGACTGTCTGAGGTAATGACCATACATGAACCAGCGAAATGTCAAAGAAGAAATATATAGTATTTATTTTTTCAAGCACAAGGATGTTTGAGAGAAGGTGTTAAGAAAGGTATTAGCGGCTGTCCTCGATATCCTGTGAAGAGCATGAAGTGAAAAACCTTATATTAGCCCACATCTGAACTTTTCTTTTAGGACCGGGAACATGACACACTAGGCCCGATCACAGAAAGGACGCACATGACCCGTGAAGGCCAATCCAAGACCTCTTTTGTTCTTATTTTAATCATTGTCGTTGAAAAGTGTCCTTTCATCTATTAGTTGTTTATATTTCTATATATTTTAGTTTCTTTGGAAATAAAAATTGCATCATGAAGCGTGTGTCAACCATTTCCAAGAGCAAAAACTCACATGCATTTTACGATAGGTTACAAAATGCTTGTATGCCACTTTGTCCATCATAATTATGCTATTACAAATCTCGATAACCTAAGTATCATTGCGAATGTGGCATGCCAGCATGTCGTAACATATCGTTTTACGTGGCAAGTTATATCGTGTAGGGTGACGAAAAGATAGCGCATCCACGATGGATCATAATGAATAGGATTTGGTAAGAATGGTGGATCCACTCTACTTACGTGACGCCACACATTATGAATGGACCCATTAAAATATATCTTGTAATATGCTTGTGTGCCACTTTTGCCATAATACTTACGTTATCTATATTTTCCAACAGCGTAGCGAAAAGTTTTACGGTGTTTTTTCGTAGGGGAATCTTAGTCACGGTAAAAAAAGAGCATATTATTTCCTTGAGCATGTGTTTATTTGTGAAACGAACGGTGCATTATCTGAGATGGTTCCAGAAATCTAAATATAGTCGGTGATAGCATAATAACCGAGTAGGAGCTCCGCCTCCGGCGCGGGATCGTTCCCTGCCACCGGGGTCATGCTGCGCGTGCAACCGAGTGTTATCAAAGACAGAACCCTCGCGTTCGATGCTGAGCATATACTTAGTTCGGAGCATAAACCGACTATAGGTCCGTTTTTTTTTATTTCGAGTTTTCTTAATAGGATTTATTAAAATAATAAATAAATAGTTTATTGTCTCTGTCCAACACAGTACACATTCGGGCCCGCAAAAGCATGGGTGTATTTGTTTGCGAGACCTGGCGTCCAACATGTTGGTTTTATAGTTATAACAAAGCATGTATTATTTTCATGCAATTAAACAAAATCCAACAATGAGAATTATACCTGACAGGAAAAAGAGAAAGAAATGAAGAGTGGTAATTTTTAGTCACCTATTGACTGACGTTACCATTGTCTCAGATCTTTTTTTTATTCTTTTTAGATAATCCAGGTTAAAAAGCTCAACTGGTAACTCCTCAAAAGAAAATAAGAACATAGTACAACCTCGTATTTTTTTCAAATTTAGTATAAATCCTAGGAAGAACAAAGTTTTCTGTTCGCCTCAAAATCCTTACTTTTGTTAAAGAAATTTTAAAATCACCATTGAAGTAATGTTTAACCAAACCATATAACACTGCAACCTCTCAGTAGTTAACACTGTCGCGGCATTCATTTTCTCCTCTTTTTCTCTGTCCTCGTACATTGTCTGATATGTCATGTTACATGCAATTTCATAGGCTATATATTTGATTTTCTTTTTTTTATAGCTGGAACGCATTTTGTATAACGAGATTTCATAACGTAGGATAGAATCACGCAGTGCGTTATACGTCCTCCTTTTCAGAGAAACGTTCTCCACACCACCCAAACTGTACAAACAGGGTGAGACGGCTCTCAGTTTTTTGTGATATACTTTACATAATCATTCCGTAAATGATTTCTGTCTAAATGAATCCCTAAATATTCGCTTGTTTGAACATAATCTAAAGGTACGCAGCTACAGGTTTTAGAAGTATCTCAACGACGGAACAGTGGAGATGACAAGTTAAAATGTTTGCACGAACTATCAAAGCACATCAAATCAGTTTTACTAGAATTTGCAAAAAATGTGATTGTCAGAAAACCATGTCAATAATATTATTTCCTTATATTTCCGGAAAATTGAAAGTGCGCTTGTTTGATTGCTATGTTCCAGTACCAGAGCTGAATCATCTGCATATTTATACACTCGAGATGCTAGATGCAATGCTCCAATTTCATTAACAACAACATTAAACCGTAAATATCCTATTGATGATCCCTGTGGTAATCCCGATTTAATCCGTATTACATTACTTCAACAGTCACTAATTTTAACCAACTGATTTCTGTATGTAATGTAATCCTACAGAAATGTATTGAAAGGTCCCCTGAAACCCATATTTTATAGTTTCAAGAGATTACTCTAATCTTTCAAGAGATTACTCTAATCTTTCAAGAGATTACTCTAAAAGCTTTTGTAAAATAAAAGAGGTAACGCAAAATAAATATTGCCTAGAATGCAGCTGGCATAATATGCAAAATCTTGTAGCAAAAGTTCAGTGCTCTTATTTTTGCGAAATACGTACTGGGATGAGTGTATTAAATTATATGTTTCACAATAGGAAGTCATTACATTGAATACCCATCTTGCTATAATCTGTGCTATAACTGGCCACATCGAAAGAAGTCCGTAATTTAAAAACGTCCTCTTGATACTTTCACCATGTTCTATATAACGGTTCAACTGTAGCGTTTTTTAACACTACCGGGACTTGAACTGTTATAAAACAGTTTTTTTAGTATTTTCAGTGAAGCGACTTTTAGTTAAAAAATATGTAGAATATCCCTTAATTCTATTATACTGTACCCCGCAGGTGCTGCCAGTGACATTTTTTGTTATTACACATTCAATGTCTATTTCTTTAATCTGTGGTAAGTTTGCGGAATGCAAATTTCTGTCATAAATATTTAGTCCTCCCTCTTGATATCGTATCATTTTTTCTGAGATCAGTGACCCTTTGTGCAAAAGAATTCTTAAATAAATTAAACAACGAGATAATATCATTGTTTGCCAAAGGCTTCGACAATGCATGATCAATTGTTTGCTTCCTTTTTGTGCTGGTGACTTGGTTGATCTAGCCCCACGTTTTATTTAAGTTTTCCTGACCCATCTGAACTATATTTGTGGAATTATACTTTTTTGCTACTCTTATTTTCGCGATAACGTTATTACGTCACTTTCAAAATTATGGTCCTATTTGTGTATTATTGGGGTTGGCCTTACATATAGTCCATAATTCATAATTTTCATAGCATAGTGTCATGATTTTATCATCCTCATACAGAAATCAATATAATTATACATCATGGCAATTTAGCCAACAAACTACTTGCAAGGTTAGTTCTCGGATCAGTTATTACGTGTGTCTTCAATTATTCATGGTAAAATATAGGGCTGAGAGTGTTTACCAAGTGTTTCGTTTTTCTTGAGACTATATCTAAATGTTATGTCATTCGCATTTTATGTAAAACCTGTGTAAATCTATTAAAGTTTTTAAATGAGGAATCGTTATATCAAAAGACAATTCAAATAAATGAAAAGCTATAAAGACGCGGTTTTCCTCACTGACGCTCCAAAATTTTCACATTCTGCCATTCCCAATGGCCGATAACTTCAGTTTACGGCGTTGCGACCACTATCTACTCGCTAGATCCAATCAAGTTAGGAAAGACATTTTTCAAGATAACCTTTGTAATTAATTGGGCTAAGCTAGAATTGCGATTACTTATGTGTATTGCATGACACAGAAAGCCGGGGTAATTCTCGTTTAGACTGCGGAAGCGGCTGTCTGCTTCGCTTTAGGAAGTGGAAGTGACACTTTATCTTTATATTATTTTTTTATTCAGGTACCTACTTCGCCCACTGGCATTACAGTGTGGCGTTAAGCAATAGAAAACTGCGGTAAAATGGTTCCGTACAGCTGAGAAATATTGGAGGATAAAACGACCATGCGACAATTAAAATGGCCCTTCGAGAGATTGGATAAATAATTTCACATTATATATCAAAAGGCAAAGCACGCGCGAGGCCTTCATGCAATGTTGTCAACATTTGCGATTCACTGCAGGTGGGAAGTGAACAGTACACCAGGAAACATAAATTCCTTAACAGTTCTAAGACTTTCCGATTTAGTAAACAACTATATGCTGGCGGTCATAATTTATTTGCAAAAGTGACGTGTATATTTTTTTATGTTCAGAGTAATTTGCCATGACTGACACCATGACTCAGTGCAGAGCCAGTCTCTTTGTACACTCAGGCTATCATGTGCGGTCTTAATCTCTCTGCATACTGCACATCCATCTGAAAACGTCCTGATAGAGAAAAAACATCAAGAGCAATGATATTTAAATTGATCAGAAAAATAGTTGTCACAAAATAAGAGCCTTGCTGCACACTTGCAGTACTATCAACCATATGGGGTTGGAAGCTATTTATAATCATCTATCGGTTTCCGAACGACAAATTCTAAAAAAACAATTTCGAAACTTTGTCATCAAGTCTATAGGCACAGAACTGAAATTAAAAAAATCCCAACGAGTGACACCGAAAGCCTTACTGAAGTCAAGAAATACGAAATGACCAAATGAACCCTCCATAACTATACGACTGCCATAGGAAGGTCTTGCAAAAATGTAACAACTATGATACAAGAATAGCCCCGATGAAATGCGCGTTCCGTCGAATATGTCTGACACTGAAAACCCGTCGAATATTTCTGACACTGATTCTGGAACCACTTTTATGCTCTGGCAATTACTCGAGCAACGTTCTCATCTAAGACAGAGAAGATTCGCGTAGTAAGTTTTCGTACAATACCTTGAATAGGTACAATGAAATGAAACAAGATTTTAAAATACACGAAGGGATATCATCTGAACCAGTGAATTTAATTTTGTATAAGTTACTCAATAGATTTCAAATTCTAGACATACTGAATTTGATTTCCGGCATCAAGGTGGTCCCCGCCATATCATTGAGGTGTACCGAAAGTGGCATGCAAGGTCTGAAAACCGACCAAAAGTAAAACCAAAAATAAAATTCTCCTCTTTTTTTAAATCATTATCGACCATACCATCCTTGTGCCTGAGCGTCGGAACGGAAGTATTGTGTTTATCGTTAGTGCAGACGTAATCTCAGAACTGTTCTGCAGAACGCCTAATTCTATTTTCTAAATTCAGCAGGGAAGTAGCCTTAGCTTGTTCCAACATGTCTTGAACCACTCTTGCGAATTATTTTGTTTAGCAAGATTTCTGGGAAGCCGTATCTCGCTGACTTTAAGATAGGCACTTTCTTTTTTGTTGGGTAGAAAACGCAACTCACTTGTAAACCACGGCTGCTCACGTGCTCGCTTCTGCGTAAGCATACGCGTTGGGCCAAGCTAAGCATTTTTTTCTTAGTGTTATTCATAGGTTCCTAATGTTCAAGCGTTCTGACAAATTTAAAAAAAATGGAAGGTAAGATTCGAGTGCTGCTGTCATCTTTGTCTGATCTGCCCGTCATAAAATGGTCATACGTTCACGTCATTTTCTAAAACTCACACAATTTTATTTGGCTTGAAAAACGCTAGCTTTATGGTCACTAATCCCGGGGACCGTATGCCAGCTTTCAAACGTCCAACATGTGTTACAACGTAAAAAAATCTACCATATGGCTCCTATCATTATTGCGTGTGTTCTCGGGTACAAACTGTTCGAGCGAAAATACGTCGATAAGCTGAACACCTCAGTAAACAATTTACCACCAGTGCCCCCCCCCCCCCCCAGCTTTGACTATACTATGGAATCACTGGATGATTGAAATTACCGCTATAATAATGTGATCACCTAGGTTTCTGGAAATGTGTTTAACCGAGTAAGGCATTGAACTTCGTTCCCCGAAAAAAAAGCAAACAATGACTAAGGATTTCCATTGAGTGCTCACTGGAATTTCGGTAGAAGAATCATTTGCTACCGAAAGCCCTATTGTGGTTGTCTATGAGTTGAGACAGCATTCGATATGTGATTCACGACGCAGCTCACTTTGATACGACGACGCATATCTTGAAAAACACTTTATTTTATTACTTGCTTATGACATACCACGTAGCGCGACTGCAGAACGTCACTTAGGAGTCAAGTGATTGTTTCCTCGCTCTGCCATCGTTTATTCTTCAGGTTTTGTGCATTTGTTTAGTATTCAACCTGTTTCCCCATCAACATTGGAGCTTCGAGTGTGTCTTGTCCTCCCGCTGGGTAATCGTTTAATGCTCAAGTTGTTCCCTCACCATCAATGACCATGTGCCAACTAGCTCAACTTAAACCGATAATCGCTTCGTAGCTTGGGCGCAAATGTCAATTTGTGCGTGCTGCCGCTCCATGTATGCGCGGCACGGGTTTGGGTCGCTAAAAGGGCGTCCAGGAAAACATCCTGGCACACGAATTCATGAACGACTAGGCTGACAATTTGGACGACCTCTAACGCGATCTCAAGGACTATTCGTGAAAACGACCTCAAGGGCAACATCCGGCACGGCGTCAGGATGACGTCCGCATACACGCGGCAACTTCATGTGCGGACGTACTTGGTATACACGTGCCGCGCTTAGGCACGGCGCATTCGAGGCTGACAATAGCAAGAGACATCGAGAAGGTTGTTCGAGGGCGTTCACGCTGTCATTGCCGAACAATCCAATTTTTGACATGATTCCTGGAATATTTTGCATTGTCTAAAAACAAGCTGTCATATTTTAGGATTGTGTTTATGCCCTCTAGCCCACATGCCTTTGCATAATCTCACATATGTTATTTTTCTTTTCGCAAACAACTTTAGAAATATCAACAGATATGACGTACAATTCTCCTGCTCTTGAGCAATTCTGAGGATGCTCTTCTTTTCCTTAAAATATCTGAAATTAACAATATTCGGACGATGTTTTCCCGCAGAAGGCTTGCCCAATTTATGAGCTCGTTTAATCTCAACGACGTCAAATCCTAACTGAAATTTACGGAGCTCCTTATCTCCGGCTTCCGACCACTCAGGCGTTTCCCCATAAACTATTGTCCTGAAATCCATAGATAGGAGATTGCACCGTCAACAGGGTTTTAGAGTCTTCATGCTTTGCAGACAAAACTTCCAAATAATTTTAATTTTTCTCCCATTTTTTCGCAATTCGCCAAGAATTTCAAATGTCTGTCCCTGTTCCAAATGTTGACTTAATTGAACATACCGGCGAGCGCAAGTCGTTAAAGCAGGTATCAGACGACTTTTGGCTCTCTTCAATTGAGACTAGCTTCCGCATCAAGCTATTTTGGACTTTTAAAACTAATTAACCGTATAAAAAATACGATGTTCACTACAAAAATATTACTATATTCTGCGAACACGTATCAAGAATGTTCCAAGCACGTTCGCTTCATGCAGATGTCTGCTTCAAACATATGTGTGCAAAGCTTTTTTTAAGCGATATCACAGGACTGTCATACATTGATGAAACCTGCAGCAAACACAATTCGCCGACTGAGTTGCTTATAATGGCTTGGCGGTTTGACAATCGCTTATCGGTTTGTCACTGATACAACCTGTAAAGCTGAAGAAATATACCTCTGAGAAGACTTAGACATTCAGGTACAATTTCCGGAAGGGACGTTCAACATGGGAGAAGCTAACCCTGAATTAAACGTCACCTGCTAATTTGAAGTTTCAACGGTGTATTTTTGTCTTGTTTTTCATTTTTACTCAGAAGTTTTAACTTTTTCTATTTTGTTGCTCTGTTAACAATTGTTTGTTGATCGGGGTAGGTGTTAATATGCAAGATACAGTTTTGAGGAGGTAAAATTAATTTAGTTGATAATGCTCACGTGCTTAGTTTTCTACGCAATCCATTGCCTGCCTTTACATGGATGCGATAAAAGAACGACGAAATAAGCTAGCCTCATTAAACGCAGGTGTTATCAAACTAAGTTGAATGAATAGACTCTAGCCTGATCCTCTAGAAGGCTGTAGTTGGATATTTCCAATCCTAGACAAGATATCCAGGTCCGCTATATCATATCCTATTAAGTGCCCGCACGATGAATCACTGGATCGTTCCCTTTTTCCAGTAAGAGGTGCTGCGCGACAAACATGGCCGCAACCAGGGAAACAACTAGCCGCATCGTTTCCAAGTTAATGGAAATTTGCCGAAAAGTAAAACGGAAAGCAGGCGCATTCGAACTGATGATCATTTTCGCGGTTCCGAAGAGATACAAAGAGCTGAACTTGCAACTCTGCAAACGATAGGCAGGTGACGTGCGTTGTCTTGAAATCGCAAAACACAAGGCGCAAACCGGCGTAAATCCAAAAGGCCATCGCTGGCCGAGATGGCTACTTGGTGACAGATCAGAGCACGTGAAAAATACGTTCGAGCTGTAAAACCCAGGAAATCCTGGGTTCAAACGCCGCTCCTGCCCTTTCCAATCTGAACGAGAATCGTACCGGCATGCAGTTGTGCATCACTACTGAATGGTACTCGTGTTACAAGCCCGAACGTTTACCGCTGTGAAAGCGCTCCTGCGCAGTTTTCGATTGCGCAGGAGCGATTTCACATCGCCTGCCTTGTGCCTGTTGCATCGGTGGTCCTTTGAGTGGAATACCGCACTTTCCAAACGCTGTGTTTCTAAAACTTCCGTATATATAGGTTTCGGATGACTCTCAGCAAGTTTATAATTGATACATTTTGTTTATTTCGATTAATGAACAAATTAATCACTGATGCAATTAAAATATTCAAGTTATAATGACCCCTAGTCACCTTTAATAAACCTTATTGTTCCGACTTATGTTTTTGTTTAAAATAAATATGTGACAAATAAAATACACGTCCAATATACAGTAACATCAATTTTGTGAAAACGTTTTTTTCTGAGCAGGCAAATTTCCTTCCATTTCAGCTTAGTCGCAGAGTCGCCAGATTGTTATGCATGTTTTCTTCAGTTCGTGTTTTAGATATTTTTATAATATGCATACTTCCCAAGTCCGTTTTTTTCTGAATTCCCATTCTTACATTAACAACGCTGGTGTTAGCGGATAATAGTTGAAGAGTTTATGCTTTTGAAGCAAGCTGCAAAGGAAAATTAAAATCTACCGTAGATAATAATATTTTCCCAACAAATCAAAAATACGTTAATGTTTTTTTTTTGGCAAACATTATTTTGTTTAAGGGAATCATATTTGTATCTGCCGCTAAAACATGTGCTAAAACACAAAACACATTCCCCTTGGAAATTTGACGTCCAGGGTATGTTGCTTTATTGCTTGAATGTTACGCGGCTCCGGAGGAGGCGAAGAAGAATATGCGCTAGGCAGCCACGTGAACATGGTTTCTGGGATGCGGGCGGTGGGTTAATTATGCCTCCCATTGCACTCTAAAGAGACCAGTACCTCCCCTCCCTCTGGGCCAACATGCTTCAGGTGAGGTCACCTTTCCATGGCTTGACCATGGCAGACCGGGAAGACAATCCTCCAGCCGTCTACATGGAGGAGTCAAAGGCGGCTCTGTGCGCGGTCTGCCAGGTCTTCGTGGTGTGCGAGAAGGGGAATACCAAGGACAAGATGCACATCTAGAGTGAGCAGCTCAAAAGGGACGCTGTGACTGCGGCCGCTGCGACTCTGGGGGACACCGAGGCGGTCCTCAAGCCATGACAGAGGTACTGGCAGGAGCTTTTGACGCAGACTCAGTGTTGGCACCCACTACCAAACCGATCCCTCGGGCACAAGTGTTACCGCCGCAGCGGCAGTACAAGCGAGTCCAGCATGCCTGGCTGATTGACTACTAAACAGCGGATTCGTCTTTCATCGTTCCGGAAGCACCTGCCATTCGGTCCCCGGTATACCAAAAAAAAAAAAAACGGTCTGAAATTAAATTAGAGTTTCAGTTCGTCATATGGAAACGGAAACAACCAATCCAGAAACTAAACCGGAGACAACCACCCTGGAAACTAAACCGGTGACAACCAATTTAAAAACTAAAACGGATACAGCCAATCCGGAAAATAAGCCGGAGACAACAATCCGGAAACTAAACCTGAGACAACCAATCTGGAGGTCTAACCGTACTTCGTCAAATCGTAAGCTAAATCGGATTGGGCCTCTCCGAAGAATTTAACCGTAGTGGATCAAACCGGAGGTTAAGCCGCATCAGGCGACTCCATAAAAAAACTTAATTAGATTAACACAAAGCAATGCTCAGTTTCACCTTCTGGTGTACTGAAGCTGATAGGAATAGCCTTTCGAGTGAATCCAGTGCCCGAGAGGCTGTAATCTGACTATCTGGCAAGACGCAACAGCACGGAATGCGTTGAGTCAGGCAACATATTCAATGCACTTGGTTGCTAGGTGTGGCTCAGAGCATCTCCTAAACTAGATCACAGGTGAAACAAAACAGAGTCAGTGTTGGCTAGTTACCAAAAGTACAGGAAGTAATGAAGTGTGCCACCGCACATAAAAATCTAGAGAAACGCCAAGATTCATCTATATTATTCTGAAAATACACATTCATATAAAATTTGAGGATTTTTAGATTTAATAATCCAGAAAACATTTTAACATTCCTCAAAACTCACACATTCCGCGCGTAAAATCCTCTATAAAGCAAATAGGAAAAGAAGCCAAAACCACAAAAATATACGAGAGCGCACATTCACGAATGTGCAAAATAATTAATAAATAGTACAACGAAAATACTTTGTAAATAAAAAGGTGTATTGCACATATACCGTACTCACATCCACATACAGAATCCCACAAAGCTTTATAGGATTTGTATCTGTATACAGGATCCCATACAGCTATATTAATGGCTTGCAAGTGACATCATTGAAAGAGCACTTTGATGATCAAAAAAGAAGTGGGGAAGGAGCTCCTTTCTTACCAGGATGCTCTTTTGTGCTTCCCGGTTTTGCACAGACATCTCTATTCTCCTCCCAGAAGATTATAAACGATTAAGCCATCACTCAAAATTCGTACAAAGCAGCTTCCGTCTGCTTCCCTTACATGCTGGTGAAAAGTGTGCAATGTTAGGTCAGTGCAACTCAAGTATATGATCTGTATCCACATGCACGTACCCGTCTATATATTGAGACCTTGGGGTCGGTTTGACTTGCTGCATAGCTGAACCGGAGGAATAACACGCAGCCAGCGGTTTCAACAACAAGAAACAACATTTTATTCATAACAAAACACAAAAAAATGAAGCACAAAGAGGCAATACTCTAACGTCGTAACCGGCGGCACTCGAGTCTGCGCACCGACTTTCTCCGGGCCGCCTCTGGTCGGCCTTATCAAGGCGGCGTGCGCGATGTGTGCATGGCCAGCTTGACTCCGCCACCCCGCGAGAAAGTATGCCGCCTGGGCCCCATAGTCTGGCAAGTGGGCTGGCAAACCGCCAGAGTGCCCACACTTCCGCAACCACCGCCCTCATATTTCGTCCGGCACGTCCATGACCCATCAAGTGCAGATGTTGGAAGTCGTCAACTTTATTTTTCAAGCTTCTATAATTGACAGTGGCAAGGGGAATCGAACAAGTTCCTCGCGCGCATTCAGGTAGTCAATGCCGAACAATCTAGTTTGTGACAGGATTCCAGAAATGTTTTTCATTGTCTAAAAGCAAGCTGTCATATTTTAGGACTGCCTTTGTTCCCTTTCGCCTATGTTCCTTTGCGTCATCCCACACGTGTTGCTTATTTTCGCAAGCGACTTTCAAAACATGTTCGAATATGACGTAGACAAAAAAGAAACAAATTGACAAACAAAAGAGGATGTAGCAAATACAAAGCAAGTAGAGAAATCATGACGCATGTAAAGGTCAAAGGTATTCAAGCTGAATTCAAGGGAAAGGCACGGATAGCGAAGAGTAACTATCTTAAAGCTCTCAAAGGCAAGGCCAAACGAAATCCAAAGCAAAAGTAAAAGTTTTTTTTTTAAATATAGTCGCAAAAAGTCATTAGTATTTCCGCCCTTTATGGTTGACATTTCGTTAACTACCGACGAGCGCGCTAAAGATGTCTGTTTTAATCGTTACCGTCAATCAATTTTTCTCTGGATTTAAATGCGAAGCCTTTGCGCGCAAATGAGGGTAGTTTTGAACAAACACCAGAGACTGGAATAGGTCACAACAAAATTCTTAATTTACTAAATAACATTAAATTTGAAACGGCGATAGGACCCAGCGGTATCCCGAACTATTTTCTCAAATCCTGTGCTGATATAGTTAGTTCTGACTTTTTCAATCTTTTACCTGTTCCCTGCAGTGCGGTTAATTGCCTCACGACTGGAAACACGGAAATGTTCTACTTGTACATAAATCTGGAGCCAAGAGCAGTGTTGAGAACTACATACCAATATCACTGACGGGTGTTTTATGCAATATATGGACACAATATTTATAGTAATCTCATGTTGCACTTGAATATATTTCTTTTTTTACTTCCTCACAACACGGCTTTCGAGCCAGCTTCTTCTGCGTCGCCCAATTAACTGAATTTGCCAACGACTTAGCTCAATCGTTGGATAGTAGAAAACAAGTCAATTGCATTATCTTGGACTTCCAAAAAAGTCTTCGAGTCGAATTTTCTTGGACTTCCAAAAAGCCTTCCAAATAGAGTCAAATTTTCTAGAAGGCTGTAGTTGGATACATCCACCGCAACACAAGATCTCGATGTCCGCTATGGGAAATCGAATTAAGTGCCAGCACGATGAATACCTGGATAGCGCCGTTTTGCCGGTAAAAGGTCCTGCACGACCAACATGGCCGTAACCAGGTAAGCAACTTGCCGCATCGTTTCCAGCTTCAAGGAATGTTGCCGAGAAGTGAAACAGAAAGCAAGCGCAGCAGAAATGACGATCAATTCGCTGTACCGAAGAGATACAAAGAGCTTCAAACTTGCAAATTTTGCAACTGCCACTACATTCGGAAAAGTGCAAACGGTCTGCAAGTAACGTGGGTTGTGTTGTAATCACTTAACAGGAAGTGCAAACCGATATAAACCCACAAGGATATCGGTTTCTAAGTAGGCTCCCTCACACCAGCTCAGAGCCCTTGAAGCAAATGTTTGAACCATAAAACCTCGGAACTCTTCGGTTCAAACGCCGCTCCTGCCCTTTCCGATCTGGACGAGCATCGTAAAGCCATGCTTTCGTGTATCACTACTGTATGGTGCTCGTGCAACAGCAGCGCAAAGTTACCATTGTGAAACCATGCCTTCGCAGTTTTGTCGTGTCTTATCCGTGTTTTCACCTTGCCAGCCTTGCGCCTGCTGCATAGGTGGTGACTTGAGTGGAGTAGCGCACTTGACGCAGGCTGTCGTTCCAATCTTACCTATCTAGACGTTGCGATGACGCTCAGCAAGTTTCTAATTGGTATCATTTGTTTATTTTGAGTAATGAACAAACTAAATACAGATATAAGTTAAATAAAAGGTTCTAGTGACTAATAGCCCCCTCAGATATGCCCCCAGGCTGCGTAACTAAGTGTGTTTACTCGTTTGGGCACTTCGTTTTCTAGCGCTGTTCCAATCAAGCATGTATGCACCACCAACAAGCGCAACCGTAAACATTTTCGCGGTAGAACCCACCTTCACAAACCTCATTATTCCACCTTTTATCGCTTTGTTTATAAATAAATCTCGGGGAAATAAAAAAACAAAACATCCCGTATGCAGTGACATAGATTCTCTCAAAACATTTTATTTGAGCAGGCCGATTTCCTTCCATGGCAGGCTAGTCGCACACAGGTCAGATTGTCATGCATGCTTATCCTCAGTCCGTGTTATGGATATTTTTATATCTAAACTTTATAACACTCAGAGTTTCTCAATTTCTATTCACACATTAAAAAACAAATCTTTCTGTTCGCGGATGATAGTTGAAAAATGTTATGCTTTTGAAGCGAACTACAAAGCAAAATATAATCTACTATAGTCAATTACATGTTCTAAACAAATAAAAAAATTCTCGCAAATGTTTTTTTGCACACGTTGCCTGGTTTATGGGTATCACATTGGTCTCCACCGGCGAAATAAATCCGTGTTTTTTTTTTATTTATTTTCACTTTAAAGCGTGAAATCCAGGGCGTGTTGCTTTTCGTTTTAATTTCCGCAGTTGCGTTTTTAGTGTGACATGTCTTGAGTCTTTTGTAATTATAAAATTTTTTTTATTAGGGACTTCATTGAATTTTTACTTGTTTATAACTGCTGTTAACTGCGCAGAAAAATTTCTAATCCGCACCTGCTGTTTGTTCCTACAAAAATTCAAAGCTGCATTTATGAGTAAATAAAAATAAATAAAGCATTCACGACACAGGGCGAATTCAAATGTCTTCCTACGGTCCCCTTCACTTCGCGTTTGTTATTTCTTACGAATCGTGTCCTATGACTTCAAACTGTGCAGATGTGTTGCCGAACCCATAACAATGGCTTTCAGCCTGGTTAGGATTTCAGCATTGACAATGCTGCGGCAATCATTATAAAGGCTCATACATTTTTGAAAGTCACTTCGCACAATTTTTTATCTCTGCATATAGTCATTAAATTAAAATATATTCGCAATTCCGATTTGTTTTACTTAAAGTTATAAAGAAGGCTGTTTACTCTAAATCCTGAATGAGAATTTAAACATTCATCTTACGGACTATAGACTGCGCCCAATGTAGTCAACAACCCCAAAAATATGGTTGAAAATATTCTTAGATACTCCGTATCCGCACGTAGGCATTTTTCATAATTATAGTGCCCAAAGAAATGTTGGGTTCATAAGCTTTTAGACATGCGTGTGGCAAACATAAATTAAAAATTGCATAACATGTCCCTCTTAAAACCTGTTACGTCTTCTCATGACGAGTAATCTTGAAAAAAACAGGTATAGTTTGCACTATCAGAGGGGCTGCAAGGCTTCACATTTATAAACATTGTGATACCGGTAGAAAAGCCACGAAGAAACTCTATTTATGAAGATTTTAGGATTACATTTTTGTTCGAATAATGCCGGGCGGCAAGGGATTGTGGGCAGAGTGCACTCTGCCTCTTTCGTCCAGGCATCATTCTTTCGCCTGCTGTGGTGAGTGCGACAGAAACTTCAACTCAAAATATTTGAACGTTCGCGCTAAAGATTACGAAGTTCTTTTTGGCGACGAACTTAGCATTTACAAGTGCACTGCCTGCACGACGCGCCCGTGCTCGGAGGTAAGCCCCGTCAACGAAAAAGCGGTGTCAACGGGCTCCACTACGCCTACTGTTTTCGATTCGAACGACGAGTCATTGGATATGGCTATCGCTCTGAATAAAATACTATCGAAGGTCGACTGACTAGAAGTTGAAGTGACCTCCCTCAATGATGAAAATGCTACGATAAAGCTGGCACTTGGAAAGAACAATGGGTATATTGGAAAACGCTTGCACTTGGTGAATGTCAACGTTGCGAAGGTGCTCGACACTCTAACAACGGTTCGACAAACCAAGCCAAGTTATGCTAACGCGACGAGGAGTGTAGCGAGGAAAGCGGTTCAAGAAGCATACCCGGTTCTTCCGACGAACGTCAAGAAACCAACGGCAGCGAACGAAGCCCGAGCAGCTTCTTGTGAGCCCGCTCCTGCAGATCCCTTGAAGTTGGACTACGCGAGTCTGAGTTCTGCTGCCCGAACTGCGTCCTAAGATTGCTGGACTACAGTTCGTAAACGACAAAGGCCAGAAGTTCGCAGTGCCACCAATAGCGAGCATCAGTTCACATATCTGTTCAGAAATCATATTTTAGCCCATCCGGACCGGGACATGAGTTTGTGTTTATAAACACAAGAGCGAGATCTAGCTCGCAAGGCGTGAATGCGTCGTCACAACAGCCATTTACAGCACGTGGTCCTGATACGGTATGGACAGGACGACTATTCGGCATGAATACAGTCGACGTGAGAGATGCGCAGAACGTGGTTTGCAAGATCCTTTTGAGAAGATGTCACCGACAGCGCAAGTGCTCGGAGTGGGCTATATTGCTGAGGAGGAGACTTAAGGCTTCGAGCTGTATTATAAATTGCGGAGAGTGTTTTTTTGTTTTATGAGTATTTTCACAAAGTTTCTTTCCTATAGAGGGAACCTACGTCATAAGATATGAAGCCGCGGCAAACGGCACCTTCTCTCATTCGGATGTCGACTGTATCCGATATTTGTTGGATAGGCTCCCATTGTCTGGCGCGCGACATCAAGGAACGAGGCTCCCATTGGCTCTCGTGCGGCGTATTTCCAAAAAAAAGCCACCAGAGGAGCCTTCTCCATGGCGTCGCACCGCATGCAGCGGTGCGGCAGTCCGTAAGAGGAGGGATTGCTGGCGCCAGAGACAGGCAGAGGCTCCAGAGAGGTGGCACGGCCGAGCTCGGCGCGGCGCGGGCGATTCAGGAGAGCGCGCGCTTGGCCATCCGCCGACCAAATGTGGCCGGCCACGCCACTATGCCCCAGGCAAACTAAGCGAGCGGAAGAACGACATTCAGGCTTTCGCATTCACAACTCATAAGAAGTGCTTAGGTTTCCTCGGATTTTTGTTTTCGATTACACTCTTTTTTAGCTGACTCATGCACCGAGCTCCGTCACTAGACTGCATGGAATGGTCCTCCGAATTAATTTTCAGGAAAGAAAATGCAACAGGTTTTGGAATATGCTCACTCTATTCATGAGCATATCGATAATTGTATCCACATTGTACCTAAAACGTTTATTCCTATTTTGTCTTTTGTGTTCCCGACAATTCTTCTCCTAATGTGCTTGCTGAGTCGAAATCAAGCCAATACATGTTCTTGTTCACTATTACGGCATTATATAAATCTGCTGATTCTGAGGGCGAGTCTGAGGTACCGACTGTATCATGCAAGCTAATAGCCAATAAGAAGCCCCAGAAAGAAAATTTTGTTGTATGGATATAAAAATAACACATACCCTGCCAAAAATGCACTATTGTTAGGTAGGCATTGGATAACGGTGCTGCCCCCTTTCTAATAAGTCACAAAAAAAAAAAACTGAACGGGATACACTTTATGTCCTGTGAAATTCATTGCCTAGAAATTTTATTCAACTACACCCGTCAGTGCAAATGAATTTAGAGCTCTGAGCCACCCACTCATGCATGGCTACGTGGCAAATGTAGTGCACTATGGTATAGAAGCTCTAGCGGTGTGCAATAATTGATTGCATTCATGCTGAAACTGGGAGCGGTTATCGTGGCGATGAGCAAAGAGACGAATATTCTCTTATATGAAAACATTAAAAAATGTGCAAGGAATAATAGTATAGAGGTACCTTAGATTTTTTTCTTTGTCATATTTTTATTTTCCTTGTTATTGCATGTGAGTCATGTATTATCGCACCTTAAAAAACACAATTAGGAAGTATTGTGTTTACCGTTACTGCAGACGTATTTCAAGAAGTGTTGTGGAGAACGCCGAATGCTATTTTCTAAATTGAGAAGGGAAGCAGCCTTATAATGGCTCTTACTTGTCTTTAACCGCTCTTCCAAATTATTTTGTTTAGCGAGATTTCTCGGAAGCCGTATCCGACTGACTTTAAGATAGGCCCTTCCTCTTTTGTTGGGTAGAACACGCAACTCACGTGTTAACACGGTTTGTCACTTGCTCGCTTTTGCGTAAGCATACGCGATGGAACGAACTCTTCCACCAAGCTAAGCATTTTTTTCCTTAGTTTTATTTGTAGCGTTGGGGCTACATAAATATTTAATACGTTATTTTAAAATACATCCAGTTCGAACCACTAGCCCCGACGAGATCGGTTTTTCCAATCCTCCGTCTCGAGATCCGCGTTTTCTTCTTCCTCCCCTTCAGTCTGGCCGTTCACTACAATATTCCCCCCCTAACGAGGAAGCGCAGCGACCAAGCGGTTGCCTTTTTTTTTTAGAGGATTAAAGCGAAGTGGGCTTGTTAGTTGTGTCTGTAAAATGAGTCAGATGGCAGAGGTCGCACTGTTGGAGTCCAAGTGGGCGGGCTTGACCCGGTCGATGGGCACAACTTGTTCTTTGTTTTTGATTAGCACCGTGAAGGTTTTGGTGTCACGACAAACCACCAGAAAAGGGCCATCGTAAGGAGGTTGGAGAGGCGCTTTCACACCGTCGTGCCGAGTGAATACATGTGTACACATTGCCAGATGAGGGCTGACGAAGGTACTCCGTGTGGAGGGAATTCTTGTAGCAGCTGGGCGTAGGTCTTGCATTAGAAGCCGCAACCGCTGAAAGTAGTCCTCGGCGCTGTCAAATGGGGGATTTAAGGCTCGTTGGAAAAATTCTCCTGGTATTCGGAGAGACTGGAGAGACGTTCCATAGACCAGCTCGGCTGCACTGCAGTTCAAGTCAGTTTTAAACGCTGTGCGGATGCCGAGCATTATCAAAGGCAGGGTTTCCGTCCATGACGCAGTCTTGTCCTGTGTTTTGATGGCAGCTTTCAATTGCCGATGAAAGCGTTCTACCTTTCCATTAGACATTGGGTGGTACGCGGTGGTGTGAATACGCTGTGCGCCCAGTAAGTGATAGAGGTTTTTAAACAATGAAGATTCAAATTGTCTTCCGCGGTCCGTGGTGATGGTTTGTGGCACCCCGAAACGACTCACCCACATGTCGACAAGGGTCCTAGCGACCGTCAGTGCCGTTGCGTCTTTCATAGGGACGACCTCCGGCCATCGCGTAAACCTGTCGACACATGTCAGGAGGTATCGGTAACCGCGTGATGGAGGAAGTGGGCCCACAAGGTCGACATGAATGTGAGCAAAACGAGCGTCAGGTGGAATGAAGGCGGTCAAGGGGGTTACCGTGTGACGTTGAATCTTGCTGCGTTGACAGTCAATGCATGTTCTTGCCCATTCGCGCACGTCAGTGTTCATACGCGGCCACACGAACCGGGAACTAACTAGTCGTTGGGTGGCTCGTATGCCAGGGTGGGCCAATGTGTGGATGGCCTCAAAAACTTTATGCCGAACCGAAAGAGGAACGAACGGGCGGGGTTGACCAGTTGACACGTCACATACCACGGTGTCAGAAGAACCATGCCTGGGGACATCCTCAAAAACCAGTGTCTTAGATGATGTTCGTAAGCGTTGGAGTTCGGCATCGTCATTTTGACACGCTATCAATTCGGTATAGTCCAACGAAGCACCTTCGGAGAGGCAGAGGTTGACGCCTATTCGAGAGAGAGCGTCTGCTGCAGCATTATTGGAGCCTTTAACAAAGCGAATGTCGGAGGTAAATTCAGAGGTGTAGAGCATTTGCCGGACCTCTCGTGGTGTGTGTGCCGCGCTGGACGACGACAAGGCGTACGTGAGTGGTTTGTGGTCTGCAAGTACAAAATATTGACGGCCTTCGATGAAGTGCCGAAAGTGTCGTATGGCAAGGTAAATTGCAAGAATCTCCCTCCCAAAAGTTCTGTAGCGCGTTTCTGTAGTACTGAGGCCTTTAAAGAAGAATGCGATGGGCAGCCATGTGTCTCCAACAAGCTGCTGCAGGACAGCTCCAACTGCCTTGTCCAACGCATCGACGATGAGGGAGGTAGGAGCGTCACTTTTCGGATGCATGAGCATGGTAACGGTTGCAATGGCTTCCTTGACTTTAGTGAAGGCGCCGTCTGCTGCGTGCGTCTACTGTAGCGGTGTCATTTTTGGTTTCGGGTTCTGCAGCAGATCGTACAAAGGCTGGGAAATATGCGCGCAGCGGGGAATAAACCGACGCTAAAAGTTGACCAGTCCCAAAAACTCTCGTAGCTTTGTAGCCGTTGTAGGCCGTAGAAAATTGCGAATAACGGTCACTTTGTCAGGCAGTGGTTGGATTCCGCAAGCATTTACGTGATGGCCGAGAAATTCCAGTTCCTTGACTCCGAATTCGCACTTCGCGGCATTTGCAACGAGGCCGTACGACGTCAGGCGCGTAAAAAGCTGTCGAAGGTGACTGGCATGTTCATCAGGTGTCGAGCTGAACACCAGGATATCGTCCAGATACGCGAAGCAGAAGGACAGTCCACGAAGGACTTGGTCTACGAATCTTTGAAACGTTTGAGCTGCGTTGCGGAGGCCGAATGGCATCCGCAAGAATTCATACAGCCCAAATGGCGTTGTGACTGCAGTCTTGGGAACGTCTTCGGGTTCCACTGGAATCTGATGGTAGGCTTTAACAAGATCGATTTTGCTGAAGATTGTCGCGCCTTGAAGCAACCCGCAGAAATCTTGTAGATGGGGTATGGGATAACGGTCAGGTATCGTAGACTGGTTGAGTGCTCGATAATCACCGCATGGCCGCCAGTCTCCCGTCTTCTTCGGCACCATGTGCAGCGCTGACGACCAGGGACTGGAAGACGGGCGTACATAGCCTAGTTCAAGCATACGTTCAAATTCGTGTTTGGCTATCTGAAATCGGTCTGGTGGCAGGCGTCGTGGACGTGCGAAGACAGGGAGCCTGTAGTCTTAATATGATGTGTGATTCTGTGCTGGATTTTTTGTGGAAGGGCATGTGGCCCAAACACCAAGGGGAACTCATCCGTGATGCGCTTCCACTGAGAGCCCATCTCCACACGTGGAAGAAAAGGACGCAGTGGCGGTGTCTTTGATATTAACACTTGGACACTGAGCTGCGTTCTTTGTATCGATGAGCTGGTATTGGCGCAGGTCGACAGTGAGCCCGAAGCGTCTTAGAAAATTAGCCCCGATGATGGCTTGTCGCATGTCAACGATGATAAAGATCCAGCGAAATGTCCGCCGGAGCCCGATGTCTAAGGTCAACGACTTTTCTCCATACGCTTTTATTGTGACTCCGTTGACCGCTTGCAAAGGAGGAGTTTCTTTGCGATATTTACGATCCTCCGGCGTAAGGGGTACTACGCTAACCTCGGCACCGGTATCTACTAGGTACCAAACCTTGGTTAAGCGGTCGGTCACGTAGAAAAGACGGCTGGATGACGAAGGGCCCTCGACGTTTGCCGCCTTCAGTGAGTGCCCGTGCCGTTTCCCGATTGAGAGCAAGGCTGTCTGCAAAATCGGGCGGCGTTCCCATAACGACTATGGTACCAGCACTGACGTTGGTTAGTAGCAGTTCCAGGCGAGCGAGTGGTTTGGTGCTCGACGTTGTCTCGAGTGCTTGCGGCAGTGACCTCCGACCGTAGCGTCCCTCTTCGAGAGTGGCGCTGCATGTTTTGGAACTCGCGACTGAGGTCGTCAATTTTCTTTTCCATACGTGCGTAGGCCGCGACCAAGTCAGGGCTTTCCCGCTGGTAGTCGTTTTCGGGAGCAGGAAGATGGGCGCTGGGTTGAGCCGTTTCGTGGTGAACCGACGAAATGTTAGGCGAGTAGACGTCCATTATATCGTCCGCTTTGCGGGCCAGCGTCAGAATGGAGTCCGTGGTTTCCGTGGTTAGGACCATCCGGACTTGCTGAGGAAGACGTTGGAGAAAAAGCTCACGCATGATGGACGCATCCATCGTCGCCGCCTTGCCTCCGAGGAGTTGCTTCATTCGTCGGAGGAGTTCCGTGGGTTTTCTGTCGCCCAACTGCTCCTATCACGTCCGGTCACCAATATGTAGCGTTGGGGCTACATAAATATTTAATACGTTATTTTAAAATACATCCAGTTCGAACCACTAGCCCCGACGAGATCGGTTCCTCCAATCCTCCGTCTCGAGATCCGCGTTTTCTTCTTCCTCCCCTTCGGTCTGGCCGTTCACTACATATCCATAGGTCCCTAATGTTCGAGCGTTCGGACAAATGTTCAAAAAATGGAGGTAAGATTCGAGCGGAGATGTCATCATTGTCTGATCTGCCCGTCACAAAATGGTCATACGTTCACGTCATTTTCTAAAGTTCACACAATTTTATTTGGTTTCAAAAACGTTAGCTTTTTGGTCACTAATCCCTGGGACGGTGTGCCTGCTTTCAAACGTCCAACATGTGTTACAACGTAAAAAATCTACCATATGGCTCCTATCACTATTGCGTGTGTTCTCGGGTACAAACTGTTCAAGCGAAAATACGTCCGATAAGCCGTATACCTCAGTAAACAATTTACCGCCAGTTCCCCCCCCCCCCCCCCCAGTTTTCACTATTCTATGCAATCGCTGGAAGATTGAAATCACCGCTAAAATAATCTGATCACCCAGGTTACTGGAAATGTGTTTAACCAAGTAAGGCATTAAACTTCCTGGCCAAAAAAAAAAAAAAAACAATGACTAAGGATTTCCTTTGCGCGTTCACTGGAATATCGGTAGAGGAATTATTTGCTTCAGAAACCACTATTGTGGTTGTCTATGATTTGCGACAGGATTCGTCATGTTATTCATGACGCAGCTCACTTTGATACGACGACGCATATCTTGAGAAAACACTTTATTTTATTACTTGTTTACGACATACCACGTAGCGCAACTGCAGAGCGTCACTTAGGAGTCGAGTGATTGTTTCCTCGCTCTGCCATCGTTTATTCTTCTGGTTTTGTGCATTTGTTTAGTATTCATCCTGTTTCCCCATCACCATTGGAGCTTCGTGTGTGTCTTTCCCTCCCGCTGTGTAATCGTTTAATGTTCTAGTTGTTCCCACACCATCATTGACCATGTGCCAACTAGCTCAACTTAAACCGATAATCGCTTCGTAGCTTGGCCCCTAATGTGAATTTCTGCGTACTGCAGCTCCCTGCATGCGCGGCACGGGTTAATCTGGTTGCTAAAAGGACATCTAGGAACCCTTTTTAGCACACGAAGTCATAAACGACGACTAGGCCGACCTCTTGGACAACCTCTAACGCGATCTCAAGGACTATTCGTGAAAACGAACTCAAGGCCGACGTCCAGCACGGCGTCAGGATGACGTCCGCATACACGCGGCAACTTCGTGTGCGGACGTACTTGGTATACACGTGCCGCGCTTAGGCACGGCGCATTCGAGGCTGACAATAGCAAGAGACATCGAGTAAGTTGCTCGCGGACATTCACGTTGTCAGTGCCGAACAATATAACGTGTGATACGATTCCAGGAATATGTTGCATTGTCTGAAAACAAGCTGTCAAATTTTAGGATTGTATTTGTGCACTCTCGCCGATTTGCCTTTGCATAATCCCAGAGATGTTATTTTCTCTTCGCAAACAACTTTAAAATATCATCAGATATGACGTAGAATTTTCCAGCTCTTGAGCGATTGTGAGGATGTTCTTCTTTTCCTTAATATATTTGAAATTAACAGTATTCGGACGATGTTTTCCCGCAGAAGGCTTGCCCAATTTATGAGCTCGTTTAATCTCAACGACGTCAAATCCTAACTGAAATTTACGGAGCTCCTTATCTCCGGCTTCCGATTACTCAGGCGTTTCCCATAAACTATTGTCCTGAAATCCATAGATAGGAGATTGCACCGTCAACAGGGTTTTAGAGTCTTCATGCTTTCCAGACAAAACGTCTAAATAATTTAAATTTTCCTCCCATCTTTTTTTTTTTTTTTTTGCAATTCGCTAAGAATTGCAAACGTCTGACCCTGTTCCAAATTTTGACTTCATAGAACATACAGGCGACCGGAAGTCGTTAAGGCAGGTATCAGACGACTTTTGGCTCTCTGCAATTGAGACTAGCGTCTTCATCAAGCTGTTTTGGACTTTTAAAACTAATTAACCGTATAAAAAATACGATGCTCACTACGAAAATATTACTATATTCTGCGAACACGTACCAAGAATGTTCCTAGCACGTTCGCTTCATGCAAATGCCTGCTTCAAACATATGTGTGCAATGCTTTTTTAAGCCATATCACAGGACTGTCATACAATGATGAAACCTGCAACAAACAGAATCCGCAGACTGAGTTGCCTATAATGGCTTGGCGGTGCGACCGTCGCTTACCGGTTCGTCGCTGATACAATTTGTAAAGCTGAAGAAATATACCTCTGGGAAGACTTAGACATTCAGGTACAGTTTCCGGAAGCGACGTTCAACATGGGAGAAGCTAAGCCTGAATGAAACGGCACGTGCTACTTTGAAGTTTCAACGGTGTATTTTGTTTTAATTTTTACTAAAGAGTTTTAAGTTTTTTTTTTTTTTTTGGTTTGTTAACAATTGTTCGTTGATTGAGGTAGGTCTTAATATGCAAGAGACAGTTTGAGGAGTCAAAATTAATTTTGTTGACAATGCTCACTTGCATAGTTTTCTACGCAATGCACTGCCTGCCTTTACATGGATGCAATACAAAAATGAAGAAATAAGCTAGCCTCATTAAACGCCGGTATTATCGAGCTAGGCGGAATGAATCGACTCTAGTCTGACCCTCAAGAAGGCTGTAGTTTGATATTTCCAATCCTACACAAGATATCCGTGTCGGCTATATTATATCTTAATAGGTGCCCGCACGATGAATCACTGGATCGTTCCCTTTCTCCGATAAGAGGTGCTGCTCGACAAACATGGCCGCAACCAGGGAAACAACTAGCCGCATCGTTTCCAAGTTAATGGAAAGTTGCCGAAAAGTAAAACGGAAAGCAGGCGCATTGGAACTAATGATCATTTTCGCGGCTCCGAAGAGATACAAAGAGCTGCAAACTTCCAAAGCTGCAAACGATAGGCAAGTAACGTGCGTTGTGTTGAAGTCACAAAACACAAGGCGCAAATCGGTGTAAATCCAAAAGGCCATCAGTGGTCGAGTAGGCTACCGCACAACTGCTCAGAGCACGTGAAGAAAACGTTCGAGCTGTAAAACCCAGGAAATCCTGGGTTCAAACGCCGCTCCTGCCCTTTCCAATCTCAACAAAAATCGTACCGGCATGCGGTCGTGCAACGCTACTGAATGGTACTGGTGTTACAAGCCCGCAGGGGTACCGCTGTGAAAGCGTGCCTGCGGAGTTTTTTCATGCCTTATCTGAGTTTTCACATCAGCTGAATTGTGCCTGTTGCATCGGTGGTCCCTTGAGTGGAATACCGCACTTTCCACACGCTGTCTTTTTAAAACTTACGTTAATAAAGGTTTCGGATGACTCTCAACAAGTTTATAATTGATACGTTTTGATTATTTCGAGTAATGAACAAATTAAATAAAGACACAAATTAAATATTTAAGTTATAGTGGCCACTAGTTACCTTTAATAAACCTTATTGTTCCGACTGATGTTTTTGTTTAAAGATAAATATGTGAGAAATAAAATCATCACCCTATATACAGTGACATCAATTTTGTGAAAACGTTTTTTTCTGAGCATACAATTTTCCTTTCCTAATAAACTTAGTCGCAAAATAGCCAGGTTTATTTTTTATGGTTTCTTCAGTTCGTGTTGTACGTATTATTATGATATGTATACTTCCCGAGTCAGCTTTTTTCTGGATTCCTATTCTTACATTAAAAACGCGGGTGTTAGCGGATATTAGTTGCAGAGTTTATGCTTTTGAAGCAAGCTGGAAAGGAAAATTGAAATCTACCATAAATAATAAAATTTTCCCAACAAATAAAAAAATTCATGTTACTCTTTTTTTTTGGAAAACATTACCTTGTTTATAGAAAGATAACTGTATCTATCGCCAAAACATGCGTGATTTGTTCAGTTCATTTCACTTGGAAGTTTGGCGTCCAGGGTATGTTGCTTTATTGTTTGAATGTTGCGCGGCTCCGTATTTATGTACGAAATATATTGTATGAACATCAGCCCTTTTAATTAGGAATAAATGTTGGTTCTTAGAGAGTTGCTTTGGATTTTGGCCTATCCATACGTGCTTTTTTCTGCATAAGAAAATTCCTAATGCCATGCCCTGCTATTTCTTCCTACTAAAATTCAAACCACTATTCATGAGTAAAAAAATAAGAATAAAAATGACGAAAAACGGTGATTCCAAATGCTGTCCGCTCTACAGCCGCTTTCACTTAACGTTTGTTATTTCTTAAGAATCGCCTCTTGTGACTTCAAGTCGTGCAGTGTGTTCTGGAACCAACAAGAATGGTGCATTGACCCTCGCTAGGTTTTTTGTTATCACATTCTGGATCGCAATTACGGTAAGAAGCTAATACAGTCTAAAGAAGGAACGCCACCTCAATTCTTCATCTCTGCACATGATAATGAAAAAAAAGTAAAAGAATCCCTGGAAGTTTTATTAGTTTTGTACAGAGTTATAGAGAGCCTTGTTTACTCTCACCTGTGAATGAACATTTGAATATGTTGTTCTACAGCGATATGTGTTATGGGCTCTTAGAACTGCAACATCAACAACGTCCGTTGTTGATGATGCAGTTCTAGTTGTTGTTAATGTTGTAGTTGGCGCAGTAGGGAGTCCGTCGTCGATGTTGCCTAATTATCGAAAACGATAATCTGCCACCACGCGGGAATGAAACCTCGTTCCCTGCGTCCGAAGCGGGGGTGTTACGACAGAGCTACAGCAGAGCGTTAAGAACCCGCTTTACACTTACGGTTTGTGAAGTACCCGACGCCCACTGCCATAGCCTCCTCTATACTCACAAAGCCTGGCAGTTCGCCGACAGAGCCATAGAGAGCTCGGTCGCAGGTTTGGGGCGCAAGCATTTTTCGGGGAACCTGGACGTCAGCGCACAGCTTTTGCACCGGCGAGGACTCGAAACATGGTTTTCAAAACCGCCGAGAAAAGAAGCGGTAGCCCGAGCAACGCGAGGAGCTCGAGCAGGCATTTCATCGCTCGGTAGCAGTGTGTTTCCGCGTCTCGCCACAGCGGGGCGCCTGTCACGTTGCTCTCCTCTCATCCGTTGTTTGCCGCTCTACCATTTCAATTTCGGCGGCCACCTCTCGTGACGATCTGCTAAGCTTTGTCAGTATAGAGGAGGCTATGTCACCACATGCACTACGGAAAAATACAAATAAATAGGCGACGAAAAAATACCGTCGTGGCACTGTCAATGCCCAGAGCTCTTGCATGAAGATGCGCCTTCGCGCGCTTCGGAACAAAAAAACAAACAAAAGTGTTCGAAAGAAAATGTTGACATTTTTTTTTCTTAGCCTTTTTTCTATGCGCTCCACGATGCATGAACGCGAAGGCCGTTCCCCGTGACGTGTCGCACCTAGAGCCGTGGCTGCACTCTGATCTAACGCAGGACTACTCAATTTTCTTCTAGTGCCTTCAGGCTAAGCGTGATCTTAGTTCTCAAACAATGGATTTTCATGGAGCGCCGTATAAGTCATTTCAAAATTCCCCGGCCGGGTACTCGAAAAAAAAAAATGTATATATGTATACAAAAGCAATTTTTGAGCCATGACAATAATAATCTTCAGCGTGGAGATCATCGACTTTGCCTGTTTATGCATGAAAAAACACGAAAAGTTAACCACATTTCTTGTTCCTACAGGCATTTGAACCGTATTGTTTAAAAGACTTGATTTATCACTTTGCTTTCACGATATACGTAGAGCGAGGGTAATTCATGCGACCCTCAAACACGAAAGGTTGGTGCACCCAAAGGAGCACGTGTGTGAATAATATGTTTTCTTGCTTGAACAATAATTATTGTTCCCCAGCAGATGAGTGACAGGCTATTTTTCACTAACGAAAAGAAGAAAATGCGATCGTGCATTGGAAACCTATATCAGCGAGTAGCTATAAAAGCGTAACGCTATCCTGAGACATACACTGTGCCTGCGTGTATATGCATTTGTATACCTAGAGTGACAATGATTGCTCTCTTTTTGGGAATTCTGTTCTTATGTCACAGCCATGGTACTTTTTCTAAAAAGAGCGGAGGAGATTATCCTGATGCCAACGAGGTAAGAAAATACCATTCATGTACCACGTTTATAGCGAGGTGACGGATAAGCTTTTTTTTTATATCTTAAACCCCCCTTCCCCCCCCCCCCCCCCCCCATCATGAAGCTGCATAAATGCACGTACGACGTTTGTATCGTTAGGGTGACGCTGTCGGCAAGAGCGAGGACAGGATGGCACGAGATGAGAAAGCTCACACAGAAATTATGAAGGCCGGGCCATCACGTGGGGCATGGCGCAACACGGTCGTGCGCGCCACGTCTTACCCTTCCCAACAGTATGCTCAATCTTAAGGGGGAACTCTCATCGGCTCACAGGTTGCCCTAGATTTATAACAGCTTTATGACACCGATGATGGCTTTTAACACATAATGTTCATGGGCTGGAGTTCATGCAAAAAATGTCCCACACGATTGTCAGGAACAATTGTTACACACAAGCCGAGTCAACGTAAAGCATGCAAAGCCCATCGTAGGAAATGTGTTATTATCAAAGAAAAAAGTAGTATTCGTGATATATAATACGAACTCACGATCACGCTAATTTAAAAAGAAAGAAATCTACCAATCTTCTCTGTGAGAATCAAACTCTAGACCTTGCGAACCGTAGCCCAAACGTTCTTGTTCGGCGTCATGGGAAGTTTACTTTTATTTGTTTTCTTCCTGATTGGGAAGTGAATTACTGTTACTCACTTTTTTGTGCCTTTAGATGCGCGATGAAGTAATGCGCCATGTATTTTGGTATAAATATTAAAATCCTCACATTTAGAGAAAGGCTTCAAAACTATTTGTCCATTCGTGTGTTGGTTAAACGGCTTGGCACAGGCTTTACACTTGAAGTACAAATATACAAAAATTCACATGCAGTTACTGTACTTCGATATCAGCGTGGCGGACAGGAATTCGTCTCTGAAAGTCTAGACAATCCTAGCAACATTAGCATGTAATGGGGAACACCAGAGTTAATATCTACGAACCGGATCTTCCGTGGACAACTAAAAATATTATTCTTATTATGCACTTGAGAACGTCCCATTTTAAATATGGCAACCCAACAAAAACTAAATACGTGTTCGCGTGGCTCGACCGGGCAACGCAGGCAAGTCTGAATATGAAAACCGTCGAGACTCGTCGCCCAGTCTGCGTCTTCCTCACATTCTTTGATGGAGGTCTTGCGGAGTACCTGCGTCCCTGAAGAGAAGTTCATTGCATTCTGAAGCTTCGACATCGGCGACTGTCGACAACGATGAGCTCCAATAGACAATCCCCTGCGGGCGCTCCAGCCGATGCAGCCTGCCCTGCTCCCAGCCAGGTCCGACATTGAAAGGTTCTTCTGAAATCCTCGAAGATGACGTGGACGATTTGCTGGGCGTCTACCAGCGAGTATGCCTTTACAACAAAAGGTATGATGAAGCTAAGCCCTGCAATTCCATATTCTCCCTTTCTAATGCGGCTAAAATATGGTTAACAAACCACAAGGATGAGATTGCTACATGGTTACTGCTCCAGAACTCAGCTAGCCAAAACAAGCGACGAATTTGGGCAAAATAACAATCGAAGCGTATGTAGATTATGTTCAATTTTTTCGGCGTTTTGATGACGGTTATTAATTACTAATATACCAGTCATCTTATTATGTAAAAATAACACCGTCGTGCAAGTTTGTAAAATGTTAAAAAATGAAAGGCGCTAACAACTACGTGTAGAGCCGAATTAGAGCGCAACTCTTGGGGAGGAGGGGAGGGTACAGAGATGGAGGTAGGCCCCTCCTCCTCGTACCCTCTCTTCCTTCTCGCCCCCTCCTCCTCCCTCCTCCTCTCATTCTCTTTCCCTCCACCTCCCCCTTGTCCCCCTTTTCTCTGCCTGCCCCCTCGTGACGTGACTCCTTCAAGCTCTCGTGAAGTAAAGTCACGGTCACTCCTGAAGATCATGACCTTCGTCATGATCTTCATGAGTGACCGTGACGTCACACGTGACGTCATCGTGGGACGTTTCCCATAATGCAACGCGCGGGACACTCGTGACGTCCGTGTGACGTCACGGTGACGTCATTATAGGAAACGTCCTATAATGCAACGCGTGGGTCAAGGGAGAGACCCGCGCGTTTCATCATGGGGCGTTTTGCCATAAAGCAACGGGTGGTTACGCCGACGCCGATGGCGACGACGAAAGCGACATCCCTCAAGTCAAAAATGGACGCCTTAAATCTGCGCTTTAAAAAAAAAGAAAGGAAGATAGGGCATAAAGTATGCGGGCTATGAAATATGTCTCTTCTCATTATATCTAATGCCCGGTAGCTTTTATTGAGCACTTGTTTTCGGGCTTCTCCCTAATTTTAAAGATTTCGAGCTTGCGTGTGCTTATTTAAAAGGTAGAAACAGCACCTTCACACATGTGCACGAGCAGGGCGAATAAAGGAATAAATACTGTGATCAAGAAGCAGACAAAGTGGACCCATTCATGTTCACTTTGTATTCCTTGAGGGTTGACGGTTACTGTTCTGTTCGATAGTGGGGTTGGTTGCTGTATATTAAGAAGACACCGAATTTAAAGTATGGAGCTGTTTTAAGAGACGGTGTTGTGCTCGTCCCCTTGGTCTGCATATGGGTTGGGCATATTGGTATTTCATGATTTGGATGACCATCATCAACAAATCCCATACGGCTCACAAACCCTCAGCAACGCATTAACCATAAAGCAACGCAATCACCGTTAACGCGACCATAGTGGAATGTCACGCTGTCAACTAGCTGAAAACGACGCGCCGCGCCTTTACATAACACCGTGGGAATGGTCGACATGACAAGAGGATTCGTCCGGATATCGGTTACAGCAACTCTGAGTGATTGCTGGTACTTGTGGACTCCATATGGGCTAAGGTAGTGTGCATGTCGGTCATACCTGCTGCAAAATCCGCAGAGAAACTACAATGAATTTTCGAAATTTTGGAATACAAGAAGTTGTATTTACAGATTTTCTCAGAGTTACAGCGTTCTCATTTGTAGCGCAGGTTCGTCTGCTTATTTTGCAGGAGCTGTGGTCGCGTCAGAACCACTCCGAGCTTCGATTGGTTCTGAATAAAGGATAGCGGGTGCACCTGAAGGCCGCTTGCTTTGAGGTCTACCAACTATTCTTCAATAAGAGCCAATCAGAGCTCGGCATCGTTCTGACTTCACCTGCGCTTTTGCCCAAGAGGCAGACGCCTTGTTCACTGCATAAACCTCCGAAATACACCACAAGCTGTCCCATTCTTACCACCCTTCATCCAGCGGGATCGCGTCTAGTTCAAGGGTTCAAGCACGTCAGTAATATAGGCTCCCATGGCACATCCAACTGGGTAACGTCAAGATAAAATTTCAAACACGTCAGAGTAACGCGCTCGCCCGCAGCCAAACACACTCAGTGACTCTTGTGACACATGTTTTTATGGCCTAAGTGTTAGAGAAAAGAGGCAAGGGGAGTTGGGGGATTGGGAAAGAGGGGGGGGAGAGATTTTGGGTTAACAGCTGCAGTGCTTCACTCGTACACGGACGCCGCCTCGGGGATGGGGAAGTTTTCTCGGAGATTTGCTTGCTTACGGCCCTATTGGCGCCCTTTTACGCGCCATTATTGTCGCTGGTTGCTTACAGCCAATATCCACTAGCCATCGTTTCGCCGCCGCTATTTTTGTACGTCGTCCCCACATTCCGTCGCTGTCAACGCTCCTTGGTTCACTGTCACGAGTAGTTTTATCTCAAACAAAGAGCACGAAAGGGCCAGGGTCGTCTCGTGCTTGCGAAAGTGCGCGATGTTTAAATAAGCCAGTCAGAGCCCTAGATTTGCTCCGTGGTTTTACTCCATGAAAACGTGCCTATACGAACCACGGGCCAGACGCCTGGGTAACCATGCCTGAGACTTCGCAGGGCGTGACGTTTCTTCGCCGGCACCAGATCGCAACATGTAGTCTTATACAGAACTACGGAGCGAAGGCAGTCACCAGGGGGCAAAGGCGTTGCAAAACGATGTTTCGGATAGAGGCCCGCCGGAAGCTGCCACGGCTGCTTATCAAGCCGTCAGCGATCCATAGAGGGACGTATCCCAGAATCACCTTTTCCGGTCCTTCCCCATCGAAGCTCAAGAATGCGGCAAAAACAGCACGCAGAAAAAAAAAAAGAAAACGGAAGGGAAAAGTGGAATATGTGGCCATGGTGTCGACATGAGCCTCTTTAGGTGCGCCTGCGAGCACCTAAACATGAGCTCCGCTGACTTGAGCTCCGCTCATGTCAGCATGTCATGTCGACATGACCTCATGTCGACTCATGTCGACATGAGCTCATGTCGACGCATGTCGACATGAGCTCCGCTGAATGAATTCAGATTAGTGTTTCCTTTGCACTAGGGGTGCATCTTGCCGCTGTAAAAGTAATTTCTCAAAACTAGAAATTAACATTAGGCTTATAATAATCACAGTTATTTTGTTTTACTTGTAGTATGCTGGTGTAAACACCACCTTCTTTTCTGCGCTTTGCTTCGTGACTTCCCACCCATTCCTTATAAATACCGAAAAACCCCGATTTTGACGTGGAGCTACGTTTTTCTTCGCAGTGGCAAGGGTGATCAAAGCTAGGAAGTCGGTGTCACGAAAACTTGGTCACAGAAGTGACGTTACGCACGTCAAAATAAAATTGAACTGATATTGAACGCGGAAATTGTAAACAAAGAAAAAACTGCGACCTTTCATGCCTGACGACGCTCCCCGCAGCGAGCTACACGAATTACGCGGCGAACGTGCCTCCACCACGAAGGCGCCGTTGGCTTCTTTCATCCGTACGTGCTTCTCCTTGAAAAAAGAAACTTCGTATCGCATTTTTTAGATGGCCCAATAGCGCTCCCAGGTTTTTTTCGTCGACTTTCTTGGCACACAATTCCGCATATGCATCTCAGATATGGCGGCCCGGGGGGATGCATAATTGCTTCTACTACACACTTAAAATTTTTACACCCTTATTCGTGTAAATGGCTCGTCCTCTGGCTAACGCCTTTATTCGTGTAAGGGTGTTAGCCGCCGGAGGTGGTGAAAATCGTGTTAACTGCTAACACCCTAAAAACAATATGGCGGCCAGTATGCGACAGGCGATACGAGCCTGGCGAGCCGTACGCGGCTTCTCGCCGGAGCAAGAGCATACGGCTCGCACGCTCGTTTGGTGTCATCTGTAGGCGCAAAAAACTTCCAAACGTCTCTATGTCCAAGCGCCAACACCGCAAATACGAGTAAGGCCGAAACCGCTGGAGACTGAACAGCCGAGACTGTCGCCGAAGTCTCGCTCGGCCTGCTCAATGCCGGTCGCATTTTCATCGCATCAGAAGCGCTTATAAAGAAGGGATAGCTTTACAAAACACTGACAGGCTGGCTTCATTGAACAAAACGCCCACTTGCCGTGGACAAGTTGACAACGAATCGCACCGACACCCTCTGTCGACAGCGGCTAGGAGGTATCGCACTCGCGCTCCGTGTGGCTCTCGATTAACTATTGCCTGTGCTCACCTCTGTTACGTGCGTTATCCACTCATGAACGCTTGTGCGTGAACAGCGGCATTCAGCACCTAGAACACGCGCTGGGGAAGCCGCCTAACCTCTTTTTGTTGCAATCAGGCAGCATAACACGGCGACACAGCTGCCAGCGGAACCGAACAACTCGGAGCCATCAACATGACGGATGGACTAATGGCATCCAGCCCTCTAATAGTTATAGATCACCAACCGCCACACTTTTCAAATTGGGCGGCGACAACCCCCATCTAGCGACGAAAAAAAAAAGTCCACCGCGCGGATACATTCACTCACGACGTCGACATACACACAACACTGTACATACATACATACATCAATTGCACAACCCACAACATATAGTACATACAACCTACTTATACAAACCAACAAGTGCCCCGAGCGGTATATATGCCCTCCTATTTCACGCATCGGTTAGCCCAGTGACCACGCTAGTCTTAATCAAGATATGAAAAGATTACGCCAATTTTATTTTTCAATCATATTTTTTCTGCATTTGTCTTAGGTAGGTACACATATCCCTTAATAACTTCTTACAGCATAATGTATTATAATGATACGCGCCTAACTTCTAGTAACTCAACGTGAGTGACGAGAAAAAAAAAATCGTGTGAATTCTGTCTGGCAACCACACTCGCGGCGTGGTTGCTATGGCGACGCTGTCGGTACGCGCGCCGGCAGCCCTCCAGCTGGTTCGGCCGTTCGGTTGGTTCGGCTACGGCCGAATGCGCGAGTCCACGGTGAACGCCGCGAACGCAATCGAGAAAACAAAGCGTCGACTACTGAAGCTGTACGTAATCGAGTTTCCGCCCGTTCGCTGCCGAATTCTTCGTAGTTTTCTTCCGCCCGTTCGAAAGGGAACAGCCTACCAGTACGATTACCGCCGTGGCTTCAGTGGCTTCGTCTTCGGAGGGAACTGTCAACTGAATTAGTTCCAAAACGCGGGTGCATCAGGCAGCGCAATGTGGCGCGGTCCACGCAGAAAGTCGGTAAGTAAACAAAACACTCAATGCCGTTCCAGTCTTTTTTTTTTTTTTTTTATTTACGGGGGCGCGCGGTGTTTTTGGGTGGCTCAAAAGTCAAATTGGACGTTTGAGTGATTTATACAGCGTAAGGTTGGTCTGCCAGTAGGGGCGACTCTGGTTTACACTGTAGATGAGCAATTTAGCCAGTGCGGTACAACCGCTAGCCTGGGGTCTTTAACGTGCACCACGCAGTAGTGATACACGACCGCACGCCGGTACGATGCTCATCCAGACCGAAACGGGCAGGGGTGGGGCTGGAACCCAGGATCCCTGGGTTCTGCAGCGCGAGCTTTCGCTCCACGCGCGTCGAGCTGGGTGTGCGCTTCAGCCCACTCGGCCACCGATCCCCCCTGGGTGGCTCAAGGTATGGGAAAGCAACCGGAAAAATCGGCGCCTGATCGACCATGGGGTGAAAATTTCAAGGCGTATCGTACGCAAACGACAGCGTTTGCCAGCGGAAGACTCGGTCGTCCGTGGCGAACGCATTTTTAGTATTTTTAAGGATGTTCTAGCTGCAAAAGAAAGGAGCGCCTTAAAATTTCACAAGGTAAAATACACTGCTGAGGAAACGACGCCCCTTTGCGTGCAGGCGCCGATTTTTCCGGCAGAGTTTAGCGCGCTGTGAAATGCAGTGTGCATTTAGGGAGAGGTTTGGCATAATATAATGTTGCTCATTGGAAATAAAAAAAAAAAAAGAAATGCTGGCATCATATGTTTACACACTCTTAGTCATTTTTGGAATCTTAAGTACCCTTTTTGTGGCAGGTATTGGACGCCAGCACATTTTACGTAGGAACGAAGAGTGGAATCCGGCCAATTCCCTTCCACATTAACATGAAATGAGTGCTGTGAAAGCAAAGAAGAAAGTGAGGGTGAAACAGTTCCTGCAGTAGTAAGTGCCAGAAACAAGAAAAGTGCCCCGAAGTGGAAAATATACTCCCTTGAAAAGGATCCAAAAGAAATAGAGGTTATCAGGTATACCGCCGAGCGTCACAGACCTGGACACTCCATTTCAGTTTTTTAAATGCCTATGCCCTGATGAGCTGTTTACAGCAATATTTGAGGGGACCATCCTGTATTGAACTCAATGCCACCATGAACACCATTTTCGGGTTCTGGTCACACTTCCACGCAGGATGTCCTGCTTCAGATCAAGGAGGATATCCTTGACAGAATCTCCTGTACGACAACGCGGGTGATCCTGGCCCTGGATATAAAGGGCGCCTTTGACAACGTCAGTCACACGCTGGTGTTCGAGAACTTGGCCTCAACTGGGTGCGGGCCCCGGATGTATGATTATGTGCGGGACTTCCTCAGCAACTGGATGGCCACCATCGGAATCGAGTCCATCCGCACAAGCACCATCCCGATACCGAGCAAGGGCAACCGGCAAGGCTCGGTCCTGTCACCCACCTTGTTACCTGGCGATGTGCAAGCCGCCTCCTCTACTGGAACGGATTCCCCGGATGAAGCATACACTCTAGCCACTCTATGTGGACGACCTGACGATTTGGGCTACGTCGGGATCGGACAGCGGGAGGCAAGACTTCCTCGAAGAAGTCATTGAGACGGTGCAGAACTACCTCGAGGCCGGCAACCTCCAGCGCGCCCCCGATAAGTCTGAGCTGTTGCTCCTCCGCGCGGGCAAGCCAATTCCCGAAGAAGAGAAGGCGGACATCCGCCTCACGTTAAAGGATGGTACCCCCCGTGCCGGTGGTGAAGCGGGTTCAGATCCTGGGGCATTCACCTCCAGCGGGACGGCGGAGCCAAGTACACGGTCGACCGACTCGTCAAGACAACCACGCAAGTCATGCGCATGGTGAGAAGGATAACGAGTCACAGACACGGGCTCGAGGAGTCGGACCTGATCCGGCTGACCCAACCACTCGTCGTGAGCCACATCGCCTGCGCAAATACGTATCTCAACCTGACCTGCTGTCGAGAGGTAAGGGCAAGATGGACGTGATTATTCGCAAGGGGTACTAGCTGTCACTGGGGGTGCCGCCGTACGCGTCGAACGCCAAGCTCCAGCTGCTAAGTGTAAACAACACCTTCCAGGAACTCATCAATATGCACCTAGCCAGTCGGTGGGAGCACCTGGCCCTCACACTGAGTGGGCGGCATGCCCCGAGCTCGCTCGGCATCCCCATCCCCGCATCGCAATGCGAGGCTATCCAGCTGCTGCTGGCCCTTTGGGACAAGATCCAGGTGGCACCAATCCCGTGGAAGCTGAACCCATCTTTGCATCCAGGTCGCTGGATGGCTACCGGGCCCTTAATTCCGCTTGGTCCCGTCGTGTAGCATAGGGCCCTGGTAGCAATCGGTTGCTAGCCCAGCATTTAAGCATACTCCAGCCTTTTTGTATGTAAAGCAAAACAATTACTGCAACTGAATACTTCTTACCTGACAATAATCGTAGTTTGCACTGCTCAATGCCCTTCTGTTTTATCTAAAATACCGCAACTAAGTACTCCGAGTACTGGTCGGAGCACTGCGGTGCAGGTGAAGTTTCTACTTTACCTGTTGCCCTTCTGTTTTATCTAAAGTACCGCAACTAAGTACTCCGAGTACCGGTCGGAGCTCTGCGGTGCCAGGTGAAGTTTCTGCTTATAAAAAAGTGTCTGCCCAAAAGCTTGCTTTGGTACCACGAGCTGCAACAGGAAGCCTGATGCAGAGGCTTTAAGAGCAAGCTCCATGCTTTGAATGTTGCTAAGCATGCGCGCTTGTGCAGTGCAACTGTCGTTCAGGACAACGTGCTCATTCTTGGCATTCCAGTTTCACTTGCACTTAAAGGGATGTTGAACCGAAATCTGGATTCCATAAAAGACGGCGGCAAAAGCGTGTAACAAGATGCTACAAACACCAAAACATCACTCATACAGCGATATTTCGAATGGATGACCTTATTTTAAAAAATAGGAGGCGCATTTGACAGATTTGTTCGTCTTGTTTCTCCGAGAAGGAAAGGGAACGACCTCGCGTCTTCGCCTCGCCGCCTTGAGGGGGCGAAGCAGAGAGGAGAAAACGAGATATCTCGACGTCACGCGCCTCATCGGCCTCGTTCAATCTCAACCTCTTTCTCCAACAATACGGCCGTCCATTTGAGATATCGCCTTGTGACTACGAGTAGTGTTTTAGAGATTGTAGCGTCCCGCCTACGGCTTCTGCATCGTTTTCTGAAATCAAAATTTCGGTTCACCAGCCCTTTAAAGGGAAACGGAGTGTGGCAGCGATGGGATGATTTCTTGTGTCAGCCGGAGTTGCCTACCATTACCACTGTAGGGCAGCAAAGGCTACAGGCATGCAAGAGCGACTTTGAGAAGCGCTTTCGCAGAACAAGAGCTTGCGATAGAGCGTGTACTAGCTCGCACTTGTCGCCTTCGACCGCGCTGTCACCCTGGCAAGCCTTCGGCAACACCTTCAGAATGCCCGCATTCTTCAAGAAAGCCACAATGTTATATACCACAACAATGCCTGGCTTTTATTTTTTTCTAAAAAAGAGCATTTATGAAACTTTGAAAATGCAGCAGTGCACGCTCATTACCTTCGGTACTGCTTAGTACGTGCTCACTCACGCTCACCTAATCCAGGCTGAAAAGCTTGTGCTCGGACGGGGCATATTGAACACTGCTGGTGTCTTTTGACTGAAGTAATATACAAAGTATGAACAGGAGTGATAAAGAAACACAACATTTAATGCCAGTCATCTCCACTTTTAAAAAGTATCTCAACGTGAGATTAATTTGACATTTCGTAGTAAGGGTGATGAATTCCAGACAGGGTGACACAAACCGTTTTGATAAAAACATAAAAACAAAATGTAACTACTCCATACAGGTGCCTAATAGTTTGATGACTAGGAAACAACACGGAGGACTAGAGAAATGTGATGAATATAAACGAATAAAGCTGGTCATGAATTGAAGCATACTTAGGTATGTGAGCCACACAACTTGCAGCTGCCATCTCAAGAAAAACAAACAAAGCCTTTAATGATTTCGAAAATCGGAACAATCCTGGCAGGAGTTTCACAGACTTTGGCGATTGCACTATGTGATCAGCAATCAGGCTACAGGTGTTTTCTTGACTGTATTAATCACCTTGATTGCAACTGGCCGTAGCTGTGAGTAGATTAGAATAAGACAAAGCCTCTCAAGAAGGCAGCTCGTATTGTACGTCTTCTGGCCATGGGCGAAGCCGAAAAGCCAGTAGGCCGCCATGACCGCAGTAAAGCCTTCGAAAAGCCAAATGGTTGCCTCCTGCATATAAAAGCAGAATTGATTCAGTCAGAGAATAATAAAGGCCGCACTGATGAGTATGATTTTAAGCATGAAATGCTTTTAGCTCCCGGCCACCAAACTGATGACATATATTTTCGGGAACTAATGCCAAAAATCACTTCAAAACATCCCAGGTTTCAAAGTTGACTTTTGCGTTGGTTTTCTTATTTGAAACCGGCTTTGAAACCTACTGGGTCTCGAAGTCAGTTTTGGATCAGAAACGTGTGCACTAGCAGGGTTCAAAATTTGCTGTCAAAATTTTGTTTCCTTGAGACAAGGAAGCAAAAAGGAACATACACACCACCGTCTCAAAACCAGCACAGCATACAGCTGTCATTTATTTCCACATGGGGGGATCGGTGGCCGAGTGGTCTAGCGCACACCAGCTCGGAGCACGTGGAGCGAAAGCTCGCGCTGCAGAACCCAGGGATCCTGGGTTCGAGCCCCACCCCTGCCCGTTTCGATCTGGATGAGCATCGTACCGGCGTGCGGTCGTGTATCACTACTGCGTGATGCACGTTAAAGACCCCAGGCTAGCGGTTGTACTGCACTGGCTAAATTTCTCATCTACAGCTGGGAGACTCGTCGCCCCTGTGAGGCAGACCAAGTTCTAGGCTGTATAAACACACACACAACCCAATTTTTTTTTTTTTTTATTTCCACATGTCTTCTTCCTTGTCATCCCACGCGCTACACATGCTATGGAACCTATTCCTATACTCACTATGAAACCTATTAATTCCGAACTACAGCTTCAAAAAAATTATCCAACATTCAAATTACTTTTTTGTATGACATCTCACTACCGAATTCTAAACCAAGAGCGCATCATTCGTTTAAACCGTTTGAAGCAATCGCCTGACGAGGAGCCCGTTGTCGTCATGCTTTGACGGCGCACTTTAGTTCACCTTTCTGCCGCCGTCTTGGGGGGGGGGGGGGGGGTCTCAGGCATTGTCCCCGCGCAAATATTACCACAACTGTTTAATTGATTGGTGAGGCACACAAACTTCTGTTCGGGCTGGAACTTGGTCAACAGTGTCTGAGATGAGCCCGACGCCCATTTCAGACGTCAAATAAAATTTCGAAATTGCTTTAATAATCTCTTTAAGAGTTTGAATGCAGGCGTCTGGAATTCGCAAAATTTAGTGGCCGCGATTATGTTCTCTGTGACCGATTTGCAAAAATAAATGGTTTTACAGTAATGATCCAAATTGTGATTTATTGGGAATTAACCAGTGCTGTTAATAACATGCTCTGTATTGTCCGCTCTGCTGGTGTTTTTTCTGCCGTCATTGCATCCACGCAGCTTGAAAGTGCACTGCTTTATGCGACAGGTGGCACGCACACACCGTGGCACTCCACTTCATAGCGTGGCATGTGGTGGCAGCAAAAGGCTCTGCCAAAAACATGCTAAGCACAGCATTTGTGGCGGCAGAAAAGATACAAAGCTATTATCTTGTTCCCGAGAGTATAGTATGTTGCAGGTTAAGACGGTACGGTGAGGGGAAGAAGCTCCGTCTACACTCTTTCCACTTTAGCAGAAAGGATGCTATAGAGAGAAGAACGAAACCTCCAATCGTGGCAAGCAAACCATTTTTGGACTGGCAGAAGTGATGGGAGACGCCAGGCAGTGTAAAAAAAGGGGAAGGGGGGGGGGGGTGGACTGCAAACGTGTTTACCAGGAATAAAAAGGGGGAAGAGTGAAAGGAGGTATTCTTCTGTAGATTCCTTTTTCTCCCGGAGCTGTGAATGTGCCATGGCCGGACTGGGCTCAACTCAATGCCCCAAATCATATTTAAAAAAAATTATTGCCGGTAGAGTTTTGCGGACTCCTAAAATGCCTTTGCGGAGAGGTTCCACAAACCCTCTTTCCAGAACCGTTGGCCTAGATTGCGGGCATGGGCATCTGCAGTACGTTTTGCAGGAAAAGGAGGAGGGGGCAAACCTTGTTTTCTTTCAAAGTTATAGGTTTGAAAGCTACACCCCTTCAGAATAATCCCCCCCCCCTTTTCCGCCACTTTGCTGACGCCCATGATTGTGGGCACCTCATCACTTACAAAATGTTTCCTAGGACCCATGTGTAGAAAGTAGGAGCCACCATTCAAGCCCCTGTCATGACTACAGTGCAGACATATCGCAATAGCAGGGAAGAACAATAAATAATAATGGACAGTCTGACCGGAAACAATATTGGTACAGTTTCAGACTCGCCACTCAGCTTGCCAGCTGAGCCAGGCTAGAAAAACGAAATTGGCAAAGTGAATGAGTTGCGAGTATAAAGATGCAACAACAAAACCCTACTGGAGTTCTTAGAAAATGTTGGGGCCTTCTTGTCAATGGAAAAGGCACTCAGTAATTAAATCCAATACTCTTTCGGATAGTGAGATTGATATCGTGGTAAGGTGGGTGCTTGTCCCAAGCTCTTGTTTTAGCACCAGTGGGTGTCAAGTTACACACAGCCAAAAAACAAATCAGCATAGCCAAACGAAGCACAGGACAATTGCATCCGTAAAATAGCCAATGTTCCATATTTCAATTAGTTTTTGATCTCATTCTGCGCAGCACACAATTCATAACAGACGATTGTCCCTTTTTGGCTCTGTTCGCAGATGACTTGCCAGTCTGTTCGTCGTTTTGTTTCTGTCAGAGAATGATACCTACCTAGGAGCAAACAAACTCATTATTATTCCCTCATGTTAGCAGACGATGCGTCTGGTAGCGGTATTTTATAGCGAGTTTGTTTCACACGCACTGGCACCGTTCGAGTTCTCTCCCAGAATGCATTGCACTCGCGGAGTGTTGCGCTGAGAACTGGACTCAAACGAATTCGCCAAATGCACCAAGTGCGGAAGACTGATGCTGCCGCCATCTATGTTGTAGAAAGAATACCGACCTCAAACCGAAACTGGCGCCTTGCTGTTCGGAGTGATGGGTGGGAATGCGAGAGTACAGTCGCTACCAACCTTTATCTACAAACGTTGGTCGCTGCAGCCTGTAGTTTATAGTTGCGATGGCTTCAAGCAACTCGGCTGTCATAGGGATAGTTACAGAGGGCGTAAATTTCCGCAACCAGCTGTCTACAAAGCAGCTGGTTGCGATCTTTCAATTCTCATAACCGTTTACACTGAAGAAAATGGATGATGCTGTCCGAGCAGAAGCTTGATCCATTTCAGCATGGCATTATGCGTGGACCACTGAAAGGGTACGCCTTAAAACTAGTCTGCTGGAATACCCAGCAAAACTTTTCGATTTCGATCGTCATTACAGGTGGATCAGATATTAGCTTTGGTGAGGGCGTCGAGAACGAGAGCTTTTTCGAACAAAATATGACGGGGCAAGTTAGCTGAAGTAGGTAAATGTTAAACATGATGATGTTGCCCAAGCCTCGGGTAAAATCACTAAATTTAGCTTTCTCTGATGCTTATTGGGCAGTCAAAGTTTCTGCAGGGGCAGTTTTGTCAACAAATGTTAAATTTTTCACCCGCACAAGTTGGTGATAAACATCTCGGGGGCCGCTGATGCATTTGTTCTGAGCATTTCTTTACACACTGGTATATTTCAGCGTTTTTATGGCAACAGAGCGACTTAAAACCTCCAAATAAAGCACGGTTTGTCAACTGCTTCCTTCATGAAATAGGAGACGCTCACAGTTCAAGCTTGCGTTTGATTCCGTTGCCCGCGGGACGCAATTTCTATCAGAAAATCTACTTTTTTTCCTTTCAGTTCTGCGACACATCGTAGCAGACAAACTTTCGTCATCTGCTCCAGCACCTTGCCGCCCTAGCCGGAGCGAGGCACGACGGGATTGCATTTTGGCGCAATCTCGATTTTCTCAGTGCAGCGAGTGCATGCACGCATGGGGTGTCAGCAATGAAACAAACTCGGAGAGTGCAACCACTTGTGGAGTGCCGGCTGAAACGAACCCGCTCCACGCTGCGAGTGCCGTGAAACGAACTCGCTAATACTTCTTCAGTGTCAGCCGGTTGAGACCTCAATGACCAAAATCGGGCTCTGGGTGAGATGGAATGGCAAACTGAGAATGATTTCATGACCAGGGGCCAAACAAATAACAGGTGCATTGTATGGTGAGAGTATTAGCACCGAGAAGTTTGGGAGGCGACCTTTTACAGCGAGCCGGGGTGACGTCCTGCTGAGGACAAAATTTACCCCCTCACTCGCCCTACAAAGGCCGAGACGGCGTTAGCTGTCGGCATATTACTTTCGGTTTTTTTGTTTTTGTTTTTGTGCGCATTTTACGTAGGAAATGCGAATTATTATATGCGGCCTTATTGAGGTATGGTCTGTAGCTGCAGGCGAAACTTCAACCAACATTCCGAGCATGGTTTCCAGGGCAGACAGTGCATGAATCACAGATGGTATATGAAAAGGAAGAAATGCCACCACACTTGCAGGAGCATTGCAGTATATTTGCATCTCGCACAATCAGCGCTGCTGATGATTTGAATAAATTAAGAGGTTTTTTTCAACTTTGTTTCTAAACAAAAACGTCCCAGCGAAAAAGCTGCACTCTGCTCGAGCAACATGTTAAATATATTCTGGGCCATGGGGAGAAAATTACAAGTGAGACCGCCCAAAGGCCTTTGACTTAAATGCCATTTGTATGCCCGCAAAGCGGGGTCTGATGTTCTCCTAAAGTGCGAGACAAATGGACGGCAGAATCGTCCAATCCGACAGTCCGAACGCCGCTCCAAATTGAGACACACGCACACGCTTCCGACCTTGCAAGCGACACAACAATCCGTTCGGCTCCGCCCAGGAGATCCAACTTCCAAGCACTCCAGCGGAGGTCCGCGTTCATAGATCTCTGGTCCCAGATTGATGGTTTAGCTCGCACGAGCGAAGCTAGGAGCTCGTTCTTGTTAGCACGTGCATTCTTTGCCGGGCCATCTTTCTCGAATGGATCAGCGGGATCTACGCGTCTGGCTTCCCGTCGCCCGTCCCGTTTTCTTATTCGTCCCGACAGACCACGTATGTCATCATGACGTTCGCGCTAGCTGTGCTGACATTGGCTGGACGCATCCGACAATCCGTCCGCCGTGCGAAACTATCTGGCGCGTTTGACGCATGTCGGATCGCCGATCTGACGCCTGAAGCGACAAAATTTTTCGGATCAGGCAGTCGTATTGTCGGATCGGACGTCGGATCGGATGGATTTTTCGCGCATGTGTCTCGTGCTTAACTCATGAATCTGCAAAGAACAGAATTTCAGTGTCTGAAACACTTACACCGCCGCTTCCACAACCGCCTTATATCGTGTGGAGGGGGCGGGGGGGTTCATCGACAGAGTTGCCTCCACCGATAGCTTTCCATACTTATAACCCAATTATAAGGGTAAACGTGACAAACACGGTTGGAAAAGCTATGAAAATTCTCTCGGCATAAGTCTCACCCAGCGCCTTGTACACTGGGTAAACGAAGCCCCGCTTCTCAACGTGCTTACAGCTCACAACGGCCGATGTTGACGGTGCCTTTCCCATCCTTAGTCTGACTGTCCATGCTCTCTTTAATCTCGAAGTTTTCGGGTGGTAGAATATGATACCAGCTTCTTTTTGGAAATTGCATTGCAGCGCTGAACAGTAGGTCAGCATGATCACAAACCTCCGATCGTGAGGAAACGGGCGCAGGGAAGCCAGCCAGATGCCAGAACGCGAAGCGGAGTCCGTCACCAGACGTCACGGTACACCTCACCCAATCAAGACGTGGCAACCGCAGCAACACTTGTGTTTGCTCTGAAGACTAATAGTACGCCGTGCAAGCAATACCATTGATCTCCACGACAATTTGCTGGATCGCGTGTCTCCGCTTGGTCGTTGCAGCTCAGGTGCGCCCACCGGATGGCCACCTTGGAACAAAGATTATCAGTCAACCTTTTGGAGCGTTGCGGAGGCTGGGCGGCAGTAACCTGAAGACATGTTTTCTGCTCGTTCGTTGTCATTTACCGAAGAAGTTTGTTAAAACCCCGAACGGTGAGAATTGCGTTTGAGAACACGTGGAAATTTTTACGAAAGCTCAGCACCGCAAGAAAAAGGGGCAACTCGTCTAATGCAAGCCTTACCGTTCTGGCGGCATGATCAAAGCTTCCTTGGCATGCCAAAGTGCTGCATCTTTGTCTTCGCACGCTTGAATACCGATCAAGAATTAACGCCGTGTGGATTTGTTTTGTGAGTGCAAAGAGCATGAAGATGCATGTGCCTCTGGAGCAGCATTTTACTTTACTCTTACGACTGTATTTGTAACTTGCGGCACTTGCATTCCGGAAGCGGGCATGATCCAGTGGCGAAAAAGGAGGGGTAAGAGGCTATGGCGACGGCGACAGATTGCACACAACTATATGGACGGGCCACGTTTGAAAAACTTCAGATATCGCCGCTTCATACTTTTGCCTTCGAAAACCTACCTTCTTCCACAGCATTGCTCTATTTATGCTGTCATGTGATCCATTTGAGTAGATTTGGAACATAGCCATGGTTAATCCATAATAGCAACCACCGATTTCGTTTCCTATTGACAGCAACTCGCTGGAACAGCTGGGTGATAGAGAAGACGCCTATGTGCGACATACCTTCAAAGCTCTGCCATGGCATCGATTCTTGATAAGTATCCAAGCGTGAAAAGGCACAGACACGCAGCAGTTTGGCAGGCCAAGGAAGGTTTGATCACGCCGAAAGACCGGCGAGACTCGACGTTCGACAAGCTGCGCCTTTTTCTTGCGGTGCCGCGCTGTTGCAAAAACTTTTATGCGTTTTCAAAGGATATTCTTATTGTTTACACATTGCGAGCGTTTGGCGCTCCTTTCACTAAACAGAGGGGAGCGCCGCCGGAGACTGACACTCGAGTGTGCTCTTCGTGCTCCGAGCATTTCTTGGAGCACAAGTGACTTCTTTGCGCTCCGTGATGTCACGTCCACAAACAAGATGGCTGTGCCATTGTTGAGATTGTTGAAACAAAAGGCGTAGCCGGACAGCTGCTCCTTTTCAGTCCATTAGTGGTTAATCCAGCAGGTAAAAACAATTTGATTTGAAAGCCAAGACAGCAATTAGCATTCCGGAAAAGGTTTGTTCATGTGCCTTGCCTGAGAACAAAGTGATCTATCGAACGAGCGTGCTGATAGCTCGGCGACAGAAAAGTTGCCGAGAAGACAGTGGGACGGCTGCCCTTTTTAAACTGCTTAGTCCAGCTGCAGGGAATAAAGATACTTAGATTGGAAAGCCGAATCATCAGTTAGCATTGCGGGAAAGGTCTGTTCGTGCATCTCGCCTGAAAACAGCTTGCACGGTCAAATATAAACAGCTTGCACGGTCAATAAATAGATCAGCCAAGGCGCCTTTCCCCGCACGTGCTCGAAGCGAGTCTCCAAACCTCTCAGAAATACTTAAACGTTCGTAGAAACTTCATAACGTCGCCGTCTCTTTTACTTTGTACCCTGCCGCTCTACACTGGCTTTAATTAATTTACCACCGAAATAATTTTGCCTTCTCCCACCCGTATCCACGGGATGCCAGGTTCCTCATAACCGTGCGGTGGGAAGGAGCTTGTGCGGCTCGTCAATAGATTTGGTGTGTCGCGCTCCTGTGCGCCATGCGCCGTTTAGTTGCTGTGCCTGGAGTATGAAACTCGGAGCGTCAGAGTAGGAGTAAAGGAGTGTGGACTTAAAGGGGAGCTGCAATCATACTTAAGTGTCTACCTCTTTTGCGGTTTCCACGTCTCTTTGGGTTCGGGTAAGCCAGCGGGCACTGAGAGAATAACTAAATATCAGTGAGTCATATTTTAACCGGACGAGGCGGAAACCTCCTCCACCTACGAGGGCGACCCGCGTTGCCGAAAGCGCGGAATATGTGACGTCTTTGGTCCTGGGCTTACTACTGGTCAGAGCCACTAAAAGCATTTTTTTTAGTCGATACAAAATATAAGTGTCGCGAACCGTTTCAGTTATGTATGAAAGTAGTTTTTGTTCAGTATTTTAGATCAGAAAAGAAACAAATGCAGTTTATAAAGTACGGAAACAAGAAAAGACCCATCGACAAACCCGCCACCAAGCGGTGAAAAAAACGGCACATACAGTACTAGAAAGGCGTAGTGGGATGAGGCTCCGACGAACAATGGGCTTAGAAAGGTCCCGGATGTACGCGGTGGCGCTGCGGTCGCATACCGGCTCGAGGATCCGACCGGTTCCGAGCGTTCCCAAGGCTTTCGGCGCGGGCTTGGCTGGCGATTTGACCCTTTGGCGGTATGGCAGCGCGAAGTGGCTCCCGTTCTGAACTGATCTTTACCCCGTGTTTGCCGTCGTTTGTGGCCAATGAAGTGTTATGCCGAATTAGTCTTTAATCGCGCGGCAAATGCAATGCGAGCTGCCCTGGCCGCCCGCTTCATACAGCCTAGTCAACACGTGCTTTAGTGGCACCCTCTCGAGCCGTCGACACTGAGTGCGGCAGCCGTGAGCGCTCGATGAGCTCACTACTTCACGGCCACTCAAACCAGGACCTACGACGTCATGAAGGATGTTATTTTTTGCTTGTTTTTGTAAGTCTAATTTGCCTATAACCTTTAAAATAAAGCGAAATTTGAGAAAAGAAAAGTTTCTTTAAATTACTACGTTCAATGCGCTCAGGTTCGGTCCAAATTAAAAACCAGTCAAAAAGTTATTGCAGGGCCACTTTAACGCTCCCAATGACAACAGACGAGCAAAAAACATGTCTTCAGCACGCTGCCGGCCAGCCTCTGCAACGCTCCAAAAGGTTAATTTTCCGTGTCCCAAGATGGTCGTCCGGCAGCCGCAATCACGGAACGGGGAAGCGCAATTTAGCAATTGTCGTAGAGATCAGTAAAAAAATATGGAGCGCATACCCTCCTAGCATCCATCAGGTAGGGATAAGCATTCTGTGCAGTCTATATGCCCATCAATGTCAACGCATGTAGCCATTTGCAGGCAGTCGCATCCTTTCGAAGATCAATCTGGCCTTCGTCAGGCACCAGCTTTCGCTCTCAGCACACAGCCACTGTTGGTCGGCTTCGAGGCTGCTCGCATCTTCACCCTCCACAGGCGGGGCAGCCCCGGTCTGTAAATGTAGAATATGAATATGGCAGGTATTATTTGATAACACTTTATGTTATGGCCGTGTAAAGAAAATCTGCATTCCATTTTCTAACATATCTGTTATGAAATAACAAGGTCAGGTGGAACGGCTCGAGTTCGCTGACTGAAAGACAGAGGGCTTAGCCTGAACCAATACCCTAGCAGCCTTCGATATTGGTGGGGGGGGGGGGGGGGGAGAGAAGGCTGAACCTCTAAAGATGTTTTCAAATGATTCTCTAATTGCTTAACTCCAAAGTTTCAGGCTGCTGCACTTCAACGTTCTGAACTTTTTCCAACATATATTTGCGCTGTCGCTAACCATGTTCCATTTGCCAATTTTTTACACGCCCCTTCTCCTCCAATCAGAACAGCACGAGAGTCCGCCGTGAACAGACTTGGCATCATCGTGTGTCATATATCCCCGATGATTGCCTTCCCCACTAAGATGCATTAAAGCCAAGGCTCGAGCACAAGTTCATAGCATCGCTAGATGGTCGCACTGCACGAACCCTCGTGCAGCCTGAGTATCTACTAGTACTGGTAAAAGCGAGCGAGTTAAAAATGAATACTTAAAATCGAAAGAATGAAGCGCGAGGGACAAGCACAGGACAACCACGTAAAGCCTGGTTCAAACAGTTGCGTAGACCGCGTTGCGGCTGCGAGAAACCAGGACATCCCTGCTGCTTATATCGCGTGCCAAGATGATTGTTTGAATTGGAATCCACGGTTCATACGAAGCACAGATGTGCCGGTGACTCGTTTTCGGTTCTAAACGCAATGCAGACAAACACACTCAAACGCAAGTGTCGGAACCGACCTTTACGGTACAGGCTCACAGTAAAGCTGTGAGCCCGAACCGTCTCGCACGTCTAGCCTTCGCTTTAGTACATCTCAGAATGAGACGGAATGTATCATAATAGAACCGATGTGGTCTCACCATTCTGAGCAGAAGTGCGTGAGTAACCGATGCTATTTTCGTGGTCGCTTGCACGTAAACAACCAAGGAGCTTGTACACAACGCCGGCATTCATCTGGCTTGAAAACAACTTGAGCGTTGGCTTGGCTTGGATGTCAGCTGCCCATTGTGCTTACTTGAACTTCACGAAATCCTCTAAATTGAGCAGGCTGCTTCTTGACTTCTGCTGTCGGCGCGTTTGTCTGCAATTCGGCGGTTTCCGAGTCCGACGATTCGGAAATCATGGGTGTACCACCGCAACACCCTCTTAACACGATTTCGGTAGCCGTAGGGTGTAAAAAGGATGTACGAAGGGTGTAGGCCTTTCCGTACACCCTTGAATACTCAAAAATCATGTAAAAATGGTGTAGGAAGGGTGTGAGCTCGGAAAAACACCCTTTTAACACGAACATGGGTGTTGAAATTTTTAGTGTGTAGACTCTGAGCCACGGGCATTCACTTGTGACACAACCGCCATCGTCATACGGCACTAGTCAGCGGACGGATCTCCAGCTGCCAGAAACAACGCATCTGAGACGAGTATACAAGTCACAAAATCTCTTAATTTACTCCCCTCTTATTTATTGTGCCACCCACACGTAGTTCTGCGGAAATTTCTGCAGGATTGTACACCTATGCACCGACCAATTTTAATTATTTAAAACGAACAATATGCATAACTCTGAATTTTACCCGAAATATAAAAGGAAATTTAAAAAAAAAAATGCTTTACCAGTGAAATGCATAGAAAAGAAATACTGCGGTACATGTTTTACGTATTCTTTTTCCTACTTCTTTTGTGATCCACAAAGTTATTTCACCCTTCTGTTACTTTAGGTGCTTACATTGAGGTTATTGAACATTCTGTTTAAATACCTAACTACATTTGCAGGTTATGGAGAAGCTACCTGAAACATTCATGCTTCAATCAGCTTTAAATCATGAGCTATACGAATGTCGTTATCACCATTTCTACAATCACACCGAGCGAAATCAAACGTACAAAAAATATGATTATAAATTTATCTACAATCGTCATAAGTAAGTACTAAATGTATTAATAACTTTACAATCTGTGTCGTGCGTGTATCACAAAAACAAATCGGCGTTTTATCCTGTTTCCTTTGCAGATTTCATAAAACTTTCTATGTAAAAAACGTGACTGGGTACAACATCTCTATGGCCGAAAAACCAGGTTGAGTTCAAGTTTAATTTTTAAAATCTTAATCTGTTCAATCGGGTGGTCGGTTACATTACGAACAACGTCTCAAGTCTTTTGCTAACAAAATGAATATCGACTTATGAGTATACTTCGTTCGGATTATTTGCTAAGTCTGTAGGCCATCGCGTATAGCTTTATTTTTATGTCGACGCCAAATTAGGACATACGCTTTACATCTTTCAAGCAATTTTGCAATTCGTAATTTAATCCATTTACATTCAAGTAGCTTTGATGTTGTGCCTCCTTCGTTTCGTTGTACTTGACAAGCTTTTGATGCGGTCTTCTTTAAACATTGCGCCGATTAGTTAAGGAACATGTTTGTCGTGTTAATATCGTGTACGTGATACGAATGTATGCCAGTACGCAACCTGCCAGCTTTCTCCTTACCTCGAGGATGTCTGTGCCACCAATGGCATATTAGGTCGGTCTGCAATTTGTTGTTCCGTAATCACCTCGAATGTACGGGTGCGCTTCAAGATGGGAATTGGCAGACAGCCCACGTGCTTCAAATGCTGCAGCAAAGTTATCTCAGATTGCTTCCTACCCAATTTAGTTGCAATAGCTTTGATTTTCAACAATACGCTAATTTGGTCGAGTTTTTGTCTGTGACAATATTGCATATACTTTTCAACAGGAGCTCCTGTGACATACTCGCGCCAAATATTGTTTTCGAACATGCGATCTTGTATGATAACAAGAAACCCGGACCCAAAAAAGTATAAAGGTGGGTATCAAATCTATCCTGAGCACAAGTGGAGTTTGTTGACGGTTCAAAACATTGACATTAAATATATGTGTTCAGTTAACCGTGTATTACATTCTCTTTACAAGCACACCTCTACTACTGGCACCTCCCCCTGAAAAGTGTATAAACACAATAACCCTTTTGTCGCAAAGTACTGCGTGCGAAATAATAATTTTGTCGTTCAGCTGCAGGCTGTTAACATCTGTGACATAGAAGCGATTGGTCACGCACGCATGAAACGCATTCACTGAACAATTTCTTGCTGTGTAATTATATATTTTAATTTGTTTTTGCATCTTATCAACAAACTTTACAATTCAAGCAAAGTATAACGCTAAAAAAGTTTCTAGAGAACAAATTACACTACGACATGACCATAGCTATAGAGCAGGGCTGGGCAGTATCTGCTGTGCAAATGTATGACGATAATGTATTAAATGTACTTTCTTGTATAGATAATTTTATATCAAAATACCAATAACACAAGTTTTATTCTTCGTTTTGTAAGCATTAACCTAATAACGACTTGATTTTGAAGTTGCAAAATGCCGTTTTTATATATACAGGAGTGTTCTGCAGTCTTCCTTTGTGTTCAAATTGCGGCTATGGCAACTAAAGATTGCTTTAATGTTTTGTTTAGCTAATACTTCATTCAACAAGGCATAAAGTGAAAATTTATTTTACGCAACAGTTCGATGTTATAATTAAAACTGATTTCATTTTTCAGAATGTTACCTGATGGTCACAAAAGAACGCTTTTCTAAACCTCTAACAAGATGCCGAGCAAAATTCCTAGAGCACTGCAAAGGTCCTGCGTTCAACTATACTATAGGTGGCTGTGATAAACCAGAGAACCATAACTAAAATTATATAAAAACTTTGAAGGTCAAGGAAACTTGATTATTCAAGTTATATAAAATTTATATTCAAAATCTCTTTGTTGGCTTCTTCATTTCTATGCTTGAACATCACAAATTGTAGAGGTCATAAAATTGTACAGTACCGGGTTAGAACTTTTTTATATATGCTGCAGCTATATTCCTGTTGTGCTTGACACCCGTAAATCATCTAATGAGCTTTAATATTTTAGGAGCTAGACTTCCACTTCGCCTAGAATGCAACCAAATCGTGTATAGTGTCATGATGAATATAAAAATAAAACGCTTGGGGAAAAGCACGTGTTCTGATTGAGCTTTCTCATATTTCGCGCTTAGGTTGATTTCATGGATACCTTTCACAAAGAAAACCTGTACGTCTTTATACCGCACTACATAGGTTCATACAGGCCACCAGAATTTATGCATCGTCCACTAACATTGTTGTACGGTTTCCGGTATACAAATGCGGGTCACGCGATATCTAATACCGGCCCCCGAATCGGGTTTTATGGTCACCGGTGAAGAGCTGCAGTCAACACGGGTATGATGTTAGAGAAGACAGATCACAATGCCAGGCGACCGGTATTCTCGTAATGGTACCGGTGTTTTCGTACAGGCCTATAAGTTATATTTTCCCGGGTGAAAAAGAAGAGACAATATAACAACGAACTGATACAAAGGTTCATTCGGCAAAGCCGTGCCCGAAACCCAAGAAAGAACATGCCTCTAGAAAGAGACCACGAGCGTCGAAGGCGGCAGGAGCGAGCGATGGTCTGTCGGCGTAACAGCTGGTTAGCGCGAGAGGGAATGAGTCGGCAAGACCGCGCTCGGCTTCTTAAAGAGGCACTGACACATCAAAATCATATTTTTTTATTATCCGAGACGATTGAAAACGATGCCGGGACATTACCCTAAAAATTCGAAATTTGGGAATTCAGTACTTGTGAAGTAAAAAAACAATTTCCAAAAGCCGAAATCGAAGTTCCCGCGCGATCCGCGCCGGTGCGTTGACGTCAAATATTGCGGAGTCCTGAGAGTCCACTTTCTTTCACGACTCCCTGCTGTTGCCATGGCGACCCAAAGCGAGGAGGAAAGGAGCGAGCGCTGGCGAACCGGTTTTGAGCTGTATCGCCTGTTTTTAGTGGGAGAATACAAATCCAGGAGACGGCACCTCAACGAACTCCCGATTTTTGGTATTTTAAAAAGAAGGGCCGTAGTGCTTTCGCAATCGCGTTAAAAAAACATGTTTTAGCACTGCTGTTATTAAATTTTATAGAGATGTCGCCTACAGAGCTTCTAAATTTCATGATTCTTGACGTCAGGAATCAAAAGAAGCGAGGAGGCTACAGGCGGGAGAATTAAACGTCAAAAATAAAAAGGCGCGCGCCAGCGCGGTAAAATTTTTTTTCCGCGATGCGTTTTTTTTTGCGTGTTTATGACTGAAATTTGCATCGTTTTAGACAATAAAAAAATACGACCTTTGGGGTGTCAGTGCCCGTTTAACTACTACTATAGGTGCTTCAAAAATTCCTGTTAGCAGGTGCGGGAGTGAGCAAGGGCGAGAATGACTAGTGAAGGTCAGTCTTGCCTCTTTATCATTTACACTAAGGGTACGAATAAACACGAATATTCGAGATGTATGGAGAAGCGTTCTTTCTCGGTCATGGACGCAGCATTACTCGCGCGTTTAACAGTGAATCGCCCCGATGCAGCCTTTAATAAATTAATAAATTGCTAAACCGAAAACCAGCAAACACTCCACTGCAGGTTCGTCTTAACCATAAATATTCATCGGTCTAAGCGAGCCTAGTACGGCTTGAGGCCCACGACGTGCTCCACCTCGGGTCGTGGCTGGTGCCATCCTGACGACCTTTACCGTCTGGAAGCGACGCGAAGCTCAGGTCTCTGAGGCGACGGAGCACCCTTTACGGTCCGAAGCGGCGTTTGAAAGAGTTCTCGCTAACGCCGTGGTGTCGTAACAAATTATGTCACCTGTTATGGCGTTCCAACAGTGAGAGGTTCGTAAAAAACAAACAGGTGGTTAAATTTGAAAATATGAGATCTATAAGATGCTAACGCATGAAAATCGATAATTCTTACATAAAATATTTTGGTAATATATATATTTTTACATAAACAAAATAAATTTCGCTTCAGAGCGTAAACATTTTAAATATACATATTTGTGAAACATATGGTGCGAAAACTACGAAAGCTTATCCTAGAGCAGGATTTTTTTTTATTTAACATATAATGCATAATGGCATGAGCTGATAAAACATTCTGCTTTATAAATCCTTCATAGACTAACCAAATTTGGAATATGATAAATACTGCTTGCAGTTCTGATAATATTTTGCTTTGTTACGGTACGTTCTAAACGTGCAAAAAATAATTTTAAAAAATTGGTTTAAATGCTAATTTAACGCATGTAGTGAACTAGTAATGTGTGAAGTAAAATAAAACAACCATTTATTAATTGTACGCATCCGTGCATATGCTATAAATACATGTTCGTGTTTGTGAATTCCAAAGCGTGCAGCATTAAATGTTTGCGGCCAACGAAGCTTTCGAATATCTGTAACCACTTGTTAATCTAAAAAGAAATAATGTAGACATGAAAATTCGATCGTAATAATACAAATATAAGTTGTATGCCTTATTTATGCATAAGAATAAGTAATTTCTTTGATCATGCGCTCTTAACTTTTGCAGAAACTTTAGAAAGCTCCTTAAGTCATTTCTCCACTCCACTGTCTCGTATATCGTGTTTGCTGGTGAAAAGCTGTCGAACCTCTCGTAAAAGGTCTTGTTCTATATGTTTTTGGCCCCTGAAAAAGCTTCCGCTCGTTTGGAGTGTGTTTATTCTGTTGTGGTGAACTAGTATCGGTCCCTAGTTTAATGCTTTCTCACTGATTTTCCTCTTTTTTTAGTTCTCGAGGAGTGCTTCCTATTACCGCACTCTGCATTCGAGCACCATGAAAGCAAGCAAGCGTGATTTAATGTGCGAATTTCTGCGGTGAGGATACCTGTCGTTTCGTTCTCTAGGGGTCGTTGCAAAGCACACTTTCCCTCTTGCTGCGCTACTTCGGTCATAGCGTATTTTATACGAGAACAAAAAACCTCGTCGTCAGTTGACTTTCGTTAAGCCTCCACCAGCTCCGAAAAAATCGCTCTTTTTTTTTACTATCCGCCATTCCTAGACGGACAGTGCATGGTCGGAGAAAAGTTCCGGGATTACCGGCTAGGCGGTGACGGCACCTGTGAGCTCATTGGACATGTACACTCGGTCTAACCATGCACGACCTCTGCCCGCCAAATGCCTGTATTCAAGTGGAGGACCCTTAAGTAGCATCCAGAAAATTAAAAGTTCAACAGCAGTTTTTTTTTTTTTTTTTTAATTTTGATTCGCTGGAGTCAGTCTCAAGAGCGTACGAACTGTCTTGCGTATTTAAAACGCTCTTAAATATTTCTGCAATACTGACCTGTACTCGAGTACTAAGGTACTGCTTAAGGTTTGTAAAAAAAAAAGTGCTTCCTTCGCGCATTTTTTTTTACTTGACTCCCATTCAGGATATACAAAAAAAATGTCTATAATTTCTTATCAAAATCGTACCACCACCGATATTCTACACAGCTCTTACGTATTATAAAAAAAACGCTCAAAAAAGCGTGCATGTTATTGACATGCGTCTCAGAAGATAGTTTACTCTCCTGAGCAAAAGCTACACCGACAATCATTTTTTTTTTCAAAAGCTGATTTACAAGCCACCGTTTCCAGTCTAGAAACTGAGCTAACCGAAATAAAAGTGGCCATTAAACACTATTCATATAGGGAACGTGAAGAAACAAAACGGCAAAATATCAGAAAAACAGGGTCACCGTGTTGCGTACTCGTATCGGCTTGTGCAGGAGGTCCACTCGCTTAAAGTGTATATTGTCGTTGTCCGCCGTCTATTACAGTGCGAGTCATACGATTCTACCGTGCTCGTTTTGCGACGTCTCCCCTCAGCATTTGTTCAAATTTGAAGGGCACGCCATTGAGTCTGGGGGGAAACTACAATGTAGCTGGCCATGAAAGGTTATCGGTGGCACTGACAGCTTCTTTTTACGGGTCTCTACTTGCCATCAGAACTTCGTGGTCTTTGACCAGCGGAGCAGACGACTTGACTGCTGCCCCGACAGGCGCGCTCTTATTGTCCGGCTTGGACAGGACTGAGACAATATCGTCGGGCTTAGCGTTGGCCACTACCCTATTGAAAAATATTTTTTACCGGAATGTCATTTCCAGTAAAAGTCTATTTTACTGGATTATGGGACTGTTTTCACTTCCAGTAAAGCCGTAGTTTACCGGAATGTCACCGGGTTCTTTAGTGGAATGTTACCGGATTTTTATCGGAATGGCACCAGATTTTTTACCAAAATGTCACCGGATTTGTACCGGAAGTATATTTCCAGTAAAAATCTATTTTACTGGATTATGGGACTCTTTTCACTTCCAGTAAAGCCACAATCTAGCAGAAGATCACCAGATTGGCCGGGATTTACCGTGTTTTTTTTTCTTTTTTCGGACGTTAACGGAAGGCACTTAGGAGGAAGCTGGTGAACTGTGGTTGGTGTAGCCTACCTTAAAAGCCGGTATAACTTTTCGCTATCCGGATTATGGAACCGGAAAGCTATCTGGACTCTATCCGGATTCTATCTGGAGTTTAGGTTTTCAGAAATTATTCCTTTGTCTACAATCTGGATTTTGGGTTTCCAGAAACAAATTTCCGGTTCCATAATCCGGATAGAGAAAAGTTATACCGGATTTTTCGGTAGGGTATGTTTACCAGATGCTGGACGATTCGCTAACAATTAAAGTGGTTAGTCCATATAGACCTGAGGATTCTATGCATTTATTTAACAGGGTCGATACCAGTGAAACAATTTGCAGAGCTGTAGGCAAAAGCAATCAGACCAAATAGGAACAACCTAGTCCTTTGCCGCAAAAGATATCTTTCAAGGTACTCACAATGCCGCTGGGTAAATTCCTAGTCGCACGGTAGTTCAACTAATAAAACCGCGCAGGTGCACCACACGGACACACACACGTATACTGTCAGTAGCACGCTTAGCGAAAACCACGACCGCGCGGAACGAACATCCGCTGCCGTAGAGAAATCCCGGGCACACTCACGATGTCGTCCCTGATGCCGTCGCCACGGGTGCAGCAGACGTCAGTTGCACGCTTAGCGAAAATCACGACCGCGCGGAACGAACATCCGCTGCCGTACAGAAATCCCGGGCACAACACTCGCGATGTCGTCCCTGATGCCGTCGCCACGGGTGCAGCAGACGTCAGTTGCACGCTTAGTGAAAACCACGACCGCGCGGAACGAACATCCGCTGCCGTAGAGAAATCCCGGGCACACTCACGATGTCGTCCCTGATGCCGTCGCCACGGGTGCAGCAGACGTCAGTTGCACGCTTAGCGAAAACCACGACCGCGCGGAACGAACATCCGCTGCCGTAGAGAAATCCCGGGCACAACACTCACGATGTCGTCCCTGATGCCGTCGCCACGGGTGCAGCAGACGTCAGTTGCACGCTTAGCGAAAACCACGACCGCGCGGAACGAACATCCGCCGCCGTAGAGAAATCCCGGGCACACTCACGATGTCGTCCCTGATGCCGTCGCCGCGGGTGCGCCAGGCGTCAGTAGCACGCTTAGCGAAAACCACGACCGCGCGGAACGAACATCCGCTGCCGTAGAGAAATCCCGGGCACAACACTCACGATGTCGTCCCTGATGCCGTCGCCACGGGTGCAGCAGACGTCAGTTGCACGCTTAGCGAAAACCACGACCGCGCGGAACGAACATCCGCTGCCGTAGAGAAATCCCGGGCACAACACTCACGATGTCGTCCCTGATGCCGTCGCCACGGGTGCAGCAGACGTCAGTTGCACGCTTAGCGAAAACCACGACCGCGCGGAACGAACATCCGCCGCCGTAGAGAAATCCCGGGCACACTCACGATGTCGTCCCTGATGCCGTCGCCGCGGGTGCGCCAGGCGTCAGTAGCACGCTTAGCGAAAACCACGACCGCGCGGAACGAACATCCGCTGCCGTAGAGAAATCCCGGGCACAACACTCACGATGTCGTCCCTGATGCCGTCGCCACGGGTGCAGCAGACGTCAGTTGCACGCTTAGCGAAAACCACGACCGCGCGGAACGAACATCCGCCGCCGTAGAGAAATCCCGGGCACAACACTCACGATGTCGTCCCTGATGCCGTCGCCACGGGTGCAGCAGACGTCAGTAGCACGCTGAGCGAAAACCACGACCGCGCGGAACGAACATCCGCCGCCGTAGAGAAATCCCGGGCACAACACTCACGATGTCGTCCCTGATGCCGTCGCCACGGGTGCAGCAGACGTCAGTAGCACGCTTAGCGAAAACCACGACCGCGCGGAACGAACATCCGCTGCCGTAGAGAAATCCCGGGCACAACACTCACGATGTTGTCCCTGATGCCGTCGCCACGGGTGCAGCAGACGTCAGTTGCACGCTTAGCGAAAACCACGACCGCGCGGAACGAACATCCGCCGCCGTAGAGAAATCCCGGGCACACTCACGATGTCGTCCCTGATGCCGTCGCCGCGGGTGCGCCAGGCGTCAGTAGCACGCTTAGCGAAAACCACGACCGCGCGGAACGAACATCCGCTGCCGTAGAGAAATCCCGGGCACACTCACGATGTCGTCCCTGATGCCGTCGCCACGGGTGCAGCAGACGTCAGTTGCACGCTTAGCGAAAACCACGACCGCGCGGAACGAACATCCGCCGCCGTAGAGAAATCCCGGGCACACTCACGATGTCGTCCCTGATGCCGTCGCCGCGGGTGCGCCAGGCGTCAGTAGCACGCTTAGCGAAAACCACGACCGCGCGGAACGAACATCCGCCGCCGTAGAGAAATCCCGGGCACACTCACGATGTCGTCCCTGATGCCGTCGCCGCGGGTGCGCCAGGCGTCAGTAGCACGCTTAGCGAAAACCACGACCGCGCGGAACGAACATCCGCTGCCGTAGAGAAATCCCGGGCACACTCACGATGTCGTCCCTGATGCCGTCGCCACGGGTGCAGCAGACGTCAGTTGCACGCTTAGCGAAAACCACGACCGCGCGGAACGAACATCCGCCGCCGTAGAGAAATCCCGGGCACACTCACGATGTCGTCCCTGATGCCGTCGCCGCGGGTGCGCCAGGCGTCAGTAGCACGCTTAGCGAAAACCACGACCGCGCGGAACGAACATCCGCCGCCGTAGAGAAATCCCGGGCACACTCACGATGTCGTCCCTGATGCCGTCGCCACGGGTGCAGCAGACGTCAGTTGCACGCTTAGCGAAAACCACGACCGCGCGGAACGAACATCCGCTGCCGTAGAGAAATCCCGGGCACACTCACGATGTCGTCCCTGATGCCGTCGCCGCGGGTGCGCCAGGCGTCAGTAGCACGCTTAGCGAAAACCACGACCGCGCGGAACGAACACCCGCCGCCGTAGAGAAATCCCGGGCACACTCACGATGTCGTCCCTGATGCCGTCGCCGCGGGTGCGCCAGGCGTCAGTAGCACGCTTAGCGAAAACCACGACCGCGCGGAACGAACATCCGCCGCCGTAGAGAAATCCCGGGCACACTCACGATGTCGTCCCTGATGCCGTCGCCACGGGTGCGCCAGGCGTCAGTAGCACGCTTAGCGAAAACCACGACCGCGCGGAACGAACATCCGCCGCCGTAGAGAAATCCCGGGCACACTCACGATGTCGTCCCTGATGCCGTCGCCACGGGTGCAGCAGACGTCAGTTGCACGCTTAGCGAAAACCACGACCGCGCGGAACGAACATCCGCCGCCGTAGAGAAATCCCGAGCACACTCACGATGTCGTCCCTGATGCCGTCGCCGCGGGTGCGCCAGGCGTCAGTAGCACGCTTAGCGAAAACCACGACCGCGCGGAACGAACATCCGCCGCCGTAGAGAAATCCCGGGCACACTCACGATGTCGTCCCTGATGCCGTCGCCACGGGTGCAGCAGACGTCAGTTGCACGCTTAGCGAAAACCACGACCGCGCGGAACGAACATCCGCTGCCGAAGAGAAATCCCGGGCACAACACTCACGATGTCGTCCCTGATGCCGTCGCCACGGGTGCAGCAGACGTCAGTTGCACGCTTAGCGAAAACCACGACCGCGCGGAACGAACATCCGCTGCCGTAGAGAAATCCCGGGCACAACACTCACGATGTCGTCCCTGATGCCGTCGCCACGGGTGCAGCAGACGTCAGTTGCACGCTTAGCGAAAACCACGACCGCGCGGAACGAACATCCGCCGCCGTAGAGAAATCCCGGGCACAACACTCACGATGTCGTCCCTGATGCCGTCGCCACGGGTGCAGCAGACGTCAGTAGCACGCTTAGCGAAAACCACGACCGCGCGGAACGAACATCCGCTGCCGTAGAGAAATCCCGGGCACAACACTCACGATGTCGTCCCTGATGCCGTCGCCACGGGTGCAGCAGACGTCAGTTGCACGCTTAGCGAAAACCACGACCGCGCGGAACGAACATCCGCCGCCGTAGAGAAATCCCGGGCACAACACTCACGATGTCGTCCCTGATGCCGTCGCCGCGGGTGCGCCAGGCGTCAGTAGCACGCTTAGCGAAAACCACGACCGCGCGGAACGAACATCCGCTGCCGTAGAGAAATCCCGGGCACAACACTCACGATGTCGTCCCTGATGCCGTCGCCACGGGTGCAGCAGACGTCAGTAGCACGCTTAGCGAAAACCACGACCGCGCGGAACGAACATCCGCTGCCGTAGAGAAATCCCGGGCACAACACTCACGATGTCGTCCCTGATGCCGTCGCCACGGGTGCAGCAGACGTCAGTTGCACGCTTAGCGAAAACCACGACAGCTCGGAACGAACATCCGCCGCCGTAGAGAAATCCCGGGCACAACACTCACGATGTCGTCCCTGATGCCGTCGCCGAAGGTGCGCCAGGCGTCAGTAGCACGCTTAGCGAAAACCACGACCGCGCGGAACGAACATCCGCTGCCGTAGAGAAATCCCGGGCACAACACTCACGATGTCGTCCCTGATGCCGTCGCCACGGGTGCAGCAGACGTCAGTTGCACGCTTAGCGAAAACCACGACCGCGCGGAACGAACATCCGCCGCCGTAGAGAAATCCCGGGCACAACACTCACGATGTCGTCCCTGATGCCGTCGCCACGGGTGCAGCAGACGTCAGTAGCACGCTTAGCGAAAACCACGACCGCGCGGAACGAACATCCGCCGCCGTAGAGAAATCCCGGGCACAACACTCACGATGTCGTCCCTGATGCCGTCGCCACGGGTGCAGCAGACGTCAGTAGCACGCTTAGCGAAAACCACGACCGCGCGGAACGAACATCCGCTGCCGTAGAGAAATCCCGGGCACAACACTCACGATGTCGTCCCTGATGCCGTCGCCACGGGTGCAGCAGACGTCAGTTGCACGCTTAGCGAAAACCACGACCGCGCGGAACGAACATCCGCCGCCGTAGAGAAATCCCGGGCACACTCACGATGTCGTCCCTGATGCCGTCGCCACGGGTGCAGCAGACGTCAGTTGCACGCTTAGCGAAAACCACGACCGCGCGGAACGAACATCCGCCGCCGTAGAGAAATCCCGGGCACACTCACGATGTCGTCCCTGATGCCGTCGCCACGGGTGCAGCAGACGTCAGTTGCACGCTTAGCGAAAACCACGACCGCGCGGAACGAACATCCGCCGCCGTAGAGAAATCCCGAGCACACTCACGATGTCGTCCCTGATGCCGTCGCCGCGGGTGCGCCAGGCGTCAGTAGCACGCTTAGCGAAAACCACGACCGCGCGGAACGAACATCCGCCGCCGTAGAGAAATCCCGGGCACACTCACGATGTCGTCCCTGATGCCGTCGCCGCGGGTGCGCCAGGCGTCAGTAGCACGCTTAGCGAAAACCACGACCGCGCGGAACGAACATCCGCTGCCGTAGAGAAATCCCGGGCACACTCACGATGTCGTCCCTGATGCCGTCGCCACGGGTGCAGCCGACGTCAGTTGCACGCTTAGCGAAAACCACGACCGCGCGGAACGAACATCCGCCGCCGTAGAGAAATCCCGGGCACACTCACGATGTCGTCCCTGATGCCGTCGCCGCGGGTGCGCCAGGCGTCAGTAGCACGCTTAGCGAAAACCACGACCGCGCGGAACGAACATCCGCCGCCGTAGAGAAATCCCGGGCACACTCACGATGTCGTCCCTGATGCCGTCGCCACGGGTGCAGCAGACGTCAGTAGCACGCTTAGCGAAAACCACGACCGCGCGGAACGAACATCCGCTGCCGTAGAGAAATCCCGGGCACAACACTCACGATGTCGTCCCTGATGCCGTCGCCACGGGTGCAGCAGACGTCAGTTGCACGCTTAGCGAAAACCACGACCGCGCGGAACGAACATCCGCCGCCGTAGAGAAATCCCGGGCACAACACTCACGATGTCGTCCCTGATGCCGTCGCCACGGGTGCAGCAGACGTCAGTAGCACGCTTAGCGAAAACCACGACCGCGCGGAACGAACATCCGCCGCCGTAGAGAAATCCCGGGCACACTCACGATGTCGTCCCTGATGCCGTCGCCACGGGTGCAGCAGACGTCAGTTGCACGCTTAGCGAAAACCACGACCGCGCGGAACGAACATCCGCCGCCGTAGAGAAATCCCGGGCACAACACTCACGATGTCGTCCCTGATGCCGTCGCCACGGGTGCAGCAGACGTCAGTAGCACGCTTAGCGAAAACCACGACCGCGCGGAACGAACATCCGCCGCCGTAGAGAAATCCCGGGCACAACACTCACGATGTCGTCCCTGATGCCGTCGCCACGGGTGCAGCAGACGTCAGTAGCACGCTTAGCGAAAACCACGACCGCGCGGAACGAACATCCGCTGCCGTAGAGAAATCCCGGGCACAACACTCACGATGTCGTCCCTGATGCCGTCGCCACGGGTGCAGCAGACGTCAGTTGCACGCTTAGCGAAAACCACGACCGCGCGGAACGAACATCCGCCGCCGTAGAGAAATCCCGGGCACACTCACGATGTCGTCCCTGATGCCGTCGCCGCGGGTGCGCCAGGCGTCAGTAGCACGCTTAGCGAAAACCACGACCGCGCGGAACGAACATCCGCTGCCGTAGAGAAATCCCGGGCACACTCACGATGTCGTCCCTGATGCCGTCGCCACGGGTGCAGCAGACGTCAGTTGCACGCTTAGCGAAAACCACGACCGCGCGGAACGAACATCCGCTGCCGTAGAGAAATCCCGGGCACAACACTCACGATGTCGTCCCTGATGCCGTCGCCACGGGTGCAGCAGACGTCAGTTGCACGCTTAGCGAAAACCACGACCGCGCGGAACGAACATCCGCTGCCGTAGAGAAATCCCGGGCACAACACTCACGATGTCGTCCCTGATGCCGTCGCCACGGGTGCAGCAGACGTCAGTTGCACGCTTAGCGAAAACCACGACCGCGCGGAACGAACATCCGCCGCCGTAGAGAAATCCCGGGCACAACACTCACGATGTCGTCCCTGATGCCGTCGCCGCGGGTGCGCCAGGCGTCAGTAGCACGCTTAGCGAAAACCACGACCGCGCGGAACGAACATCCGCTGCCGTAGAGAAATCCCGGGCACAACACTCACGATGTCGTCCCTGATGCCGTCGCCACGGGTGCAGCAGACGTCAGTAGCACGCTTAGCGAAAACCACGACCGCGCGGAACGAACATCCGCTGCCGTAGAGAAATCCCGGGCACAACACTCACGATGTCGTCCCTGATGCCGTCGCCACGGGTGCAGCAGACGTCAGTTGCACGCTTAGCGAAAACCACGACCGCGCGGAACGAACATCCGCCGCCGTAGAGAAATCCCGGGCACAACACTCACGATGTCGTCCCTGATGCCGTCGCCGCGGGTGCGCCAGGCGTCAGTAGCACGCTTAGCGAAAACCACGACCGCGCGGAACGAACATCCGCTGCCGTAGAGAAATCCCGGGCACAACACTCACGATGTCGTCCCTGATGCCGTCGCCACGGGTGCAGCAGACGTCAGTAGCACGCTTAGCGAAAACCACGACCGCGCGGAACGAACATCCGCTGCCGTAGAGAAATCCCGGGCACAACACTCACGATGTCGTCCCTGATGCCGTCGCCACGGGTGCAGCAGACGTCAGTTGCACGCTTAGCGAAAACCACGACCGCGCGGAACGAACATCCGCCGCCGTAGAGAAATCCCGGGCACAACACTCACGATGTCGTCCCTGATGCCGTCGCCGAAGGTGCGCCAGGCGTCAGTAGCACGCTTAGCGAAAACCACGACCGCGCGGAACGAACATCCGCTGCCGTAGAGAAATCCCGGGCACAACACTCACGATGTCGTCCCTGATGCCGTCGCCACGGGTGCAGCAGACGTCAGTAGCACGCTTAGCGAAAACCACGACCGCGCGGAACGAACATCCGCTGCCGTAGAGAAATCCCGGGCACAACACTCACGATGTCGTCCCTGATGCCGTCGCCACGGGTGCAGCAGACGTCAGTAGCACGCTTAGCGAAAACCACGACCGCGCGGAACGAACATCCGCTGCCGTAGAGAAATCCCGGGCACAACACCCACGATGTCGTCCCTGATGCCGTCGCCACGGGTGCAGCAGACGTCAGTTGCACGCTTAGCGAAAACCACGACCGCGGGGAACGAACATCCGCTGCCGTAGAGAAATCCCGGGCACAACACTCACGATGTCGTCCCTGATGCCGTCGCCACGGGTGCAGCAGACGTCAGTTGCACGCTTAGCGAAAACCACGACCGCGCGGAACGAACATCCGCTGCCGTAGAGAAATCCCGGGCACAACACTCACGATGTCGTCCCTGATGCCGTCGCCACGGGTGCAGCAGACGTCAGTTGCACGCTTAGCGAAAACCACGACCGCGCGGAACGAACATCCGCTGCCGTAGAGAAATCCCGGGCACAACACTCACGATGTCGTCCCTGATGCCGTCGCCACGGGTGCAGCAGACGTCAGTTGCACGCTTAGCGAAAACCACGACCGCGCGGAACGAACATCCGCTGCCGTAGAGAAATCCCGGGCACAACACTCACGATGTCGTCCCTGATGCCGTCGCCACGGGTGCAGCAGACGTCAGTTGCACGCTTAGCGAAAACCACGACCGCGCGGAAGGAACATCCGCTGCCGTAGAGAAGTCCCGGGCACAACACTCACGATGTCGTCCCTGATGCCGTCGCCACGGGTGCAGCAGACGTCAGTTGCACGCTTAGCGAAAACCACGACCGCGCGGAACGAACATCCGCTGCCGTAGAGAAATCCCGGGCACAACACTCACGATGTCGTCCCTGATGCCGTCGCCACGGGTGCAGCAGACGTCAGTTGCACGCTTAGCGAAAACCACGACCGCGCGGAACGAACATCCGCTGCCGTAGAGAAATCCCGGGCACAACACTCACGATGTCGTCCCTGATGCCGTCGCCACGGGTGCAGCAGACGTCAGTAGCACGCTTAGCGAAAACCACGACCGCGCGGAACGAACATCCGCTGCCGTAGAGAAATCCCGGGCACAACACTCACGATGTCGTCCCTGATGCCGTCGCCACGGGTGCAGCAGACGTCAGTAGCACGCTTAGCGAAAACCACGACCGCGCGGAACGAACATCCGCTGCCGTAGAGAAATCCCGGGCACAACACTCACGATGTCGTCCCTGATGCCGTCGCCACGGGTGCAGCAGACGTCAGTAGCACGCTTAGCGAAAACCACGACCGCGCGGAAGGAACATCCGCTGCCGTAGAGAAATCCCGGGCACAACACTCACGATGTCGTCCCTGATGCCGTCGCCACGGGTGCAGCAGACGTCAGTTGCACGCTTAGCGAAAACCACGACCGCGCGGAACGAACATCCGCTGCCGTAGAGAAATCCCGGGCACAACACTCACGATGTCGTCCCTGATGCCGTCGCCACGGGTGCAGCAGACGTCAGTTGCACGCTTAGCGAAAACCACGACCGCGCGGAAGGAACATCCGCTGCCGTAGAGAAATCCCGGGCACAACACTCACGATGTCGTCCCTGATGCCGTCGCCACGGGTGCAGCAGACGTCAGTAGCACGCTTAGCGAAAACCACGACCGCGCGGAAGGAACATCCGCTGCCGTAGAGAAATCCCGGGCACAACACTCACGATGTCGTCCCTGATGCCGTCGCCACGGGTGCAGCAGACGTCAGTAGCACGCTTAGCGAAAACCACGACCGCGCGGAACGAACATCCGCTGCCGTAGAGAAATCCCGGGCACAACACTCACGATGTCGTCCCTGATGCCGTCGCCACGGGTGCAGCAGACGTCAGTTGCACGCTTAGCGAAAACCACGACCGCGCGGAAGGAACATCCGCTGCCGTAGAGAAGTCCCGGGCACAACACTCACGATGTCGTCCCTGATGCCGTCGCCACGGGTGCAGCAGACGTCAGTTGCACGCTTAGCGAAAACCACGACCGCGCGGAACGAACATCCGCTGCCGTAGAGAAATCCCGGGCACAACACTCACGATGTCGTCCCTGATGCCGTCGCCACGGGTGCAGCAGACGTCAGTTGCACGCTTAGCGAAAACCACGACCGCGCGGAACGAACATCCGCTGCCGTAGAGAAATCCCGGGCACAACACTCACGATGTCGTCCCTGATGCCGTCGCCACGGGTGCAGCAGACGTCAGTAGCACGCTTAGCGAAAACCACGACCGCGCGGAACGAACATCCGCTGCCGTAGAGAAATCCCGGGCACAACACTCACGATGTCGTCCCTGATGCCGTCGCCACGGGTGCAGCAGACGTCAGTAGCACGCTTAGCGAAAACCACGACCGCGCGGAACGAACATCCGCTGCCGTAGAGAAATCCCGGGCACAACACTCACGATGTCGTCCCTGATGCCGTCGCCACGGGTGCAGCAGACGTCAGTAGCACGCTTAGCGAAAACCACGACCGCGCGGAACGAACATCCGCTGCCGTAGAGAAATCCCGGGCACAACACTCACGATGTCGTCCCTGATGCCGTCGCCACGGGTGCAGCAGACGTCAGTTGCACGCTTAGCGAAAACCACGACCGCGCGGAACGAACATCCGCTGCCGTAGAGAAATCCCGGGCACAACACTCACGATGTCGTCCCTGATGCCGTCGCCACGGGTGCAGCAGACGTCAGTTGCACGCTTAGCGAAAACCACGACCGCGCGGAACGAACATCCGCTGCCGTAGAGAAATCCCGGGCACACTCACGATGTCGTCCCTGATGCCGTCGCCACGGGTGCAGCAGACGTCAGTTGCACGCTTAGCGAAAACCACGACCGCGCGGAACGAACATCCGCTGCCGTAGAGAAATCCCGGGCACAACACTCACGATGTCGTCCCTGATGCCGTCGCCACGGGTGCAGCAGACGTCAGTTGCACGCTTAGCGAAAACCACGACCGCGCGGAACGAACATCCGCTGCCGTAGAGAAATCCCGGGCACAACACTCACGATGTCGTCCCTGATGCCGTCGCCACGGGTGCAGCAGACGTCAGTTGCACGCTTAGCGAAAACCACGACCGCGCGGAACGAACATCCGCTGCCGTAGAGAAATCCCGGGCACAACACTCACGATGTCGTCCCTGATGCCGTCGCCACGGGTGCAGCAGACGTCAGTAGCACGCTTAGCGAAAACCACGACCGCGCGGAACGAACATCCGCTGCCGTAGAGAAATCCCGGGCACAACACTCACGATGTCGTCCCTGATGCCGTCGCCACGGGTGCAGCAGACGTCAGTTGCACGCTTAGCGAAAACCACGACCGCGCGGAACGAACATCCGCTGCCATAGAGAAATCCCGGGCACACTCACGATGTCGTCCCTGATGCCGTCGCCACGGGTGCAGCAGACGTCAGTTGCACGCTTAGCGAAAACCACGACCGCGCGGAACGAACATCCGCTGCCGTAGAGAAATCCCGGGCACACTCACGATGTCGTCCCTGATGCCGTCGCCACGGGTGCAGCAGACGTCAGTTGCACGCTTAGCGAAAACCACGACCGCGCGGAACGAACATCCGCTGCCGTAGAGAAATCCCGGGCACAACACTCACGATGTCGTCCCTGATGCCGTCGCCACGGGTGCAGCAGACGTCAGTTGCACGCTTAGCGAAAACCACGACCGCGCGGAACGAACATCCGCTGCCGTAGAGAAATCCCGGGCACAACACTCACGATGTCGTCCCTGATGCCGTCGCCACGGGTGCAGCAGACGTCAGTTGCACGCTTAGCGAAAACCACGACCGCGCGGAACGAACATCCGCTGCCGTAGAGAAATCCCGGGCACAACACTCACGATGTCGTCCCTGATGCCGTCGCCACGGGTGCAGCAGACGTCAGTTGCACGCTTAGCGAAAACCACGACCGCGCGGAACGAACATCCGCTGCCGTAGAGAAATCCCGGGCACAACACTCACGATGTCGTCCCTGATGCCGTCGCCACGGGTGCAGCAGACGTCAGTTGCACGCTTAGCGAAAACCACGACCGCGCGGAACGAACATCCGCTGCCGTAGAGAAATCCCGGGCACAACACTCACGATGTCGTCCCTGATGCCGTCGCCACGGGTGCAGCAGACGTCAGTTGCACGCTTAGCGAAAACCACGACCGCGCGGAACTAACATCCGCTGCCGTAGAGAAATCCCGGGCACAACACTCACGATGTCGTCCCTGATGCCGTCGCCACGGGTGCAGCAGACGTCAGTTGCACGCTTAGCGAAAACCACGACCGCGCGGAACGAACATCCGCTGCCGTAAAGAAATCCCGGGCACAACACTCACGATATCGTCCCTGATGCCGTCGCCACGGGTGCAGCAGACGTCAGTTGCACGCTTAGCGAAAACCACGACCGCGCGGAACGAACATCCGCTGCCGTAGAGAAATCCCGGGCACACTCACGATGTCGTCCCTGATGCCGTCGCCACGGGTGCAGCAGACGTCAGTTGCACGCTTAGCGAAAACCACGACCGCGCGGAACGAACATCCGCTGCCGTAGAGAAATCCCGGGCACACTCACGATGTCGTCCCTGATGCCGTCGCCACGGGTGCAGCAGACGTCAGTTGCACGCTTAGCGAAAACCACGACCGCGCGGAACGAACATCCGCTGCCGTAGAGAAATCCCGGGCACAACACTCACGATGTCGTCCCTGATGCCGTCGCCACGGGTGCAGCAGACGTCAGTTGCACGCTTAGCGAAAACCACGACCGCGCGGAACGAACATCCGCTGCCGTAGAGAAATCCCGGGCACAACACTCACGATGTCGTCCCTGATGCCGTCGCCACGGGTGCAGCAGACGTCAGTTGCACGCTTAGCGAAAACCACGACCGCGCGGAACGAACATCCGCTGCCGTAGAGAAATCCCGGGCACAACACTCACGATGTCGTCCCTGACGCCGTCGCCACGGGTGCAGCAGACGTCAGTTGCACGCTTAGCGAAAACCACGACCGCGCGGAACGAACATCCGCTGCCGTAGAGAAATCCCGGGCACAACACTCACGATGTCGTCCCTGATGCCGTCGCCACGGGTGCAGCAGACGTCAGTTGCACGCTTAGCGAAAACCACGACCGCGCGGAACGAACATCCGCTGCCGTAGAGAAATCCCGGGCACAACACTCACGATGTCGTCCCTGATGCCGTCGCCACGGGTGCAGCAGACGTCAGTTGCACGCTTAGCGAAAACCACGACCGCGCGGAACTAACATCCGCTGCCGTAGAGAAATCCCGGGCACACTCACGATGTCGTCCCTGATGCCGTCGCCACGGGTGCAGCAGACGTCAGTTGCACGCTTAGCGAAAACCACGACCGCGCGGAACGAACATCCGCTGCCGTAGAGAAATCCCGGGCACACTCACGATGTCGTCCCTGATGCCGTCGCCACGGGTGCAGCAGACGTCAGTTGCACGCTTAGCGAAAACCACGACCGCGCGGAACGAACATCCGCTGCCGTAGAGAAATCCCGGGCACAACACTCACGATGTCGTCCCTGATGCCGTCGCCACGGGTGCAGCAGACGTCAGTTGCACGCTTAGCGAAAACCACGACCGCGCGGAACGAACATCCGCTGCCGTAGAGAAATCCCGGGCACAACACTCACGATGTCGTCCCTGATGCCGTCGCCACGGGTGCAGCAGACGTCAGTTGCACGCTTAGCGAAAACCACGACCGCGCGGAACGAACATCCGCTGCCGTAGAGAAATCCCGGGCACAACACTCACGATGTCGTCCCTGATGCCGTCGCCACGGGTGCAGCAGACGTCAGTTGCACGCTTAGCGAAAACCACGACCGCGCGGAACGAACATCCGCCGCCGTAAAGAAATCCCGGGCACAACACTCACGATATCGTCCCTGATGCCGTCGCCACGGGTGCAGCAGACGTCAGTTGCACGCTTAGCGAAAACCACGACCGCGCGGAACGAACATCCGCTGCCGTAGAGAAATCCCGGGCACAACACTCACGATGTCGTCCCTGATGCCGTCGCCACGGGTGCAGCAGACGTCAGTTGCACGCTTAGCGAAAACCACGACCGCGCGGAACGAACATCCGCTGCCATAGAGAAATCCCGGGCACACTCACGATGTCGTCCCTGATGCCGTCGCCACGGGTGCAGCAGACGTCAGTTGCACGCTTAGCGAAAACCACGACCGCGCGGAACGAACATCCGCTGCCGTAGAGAAATCCCGGGCACACTCACGATGTCGTCCCTGATGCCGTCGCCACGGGTGCAGCAGACGTCAGTTGCACGCTTAGCGAAAACCACGACCGCGCGGAACGAACATCCGCTGCCGTAGAGAAATCCCGGGCACAACACTCACGATGTCGTCCCTGATGCCGTCGCCACGGGTGCAGCAGACGTCAGTTGCACGCTTAGCGAAAACCACGACCGCGCGGAACGAACATCCGCTGCCGTAGAGAAATCCCGGGCACAACACTCACGATGTCGTCCCTGATGCCGTCGCCACGGGTGCAGCAGACGTCAGTTGCACGCTTAGCGAAAACCACGACCGCGCGGAACGAACATCCGCTGCCGTAGAGAAATCCCGGGCACAACACTCACGATGTCGTCCCTGATGCCGTCGCCACGGGTGCAGCAGACGTCAGTTGCACGCTTAGCGAAAACCACGACCGCGCGGAACGAACATCCGCCGCCGTAAAGAAATCCCGGGCACAACACTCACGATATCGTCCCTGATGCCGTCGCCACGGGTGCAGCAGACGTCAGTTGCACGCTTAGCGAAAACCACGACCGCGCGGAACGAACATCCGCTGCCGTAGAGAAATCCCGGGCACAACACTCACGATGTCGTCCCTGATGCCGTCGCCACGGGTGCAGCAGACGTCAGTTGCACGCTTAGCGAAAACCACGACCGCGCGGAACGAACATCCGCTGCCGTAGAGAAATCCCGGGCACAACACTCACGATGTCGTCCCTGATGCCGTCGCCACGGGTGCAGCAGACGTCAGTTGCACGCTTAGCGAAAACCACGACCGCGCGGAACTAACATCCGCTGCCGTAGAGAAATCCCGGGCACAACACTCACGATGTCGTCCCTGATGCCGTCGCCACGGGTGCAGCAGACGTCAGTTGCACGCTTAGCGAAAACCACGACCGCGCGGAACGAACATCCGCTGCCGTAAAGAAATCCCGGGCACAACACTCACGATATCGTCCCTGATGCCGTCGCCACGGGTGCAGCAGACGTCAGTTGCACGCTTAGCGAAAACCACGACCGCGCGGAACGAACATCCGCTGCCGTAGAGAAATCCCGGGCACACTCACGATGTCGTCCCTGATGCCGTCGCCACGGGTGCAGCAGACGTCAGTTGCACGCTTAGCGAAAACCACGACCGCGCGGAACGAACATCCGCTGCCGTAGAGAAATCCCGGGCACACTCACGATGTCGTCCCTGATGCCGTCGCCACGGGTGCAGCAGACGTCAGTTGCACGCTTAGCGAAAACCACGACCGCGCGGAACGAACATCCGCTGCCGTAGAGAAATCCCGGGCACAACACTCACGATGTCGTCCCTGATGCCGTCGCCACGGGTGCAGCAGACGTCAGTTGCACGCTTAGCGAAAACCACGACCGCGCGGAACGAACATCCGCTGCCGTAGAGAAATCCCGGGCACAACACTCACGATGTCGTCCCTGATGCCGTCGCCACGGGTGCAGCAGACGTCAGTTGCACGCTTAGCGAAAACCACGACCGCGCGGAACGAACATCCGCTGCCGTAGAGAAATCCCGGGCACAACACTCACGATGTCGTCCCTGATGCCGTCGCCACGGGTGCAGCAGACGTCAGTTGCACGCTTAGCGAAAACCACGACCGCGCGGAACGAACATCCGCTGCCGTAGAGAAATCCCGGGCACAACACTCACGATGTCGTCCCTGATGCCGTCGCCACGGGTGCAGCAGACGTCAGTTGCACGCTTAGCGAAAACCACGACCGCGCGGAACGAACATCCGCTGCCGTAGAGAAATCCCGGGCACAACACTCACGATGTCGTCCCTGATGCCGTCGCCACGGGTGCAGCAGACGTCAGTTGCACGCTTAGCGAAAACCACGACCGCGCGGAACTAACATCCGCTGCCGTAGAGAAATCCCGGGCACAACACTCACGATGTCGTCCCTGATGCCGTCGCCACGGGTGCAGCAGACGTCAGTTGCACGCTTAGCGAAAACCAGGACCGCGCGGAACGAACATCCGCTGCCGTAAAGAAATCCCGGGCACAACACTCACGATGTCGTCCCTGATGCCGTCGCCACGGGTGCAGCAGACGTCAGTTGCACGCTTAGCGAAAACCACGACCGCGCGGAACGAACATCCGCTGCCGTAGAGAAATCCCGGGCACACTCACGATGTCGTCCCTGATGCCGTCGCCACGGGTGCAGCAGACGTCAGTTGCACGCTTAGCGAAAACCACGACCGCGCGGAACGAACATCCGCTGCCGTAGAGAAATCCCGGGCACACTCACGATGTCGTCCCTGATGCCGTCGCCACGGGTGCAGCAGACGTCAGTTGCACGCTTAGCGAAAACCACGACCGCGCGGAACGAACATCCGCTGCCGTAGAGAAATCCCGGGCACAACACTCACGATGTCGTCCCTGATGCCGTCGCCACGGGTGCAGCAGACGTCAGTTGCACGCTTAGCGAAAACCACGACCGCGCGGAACGAACATCCGCTGCCGTAGAGAAATCCCGGGCACAACACTCACGATGTCGTCCCTGATGCCGTCGCCACGGGTGCAGCAGACGTCAGTTGCACGCTTAGCGAAAACCACGACCGCGCGGAACGAACATCCGCTGCCGTAGAGAAATCCCGGGCACAACACTCACGATGTCGTCCCTGATGCCGTCGCCACGGGTGCAGCAGACGTCAGTTGCACGCTTAGCGAAAACCACGACCGCGCGGAACGAACATCCGCTGCCGTAGAGAAATCCCGGGCACAACACTCACGATGTCGTCCCTGATGCCGTCGCCACGGGTGCAGCAGACGTCAGTTGCACGCTTAGCGAAAACCACGACCGCGCGGAACGAACATCCGCTGCCGTAGAGAAATCCCGGGCACAACACTCACGATGTCGTCCCTGATGCCGTCGCCACGGGTGCAGCAGACGTCAGTTGCACGCTTAGCGAAAACCACGACCGCGCGGAACGAACATCCGCTGCCGTAGAGAAATCCCGGGCACAACACTCACGATGTCGTCCCTGATGCCGTCGCCACGGGTGCAGCAGACGTCAGTTGCACGCTTAGCGAAAACCACGACCGCGCGGAACGAACATCCGCTGCCGTAGAGAAATCCCGGGCACACTCACGATGTCGTCCCTGATGCCGTCGCCACGGGTGCAGCAGACGTCAGTTGCACGCTTAGCGAAAACCACGACCGCGCGGAACGAACATCCGCTGCCGTAGAGAAATCCCGGGCACACTCACGATGTCGTCCCTGATGCCGTCGCCACGGGTGCAGCAGACGTCAGTTGCACGCTTAGCGAAAACCACGACGGCGCGGAACGAACATCCGCTGCCGTAGAGAAATCCCGGGCACAACACTCACGATGTCGTCCCTGATGCCGTCGCCACGGGTGCAGCAGACATCAGTTGCACGCTTAGCGAAAACCACGACCGCGCGGAACGAACATCCGCTGCCGTAGAGAAATCCCGGGCACAACACTCACGATGTCGTCCCTGATGCCGTCGCCACGGGTGCAGCAGACGTCAGTTGCACGCTTAGCGAAAACCACGACCGCGCGGAACGAACATCCGCTGCCGTAGAGAAATCCCGGGCACACTCACGATGTCGTCCCTGATGCCGTCGCCACGGGTGCAGCAGACGTCAGTTGCACGCTTAGCGAAAACCACGACCGCGCGGAACGAACATCCGCTGCAGTAGAGAAATCCCGGGCACAACTCTCACGATGTCGTCCCTGATGCCGTCGCCACGGGTGCAGCAGACGTCAGTTGCACGCTTAGCGAAAACCACGACCGCGCGGAACGAACATCCGCTGCCGTAGAGAAATCCCGGGCACACTCACGATGTCGTCCCTGATGCCGTCGCCACGGGTGCAGCAGACGTCAGTTGCACGCTTAGCGAAAACCACGACCGCGCGGAACGAACATCCGCTGCCGTAGAGAAATCCCGGGCACAACACTCACGATGTCGTCCCTGATGCCGTCGCCACGGGTGCAGCAGACGTCAGTTGCACGCTTAGCGAAAACCACGACCGCGCGGAACGAACATCCGCTGCCGTAGAGAAATCCCGGGCACACTCACGATGTCGTCCCTGATGCCGTCGCCACGGGTGCAGCAGACGTCAGTTGCACGCTTAGCGAAAACCACGACCGCGCGGAACGAACATCCGCTGCCGTAGAGAAATCCCGGGCACACTCACGATGTCGTCCCTGATGCCGTCGCCACGGGTGCAGCAGACGTCAGTTGCACGCTTAGCGAAAACCACGACCGCGCGGAACGAACATCCGCTGCCGTAGAGAAATCCCGGGCACAACACTCACGATGTCGTCCCTGATGCCGTCGCCACGGGTGCAGCAGACGTCAGTTGCACGCTTAGCGAAAACCACGACCGCGCGGAACGAACATCCGCTGCCGTAGAGAAATCCCGGGCACACTCACGATGTCGTCCCTGATGCCGTCGCCACGGGTGCAGCAGACGTCAGTTGCACGCTTAGCGAAAACCACGACCGCGCGGAACGAACATCCGCTGCAGTAGAGAAATCCCGGGCACAACACTCACGATGTCGTCCCTGATGCCGTCGCCACGGGTGCAGCAGACGTCAGTTGCACGCTTAGCGAAAACCACGACCGCGCGGAACGAACATCCGCTGCCGTAGAGAAATCCCGGGCACAACACTCACGATGTCGTCCCTGATGCCGTCGCCACGGGTGCAGCAGACGTCAGTTGCACGCTTAGCGAAAACCACGACCGCGCGGAACGAACATCCGCTGCCGTAGAGAAATCCCGGGCACAACACTCACGATGTCGTCCCTGATGCCGTCGCCACGGGTGCAGCAGACGTCAGTTGCACGCTTAGCGAAAACCACGACCGCGCGGAACGAACATCCGCTGCAGTAGAGAAATCCCGGGCACAACACTCACGATGTCGTCCCTGATGCCGTCGCCACGGGTGCAGCAGACGTCAGTTGCACGCTTAGCGAAAACCACGACCGCGCGGAACGAACATCCGCTGCAGTAGAGAAATCCCGGGCACAACACTCACGATGTCGTCCCTGATGCCGTCGCCACGGGTGCAGCAGACGTCAGTTGCACGCTTAGCGAAAACCACGACCGCGCGGAACGAACATCCGCTGCCGTAGAGAAATCCCGGGCACAACACTCACGATGTCGTCCCTGATGCCGTCGCCACGGGTGCAGCAGACGTCAGTTGCACGCTTAGCGAAAACCACGACCGCGCGGAACGAACATCCGCTGCCGTAGAGAAATCCCGGGCACAACACTCACGATGTCGTCCCTGATGCCGTCGCCACGGGTGCAGCAGACGTCAGTTGCACGCTTAGCGAAAACCACGACCGCGCGGAACGAACATCCGCTGCAGTAGAGAAATCCCGGGCACACTCACGATGTCGTCCCTGATGCCGTCGCCACGGGTGCAGCAGACGTCAGTTGCACGCTTAGCGAAAACCACGACCGCGCGGAACGAACATCCGCTGCCGTAGAGAAATCCCGGGCACACTCACGATGTCGTCCCTGATGCCGTCGCCACGGGTGCAGCAGACGTCAGTTGCACGCTTAGCGAAAACCACGACCGCGCGGAACGAACATCCGCTGCAGTAGAGAAATCCCGGGCACACTCACGATGTCGTCCCTGATGCCGTCGCCACGGGTGCAGCAGACGTCAGTTGCACGCTTAGCGAAAACCACGACCGCGCGGAACGAACATCCGCTGCAGTAGAGAAATCCCGGGCACAACACTCACGATGTCGTCCCTGATGCCGTCGCCACGGGTGCAGCAGACGTCAGTTGCACGCTTAGCGAAAACCACGACCGCGCGGAACGAACATCCGCTGCAGTAGAGAAATCCCGGGCACAACACTCACGATGTCGTCCCTGATGCCGTCGCCACGGGTGCAGCAGACGTCAGTTGCACGCTTAGCGAAAACCACGACCGCGCGGAACGAACATCCGCTGCCGTAGAGAAATCCCGGGCACAACACTCACGATGTCGTCCCTGATGCCGTCGCCACGGGTGCAGCAGACGTCAGTTGCACGCTTAGCGAAAACCACGACCGCGCGGAACGAACATCCGCTGCCGTAGAGAAATCCCGGGCACAACACTCACGATGTCGTCCCTGATGCCGTCGCCACGGGTGCAGCAGACGTCAGTTGCACGCTTAGCGAAAACCACGACCGCGCGGAACGAACATCCGCTGCCGTAGAGAAATCCCGGGCACAACACTCACGATGTCGTCCCTGATGCCGTCGCCACGGGTGCAGCAGACGTCAGTTGCACGCTTAGCGAAAACCACGACCGCGCGGAACGAACATCCGCTGCCGTAGAGAAATCCCGGGCACACTCACGATGTCGTCCCTGATGCCGTCGCCACGGGTGCAGCAGACGTCAGTTGCACGCTTAGCGAAAACCACGACCGCGCGGAACGAACATCCGCTGCCGTAGAGAAATCCCGGGCACACTCACGATGTTGTCCCTGATGCCGTCGCCACGGGTGCAGCAGACGTCAGTTGCACGCTTAGCGAAAACCACGACCGCGCGGAACGAACATCCGCTGCCGTAGAGAAATCCCGGGCACAACACTCACGATGTCGTCCCTGATGCCGTCGCCACGGGTGCAGCAGACGTCAGTTGCACGCTTAGCGAAAACCACGACCGCGCGGAACGAACATCCGCTGCCGTAGAGAAATCCCGGGCACAACACTCACGATGTCGTCCCTGATGCCGTCGCCACGGGTGCAGCAGACGTCAGTTGCACGCTTAGCGAAAACCACGACCGCGCGGAACGAACATCCGCTGCCGTAGAGAAATCCCGGGCACACTCACGATGTCGTCCCTGATGCCGTCGCCACGGGTGCAGCAGACGTCAGTTGCACGCTTAGCGAAAACCACGACCGCGCGGAACGAACATCCGCTGCAGTAGAGAAATCCCGGGCACAACACTCACGATGTCGTCCCTGATGCCGTCGCCACGGGTGCAGCAGACGTCAGTTGCACGCTTAGCGAAAACCACGACCGCGCGGAACGAACATCCGCTGCCGTAGAGAAATCCCGGGCACACTCACGATGTCGTCCCTGATGCCGTCGCCACGGGTGCAGCAGACGTCAGTTGCACGCTTAGCGAAAACCACGACCGCGCGGAACGAACATCCGCTGCCGTAGAGAAATCCCGGGCACAACACTCACGATGTCGTCCCTGATGCCGTCGCCACGGGTGCAGCAGACGTCAGTTGCACGCTTAGCGAAAACCACGACCGCGCGGAACGAACATCCGCTGCCGTAGAGAAATCCCGGGCACATTCACGATGTCGTCCCTGATGCCGTCGCCACGGGTGCAGCAGACGTCAGTTGCACGCTTAGCGAAAACCACGACCGCGCGGAACGAACATCCGCTGCCGTAGAGAAATCCCGGGCACACTCACGATGTCGTCCCTGATGCCGTCGCCACGGGTGCAGCAGACGTCAGTTGCACGCTTAGCGAAAACCACGACCGCGCGGAACGAACATCCGCTGCCGTAGAGAAATCCCGGGCACAACACTCACGATGTCGTCCCTGATGCCGTCGCCACGGGTGCAGCAGACGTCAGTTGCACGCTTAGCGAAAACCACGACCGCGCGGAACGAACATCCGCTGCCGTAGAGAAATCCCGGGCACACTCACGATGTCGTCCCTGATGCCGTCGCCACGGGTGCAGCAGACGTCAGTTGCACGCTTAGCGAAAACCACGACCGCGCGGAACGAACATCCGCTGCAGTAGAGAAATCCCGGGCACAACACTCACGATGTCGTCCCTGATGCCGTCGCCACGGGTGCAGCAGACGTCAGTTGCACGCTTAGCGAAAACCACGACCGCGCGGAACGAACATCCGCTGCCGTAGAGAAATCCCGGGCACAACACTCACGATGTCGTCCCTGATGCCGTCGCCACGGGTGCAGCAGACGTCAGTTGCACGCTTAGCGAAAACCACGACCGCGCGGAACGAACATCCGCTGCCGTAGAGAAATCCCGGGCACAACACTCACGATGTCGTCCCTGATGCCGTCGCCACGGGTGCAGCAGACGTCAGTTGCACGCTTAGCGAAAACCACGACCGCGCGGAACGAACATCCGCTGCAGTAGAGAAATCCCGGGCACAACACTCACGATGTCGTCCCTGATGCCGTCGCCACGGGTGCAGCAGACGTCAGTTGCACGCTTAGCGAAAACCACGACCGCGCGGAACGAACATCCGCTGCAGTAGAGAAATCCCGGGCACAACACTCACGATGTCGTCCCTGATGCCGTCGCCACGGGTGCAGCAGACGTCAGTTGCACGCTTAGCGAAAACCACGACCGCGCGGAACGAACATCCGCTGCCGTAGAGAAATCCCCGGCACAACACTCACGATGTCGTCCCTGATGCCGTCGCCACGGGTGCAGCAGACGTCAGTTGCACGCTTAGCGAAAACCACGACCGCGCGGAACGAACATCCGCTGCCGTAGAGAAATCCCGGGCACACTCACGATGTCGTCCCTGATGCCGTCGCCACGGGTGCAGCAGACGTCAGTTGCACGCTTAGCGAAAACCACGACCGCGCGGAACGAACATCCGCTGCAGTAGAGAAATCCCGGGCACAACACTCACGATGTCGTCCCTGATGCCGTCGCCACGGGTGCAGCAGACGTCAGTTGCACGCTTAGCGAAAACCACGACCGCGCGGAACGAACATCCGCTGCAGTAGAGAAATCCCGGGCACAACACTCACGATGTCGTCCCTGATGCCGTCGCCACGGGTGCAGCAGACGTCAGTTGCACGCTTAGCGAAAACCACGACCGCGCGGAACGAACATCCGCTGCCGTAGAGAAATCCCGGGCACAACACTCACGATGTCGTCCCTGATGCCGTCGCCACGGGTGCAGCAGACGTCAGTTGCACGCTTAGCGAAAACCACGACCGCGCGGAACGAACATCCGCTGCCGTAGAGAAATCCCGGGCACACTCACGATGTCGTCCCTGATGCCGTCGCCACGGGTGCAGCAGACGTCAGTTGCACGCTTAGCGAAAACCACGACCGCGCGGAACGAACATCCGCTGCCGTAGAGAAATCCCGGGCACAACACTCACGATGTCGTCCCTGATGCCGTCGCCACGGGTGCAGCAGACGTCAGTTGCACGCTTAGCGAAAACCACGACCGCGCGGAACGAACATCCGCTGCCGTAGAGAAATCCCGGGCACACTCACGATGTCGTCCCTGATGCCGTCGCCACGGGTGCAGCAGACGTCAGTTGCACGCTTAGCGAAAACCACGACCGCGCGGAACGAACATCCGCTGCAGTAGAGAAATCCCGGGCACAACACTCACGATGTCGTCCCTGATGCCGTCGCCACGGGTGCAGCAGACGTCAGTTGCACGCTTAGCGAAAACCACGACCGCGCAGAACGAACATCCGCTGCAGTAGAGAAATCCCGGGCACAACACTCACGATGTCGTCCCTGATGCCGTCGCCACGGGTGCAGCAGACGTCAGTTGCACGCTTAGCGAAAACCACGACCGCGCGGAACGAACATCCGCTGCCGTAGAGAAATCCCGGGCACAACACTCACGATGTCGTCCCTGATGCCGTCGCCACGGGTGCAGCAGACGTCAGTTGCACGCTTAGCGAAAACCACGACCGCGCGGAACGAACATCCGCTGCCGTAGAGAAATCCCGGGCACAACACTCACGATGTCGTCCCTGATGCCGTCGCCACGGGTGCAGCAGACGTCAGTTGCACGCTTAGCGAAAACCACGACCGCGCGGAACGAACATCCGCTGCCGTAGAGAAATCCCGGGCACACTCACGATGTCGTCCCTGATGCCGTCGCCACGGGTGCAGCAGACGTCAGTTGCACGCTTAGCGAAAACCACGACCGCGCGGAACGAACATCCGCTGCCGTAGAGAAATCCCGGGCACACTCACGATGTCGTCCCTGATGCCGTCGCCACGGGTGCAGCAGACGTCAGTTGCACGCTTAGCGAAAACCACGACCGCGCGGAACGAACATCCGCTGCCGTAGAGAAATCCCGGGCACAACACTCACGATGTCGTCCCTGATGCCGTCGCCACGGGTGCAGCAGACGTCAGTTGCACGCTTAGCGAAAACCACGACCGCGCGGAACGAACATCCGCTGCCGTAGAGAAATCCCGGGCACAACACTCACGATGTCGTCCCTGATGCCGTCGCCACGGGTGCAGCAGACGTCAGTTGCACGCTTAGCGAAAACCACGACCGCGCGGAACGAACATCCGCTGCCGTAGAGAAATCCCGGGCACACTCACGATGTCGTCCCTGATGCCGTCGCCACGGGTGCAGCAGACGTCAGTTGCACGCTTAGCGAAAACCACGACCGCGCGGAACGAACATCCGCTGCAGTAGAGAAATCCCGGGCACAACACTCACGATGTCGTCCCTGATGCCGTCGCCACGGGTGCAGCAGACGTCAGTTGCACGCTTAGCGAAAACCACGACCGCGCGGAACGAACATCCGCTGCCGTAGAGAAATCCCGGGCACACTCACGATGTCGTCCCTGATGCCGTCGCCACGGGTGCAGCAGACGTCAGTTGCACGCTTAGCGAAAACCACGACCGCGCGGAACGAACATCCGCTGCCGTAGAGAAATCCCGGGCACAACACTCACGATGTCGTCCCTGATGCCGTCGCCACGGGTGCAGCAGACGTCAGTTGCACGCTTAGCGAAAACCACGACCGCGCGGAACGAACATCCGCTGCCGTAGAGAAATCCCGGGCACAACACTCACGATGTCGTCCCTGATGCCGTCGCCACGGGTGCAGCAGACGTCAGTTGCACGCTTAGCGAAAACCACGACCGCGCGGAACGAACATCCGCTGCCGTAGAGAAATCCCGGGCACACTCACGATGTCGTCCCTGATGCCGTCGCCACGGGTGCAGCAGACGTCAGTTGCACGCTTAGCGAAAACCACGACCGCGCGGAACGAACATCCGCTGCCGTAGAGAAATCCCGGGCACAACACTCACGATGTCGTCCCTGATGCCGTCGCCACGGGTGCAGCAGACGTCAGTTGCACGCTTAGCGAAAACCACGACCGCGCGGAACGAACATCCGCTGCCGTAGAGAAATCCCGGGCACACTCACGATGTCGTCCATGATGCCGTCGCCACGGGTGCAGCAGACGTCAGTTGCACGCTTAGCGAAAACCACGACCGCGCGGAACGAACATCCGCTGCCGTAGAGAAATCCCGGGCACACTCACGATGTCGTCCCTGATGCCGTCGCCACGGGTGCAGCAGACGTCAGTTGCACGCTTAGCGAAAACCACGACCGCGCGGAACGAACATCCGCTGCCGTAGAGAAATCCCGGGCACAACACTCACGATGTCGTCCCTGATGCCGTCGCCACGGGTGCAGCAGACGTCAGTTGCACGCTTAGCGAAAACCACGACCGCGCGGAACGAACATCCGCTGCCGTAGAGAAATCCCGGGCACACTCACGATGTCGTCCCTGATGCCGTCGCCACGGGTGCAGCAGACGTCAGTTGCACGCTTAGCGAAAACCACGACCGCGCGGAACGAACATCCGCTGCCGTAGAGAAATCCCGGGCACAACACTCACGATGTCGTCCCTGATGCCGTCGCCACGGGTGCAGCAGACGTCAGTTGCACGCTTAGCGAAAACCACGACCGCGCGGAACGAACATCCGCTGCCGTAGAGAAATCCCGGGCACAACACTCACGATGTCGTCCCTGATGCCGTCGCCACGGGTGCAGCAGACGTCAGTTGCACGCTTAGCGAAAACCACGACCGCGCGGAACGAACATCCGCTGCCGTAGAGAAATCCCGGGCACAACACTCACGATGTCGTCCCTGATGCCGTCGCCACGGGTGCAGCAGACGTCAGTTGCACGCTTAGCGAAAACCACGACCGCGCGGAACGAACATCCGCTGCCGTAGAGAAATCCCGGGCACAACACTCACGATGTCGTCCCTGATGCCGTCGCCACGGGAGCAGCAGACGTCAGTTGCACGCTTAGCGAAAACCACGACCGCGCGGAACGAACATCCGCTGCCGTAGAGAAATCCCGGGCACACTCACGATGTCGTCCCTGATGCCGTCGCCACGGGTGCAGCAGACGTCAGTTGCACGCTTAGCGAAAACCACGACCGCGCGGAACGAACATCCGCTGCCGTAGAGAAATCCCGGGCACACTCACGATGTCGTCCCTGATGCCGTCGCCACGGGTGCAGCAGACGTCAGTTGCACGCTTAGCGAAAACCACGACCGCGCGGAACGAACATCCGCTGCCGTAGAGAAATCCCGGGCACAACACTCACGATGTCGTCCCTGATGCCGTCGCCACGGGTGCAGCAGACGTCAGTTGCACGCTTAGCGAAAACCACGACCGCGCGGAACGAACATCCGCTGCCGTAGAGAAATCCCGGGCACACTCACGATGTCGTCCCTGATGCCGTCGCCACGGGTGCAGCAGACGTCAGTTGCACGCTTAGCGAAAACCACGACCGCGCGGAACGAACATCCGCTGCCGTAGAGAAATCCCGGGCACACTCACGATGTCGTCCCTGATGCCGTCGCCACGGGTGCAGCAGACGTCAGTTGCACGCTTAGCGAAAACCACGACCGCGCGGAACGAACATCCGCTGCCGTAGAGAAATCCCGGGCACAACACTCACGATGTCGTCCCTGATGCCGTCGCCACGGGTGCAGCAGACGTCAGTTGCACGCTTAGCGAAAACCACGACCGCGCGGAACGAACATCCGCTGCCGTAGAGAAATCCCGGGCACACTCACGATGTCGTCCCTGATGCCGTCGCCACGGGTGCAGCAGACGTCAGTTGCACGCTTAGCGAAAACCACGACCGCGCGGAACGAACATCCGCTGCCGTAGAGAAATCCCGGGCACACTCACGATGTCGTCCCTGATGCCGTCGCCACGGGTGCAGCAGACGTCAGTTGCACGCTTAGCGAAAACCACGACCGCGCGGAACGAACATCCGCTGCCGTAGAGAAATCCCGGGCACAACACTCACGATGTCGTCCCTGATGCCGTCGCCACGGGTGCAGCAGACGTCAGTTGCACGCTTAGCGAAAACCACGACCGCGCGGAACGAACATCCGCTGCCGTAGAGAAATCCCGGGCACACTCACGATGTCGTCCCTGATGCCGTCGCCACGGGTGCAGCAGACGTCAGTTGCACGCTTAGCGAAAACCACGACCGCGCGGAACGAACATCCGCTGCCGTAGAGAAATCCCGGGCACACTCACGATGTCGTCCCTGATGCCGTCGCCACGGGTGCAGCAGACGTCAGTTGCACGCTTAGCGAAAACCACGACCGCGCGGAACGAACATCCGCTGCCGTAGAGAAATCCCGGGCACAACACTCACGATGTCGTCCCTGATGCCGTCGCCACGGGTGCAGCAGACGTCAGTTGCACGCTTAGCGAAAACCACGACCGCGCGGAACGAACATCCGCTGCCGTAGAGAAATCCCGGGCACACTCACGATGTCGTCCCTGATGCCGTCGCCACGGGTGCAGCAGACGTCAGTTGCACGCTTAGCGAAAACCACGACCGCGCGGAACGAACATCCGCTGCCGTAGAGAAATCCCGGGCACACTCACGATGTCGTCCCTGATGCCGTCGCCACGGGTGCAGCAGACGTCAGTTGCACGCTTAGCGAAAACCACGACCGCGCGGAACGAACATCCGCTGCCGTAGAGAAATCCCGGGCACAACACTCACGATGTCGTCCCTGATGCCGTCGCCACGGGTGCAGCAGACGTCAGTTGCACGCTTAGCGAAAACCACGACCGCGCGGAACGAACATCCGCTGCCGTAGAGAAATCCCGGGCACAACACTCACGATGTCGTCCCTGATGCCGTCGCCACGGGTGCAGCAGACGTCAGTTGCACGCTTAGCGAAAACCACGACCGCGCGGAACGAACATCCGCTGCCGTAGAGAAATCCCGGGCACAACACTCACGATGTCGTCCCTGATGCCGTCGCCACGGGTGCAGCAGACGTCAGTTGCACGCTTAGCGAAAACCACGACCGCGCGGAACGAACATCCGCTGCCGTAGAGAAATCCCGGGCACACTCACGATGTCGTCCCTGATGCCGTCGCCACGGGTGCAGCAGACGTCAGTTGCACGCTTAGCGAAAACCACGACCGCGCGGAACGAACATCCGCTGCCGTAGAGAAATCCCGGGCACACTCACGATGTCGTCCCTGATGCCGTCGCCACGGGTGCAGCAGACGTCAGTTGCACGCTTAGCGAAAACCACGACGGCGCGGAACGAACATCCGCTGCCGTAGAGAAATCCCGGGCACAACACTCACGATGTCGTCCCTGATGCCGTCGCCACGGGTGCAGCAGACATCAGTTGCACGCTTAGCGAAAACCACGACCGCGCGGAACGAACATCCGCTGCCGTAGAGAAATCCCGGGCACAACACTCACGATGTCGTCCCTGATGCCGTCGCCACGGGTGCAGCAGACGTCAGTTGCACGCTTAGCGAAAACCACGACCGCGCGGAACGAACATCCGCTGCCGTAGAGAAATCCCGGGCACACTCACGATGTCGTCCCTGATGCCGTCGCCACGGGTGCAGCAGACGTCAGTTGCACGCTTAGCGAAAACCACGACCGCGCGGAACGAACATCCGCTGCAGTAGAGAAATCCCGGGCACAACTCTCACGATGTCGTCCCTGATGCCGTCGCCACGGGTGCAGCAGACGTCAGTTGCACGCTTAGCGAAAACCACGACCGCGCGGAACGAACATCCGCTGCCGTAGAGAAATCCCGGGCACACTCACGATGTCGTCCCTGATGCCGTCGCCACGGGTGCAGCAGACGTCAGTTGCACGCTTAGCGAAAACCACGACCGCGCGGAACGAACATCCGCTGCCGTAGAGAAATCCCGGGCACAACACTCACGATGTCGTCCCTGATGCCGTCGCCACGGGTGCAGCAGACGTCAGTTGCACGCTTAGCGAAAACCACGACCGCGCGGAACGAACATCCGCTGCCGTAGAGAAATCCCGGGCACACTCACGATGTCGTCCCTGATGCCGTCGCCACGGGTGCAGCAGACGTCAGTTGCACGCTTAGCGAAAACCACGACCGCGCGGAACGAACATCCGCTGCCGTAGAGAAATCCCGGGCACACTCACGATGTCGTCCCTGATGCCGTCGCCACGGGTGCAGCAGACGTCAGTTGCACGCTTAGCGAAAACCACGACCGCGCGGAACGAACATCCGCTGCCGTAGAGAAATCCCGGGCACAACACTCACGATGTCGTCCCTGATGCCGTCGCCACGGGTGCAGCAGACGTCAGTTGCACGCTTAGCGAAAACCACGACCGCGCGGAACGAACATCCGCTGCCGTAGAGAAATCCCGGGCACACTCACGATGTCGTCCCTGATGCCGTCGCCACGGGTGCAGCAGACGTCAGTTGCACGCTTAGCGAAAACCACGACCGCGCGGAACGAACATCCGCTGCAGTAGAGAAATCCCGGGCACAACACTCACGATGTCGTCCCTGATGCCGTCGCCACGGGTGCAGCAGACGTCAGTTGCACGCTTAGCGAAAACCACGACCGCGCGGAACGAACATCCGCTGCCGTAGAGAAATCCCGGGCACAACACTCACGATGTCGTCCCTGATGCCGTCGCCACGGGTGCAGCAGACGTCAGTTGCACGCTTAGCGAAAACCACGACCGCGCGGAACGAACATCCGCTGCCGTAGAGAAATCCCGGGCACAACACTCACGATGTCGTCCCTGATGCCGTCGCCACGGGTGCAGCAGACGTCAGTTGCACGCTTAGCGAAAACCACGACCGCGCGGAACGAACATCCGCTGCAGTAGAGAAATCCCGGGCACAACACTCACGATGTCGTCCCTGATGCCGTCGCCACGGGTGCAGCAGACGTCAGTTGCACGCTTAGCGAAAACCACGACCGCGCGGAACGAACATCCGCTGCAGTAGAGAAATCCCGGGCACAACACTCACGATGTCGTCCCTGATGCCGTCGCCACGGGTGCAGCAGACGTCAGTTGCACGCTTAGCGAAAACCACGACCGCGCGGAACGAACATCCGCTGCCGTAGAGAAATCCCGGGCACAACACTCACGATGTCGTCCCTGATGCCGTCGCCACGGGTGCAGCAGACGTCAGTTGCACGCTTAGCGAAAACCACGACCGCGCGGAACGAACATCCGCTGCCGTAGAGAAATCCCGGGCACAACACTCACGATGTCGTCCCTGATGCCGTCGCCACGGGTGCAGCAGACGTCAGTTGCACGCTTAGCGAAAACCACGACCGCGCGGAACGAACATCCGCTGCAGTAGAGAAATCCCGGGCACACTCACGATGTCGTCCCTGATGCCGTCGCCACGGGTGCAGCAGACGTCAGTTGCACGCTTAGCGAAAACCACGACCGCGCGGAACGAACATCCGCTGCCGTAGAGAAATCCCGGGCACACTCACGATGTCGTCCCTGATGCCGTCGCCACGGGTGCAGCAGACGTCAGTTGCACGCTTAGCGAAAACCACGACCGCGCGGAACGAACATCCGCTGCAGTAGAGAAATCCCGGGCACACTCACGATGTCGTCCCTGATGCCGTCGCCACGGGTGCAGCAGACGTCAGTTGCACGCTTAGCGAAAACCACGACCGCGCGGAACGAACATCCGCTGCAGTAGAGAAATCCCGGGCACAACACTCACGATGTCGTCCCTGATGCCGTCGCCACGGGTGCAGCAGACGTCAGTTGCACGCTTAGCGAAAACCACGACCGCGCGGAACGAACATCCGCTGCAGTAGAGAAATCCCGGGCACAACACTCACGATGTCGTCCCTGATGCCGTCGCCACGGGTGCAGCAGACGTCAGTTGCACGCTTAGCGAAAACCACGACCGCGCGGAACGAACATCCGCTGCCGTAGAGAAATCCCGGGCACAACACTCACGATGTCGTCCCTGATGCCGTCGCCACGGGTGCAGCAGACGTCAGTTGCACGCTTAGCGAAAACCACGACCGCGCGGAACGAACATCCGCTGCCGTAGAGAAATCCCGGGCACAACACTCACGATGTCGTCCCTGATGCCGTCGCCACGGGTGCAGCAGACGTCAGTTGCACGCTTAGCGAAAACCACGACCGCGCGGAACGAACATCCGCTGCCGTAGAGAAATCCCGGGCACAACACTCACGATGTCGTCCCTGATGCCGTCGCCACGGGTGCAGCAGACGTCAGTTGCACGCTTAGCGAAAACCACGACCGCGCGGAACGAACATCCGCTGCCGTAGAGAAATCCCGGGCACACTCACGATGTCGTCCCTGATGCCGTCGCCACGGGTGCAGCAGACGTCAGTTGCACGCTTAGCGAAAACCACGACCGCGCGGAACGAACATCCGCTGCCGTAGAGAAATCCCGGGCACACTCACGATGTTGTCCCTGATGCCGTCGCCACGGGTGCAGCAGACGTCAGTTGCACGCTTAGCGAAAACCACGACCGCGCGGAACGAACATCCGCTGCCGTAGAGAAATCCCGGGCACAACACTCACGATGTCGTCCCTGATGCCGTCGCCACGGGTGCAGCAGACGTCAGTTGCACGCTTAGCGAAAACCACGACCGCGCGGAACGAACATCCGCTGCCGTAGAGAAATCCCGGGCACAACACTCACGATGTCGTCCCTGATGCCGTCGCCACGGGTGCAGCAGACGTCAGTTGCACGCTTAGCGAAAACCACGACCGCGCGGAACGAACATCCGCTGCCGTAGAGAAATCCCGGGCACACTCACGATGTCGTCCCTGATGCCGTCGCCACGGGTGCAGCAGACGTCAGTTGCACGCTTAGCGAAAACCACGACCGCGCGGAACGAACATCCGCTGCAGTAGAGAAATCCCGGGCACAACACTCACGATGTCGTCCCTGATGCCGTCGCCACGGGTGCAGCAGACGTCAGTTGCACGCTTAGCGAAAACCACGACCGCGCGGAACGAACATCCGCTGCCGTAGAGAAATCCCGGGCACACTCACGATGTCGTCCCTGATGCCGTCGCCACGGGTGCAGCAGACGTCAGTTGCACGCTTAGCGAAAACCACGACCGCGCGGAACGAACATCCGCTGCCGTAGAGAAATCCCGGGCACAACACTCACGATGTCGTCCCTGATGCCGTCGCCACGGGTGCAGCAGACGTCAGTTGCACGCTTAGCGAAAACCACGACCGCGCGGAACGAACATCCGCTGCCGTAGAGAAATCCCGGGCACATTCACGATGTCGTCCCTGATGCCGTCGCCACGGGTGCAGCAGACGTCAGTTGCACGCTTAGCGAAAACCACGACCGCGCGGAACGAACATCCGCTGCCGTAGAGAAATCCCGGGCACACTCACGATGTCGTCCCTGATGCCGTCGCCACGGGTGCAGCAGACGTCAGTTGCACGCTTAGCGAAAACCACGACCGCGCGGAACGAACATCCGCTGCCGTAGAGAAATCCCGGGCACAACACTCACGATGTCGTCCCTGATGCCGTCGCCACGGGTGCAGCAGACGTCAGTTGCACGCTTAGCGAAAACCACGACCGCGCGGAACGAACATCCGCTGCCGTAGAGAAATCCCGGGCACACTCACGATGTCGTCCCTGATGCCGTCGCCACGGGTGCAGCAGACGTCAGTTGCACGCTTAGCGAAAACCACGACCGCGCGGAACGAACATCCGCTGCAGTAGAGAAATCCCGGGCACAACACTCACGATGTCGTCCCTGATGCCGTCGCCACGGGTGCAGCAGACGTCAGTTGCACGCTTAGCGAAAACCACGACCGCGCGGAACGAACATCCGCTGCCGTAGAGAAATCCCGGGCACAACACTCACGATGTCGTCCCTGATGCCGTCGCCACGGGTGCAGCAGACGTCAGTTGCACGCTTAGCGAAAACCACGACCGCGCGGAACGAACATCCGCTGCCGTAGAGAAATCCCGGGCACAACACTCACGATGTCGTCCCTGATGCCGTCGCCACGGGTGCAGCAGACGTCAGTTGCACGCTTAGCGAAAACCACGACCGCGCGGAACGAACATCCGCTGCAGTAGAGAAATCCCGGGCACAACACTCACGATGTCGTCCCTGATGCCGTCGCCACGGGTGCAGCAGACGTCAGTTGCACGCTTAGCGAAAACCACGACCGCGCGGAACGAACATCCGCTGCAGTAGAGAAATCCCGGGCACAACACTCACGATGTCGTCCCTGATGCCGTCGCCACGGGTGCAGCAGACGTCAGTTGCACGCTTAGCGAAAACCACGACCGCGCGGAACGAACATCCGCTGCCGTAGAGAAATCCCCGGCACAACACTCACGATGTCGTCCCTGATGCCGTCGCCACGGGTGCAGCAGACGTCAGTTGCACGCTTAGCGAAAACCACGACCGCGCGGAACGAACATCCGCTGCCGTAGAGAAATCCCGGGCACACTCACGATGTCGTCCCTGATGCCGTCGCCACGGGTGCAGCAGACGTCAGTTGCACGCTTAGCGAAAACCACGACCGCGCGGAACGAACATCCGCTGCAGTAGAGAAATCCCGGGCACAACACTCACGATGTCGTCCCTGATGCCGTCGCCACGGGTGCAGCAGACGTCAGTTGCACGCTTAGCGAAAACCACGACCGCGCGGAACGAACATCCGCTGCAGTAGAGAAATCCCGGGCACAACACTCACGATGTCGTCCCTGATGCCGTCGCCACGGGTGCAGCAGACGTCAGTTGCACGCTTAGCGAAAACCACGACCGCGCGGAACGAACATCCGCTGCCGTAGAGAAATCCCGGGCACAACACTCACGATGTCGTCCCTGATGCCGTCGCCACGGGTGCAGCAGACGTCAGTTGCACGCTTAGCGAAAACCACGACCGCGCGGAACGAACATCCGCTGCCGTAGAGAAATCCCGGGCACACTCACGATGTCGTCCCTGATGCCGTCGCCACGGGTGCAGCAGACGTCAGTTGCACGCTTAGCGAAAACCACGACCGCGCGGAACGAACATCCGCTGCCGTAGAGAAATCCCGGGCACAACACTCACGATGTCGTCCCTGATGCCGTCGCCACGGGTGCAGCAGACGTCAGTTGCACGCTTAGCGAAAACCACGACCGCGCGGAACGAACATCCGCTGCCGTAGAGAAATCCCGGGCACACTCACGATGTCGTCCCTGATGCCGTCGCCACGGGTGCAGCAGACGTCAGTTGCACGCTTAGCGAAAACCACGACCGCGCGGAACGAACATCCGCTGCAGTAGAGAAATCCCGGGCACAACACTCACGATGTCGTCCCTGATGCCGTCGCCACGGGTGCAGCAGACGTCAGTTGCACGCTTAGCGAAAACCACGACCGCGCAGAACGAACATCCGCTGCAGTAGAGAAATCCCGGGCACAACACTCACGATGTCGTCCCTGATGCCGTCGCCACGGGTGCAGCAGACGTCAGTTGCACGCTTAGCGAAAACCACGACCGCGCGGAACGAACATCCGCTGCCGTAGAGAAATCCCGGGCACAACACTCACGATGTCGTCCCTGATGCCGTCGCCACGGGTGCAGCAGACGTCAGTTGCACGCTTAGCGAAAACCACGACCGCGCGGAACGAACATCCGCTGCCGTAGAGAAATCCCGGGCACAACACTCACGATGTCGTCCCTGATGCCGTCGCCACGGGTGCAGCAGACGTCAGTTGCACGCTTAGCGAAAACCACGACCGCGCGGAACGAACATCCGCTGCCGTAGAGAAATCCCGGGCACACTCACGATGTCGTCCCTGATGCCGTCGCCACGGGTGCAGCAGACGTCAGTTGCACGCTTAGCGAAAACCACGACCGCGCGGAACGAACATCCGCTGCCGTAGAGAAATCCCGGGCACACTCACGATGTCGTCCCTGATGCCGTCGCCACGGGTGCAGCAGACGTCAGTTGCACGCTTAGCGAAAACCACGACCGCGCGGAACGAACATCCGCTGCCGTAGAGAAATCCCGGGCACAACACTCACGATGTCGTCCCTGATGCCGTCGCCACGGGTGCAGCAGACGTCAGTTGCACGCTTAGCGAAAACCACGACCGCGCGGAACGAACATCCGCTGCCGTAGAGAAATCCCGGGCACAACACTCACGATGTCGTCCCTGATGCCGTCGCCACGGGTGCAGCAGACGTCAGTTGCACGCTTAGCGAAAACCACGACCGCGCGGAACGAACATCCGCTGCCGTAGAGAAATCCCGGGCACACTCACGATGTCGTCCCTGATGCCGTCGCCACGGGTGCAGCAGACGTCAGTTGCACGCTTAGCGAAAACCACGACCGCGCGGAACGAACATCCGCTGCAGTAGAGAAATCCCGGGCACAACACTCACGATGTCGTCCCTGATGCCGTCGCCACGGGTGCAGCAGACGTCAGTTGCACGCTTAGCGAAAACCACGACCGCGCGGAACGAACATCCGCTGCCGTAGAGAAATCCCGGGCACACTCACGATGTCGTCCCTGATGCCGTCGCCACGGGTGCAGCAGACGTCAGTTGCACGCTTAGCGAAAACCACGACCGCGCGGAACGAACATCCGCTGCCGTAGAGAAATCCCGGGCACAACACTCACGATGTCGTCCCTGATGCCGTCGCCACGGGTGCAGCAGACGTCAGTTGCACGCTTAGCGAAAACCACGACCGCGCGGAACGAACATCCGCTGCCGTAGAGAAATCCCGGGCACAACACTCACGATGTCGTCCCTGATGCCGTCGCCACGGGTGCAGCAGACGTCAGTTGCACGCTTAGCGAAAACCACGACCGCGCGGAACGAACATCCGCTGCCGTAGAGAAATCCCGGGCACACTCACGATGTCGTCCCTGATGCCGTCGCCACGGGTGCAGCAGACGTCAGTTGCACGCTTAGCGAAAACCACGACCGCGCGGAACGAACATCCGCTGCCGTAGAGAAATCCCGGGCACAACACTCACGATGTCGTCCCTGATGCCGTCGCCACGGGTGCAGCAGACGTCAGTTGCACGCTTAGCGAAAACCACGACCGCGCGGAACGAACATCCGCTGCCGTAGAGAAATCCCGGGCACACTCACGATGTCGTCCATGATGCCGTCGCCACGGGTGCAGCAGACGTCAGTTGCACGCTTAGCGAAAACCACGACCGCGCGGAACGAACATCCGCTGCCGTAGAGAAATCCCGGGCACACTCACGATGTCGTCCCTGATGCCGTCGCCACGGGTGCAGCAGACGTCAGTTGCACGCTTAGCGAAAACCACGACCGCGCGGAACGAACATCCGCTGCCGTAGAGAAATCCCGGGCACAACACTCACGATGTCGTCCCTGATGCCGTCGCCACGGGTGCAGCAGACGTCAGTTGCACGCTTAGCGAAAACCACGACCGCGCGGAACGAACATCCGCTGCCGTAGAGAAATCCCGGGCACACTCACGATGTCGTCCCTGATGCCGTCGCCACGGGTGCAGCAGACGTCAGTTGCACGCTTAGCGAAAACCACGACCGCGCGGAACGAACATCCGCTGCCGTAGAGAAATCCCGGGCACAACACTCACGATGTCGTCCCTGATGCCGTCGCCACGGGTGCAGCAGACGTCAGTTGCACGCTTAGCGAAAACCACGACCGCGCGGAACGAACATCCGCTGCCGTAGAGAAATCCCGGGCACAACACTCACGATGTCGTCCCTGATGCCGTCGCCACGGGTGCAGCAGACGTCAGTTGCACGCTTAGCGAAAACCACGACCGCGCGGAACGAACATCCGCTGCCGTAGAGAAATCCCGGGCACAACACTCACGATGTCGTCCCTGATGCCGTCGCCACGGGTGCAGCAGACGTCAGTTGCACGCTTAGCGAAAACCACGACCGCGCGGAACGAACATCCGCTGCCGTAGAGAAATCCCGGGCACAACACTCACGATGTCGTCCCTGATGCCGTCGCCACGGGAGCAGCAGACGTCAGTTGCACGCTTAGCGAAAACCACGACCGCGCGGAACGAACATCCGCTGCCGTAGAGAAATCCCGGGCACACTCACGATGTCGTCCCTGATGCCGTCGCCACGGGTGCAGCAGACGTCAGTTGCACGCTTAGCGAAAACCACGACCGCGCGGAACGAACATCCGCTGCCGTAGAGAAATCCCGGGCACACTCACGATGTCGTCCCTGATGCCGTCGCCACGGGTGCAGCAGACGTCAGTTGCACGCTTAGCGAAAACCACGACCGCGCGGAACGAACATCCGCTGCCGTAGAGAAATCCCGGGCACAACACTCACGATGTCGTCCCTGATGCCGTCGCCACGGGTGCAGCAGACGTCAGTTGCACGCTTAGCGAAAACCACGACCGCGCGGAACGAACATCCGCTGCCGTAGAGAAATCCCGGGCACACTCACGATGTCGTCCCTGATGCCGTCGCCACGGGTTCAGCAGACGTCAGTTGCACGCTTAGCGAAAACCACGACCGCGCGGAACGAACATCCGCTGCCGTAGAGAAATCCCGGGCACACTCACGATGTCGTCCCTGATGCCGTCGCCACGGGTGCAGCAGACGTCAGTTGCACGCTTAGCGAAAACCACGACCGCGCGGAACGAACATCCGCTGCCGTAGAGAAATCCCGGGCACAACACTCACGATGTCGTCCCTGATGCCGTCGCCACGGGTGCAGCAGACGTCAGTTGCACGCTTAGCGAAAACCACGACCGCGCGGAACGAACATCCGCTGCCGTAGAGAAATCCCGGGCACACTCACGATGTCGTCCCTGATGCCGTCGCCACGGGTGCAGCAGACGTCAGTTGCACGCTTAGCGAAAACCACGACCGCGCGGAACGAACATCCGCTGCCGTAGAGAAATCCCGGGCACACTCACGATGTCGTCCCTGATGCCGTCGCCACGGGTGCAGCAGACGTCAGTTGCACGCTTAGCGAAAACCACGACCGCGCGGAACGAACATCCGCTGCCGTAGAGAAATCCCGGGCACAACACTCACGATGTCGTCCCTGATGCCGTCGCCACGGGTGCAGCAGACGTCAGTTGCACGCTTAGCGAAAACCACGACCGCGCGGAACGAACATCCGCTGCCGTAGAGAAATCCCGGGCACACTCACGATGTCGTCCCTGATGCCGTCGCCACGGGTGCAGCAGACGTCAGTTGCACGCTTAGCGAAAACCACGACCGCGCGGAACGAACATCCGCTGCCGTAGAGAAATCCCGGGCACACTCACGATGTCGTCCCTGATGCCGTCGCCACGGGTGCAGCAGACGTCAGTTGCACGCTTAGCGAAAACCACGACCGCGCGGAACGAACATCCGCTGCCGTAGAGAAATCCCGGGCACAACACTCACGATGTCGTCCCTGATGCCGTCGCCACGGGTGCAGCAGACGTCAGTTGCACGCTTAGCGAAAACCACGACCGCGCGGAACGAACATCCGCTGCCGTAGAGAAATCCCGGGCACACTCACGATGTCGTCCCTGATGCCGTCGCCACGGGTGCAGCAGACGTCAGTTGCACGCTTAGCGAAAACCACGACCGCGCGGAACGAACATCCGCTGCCGTAGAGAAATCCCGGGCACACTCACGATGTCGTCCCTGATGCCGTCGCCACGGGTGCAGCAGACGTCAGTTGCACGCTTAGCGAAAACCACGACCGCGCGGAACGAACATCCGCTGCCGTAGAGAAATCCCGGGCACAACACTCACGATGTCGTCCCTGATGCCGTCGCCACGGGTGCAGCAGACGTCAGTTGCACGCTTAGCGAAAACCACGACCGCGCGGAACGAACATCCGCTGCCGTAGAGAAATCCCGGGCACACTCACGATGTCGTCCCTGATGCCGTCGCCACGGGTGCAGCAGACGTCAGTTGCACGCTTAGCGAAAACCACGACCGCGCGGAACGAACATCCGCTGCCGTAGAGAAATCCCGGGCACAACACTCACGATGTCGTCCCTGATGCCGTCGCCACGGGTGCAGCAGACGTCAGTTGCACGCTTAGCGAAAACCACGACCGCGCGGAACGAACATCCGCTGCCGTAGAGAAATCCCGGGCACAACACTCACGATGTCGTCCCTGATGCCGTCGCCACGGGTGCAGCAGACGTCAGTTGCACGCTTAGCGAAAACCACGACCGCGCGGAACGAACATCCGCTGCCGTAGAGAAATCCCGGGCACAACACTCACGATGTCGTCCCTGATGCCGTCGCCACGGGTGCAGCAGACGTCAGTTGCACGCTTAGCGAAAACCACGACCGCGCGGAACGAACATCCGCTGCCGTAGAGAAATCCCGGGCACACTCACGATGTCGTCCCTGATGCCGTCGCCACGGGTGCAGCAGACGTCAGTTGCACGCTTAGCGAAAACCACGACCGCGCGGAACGAACATCCGCTGCCGTAGAGAAATCCCGGGCACACTCACGATGTCGTCCCTGATGCCGTCGCCACGGGTGCAGCAGACGTCAGTTGCACGCTTAGCGAAAACCACGACCGCGCGGAACGAACATCCGCTGCCGTAGAGAAATCCCGGGCACAACACTCACGATGTCGTCCCTGATGCCGTCGCCACGGGTGCAGCAGACGTCAGTTGCACGCTTAGCGAAAACCACGACCGCGCGGAACGAACATCCGCTGCCGTAGAGAAATCCCGGGCACACTCACGATGTCGTCCCTGATGAAGTCGCCACGGGTGCAGCAGACGTCAGTTGCACGCTTAGCGAAAACCACGACCGCGCGGAACGAACATCCGCTGCCGTAGAGAAATCCCGGGCACAACACTCACGATGTCGTCCCTGATGCCGTCGCCACGGGTGCAGCAGACGTCAGTTGCACGCTTAGCGAAAACCACGACCGCGCGGAACGAACATCCGCTGCCGTAGAGAAATCCCGGGCACACTCACGATGTCGTCCCTGATGCCGTCGCCACGGGTGCAGCAGACGTCAGTTGCACGCTTAGCGAAAACCACGACCGCGCGGAACGAACATCCGCTGCCGTAGAGAAATCCCGGGCACAACACTCACGATGTCGTCCCTGATGCCGTCGCCACGGGTGCAGCAGACGTCAGTTGCACGCTTAGCGAAAACCACGACCGCGCGGAACGAACATCCGCTGCCGTAGAGAAATCCCGGGCACACTCACGATGTCGTCCCTGATGCCGTCGCCACGGGTGCAGCAGACGTCAGTTGCACCCTTAGCGAAAACCACGACCGCGCGGAACGAACATCCGCTGCCGTAGAGAAATCCCGGGCACAACACTCACGATGTCGTCCCTGATGCCGTCGCCACGGGTGCAGCAGACGTCAGTTGCACGCTTAGCGAAAACCACGACCGCGCGGAACGAACATCCGCTGCCGTAGAGAAATCCCGGGCACACTCACGATGTCGTCCCTGATGCCGTCGCCACGGGTGCAGCAGACGTCAGTTGCACGCTTAGCGAAAACCACGACCGCGCGGAACGAACATCCGCTGCCGTAGAGAAATCCCGGGCACAACACTCACGATGTCGTCCCTGATGCCGTCGCCACGGGTGCAGCAGACGTCAGTTGCACGCTTAGCGAAAACCACGACCGCGCGGAACGAACATCCGCTGCCGTAGAGAAATCCCGGGCACAACACTCACGATGTCGTCCCTGATGCCGTCGCCACGGGTGCAGCAGACGTCAGTTGCACGCTTAGCGAAAACCACGACCGCGCGGAACGAACATCCGCTGCCGTAGAGAAATCCCGGGCACACTCACGATGTCGTCCCTGATGCCGTCGCCACGGGTGCAGCAGACGTCAGTTGCACGCTTAGCGAAAACCACGACCGCGCGGAACGAACATCCGCTGCCGTAGAGAAATCCCGGGCACAACACCCACGATGTCGTCCCTGATGCCGTCGCCACGGGTGCAGCAGACGTCAGTTGCACGCTTAGCGAAAACCACGACCGCGCGGAACGAACATCCGCTGCCGTAGAGAAATCCCGGGCACACTCACGATGTCGTCCCTGATGCCGTCGCCACGGGTGCAGCAGACGTCAGTTGCACGCTTAGCGAAAACCACGACCGCGCGGAACGAACATCCGCTGCCGTAGAGAAATCCCGGGCACAACACTCACGATGTCGTCCCTGATGCCGTCGCCACGGGTGCAGCAGACGTCAGTTGCACGCTTAGCGAAAACCACGACCGCGCGGAACGAACATCCGCTGCCGTAGAGAAATCCCGGGCACAACACTCACGATGTCGTCCCTGATGCCGTCGCCACGGGTGCAGCAGACGTCAGTTGCACGCTTAGCGAAAACCACGACCGCGCGGAACGAACATCCGCTGCCGTAGAGAAATCCCGGGCACACTCACGATGTCGTCCCTGATGCCGTCGCCACGGGTGCAGCAGACGTCAGTTGCACGCTTAGCGAAAACCACGACCGCGCGGAACGAACATCCGCTGCCGTAGAGAAATCCCGGGCACAACACTCACGATGTCGTCCCTGATGCCGTCGCCACGGGTGCAGCAGACGTCAGTTGCACGCTTAGCGAAAACCACGACCGCGCGGAACGAACATCCGCTGCCGTAGAGAAATCCCGGGCACACTCACGATGTCGTCCCTGATGCCGTCGCCACGGGTGCAGCAGACGTCAGTTGCACGCTTAGCGAAAACCACGACCGCGCGGAACGAACATCCGCTGCCGTAGAGAAATCCCGGGCACAACACTCACGATGTCGTCCCTGATGCCGTCGCCACGGGTGCAGCAGACGTCAGTTGCACGCTTAGCGAAAACCACGACCGCGCGGAACGAACATCCGCTGCCGTAGAGAAATCCCGGGCACACTCACGATGTCGTCCCTGATGCCGTCGCCACGGGTGCAGCAGACGTCAGTTGCACGCTTAGCGAAAACCACGACCGCGCGGAACGAACATCCGCTGCCGTAGAGAAATCCCGGGCACACTCACGATGTCGTCCCTGATGCCGTCGCCACGGGTGCAGCAGACGTCAGTTGCACGCTTAGCGAAAACCACGACCGCGCGGAACGAACATCCGCTGCCGTAGAGAAATCCCGGGCACAACACTCACGATGTCGTCCCTGATGCCGTCGCCACGGGTGCAGCAGACGTCAGTTGCACGCTTAGCGAAAACCACGACCGCGCGGAACGAACATCCGCTGCCGTAGAGAAATCCCGGGCACACTCACGATGTCGTCCCTGATGCCGTCGCCACGGGTGCAGCAGACGTCAGTGGCACGCTTAGCGAAAACCACGACCGCGCGGAACGAACATCCGCTGCCGTAGAGAAATCCCGGGCACACTCACGATGTCGTCCCTGATGCCGTCGCCACGGGTGCAGCAGACGTCAGTTGCACGCTTAGCGAAAACCACGACCGCGCGGAACGAACATCCGCTGCCGTAGAGAAATCCCGGGCACAACACTCACGATGTCGTCCCTGATGCCGTCGCCATGGGTGCAGCAGACGTCAGTTGCACGCTTAGCGAAAACCACGACCGCGCGGAACGAACATCCGCTGCCGTAGAGAAATCCCGGGCACACTCACGATGTCGTCCCTGATGCCGTCGCCACGGGTGCAGCAGACGTCAGTTGCACGCTTAGCGAAAACCACGACCGCGCGGAACGAACATCCGCTGCCGTAGAGAAATCCCGGGCACAACACTCACGATGTCGTCCCTGATGCCGTCGCCACGGGTGCAGCAGACGTCAGTTGCACGCTTAGCGAAAACCACGACCGCGCGGAACGAACATCCGCTGCCGTAGAGAAATCCCGGGCACACTCACGATGTCGTCCCTGATGCCGTCGCCACGGGTGCAGCAGACGTCAGTTGCACGCTTAGCGAAAACCACGACCGCGCGGAACGAACATCCGCTGCCGTAGAGAAATCCCGGGCACAACACTCACGATGTCGTCCCTGATGCCGTCGCCACGGGTGCAGCAGACGTCAGTTGCACGCTTAGCGAAAACCACGACCGCGCGGAACGAACATCCGCTGCCGTAGAGAAATCCCGGGCACAACACTCACGATGTCGTCCCTGATGCCGTCGCCACGGGTGCAGCAGACGTCAGTTGCACGCTTAGCGAAAACCACGACCGCGCGGAACGAACATCCGCTGCCGTAGAGAAATCCCGGGCACACTCACGATGTCGTCCCTGATGCCGTCGCCACGGGTGCAGCAGACGTCAGTTGCACGCTTAGCGAAAACCACGACCGCGCGGAACGAACATCCGCTGCCGTAGAGAAATCCCGGGCACAACACTCACGATGTCGTCCCTGATGCCGTCGCCACGGGTGCAGCAGACGTCAGTTGCACGCTTAGCGAAAACCACGACCGCGCGGAACGAACATCCGCTGCCGTAGAGAAATCCCGGGCACACTCACGATGTCGTCCCTGATGCCGTCGCCACGGGTGCAGCAGACGTCAGTTGCACGCTTAGCGAAAACCACGACCGCGCGGAACGAACATCCGCTGCCGTAGAGAAATCCCGGGCACACTCACGATGTCGTCCCTGATGCCGTCGCCACGGGTGCAGCAGACGTCAGTTGCACGCTTAGCGAAAACCACGACCGCGCGGAACGAACATCCGCTGCCGTAGAGAAATCCCGGGCACAACACTCACGATGTCGTCCCTGATGCCGTCGCCACGGGTGCAGCAGACGTCAGTTGCACGCTTAGCGAAAACCACGACCGCGCGGAACGAACATCCGCTGCCGTAGAGAAATCCCGGGCACAACACTCACGATGTCGTCCCTGATGCCGTCGCCACGGGTGCAGCAGACGTCAGTTGCACGCTTAGCGAAAACCACGACCGCGCGGAACGAACATCCGCTGCCGTAGAAAAATCCCGGGCACACTCACGATGTCGTCCCTGATGCCGTCGCCACGGGTGCAGCAGACGTCAGTTGCACGCTTAGCGAAAACCACGACCGCGCGGAACGAACATCCGCTGCCGTAGAGAAATCCCGGGCACAACACTCACGATGTCGTCCCTGATGCCGTCGCCACGGGTGCAGCAGACGTCAGTTGCACGCTTAGCGAAAACCACGACCGCGCGGAACGAACATCCGCTGCCGTAGAGAAATCCCGGGCACAACACTCACGATGTCGTCCCTGATGCCGTCGCCGCGGGTGCGCCAGGCGTCAGTAGCACGCTTAGCGAAAACCACGACCGCGCGGAACGAACATCCGCCGCCGTAGAGAAATCCCGGGCACACTCACGATGTCGTCCCTGATGCCGTCGCCACGGGTGCAGCAGACGTCAGTAGCACGCTTAGCGAAAACCACGACCGCGCGGAACGAACATCCGCTGCCGTAGAGAAATCCCGGGCACAACACTCACGATGTCGTCCCTGATGCCGTCGCCGCGGGTGCGCCAGGCGTCAGTAGCACGCTTAGCGAAAACCACGACCGCGCCGAACGAACATCCGCCGCCGTAGAGAAATCCCGGGCACACTCACGATGTCGTCCCTGATGCCGACGCCACGGGTGCAGCAGACGTCAGTTGCACGCTTAGCGAAAACCACGACCGCGCGGAACGAACATCCGCTGCCGTAGAAAAATCCCGGGCACAACACTCACGATGTCGTCCCTGATGCCGTCGCCACGGGTGCAGCAGACGTCAGTTGCACGCTTAGCGAAAACCACGACCGCGCGGAACGAACATCCGCTGCCGTAGAGAAATCCCGGGCACACTCACGATGTCGTCCCTGATGCCGTCGCCACGGGTGCAGCAGACGTCAGTTGCACGCTTAGCGAAAACCACGACCGCGCGGAACGAACATCCGCTGCCGTAGAGAAATCCCGGGCACAACACTCACGATGTCGTCCCTGATGCCGTCGCCACGGGTGCAGCAGACGTCAGTTGCACGCTTAGCGAAAACCACGACCGCGCGGAACGAACATCCGCTGCCGTAGAGAAATCCCGGGCACACTCACGATGTCGTCCCTGATGCCGTCGCCACGGGTGCAGCAGACGTCAGTTGCACGCTTAGCGAAAACCACGACCGCGCGGAACGAACATCCGCTGCCGTAGAGAAATCCCGGGCACACTCACGATGTCGTCCCTGATGCCGTCGCCACGGGTGCAGCAGACGTCAGTTGCACGCTTAGCGAAAACCACGACCGCGCGGAACGAACATCCGCTGCCGTAGAGAAATCCCGGGCACAACACTCACGATGTCGTCCCTGATGCCGTCGCCACGGGTGCAGCAGACGTCAGTTGCACGCTTAGCGAAAACCACGACCGCGCGGAACGAACATCCGCTGCCGTAGAGAAATCCCGGGCACAACACTCACGATGTCGTCCCTGATGCCGTCGCCACGGGTGCAGCAGACGTCAGTTGCACGCTTAGCGAAAACCACGACCGCGCGGAACGAACATCCGCTGCCGTAGAAAAATCCCGGGCACACTCACGATGTCGTCCCTGATGCCGTCGCCACGGGTGCAGCAGACGTCAGTTGCACGCTTAGCGAAAACCACGACCGCGCGGAACGAACATCCGCTGCCGTAGAGAAATCCCGGGCACAACACTCACGATGTCGTCCCTGATGCCGTCGCCACGGGTGCAGCAGACGTCAGTTGCACGCTTAGCGAAAACCACGACCGCGCGGAACGAACATCCGCTGCCGTAGAGAAATCCCGGGCACAACACTCACGATGTCGTCCCTGATGCCGTCGCCACGGGTGCAGCAGACGTCAGTTGCACGCTTAGCGAAAACCACGACCGCGCGGAACGAACATCCGCTGCCGTAGAGAAATCCCGGGCACACTCACGATGTCGTCCCTGATGCCGTCGCCACGGGTGCAGCAGACGTCAGTTGCACGCTTAGCGAAAACCACCACCGCGCGGAACGAACATCCGCTGCCGTAGAGAAATCCCGGGCACACTCACGATGTCGTCCCTGATGCCGTCGCCACGGGTGCAGCAGACGTCAGTTGCACGCTTAGCGAAAACCACGACCGCGCGGAACGAACATCCGCTGCCGTAGAGAAATCCCGGGCACAACACTCACGATGTCGTCCCTGATGCCGTCGCCACGGGTGCAGCAGACGTCAGTTGCACGCTTAGCGAAAACCACGACCGCGCGGAACGAACATCCGCTGCCGTAGAGAAATCCCGGGCACACTCACGATGTCGTCCCTGATGCCGTCGCCACGGGTGCAGCAGACGTCAGTTGCACGCTTAGCGAAAACCACGACCGCGCGGAACGAACATCCGCTGCCGTAGAGAAATCCCGGGCACACTCACGATGTCGTCCCTGATGCCGTCGCCACGGGTGCAGCAGACGTCAGTTGCACGCTTAGCGAAAACCACGACCGCGCGGAACGAACATCCGCTGCCGTAGAGAAATCCCGGGCACAACACTCACGATGTCGTCCCTGATGCCGTCGCCACGGGTGCAGCAGACGTCAGTTGCACGCTTAGCGAAAACCACGACCGCGCGGAACGAACATCCGCTGCCGTAGAGAAATCCCGGGCACACTCACGATGTCGTCCCTGATGCCGTCGCCACGGGTGCAGCAGACGTCAGTTGCACGCTTAGCGAAAACCACGACCGCGCGGAACGAACATCCGCTGCCGTAGAAAAATCCCGGGCACAACACTCACGATGTCGTCCCTGATGCCGTCGCCACGGGTGCAGCAGACGTCAGTTGCACGCTTAGCGAAAACCACGACCGCGCGGAACGAACATCCGCTGCCGTAGAGAAATCCCGGGCACAACACTCACGATGTCGTCCCTGATGCCGTCGCCACGGGTGCAGCAGACGTCAGTTGCACGCTTAGCGAAAACCACGACCGCGCGGAACGAACATCCGCTGCCGTAGAGAAATCCCGGGCACACTCACGATGTCGTCCCTGATGCCGTCGCCACGGTTGCAGCAGACGTCAGTTGCACGCTTAGCGAAAACCACGACCGCGCGGAACGAACATCCGCTGCCGTAGAGAAATCCCGGGCACAACACTCACGATGTCGTCCCTGATGCCGTCGCCACGGGTGCAGCAGACGTCAGTTGCACGCTTAGCGAAAACCACGACCGCGCGGAACGAACATCCGCCGCCGTAGAGAAATCCCGGGCACACTCACGATGTCGTCCCTGATGCCGTCGCCGCGGGTGCGCCAGGCGTCAGTAGCACGCTTAGCGAAAACCACGACCGCGCGGAACGAACATCCGCTGCCGTAGAGAAATCCCGGGCACAACACTCACGATGTCGTCCCTGATGCCGTCGCCACGGGTGCAGCAGACGTCAGTAGCACGCTTAGCGAAAACCACGACCGCGCGGAACGAACATCCGCTGCCGTAGAGAAATCCCGGGCACAACACTCACGATGTCGTCCCTGATGCCGTCGCCACGGGTGCAGCAGACGTCAGTTGCACGCTTAGCGAAAACCACGACCGCGCGGAACGAACATCCGCCGCCGTAGAGAAATCCCGGGCACAACACTCACGATGTCGTCCCTGATGCCGTCGCCACGGGTGCAGCAGACGTCAGTTGCACGCTTAGCGAAAACCACGACCGCGCGGAACGAACATCCGCCGCCGTAGAGAAATCCCGGGCACAACACTCACGATGTCGTCCCTGATGCCGTCGCCACGGGTGCAGCAGACGTCAGTAGCACGCTTAGCGAAAACCACGACCGCGCGGAACGAACATCCGCCGCCGTAGAGAAATCCCGGGCACACTCACGATGTCGTCCCTGATGCCGTCGCCACGGGTGCAGCAGACGTCAGTTGCACGCTTAGCGAAAACCACGACCGCGCGGAACGAACATCCGCTGCCGTAGAGAAATCCCGGGCACACTCACGATGTCGTCCCTGATGCCGTCGCCACGGGTGCAGCAGACGTCAGTTCCACGCTTAGCGAAAACCACGACCGCGCGGAACGAACATCCGCTGCCGTAGAGAAATCCCGGGCACAACACTCACGATGTCGTCCCTGATGCCGTCGCCACGGGTGCAGCAGACGTCAGTTGCACGCTTAGCGAAAACCACGACCGCGCGGAACGAACATCCGCCGCCGTAGAGAAATCCCGGGCACACTCACGATGTCGTCCCTGATGCCGTCGCCGCGGGTGCAGCAGACGTCAGTAGCACGCTTAGCGAAAACCACGACCGCGCGGAACGAACATCCGCCGCCGTAGAGAAATCCCGGGCACACTCACGATGTCGTCCCTGATGCCGTCGCCGCGGGTGCGCCAGGCGTCAGTAGCACGCTTAGCGAAAACCACGACCGCGCGGAACGAACATCCGCCGCCGTAGAGAAATCCCGGGCACAACACTCACGATGTCGTCCCTGATGTGTCGCCACGGGTGCAGCAGACGTCAGTAGCACGCTTAGCGAAAACCACGACCGCGCGGAACGAACATCCGCTGCCGTAGAGAAATCCCGGGCACAACACTCACGATGTCGTCCCTGATGCCGTCGCCGCGGGTGCGCCAGGCGTCAGTAGCACGCTTAGCGAAAACCACGACCGCGCGGAACGAACATCCGCCGCCGTAGAGAAATCCCGGGCACAACACTCACGATGTCGTCCCTGATGCCGTCGCCACGGGTGCAGCAGACGTCAGTAGCACGCTTAGCGAAAACCACGACCGCGCGGAACGAACATCCGCTGCCGTAGAGAAATCCCGGGCACAACACTCACGATGTCGTCCCTGATGCCGTCGCCGCGGGTGCGCCAGGCGTCAGTAGCACGCTTAGCGAAAACCACGACCGCGCCGAACGAACATCCGCCGCCGTAGAGAAATCCCGGGCACACTCACGATGTCGTCCCTGATGCCGTCGCCGCGGGTGCGCCAGGCGTCAGTAGCACGCTTAGCGAAAACCACGACCGCGCGGAACGAACATCCGCTGCCGTAGAGAAATCCCGGGCACAACACTCACGATGTCGTCCCTGATGCCGTCGCCACGGGTGCAGCAGACGTCAGTAGCACGCTTAGCGAAAACCACGACCGCGCGGAACGAACATCCGCTGCCGTAGAGAAATCCCGGGCACAACACTCACGATGTCGTCCCTGAAGCCGTCGCCACGGGTGCAGCAGACGTCAGTAGCACGCTTAGCGAAAACCACGACCGCGCGGAACGAACATCCGCTGCCGTAGAGAAATCCCGGGCACAACACTCACGATGTCGTCCCTGATGCCGTCGCCACGGGTGCAGCAGGCGTCAGTTGCACGCTTAGCGAAAACCACGACCGCGCGGAACGAACATCCGCTGCCGTAGAGAAATCCCGGGCACAACACTCACGATGTCGTCCCTGATGCCGTCGCCACGGGTGCAGCAGACGTCAGTTGCACGCTTAGCGAAAACCACGACCGCGCGGAACGAACATCCGCTGCCGTAGAGAAATCCCGGGCACAACACTCACGATGTCGTCCCTGATGCCGTCGCCACGGGTGCAGCAGGCGTCAGTGGCACGCTTAGCGAAAACCACGACCGCGCGGAACGAACATCCGCTGCCGTAGAGAAATCCCGGGCACAACACTCACGATGTCGTCCCTGATGCCGTCGCCACGGGTGCAGCAGACGTCAGTTGCACGCTTAGCGAAAACCACGACCGCGCGGAACGAACATCCGCTGCCGTAGAGAAATCCCGGGCACAACACTCACGATGTCGTCCCTGATGCCGTCGCCACGGGTGCAGCAGACGTCAGTAGCACGCTTAGCGAAAACCACGACCGCGGGGAACGAACATCCGCTGCCGTAGAGAAATCCCGGGCACAACACTCACGATGTCGTCCCTGATGCCGTCGCCACGGGTGCAGCAGGCGTCAGTTGCACGCTTAGCGAAAACCACGACCGCGCGGAACGAACATCCGCTGCCGTAGAGAAATCCCGGGCACAACACTCACGATGTCGTCCCTGATGCCGTCGCCACGGGTGCAGCAGACGTCAGTTGCACGCTTAGCGAAAACCACGACCGCGCGGAACGAACATCCGCTGCCGTAGAGAAATCCCGGGCACAACACTCACGATGTCGTCCCTGATGCCGTCGCCACGGGTGCAGCAGGCGTCAGTAGCACGCTTAGCGAAAACCACGACCGCGCGGAACGAACATCCGCTGCCGTAGAGAATTCCCGGGCACAACACTCACGATGTCGTCCCTGATGCCGTCGCCACGGGTGCAGCAGGCGTCAGTTGCACGCTTAGCGAAAACCACGACCGCGCGGAACGAACATCCGCTGCCGTAGAGAAATCCCGGGCACAACACTCACGATGTCGTCCCTGAAGCCGTCGCCACGGGTGCAGCAGACGTCAGTAGCACGCTTAGCGAAAACCACGACCGCGCGGAACGAACATCCGCTGCCGTAGAGAAATCCCGGGCACAACACTCACGATGTCGTCCCTGATGCCGTCGCCACGGGTGCAGCAGGCGTCAGTTGCACGCTTAGCGAAAACCACGACCGCGCGGAACGAACATCCGCTGCCGTAGAGAAATCCCGGGCACAACACTCACGATGTCGTCCCTGATGCCGTCGCCACGGGTGCAGCAGACGTCAGTTGCACGCTTAGCGAAAACCACGACCGCGCGGAACGAACATCCGCTGCCGTAGAGAAATCCCGGGCACAACACTCACGATGTCGTCCCTGATGCCGTCGCCGCGGGTGCGCCAGGCGTCAGTAGCACGCTTAGCGAAAACCACGACCGCGCGGAACGAACATCCGCCGCCGTAGAGAAATCCCGGGCACAACACTCACGATGTCGTCCCTGATGCCGTCGCCACGGGTGCAGCAGACGTCAGTAGCACGCTTAGCGAAAACCACGACCGCGCGGAACGAACATCCGCTGCCGTAGAGAAATCCCGGGCACAACACTCACGATGTCGTCCCTGATGCCGTCGCCGCGGGTGCGCCAGGCGTCAGTAGCACGCTTAGCGAAAACCACGACCGCGCCGAACGAACATCCGCCGCCGTAGAGAAATCCCGGGCACACTCACGATGTCGTCCCTGATGCCGTCGCCGCGGGTGCGCCAGGCGTCAGTAGCACGCTTAGCGAAAACCACGACCGCGCGGAACGAACATCCGCTGCCGTAGAGAAATCCCGGGCACAACACTCACGATGTCGTCCCTGATGCCGTCGCCACGGGTGCAGCAGACGTCAGTAGCACGCTTAGCGAAAACCACGACCGCGCGGAACGAACATCCGCTGCCGTAGAGAAATCCCGGGCACAACACTCACGATGTCGTCCCTGAAGCCGTCGCCACGGGTGCAGCAGACGTCAGTAGCACGCTTAGCGAAAACCACGACCGCGCGGAACGAACATCCGCTGCCGTAGAGAAATCCCGGGCACAACACTCACGATGTCGTCCCTGATGCCGTCGCCACGGGTGCAGCAGGCGTCAGTTGCACGCTTAGCGAAAACCACGACCGCGCGGAACGAACATCCGCTGCCGTAGAGAAATCCCGGGCACAACACTCACGATGTCGTCCCTGATGCCGTCGCCACGGGTGCAGCAGACGTCAGTTGCACGCTTAGCGAAAACCACGACCGCGCGGAACGAACATCCGCTGCCGTAGAGAAATCCCGGGCACAACACTCACGATGTCGTCCCTGATGCCGTCGCCACGGGTGCAGCAGGCGTCAGTGGCACGCTTAGCGAAAACCACGACCGCGCGGAACGAACATCCGCTGCCGTAGAGAAATCCCGGGCACAACACTCACGATGTCGTCCCTGATGCCGTCGCCACGGGTGCAGCAGACGTCAGTTGCACGCTTAGCGAAAACCACGACCGCGCGGAACGAACATCCGCTGCCGTAGAGAAATCCCGGGCACAACACTCACGATGTCGTCCCTGATGCCGTCGCCACGGGTGCAGCAGACGTCAGTAGCACGCTTAGCGAAAACCACGACCGCGGGGAACGAACATCCGCTGCCGTAGAGAAATCCCGGGCACAACACTCACGATGTCGTCCCTGATGCCGTCGCCACGGGTGCAGCAGGCGTCAGTTGCACGCTTAGCGAAAACCACGACCGCGCGGAACGAACATCCGCTGCCGTAGAGAAATCCCGGGCACAACACTCACGATGTCGTCCCTGATGCCGTCGCCACGGGTGCAGCAGACGTCAGTTGCACGCTTAGCGAAAACCACGACCGCGCGGAACGAACATCCGCTGCCGTAGAGAAATCCCGGGCACAACACTCACGATGTCGTCCCTGATGCCGTCGCCACGGGTGCAGCAGGCGTCAGTAGCACGCTTAGCGAAAACCACGACCGCGCGGAACGAACATCCGCTGCCGTAGAGAATTCCCGGGCACAACACTCACGATGTCGTCCCTGATGCCGTCGCCACGGGTGCAGCAGGCGTCAGTTGCACGCTTAGCGAAAACCACGACCGCGCGGAACGAACATCCGCTGCCGTAGAGAAATCCCGGGCACAACACTCACGATGTCGTCCCTGATGCCGTCGCCACGGGTGCAGCAGGCGTCAGTTGCACGCTTAGGGAAAACCACGACCGCGCGGAACGAACATCCGCTGCCGTAGAGAAATCCCGGGCACAACACTCACGATGTCGTCCCTGATGCCGTCGCCACGGGTGCAGCAGGCGTCAGTTGCACGCTTAGCGAAAACCACGACCGCGCGGAACGAACATCCGCTGCCGTAGAGAAATCCCGGGCACAACACTCACGATGTCGTCCCTGATGCCGTCGCCACGGGTGCAGCAGACGTCAGTTGCACGCTTAGCGAAAACCACGACCGCGCGGAACGAACATCCGCTGCCGTAGAGAAATCCCGGGCACAACACTCACGATGTCGTCCCTGATGCCGTCGCCACGGGTGCAGCAGGCGTCAGTTGCACGCTTAGCGAAAACCACGACCGCGCGGAACGAACATCCGCTGCCGTAGAGAAATCCCGGGCACACTCACGATGTCGTCCCTGATGCCGTCGCCACGGGTGCAGCAGACGTCAGTTGCACGCTTAGCGAAAACCACGACCGCGCGGAACGAACATCCGCTGCCGTAGAGAAATCCCGGGCACAACACTCACGATGTCGTCCCTGATGCCGTCGCCACGGGTGCAGCAGACGTCAGTAGCACGCTTAGCGAAAACCACGACCGCGCGGAACGAACATCCGCTGCCGTAGAGAAATCCCGGGCACAACACTCACGATGTCGTCCCTGATGCCGTCGCCACGGGTGCAGCAGGCGTCAGTAGCACGCTTAGGGAAAACCACGACCGCGCGGAACGAACATCCGCCGCCGTAGAGAAATCCCGGGCACAACGCTCACGATGTCGTCCCTGATGCCGTCGCCACGGGTGCAGCAGGCGTCAGTAGCACGCTTAGCGAAAACCACGACCGCGCGGAACGAACATCCGCTGCCGTAGAGAAATCCCGGGCACAACACTCACGATGTCGTCCCTGATGCCGTCGCCGCGGGTGCGCCAGGCGTCAGTAGCACGCTTAGCGAAAACCACGACCGCGCGGAACGAACATCCGCTGCCGTAGAGAAATCCCGGGCACAACACTCACGATGTCGTCCCTGATGCCGTCGCCACGGGTGCAGCAGGCGTCAGTAGCACGCTTAGCGAAAACCACGACCGCGCGGAACGAACATCCGCCGCCGTAGAGAAATCCCGGGCACAACACTCACGATGTCGTCCCTGATGCCGTCGCCACGGGTGCAGCAGGCGTCAGTAGCACGCTTAGCGAAAACCACGACCGCGCGGAACGAACATCCGCTGCCGTAGAGAAATCCCGGGCACAACACTCACGATGTCGTCCCTGATGCCGTCGCCGCGGGTGCGCCAGGCGTCAGTAGCACGCTTAGCGAAAACCACGACCGCGCGGAACGAACATCCGCTGCCGTAGAGAAATCCCGGGCACAACACTCACGATGTCGTCCCTGATGCCGTCGCCACGGGTGCAGCAGGCGTCAGTAGCACGCTTAGCGAAAACCACGACCGCGCGGAACGAACATCCGCCGCCGTAGAGAAATCCCGGGCACAACACTCACGATGTCGTCCCTGATGCCGTCGCCACGGGTGCAGCAGGCGTCAGTAGCACGCTTAGCGAAAACCACGACCGCGCGGAACGAACATCCGCTGCCGTAGAGAAATCCCGGGCACAACACTCACGATGTCGTCCCTGATGCCGTCGCCGCGGGTGCGCCAGGCGTCAGTAGCACGCTTAGCGAAAACCACGACCGCGCGGAACGAACATCCGGTGCCGTAGAGAAATCCCGGGCACAACACTCACGATGTCGTCCCTGATGCCGTCGCCACGGGTGCAGCAGGCGTCAGTAGCACGCTTAGCGAAAACCACGACCGCGCGGAACGAACATCCGCCGCCGTAGAGAAATCCCGGGCACAACACTCACGATGTCGTCCCTGATGCCGTCGCCACGGGTGCAGCAGGCGTCAGTAGCACGCTTAGCGAAAACCACGACCGCGCGGAACGAACATCCGCTGCCGTAGAGAAATCCCGGGCACAACACTCACGATGTCGTCCCTGATGCCGTCGCCGCGGGTGCGCCAGGCGTCAGTAGCACGCTTAGCGAAAACCACGACCGCGCGGAACGAACATCCGCTGCCGTAGAGAAATCCCGGGCACAACACTCACGATGTCGTCCCTGATGCCGTCGCCACGGGTGCAGCAGGCGTCAGTTGCACGCTTAGCGAAAACCACGACCCCGCGGAACGAACATCCGCTGCCGTAGAGAAATCCCGGGCACAACACTCACGATGTCGTCCCTGATGCCGTCGCCACGGGTGCAGCAGGCGTCAGTTGCACGCTTAGCGAAAACCACGACCGCGCGGAGCGAACACCCGCCGCCGTAGAAAGATCCCGGGCACACTCACGATGTCGTCCCTGCATCCGTCGCCGCTGGTGCACCAGGCGTCAGTAGCACGCTTAGCGAAAACCACGACCGCGCGGAACGAACATCCGCTGCCGTAGAGAAATCCCGGGCACAACACTCACGATGTCGTCCCTGATGCCGTCGCCACGGGTGCAGCAGGCGTCAGTTGCACGCTTAGCGAAAACCACGACCGCGCGGAGCGAACACCCGCCGCCGTAGAAAGATCCCGGGCACACTCACGATGTCGTCCCTGCTGCCGTCGCCGCTGGTGCACCAGGCGTCAGTAGCACGCTTAGCGAAAACCACGACCGCGCGGAACGAATATCCGCTGCCGTAGAGAAATCCCGGGCACAACACTCACGATGTCGTCCCTGATGCCGTCGCCACGGGTGCAGCAGGCGTCAGTTGCACGCTTAGCGAAAACCACGACCGCGCGGAACGAACATCCGCTGCCGTAGAGAAATCCCGGGCACAACACTCACGATGTCGTCCCTGATGCCGTCGCCACGGGTGCAGCAGACGTCAGTTGCACGCTTAGCGAAAACCACGACCGCGCGGAACGAACATCCGCTGCCGTAGAGAAATCCCGGGCACAACACTCACGATGTCGTCCCTGATGCCGTCGCCACGGGTGCAGCAGGCGTCAGTAGCACGCTTAGCGAAAACCACGACCGCGCGGAACGAACATCCGCTGCCGTAGAGAAATCCCGGGCACAACACTCACGATGTCGTCCCTGATGCCGTCGCCACGGGTGCAGCAGGCGTCAGTTGCACGCTTAGCGAAAACCACGACCGCGCGGAACGAACATCCGCTGCCGTAGAGAAATCCCGGGCACAACACTCACGATGTCGTCCCTGATGCCGTCGCCACGGGTGCAGCAGGCGTCAGTTGCACGCTTAGCGAAAACCACGACCGCGCGGAACGAACATCCGCTGCCGTAGAGAAATCCCGGGCACAACACTCACGATGTCGTCCCTGATGCCGTCGCCAAGGGTGCAGCAGGCGTCAGTTGCACGCTTAGCGAAAACCACGACCGCGCGGAACGAACATCCGCTGCCGTAGAGAAATCCCGGGCACAACACTCACGATGTCGTCCCTGATGCCGTCGCCACGGGTGCAGCAGACGTCAGTTGCACGCTTAGCGAAAACCACGACCGCGCGGAACGAACATCCGCTGCCGTAGAGAAATCCCGGGCACAACACTCACGATGTCGTCCCTGATGCCGTCGCCACGGGTGCAGCAGGCGTCAGTTGCACGCTTAGCGAAAACCACGACCGCGCGGAACGAACATCCGCTGCCGTAGAGAAATCCCGGGCACACTCACGATCTCGTCCCTGATGCCGTCGCCACGGGTGCAGCAGACGTCAGTTGCACGCTTAGCGAAAACCACGACCGCGCGGAACGAACATCCGCTGCCGTAGAGAAATCCCGGGCACAACACTCACGATGTCGTCCCTGATGCCGTCGCCACGGGTGCAGCAGGCGTCAGTAGCACGCTTAGCGAAAACCACGACCGCGCGGAACGAACATCCGCCGCCGTAGAGAAATCCCGGGCACACTCACGATGTCGTCCCTGATGCCGTCGCCGCGGGTGCGCCAGGCGTCAGTAGCACGCTTAGCGAAAACCACGACCGCGCGGAACGAACATCCGCTGCCGTAGAGAAATCCCGGGCACAACACTCACGATGTCGTCCCTGATGCCGTCGCCACGGGTGCAGCAGGCGTCAGTTGCACGCTTAGCGAAAACCACGACCCGGCGGAACGAACATCCGCTGCCGTAGAGAAATCCCGGGCACAACACTCACGATGTCGTCCCTGATGCCGTCGCCACGGGTGCAGCAGGCGTCAGTTGCACGCTTAGCGAAAACCACGACCGCGCGGAGCGAACACCCGCCGCCGTAGAAAGATCCCGGGCACACTCACGATGTCGTCCCTGCTGCCGTCGCCGCTGGTGCACCAGGCGTCAGTAGCACGCTTAGCGAAAACCACGACCGCGCGGAACGAACATCCGCTGCCGTAGAGAAATCCCGGGCACAACACTCACGATGTCGTCCCTGATGCCGTCGCCACGGGTGCAGCAGGCGTCAGTTGCACGCTTAGCGAAAACCACGACCGCGCGGAGCGAACACCCGCCGCCGTAGAAAGATCCCGGGCACACTCACGATGTCGTCCCTGCTGCCGTCGCCGCTGGTGCACCAGGCGTCAGTAGCACGCTTAGCGAAAACCACGACCGCGCGGAACGAATATCCGCTGCCGTAGAGAAATCCCGGGCACAACACTCACGATGTCGTCCCTGATGCCGTCGCCACGGGTGCAGCAGACGTCAGTAGCACGCTTAGCGAAAACCACGACCGCGCGGAACGAACATCCGCTGCCGTAGAGAAATCCCGGGCACAACACTCACGATGTCGTCCCTGATGCCGTCGCCACGGGTGCAGCAGACGTCAGTTGCACGCTTAGCGAAAACCACGACCGCGCGGAACGAACATCCGCCGCCGTAGAGAAATCCCGGGCACACTCACGATGTCGTCCCTGATGCCGTCGCCGCGGGTGCGCCAGGCGTCAGTAGCACGCTTAGCGAAAACCACGACCGCGCGGAACGAACATCCGCTGCCGTAGAGAAATCCCGGGCACAACACTCACGATGTCGTCCCTGATGCCGTCGCCACGGGTGCAGCAGGCGTCAGTTGCACGCTTAGCGAAAACCACGACCGCGCGGAACGAACATCCGCTGCCGTAGAGAAATCCCGGGCACAACACTCACGATGTCGTCCCTGATGCCGTCGCCACGGGTGCAGCAGGCGTCAGTTGCACGCTTAGCGAAAACCACGACCGCGCGGAGCGAACACCCGCCGCCGTAGAAAGATCCCGGGCACACTCACGATGTCGTCCCTGCTGCCGTCGCCGCTGGTGCACCAGGCGTCAGTAGCACGCTTAGCGAAAACCACGACCGCGCGGAGCGAACATCCGCCTCCCTTGGAAAATCCTGAGCACACCCACGATGTCGTCCCTGATGCCGTCGCCGCGGGTGCACCAGGCGTCGCGAAAACCACGAATTCGCGAAACGAACATCCGCCGACGTTGAGAAATCTTGTGCAGTCTTTTTCGCTCGCTGGATGCTTCTGAAGGCGGACGGACAGAGGCGTAAGAAGCAGGTCACTGAAAAATATATTCTTTCCATCTGCACACCCAGCTGCTTTGGAAGATATAGGCCCCCCACATACAGTAAAAGCTCGTTAATGCGAACCGCAAGAAGAAGCCGCCTCAGTTCGAATTAACGGAAGTTGGAACAAACGAAAGTGAAGTAACGGCCTTTCCTTCTCCCGACGCAGCACGGAAAACAAAGTCGTAACGCTCGTGGAATCGGTGCAGCCACCCATCTGAAGCAGCAAAGTCGTCGTAAACCAGCTGCTGGGCGAAGTCCGCTGCCTCGCCAGCATGACAGGGCCGCTCAGTGGAATATCGTGTGCACGCATGTCCTTAATCCAAAGCAGAAGCGTTTTCTCGAGGTCGGGATACTTTCCGGGCCGCATCCTCTTCCTTTCGTTGGCAACTTCTGCCGCCATAGCGTGCTTTTCGGTATTGCACGCTTCTTCGCAATTTCTTGCTCAGACAAGATTCCGGCGTCCGCTTCCCGCAGGATGTCACTCTTGTTTTGGCACGGTATTTGCCGCGGGCACACGCCATCGTCAAGTCGCAGCTCTGGGTCCGGCGCCACACCACCGATGTCCGCCGAAACAAACTTTAGCCGAGGCTTAACAACACCACAAGGAATCGCGACGGCCGCTACCCCCAAAGCTGAAAACAAACACGTCCGACGGAGACTGCCGAGACAGACGTGCGCGTGTGTGTGTGTGTAGGTGTTCTAAAAGAGGGGGGGGGGGGGGGGAGGGGGAGGGGAGGAGAGGGCCAATTGCGTGTGCGCACCGGAGAGTTTTTTTTTTTTTTTTTTTATTATTGGCGGGTCGGCGCACGCAAGGAGTCTCGGACGTCACGTGCACGTAGCACGGAGAGGAGGCAGCCGCCGCTGCCTTCTGGCCGCCTCCGCGCCGGTCCTTCTCTCGCCGTTCTCTCCGCTTCGGAGGCGACGCAGCCTCCTGTGTAGGGTAAGTTTCCAGGAAATCCGGGTCGTCTGGTGTATGAAAGTGGCTGCCGGGGACATCCCAGCGAAATCTGTTTGCCGGCAAATAATCGACCAAAGACATGGTAAATTGGTTTCGGATGAAAACGGGTGAAAGTGCCCACTTTTTTGGATCGTCAAATCAGTTCACTGCACGTACTTTTTGAGGATTGCAACGTCGTCCCGAGCTAAAACTCGCACTCACGAGAATGCCGCTCGAGTGGTCTCGTACCTGCTCCGGCCCAGACTTTTGCCTGTCGCAAATATCAAGTTGCCGGTGATCGCTGCCCACCGTTTTGGGTCGTCAAAACAGTTCGCTGCACGCACTTCTTGCAGAATTGCAACGTCGTTTCGAGCTAAAACACGCACTCACGAGAATGCCGCTGCATTGGCGGCCGCCATTACAAACTCTGTCCCCTTGCTCGTCTTGGCCTCCTTGACTTAAGCGGTTCCCCTTGCGTCGGCTTCCAGTGATGTTTGGCGTCCGGCGAACGAGAGTGGCTTCCGGTAGGATTCCAGCGGCGGGTAATCGAAAGTGGTTCTGGTAAGCTTCCAGCGAAAGTGGCTACACTGGTTTCTGATGAAAATGAGTGGAAATTAACCCGTTCCCGCCGAATGTTACTCGAAGTTTTTGCCGGATTTTAACCGTCAGCGGCTCCGGCAAAAGGTCCAGCGAAATCTGGTCACTGGAAGTGGCGGCCGGTAATGTTTCCACCAAAAAACTGGTCAACTACGCCGGTTTCTGGTGAAAGTGAGTGGAAATTAGCCCGTTTCCACCGAATGTCACTGGAAGTTTTTGCCGGAATTTTCAATAGGGTAGCGTTGGGCACAAGAGCTGCGACTGCTGGGCTTGATTGCTCGCTAACAGTGGAAGCCGGAGGTTCGCCTCAAGTTATGCTTTGTGCCGTGGCCTCAGTCTTGACTTCCTCCGTCTCGAGGCCCTGCGAGTCATCCGTTCGATCTCCCTCAGTGATGGCGGCATACGTGCGGTTGCAGTCCTCGCTGACATGGCCGAAGCTGCGGCAGAGCTGGAAGCGGGGTATTCTGGAATTCTTTCGAACATGACTTGTCCATTTGCACCACGGGCACAAAAGTGCCCGTCCGGGAGCTACAACCAGGACGTTTTCGCCACAGATACTGACGTCCTATCTCAGGCTGAGGCGAACCAGTCTCGTGGAAGGCTCTATGACTTAAATGCTGCCTACCCTGTATGTGTCGCAGGCAATTTTCCGCACCTTCCCGTGCTGCTCGAAGGCCCGCCGAAGCCCGTCGTCAGGAACGTTGAAAGGAACGCACTGTACTTTCAGTCGAACCTCAAAGTTGTCCGGGTCGAGCACAATGGACTTCTTCTGTTTCATCCAGAGTTCTCGTGCTTCAACTATCTGTTCGTTGGCCACCGCATTGCGAAGTGTCAGTGTCCACCAGTAATACATTTTGTATGCATCCAGTGCCGCGGCTTCTCTTGGGAGGACTGGTCGTTCGAGTTCGGCCCTGAAATGTCTATCTTGTGAGGTAGACCGGTTACCTCGCTGTGAAGGAGGAGGGTATTGGCAGCGATAATTCCAGATGGCAGATGTGGAAGAACTATGCGCTGATCATCAGTCGATGCAAAAAAAAAAGGTAAGCCGCGGCCATACTCTGCCGTTACTACTGCTCCCAGGGTGCTGGCCATTTTGCCTACGTACGGTGCCCGCGGCTGAAGTAGAATGCGGTAACACAAAGTTATGCCCTACAGTTCTAAACGTACTTTATACGTAAGGCTTGTCTACTAACTAATGCCCACTGCTCGTGCTCTATTGAAAAAATAAAAATAAATAGCCGATAACAAATTGCGGTCGTAACACGGTCAATACCAAGAACTCGCGCCGCGATTTACGCTTTCACGAGCTCCGGGCAAAAGAAGAGCCAGAAGCGTTCGGGACTCAATCGCCAGATATTTATTTTGTTACGAACGCTGTTGTTCGCGAGCCCCGCAGTGCGTGAACGAGACAATGGCCTCTAAGATGTTGCGCGAGCAGGCTCCGCTCCTCAGGCCATTGCATTCGCCGGTGGAGACTGTAGCTGTGGGGCGCTTGATGGTGCTCTGGAACCAGACCAAACGATACAAGAAAAAAACCGCGAATTATGATCATCACAATTTTCGTCGCTCTATGAAACTTAATGTGAGACACCATTCTTGGTTTGTGTGATCCTAAACCCACAGATGGCGGTGGGTTCGTAATACAGACCTGTGCTTGAACGGAATATATCGCGTGTAATGGCGCCTCGATACAGAGTGGTATTTTTATTTCTCTTGAAATTGGCATCGCCTGCCATTCACCTGTTTATCTTTGCGCAAGCTTCCTGTGCAACGCGGCGCGGATGCTCCAGTTCTCGTGTAAAGTCAGGAGTTATATAAGCTGTAGTACAGTGGCCTAGAATGGGATAGTGGGCTCACTGAGCTCGCTTGTTGGGCGGTTTATGTTAAAATAAAGAGATTGCGGTTCAGTCCACTCCTCCTGAAGTTGTTTGTGCGCTTCCGCGATCGCGCGCGTGTCTGTGCGTCCGTGCTTCGGTACTTTGTTTCATCTTATAGCCGGGAAGATTCGAAAGAATCGTGGGGACCGCATCAGATGAAAGCATTGGTTTCCAAGCTGAACGCGTACCCCTTCACCGTTGATGACGTACACGTAGTCTGTCATTACGTACTGTGGTTCAAAATGTAATATCCACGCAGCAAAGGTCTCATCCAACGTCTTCGCATACTCGATTTCTAAAATTTTTAAATAAATAAATAAATAAACTCTAGGGATTTCTTTCTAAATCCTCTCGTCTTGTCAAGCAGAAACGCCTGTCAACCGCCACTAAGGGGCCGCCTCCAGTTGTATCACGCATGGAAAAGTCACCCTCAACCCGGTGCACCACAAAAGAAGGTGAAAAGTAATCGGAGGACCCAATGTCATAGCATGCCCAAGTTTCTGCGAAAGAAAGTAAAAGATATTTAGATAGGTTAATGTTAGAATAAAACAAAAAAGACCCGGATTTTGTGCGTAAGCTGCGAAAATGTTTTGATAGAGTAAATCAAAGTTACTCGTCATCTCTCGTCGGTCGTGGGAGGGCCCTCTCGGTCATAAATAAGGGCTTGTCAAGGTGTGCCTCTGAAAATTTGGAAGGGCCAGGATTTTTGCTACACGGCAGGTATGGGTCGTGTCAAGACTTCAGACGCCGGCACTCCAGTTTATCGAGCCCGACGGAGGATGGGCGAGAGGAGACATCCTCACAGGTGGGGTCCGGCGCCAGTCTGGTGGCTAATAAGGCTCTCCGACTCGTTGACGGCAAAGCAACGCTCAGCTTCGAGGTCTCGGACGCCCCAGTCAGCGCTGGGGTTCGAGACTTTGGGCGCTTCGGCCTCAGACGCGCCGCTTACCCGTCACTGCCGGCATCCTTGCTTGACGCAGTGCAGTTCGGCTCGACCCTCGGAAGTGCCGGCTTGAGTGGTGCAGGAGTGGAGTGCGCACCCGTTCCTGGCACGCAATGCCAGGCGCGGTGCACTAAGCAATGTTCATATTAATAATATCATTATTAAAACTGATAATAATAATGATAATACCTTTTTTTTTCAAAAGACTAGCATATCCACGTCACAAGTCAGGTTCATCAAAGCCATCCAGGGCTTCTGTCACTGAATCTAATCTGCAGTTGCCTCATGAAAATAACTAGGCCAAGTACTGAAGATATTTGAGTTTGTTCCAATGATATTTGTGATACTTAAACAAAAAATAGGCACGAGGTAAAGCAAGTTTAGACTCACCTGCACATATGCACCAACCCGCACACCGATGATTGTCACGGTTGATGAAGTTCTTGAGAGGTGTTATGGTCTAGGTGTTGTTAATCGTGGTCCAAAAAGGATGGGTGTTGGAAAACGTTGCGATTTAGTCACATAAGAACAAAATCAAAGAAATATAATAAAACTTGGCGTTAAACGTTTTTTTTTTTTTTTTATTAATGCGAAGTTTTGTGAAATGAGCTTGTCAAGCATTACGGGACCTCGTCGGTAAATAAAAGATGGCGAAGAGCTTTTTTAAGTATCTTCTTGAATTTGAAGTAAAAAAAATTCGGAAGGTAAGGAATTCAATATGTAGGGACATAATAATAATATTATTATTCATAATTTAAACAATAATAATAATAGTAATAATAATAATAATAATAATAATAATAATAATAATAATAACAAATTTATTGACCCATTCAGACGAGAGAAGCAGGATGTGAATACGGGTACATCAAAGCCAATAAAGGCTTGTGTGATGACACCCTAAAAAAAAAGACATATGTGTCTGCCTAGGTACAAAATAAAGTTCACACACAAAAAAAAGTTTTTTTTTAAACTAGCACACAACTAGCATCTCACAAACAGTCTACACACACATCCTGAAAAGTCAGTTAACTAGTGTCCATGTTTAAGCACTTGAGTTCTCGTTTCAGCGCCTTCAGTGATGTCACTTGGTAAACAGAGTCCGGGAGGGCGTTGAACAGAAACGGCACATAGTACTCCCGCATACATTTGCCATATCGAGTGGAACAAAGCTTCACTTCGAAACGAGAGGTGCGACGCAATGTGCGGGATGGGATAACTGGTGTTTTGAAATCGCTATTCCAAAAGTACCGACGCACAACAGTCTGAATAAACAGAGAACAAAAATTCGGGAGTTTAAGGCTTTTAAAGATGTCAGCGCTGTTAGACAGATCCGTATTATATGCAACGCTTGTTAATATACTTTTAAGGAAAATATTTATTTTCCCTTGCCACCGTCCTGAACAGTTACCGAACACCGTTACACCATAACGGAGAAAACTGTAGGCAAGTGCGTGTACAATAAGAAATCGAATACGGACGGGCAAAAAAACTTGACTATTAAAGAGCATACAGGCAATAGATCGCAGTTTACCACAAAGGTAGGACATGTGTGAGTTCCATGACATATCATAATCAAAATATACGCCAAGGTATTTTATATGGTCAATTGATTTGATGGATACACAATTACAGGGATTACAGCTTGATGCATGGAGAAAGAACCGCACATTATCCTGATGTTTCTTTAGGGGGTTGTGGAAACAGATAAGTTTTGTTTTAGAACTGTTAATATCTAGAAGGTTGTTCGTAAACCAATCCATTTGTATTTCAAGCTGAAATAAACGCTGATTGATGTTGTTTTTTTGTTGATTAAATGCGTGGAGTTCGCCTGGAGTATTTTGAGCGAATCAGAGAAATTAATATGACGCGCGACAAGGAGGGTATCGTCGGCATATTGGTAAATTTTGCATCCATTTATAACACGGGCCATATCGTTCACAAAAATATTAAAGAGCAAAGGTGAAAGAATAGAACCCTGGGGGACTCCCGCCTTTAAAGAAATAAGAGAGCTTTTAAAGTTTCCGATTACTACACGTTGGGCACGATCAGACAGGAAGCTTTCTAGTAACGAAAAAAACGGACCGCGAAACCCTAAATTGTGCAATTTTCTTAGAAGCAATTGATGGCTAACAGTATCAAAGGCTTTAGATACATCAAGAAATAGAGCACAAGCGAACATATTTTTTTAAAATGTTGAGTGCAAATAATCAGAGAAGTCATCCAGAGCTAGTTGGGTTCCTCGTCCAGCGATAAAGCCGTATTGAGTTGACGTAAAGATATCATGCTTATTAATAAACTGCTCATCGACTGAAATATGTGTTTGTCAAGTAATTGTCCTATAATTGGCAAAATAGATATAGGGCGATAGTTTTCAACTTTAGATCGCATTCCTCCTTTGAAAAGAGGTCTTACCATGGCCACTTTGAGGCCAGTGGGTATGGTACCACATGTAATGAAGCAATTTAGCATAACTAAAAGAACATTTTTAATCTTCGTGAAGTTTCTTTGGAGGTCATAAGTGCGAATACCATCAACGCCGGGTGACTTGTTAGTTTTGAAACCGAACAGAAGAGAATGAAGATCTGTGTCCTCTATTGTGGGAAGAAACGCTGATGTTAATGATGTGTTATGCAAAGTGCAAGAGTGGTCATGATTGTTTCGGCTCACACCAGAGTACGTAGCAAAGAAGTTTTTGAACGCTTCAGCTAAGGATGATGACAGTGCACCGAAATTTTTTTCGATAGTTTGGTCAATAGATTGTGTAGTACCAGTGCATCGGAATTGATTAACTAATGACCATGTTTTAAAGGAGCTACGCTTGGCCTCTTCAAATTTTGATTTGAAATAGTGTCTTTTTGCGCAGCGAATAATCGCGTTCACTTTGTTTCTAGCTTGCCTAAATTCATTCCTCACGTTTAGGTTATTTGGAGATTACCGACACCGACTCCACAAGATAACCTTTTCTTTAATTTTTTCCAAGATACTAAAGTTGAGCCATTTGTGTTGTAGTCTGGGCTTTTTCAAAATAACAGTACGTTTAGCAGCTTTAGTTAAAGAGTTAAAGACCTGCACAAACCGTGGATAAATATTATCGTTGTTGACAGAGCCCAGGAAGCCGTCCCAGTCATATGAGGCAATTGATTTGTCAAGCGATACAATATCAATGATTTTGACTTGTTTAGAAATTTTGGGTTCAGGAGCTGACACTGAGTTGTGTATTTCTCGACAACCAACAAAGTAGTGATCTGCAAGTTTGGAATGAATCACAGCGCTATCCACCTGGGAGCTTGGCGCTCGTATACATATATGGTCGATACAGGAAGAGACTAGTTTAGTGCCTAAGAGTTCTTCTCTCGTTGGGGCAGTAATTACACATTCTAAACCAGAGGTGGACAAAATGTTTAAGTAGTCACATACGATGGTATTACTTGTGTTTAGTGCATCTATATTAAAATCACCCACTAAGCAAAGGTGGGGAATACACGGTAAGGTTGAGAGGTAGAAATAACCTAGCACTTTCTGAGGGAGGTCTATAGAAACACAATAGAGAGAGCGAAAGATTGGAATAATCTAGTTTAAGGGCCAAGGATTCGGCGTGAGAAAATACTAAATCTAGGGTAGAGACTTGCCATTTTTGGTGCACGTAAGCTACGATGCCACCTCCCCTGCAGGTTGGTCTTAGAGAAAAAAAAAAGTATTGTAATCTTTGATGGTGTATTGGCTAAGCATAGATTTAGGAATATTAGTTTCAGTGAAAATAAAAGCATCGACGTAAGACATCAAATCCCGAGCAATTAATAAGAAATAATCCCAGTGTTTGCGGAGGCTCCGAATGTTAACATGTAAACAGACAAAAGTTGCTCCCTTCGGTTTTCCTAGGAATGTATGAAATGCTGTTAAGTTACTAACCGTTGAAAAGTTAGCGTTCATGGTCTAAACGATCTTTTCAATGTCCGCCACGGAATTAATCCGTAACAGAGGCGAGCCTTCAGCTTTCCTTGCGTAGATTTGTGCATTTTTTGTCCAAATGTACCTGTAGTGCACCTCCTTTCCCCTGCTTCTTGCAATCCAGAACAGCTCACGGTTAGCACGGGTGAGGTTATCGTTGAAAAACAGTTTGGGAAGAGCGCCGTCACGGTTGAGGTCTCTCAGTCGTCCACGACAACCCATCCACTGCTCCTTTAGATCGACCGAAGCAAAGGTTACCAGGAGCGGAGGGACACCATCAGGCTTGTCCTTCTTGTGTGGCAGACGCCGGATGGAAAGGACGTCGGATGTTTGGAACTGAGGGAGGCCGATCTTGGAGGCTAGGTCACAAAGACCCTTGCCCAGGTTTTCGTTTGGAGTGAATGGTATTCCCTGGATCTCCATATTCGGTAACCGGTGCTGTTGGTCACGATCATTTAGCTCAGCTTTAAGCTGTAGGATGGTGTTGGCCTGCTCTCTAACGGTAGCCTGTAGCGCTCCGATTTCGCCACTCATTCCCTCTGACGCTTCGTTTTGAGCCTTGGCTTCAGCTATTACGGAGTCATATTGCGCACTGAGGAATTTAACGGAATCTTCAACGTCTTGGACGGTAGTCCGGAGCCAATCTACCGTAGGTTTCAGAGCCAACAGCCCGTCGACTTTCTCAGGAAGTGTTAAAAGCGTGTCTACGCTTTCTTTTAAGCACAGCAACCGGTCTAGCTTTTCATTGACAGAAGCCAGTTGTGCCGAGAAACTGTTGGGGTCCTCTTGGAAGGTAACATCCCCACTTCCTGAACCAGCACGGCTGTCTTTGCCACGGCAAGTCTTGCAGCGCCATTTCTCACGCTTCGACGCTCCCATCGTCGTGAAGGTAGCCTCTGCGATGCCGGCGCATTGCCCCAAATGTAAGGCGCTGTGGCAATCCGCACATGTCATAAGCCTACCATCTGCCGACACACTCGCACCACACACACCGCAGGTAAGGGGTGGGGACATGACGAGGCAGCAGGAAGTTAGTCCATAGATGGCAACGAGAGGAAAGAGGAAACAGGGGAAAAGCAGGGCAACTAAGTGAGACGTTCAGCTCGCCGTCCTCACCGTTGTGCCAGGGAAGCCATGATATTGGACGGGTGATGCAAAACCAGGTAGGGTGGTGTCATCGAGGGCATTAAAGGCAGCCGTAACTCGGTGTGGATCAAGGATCGGTCCCGCGATGTCGCCAGGGCTTTAAATTGCTGTCTAGATTGCTTGCTGGCGTTGGAGAAGCTTAGTAACTGAAAATTTTACCGAAAATCTTGAGAGCCATCGAAAGAACGGGTGATCTCGGCGACTTCGTCGTCGTCGATGAATTGTATTAATAATAATAATAATAATAATAATTATAATAGAAATTAAATGCCTGACGTACGCCTAAAAATAAACCCTACATCCAAACTGTCAACATCAGTTTCGCCACCGCTCGGTTTTCCTATGATGCTCCGAGACTGCACTCGGGAGAACTGTTTTACAGCGATATGTGTTATGGGCTCTCAGAACTGCAACATCAACAACGTCCGTTGTTCATGTAGCAATTCTAGTTGTTGTTAATGTTGTAGTTGGCGCAGAAGGGAGTCCGTCGTCGATGTTGCCTAATTATTGAAAAAGATAATCTGCAACCACGCGGAATGAAAACTGGTTCCCTGCGTCCGAAGCAAAGGTGTTACGACAGAGCTAAAACAGAGCGTTGAGAACCCGATTTAAACTTTGCGTTTTTTAGTACCCGACGCCCACTGCCATAGTCTCCTCTATGCTTACAAAGCCTGGCAGTTCGACGACGGAGCCATAGGGTGCCCGGTCGCAGGTTTGAGGCGCGAGCATTTTTCGGGGAACCTGGACGTCAGCGCACAGCTTTTGCACCGGCAAGGACTCGAAGCATGGTTTTCAAACCCGACGAGAAACAAAGCGGTAGCCCGAGAAACGCGAGGAGCTCGAGCGGGCATTTCATCGCTCGGGAGCAGTGCGTTTCCGCGTCTCGCCACAGCGGGGCGCCTGTCACGTTGCCCTCCTCTCATCCGTTGTATGCCGCTCTACCTTTACGATTTAGGCGGCCGCCTCTCAGGACGATCTGCTAGGCTTTGTCAGTATAGAGGAGGCTATGCCACCACATGCACTACGGAGAAATACAAATGAATAGGCGATAAGAAAATACCGTCATGGCGCTGTCGATGCCAAGAGCTCTTCCATGAAGATGCGCCTTCAAGCGCTCCGGAACAAAAAAAAAAAAAAACAAAAAAAAAAACCAAAATTGTTCCAAAGAAAATGTTGACATTTTTTTTTTCTTAGCCTTTTTTCTATTCGCTCCACGATGCATGAACGCGACGGCCATTTCCCGTGACGTGTCGCACCTAGAGCCGTGGCTGCATTCTGATCTAACGCAGGACTACTCAATTTCCTTCTAATACCTTCAGGCTAAGCGTGATCTTAGTTGTCAAACAATGGATTTTCATGGAGCGCCGAATAAGTCATTTCGAAATTATCCGGCCGGGCTTTCTAAAAAAATATATATATACATACAAAAGCAAGTTTTCAACTATGACAATAATAATCATCAGCCTGGAGATCATCGACTTTGCCTGTTTATACATGCAACAACACGAAAGGTTATCCGCATTTCTAATTCCTACAGGTATCTGAACCGTATTGTTTAAAAGACTTGATTTATCACTTTGCTTTCACGATATACGTAGAGCCAGGGTGTTTTATGCGCCCCTTAAACTCAAAAGGTTGGTGCACCCAAAAGAGCGTGTGTGTGAATAACATGTTTTCTTGCTTGAACAATAATTATTGTTCCCCAGCAGATGAGTGACAGGCTATTTTTCGCTAACAAAAATAAGAAAAGGCGATCGTCCATTGGAAACCTATATCAGCGAGTAGCTATAAAAGCGTAACGCTAATCTGAGACATACACTGTGCCTGCGTGTATATGCATGTGTAAACCTCGAGTAACAATGATTGCTCTCTTTTTGGGAATTCTGTTCTTATGTCACAGCCATGGTACTTTTTCTCAAAATAGCAGAGGAGATTTTCCTGATGCCAACGAGGTAATAAAATACCATTCATGTTACTCGTTTATAGCGAGGTGAAGGGTAAGTATTTTTTTTAATATCTTAACCCCCCCCCCCCCCCCACATGAAGGTGCATAAATGCATGTATGACGTTTGTACTGTTAGGGTGACGCTGTCGGCAGGAGCGAGGACAGGATGGCACGAGATGAGAAAACTCACAAAGAAATTATGAAGGCCGGGCCGTCACGTGGGGCCTGGCGCAACACGGACGTGCGCGCCACTGCACCGTCGACCTCTTACCCTTCCTAATAGTATGTTCAATCGGCAGGGGAACTCTCATCGGCTCACAGGTTGCCTCTAGATTTACAACACCATTCTTACACCGATGATGACTTTTAACACATAATGTTCATGGGCTGGAGTTCACGCAAAAAATGTCGGACCCGAGTGCAAGGAACAATTGTTATACACAAGTCGAGTCAACGTAAAGCATGCAAAGCCCATCGTAGGAAATGCGTTATTATCGAAGAAAAAAGTAGTAGTCGTGATGTATTATACAAAATCACAATCACGCTAATTTAGAAAGAAAGAAATCTACCAATCTTCTCTGTGAGAATCAAACTCTAGACCTTGCGAACCGTAGCCTAAACGTTTTTGTTCGGCGTCATGGGAAGTTTACTTTTATTTGTTTTTTTCCTGATTGGGAAGTAAATTACTGTTACTCACTTTTTTGTGCCTTTAGATGCGCGATGAAGTAATGCGCCATGTATTCTGGTATAAATATTAAAATCCTCACATTTAGAGAAGGGCTTCAAAAATATTTGTCCATTCGTGTGTTGGTCAAACGGTTTGGCACAGGCTTTACACTTGAAGTACAAATATACAAAAAATCACATGCAGTTACTGTACTTCGATATCAGCGTGGCGGACAGGAATTCGTCTCTGAAAGTCTAGACAATCCCAGCAACATTATCATGTCATGGGGAACACCCGAGTTAATATCTACGAACCGGATCCTCCGTCGACAACAAAAAATATTATTTGTATTATGCACTTGAGAACGTGCCAGTTCAAATATGGAAACCCAACAAAAACTAAATACGTGTTCGCGTGGCTCGACCGCGCAGCGCAGGCAAGTCTGAATATGAACACCGTTGAGATTGGTCACCCAGTCTGCGTCTTCTTCAATATTTTTTATTGAGGTCTTGCGGAGTACCTGAGTTCCTGAAAAGAAGTTCATTGCATTGTGAAGCTTCGAGATCTACGACTGTCGACTGCGATGAGCTCCAATAAACAACCCTCCACAGGCGCTCCAGCCGCTGCAGCCTGCCCTGCTCCCAGCCAGGTCCGACATCGTAAGGTTCTTCTGAAATCCTTGAAGATGACGTGGAAGATTTGCTGGACGTCTACCAGCAATTATGCCTTTACAACAAATGGGATGATGAGGCCAATCTCCGCAATTCCATATTCTCCCTTTCCAATGCGGCCAAAATATGGTTTACGAACCAAGAGGATGAGATTGCTACATGGTTACTGCTCCAGAACTCAGCTAGCCAAAACAAGCGACGAATTTAGGCAAAATAAGAATCGAAGCTTATGTAGATTATGTTTGATTTTTCGGCATTTTGATGACGGTTATTAATTACTAACATACGAGTCATCTCACTATTTAAAAATTACCTCGTCGTGCAACTTTGTGAATTGTTAAAAAAAAAATGAAAGGCGCTTACAACTACGTGTAATGCCGAATTAGAGCGCAACTCTTGAGGAGGAGGGGAGGGTACGGAGATGAATGTAGGCCCCTCCTCCTCCTCTGTACCCTCTCTTCCTTCTCGCCTCCTCCTCCTCCCTCCTCCTCTCACTCTTTTTCCCTCCACCTCCCCCTTGTCCTCCTCCTCGCTGCCTGCCCCCTCGTGATGTCACTCGTTAAAGCTCTCGTGAAGTAAACGTCGTGACCTTTGTCATGATCTTCACGAGTGACCGTGACGTCACACGTGACGTCATCGTAGGACGTTTCCCCTATTTCAACGCGCGGGACACTTGTGACGTTCGTCGTGACGTCCCTTTGACGTCAATATGGGAAACGTCCTATAATGCAACGCGTGGGTCACGGGAGAGACACGCGCGTTTCATCATGGGGCGTTTTGCCGTAAAGCAACGTGTGGTTACGCCGACGGCGATGGCGACGGCGAAAGCGACATCGCTCAAGCCAGAAATGAACGCCTTACAGCTGCGCTTAAAAAAAAAAAGAAAGAAAGGAGCATAGGGCATAAAGTATGCGGGCTATGAAATATATCTCTTCTCATTGTATCTAATGCCCGGTAGCTTTCATTGAGCACTTGTTTTCTGGCTTGTCCCTAGCTTTAAAGATTTCGAGCGTGCGTGGGATGTTTTAAAAGCTAGAAACAGCACCTTCACACAGTGCATGAGCAGGTCGAATAAAGCAATGAATACTGTGATCAAAAAGCAGACAAAGTGGACCCGTTCATGTTCACTTTGTATTCCTTGAGGGTTGAGGGTTACTGTTCTGTTCGATAGTGGGATTGGTTGCTGTATATTAAGAAGACACCGAATTTAAAGTGTAGAGCTGTTTTAAGAGACGGTGTTGTGCGCGTCCCCTTGGTCTGCATATGGGTTGGGCATATTAGCAGAGTCCTTCAATGATTCTCTGGTCACGAAACTGCGCCCGAAGGTTGATATAGGGACAAAATTTCTCGCTAGGGACGCCACTCGTCGTAAGGGGGCCAGCAGCCGCCGCCAGCGCTGGGCTTGTATGCGCTCCGCTGCTGATGTTTCGACGCGATTATGAGCATGCTGGTCTTCCTGTTACGCTTTCTTAAACATCATTGAACGCGCCAATGCCACCAGACAAATAAATTGAAGCGGGATCCAGTGTCGACGACGAATGAGAGCTGTTTACTTAGGAACGCACGCGTAGTTTACTTGTTAGTGCGGGCCTACCTTCTAAACCGCAGCGCGTTTAAAATGTTCTCACAGCGCGCGATAACGCATTGCGTTGATAATTACCTCATAGCCCAATTTATGAGTACTTAGGATGCCTCGAAGCGGTACGTGATATCTCGCAAGTGTTGAAAGACGAGGCTCATGCTCCCGATGCGAGCATGCTAGATCTGCTCGACGTGTTTATATTTGCGCCTGGCCAAAGGGCGATTGTGTTTATGTGGTAGGTGTTTGGTAGTGCCGCGAATAGAGGGGGAGGAAGGTGAACCGAATGAAAACCGACTAAGCAGGACAGAGGCGATCGCATCGGTTCATATCCGGCTCGTCTCTCGCGCGCTACTACCCAAGTATTCAAATGAAGTGAATGGTCGAGCTAGACGTTTTATTTCAGACCTTTCAGTTTTTAGTTTTTGCACCCAAATGCGCAGTTGTTTTGGACACACGTTTGTGAGCGCCGATCGCTTTCTTGACACAGTGAGTTTCGATGGCGCGGTAAGCAGCCGAGCCCTTTCGCGACTGCTCGCTTTGGTATTAAGGGTGTTTTTCGAATAAACACGAGTTTCTCGTGCCTAACATTTAATTGATCACTCTTTTCCACGCAATTTACACGGGACACCCTTCGCTTGACGTTTCCTTGTGTTTACTGTTGAGAGCATTAATTACCGGCCGACAACCCAGGATCTCCTCGGGAAGGGAACTACAGAAGCCTAATCTGGAAGTTCCTTTTGATGCCAGTGCTAGCTGCTCGACCACCTTTGCCACTACCGAGGTACCACATCGTATATATTTTTTTATTTTTTGGATGATGAGGGGGGGGGGGCGGTAATGATTTAAAGCATGCAATAAATCTGAAATTTGGTGGTAATGATACTCCGCTTAGTACTCAGGTGTGTACTTATTCATTCATTCAGCTTTATTCACTTTTGTTTTACATAATTTTTTTCTCTGGTCGGCCTAAGCACCGAATGCTTGTTGGCTTTCCAGGCAGTTGCTGTAAACATACACAAACGAGAATAAGCACGCTCTCAAATGTGAACACGAAGAATACTTGTTGCTTGAAAATCACATTTCAGAATTATCTTTTGCAACATAAACGTAAACTGCAAAAACATACTCGTAGACACATACACAGCCATTGAGCTTAACACTGTGGCTTCAGGCCCCCACTTGCAGGGCATGAACCTCGCACAGTTGCCCGCGAGGCTTTGTTTTTTTTCTCGCGGGAATAAATGTAATCTACAGCTCAAAAAAAAGTGGACAACCTCAGCTGTTGTCCCTAAAAAGTGCGACACACAACCTACACTTGTTGAAGCTTTTGCGTTTGCCTTCATGATGCATTGATCGAAGATAAGCTTCTCGCGGGTGGATAGCTTGTCCAGGTTTTGAGCGAGTCTTGCATTTTTGTTGGCCAGGACTCTCATTTTCGCAAGCTCCTTCTGACACCGTTCCAGTCGTTGCCTCGTGCTAGAAAGCTGCGCCCTCAGCGCCTGCGTCTTAACAAACGAACACACTGCCTGTTCCGTTTGGCAGGCCTGATCTGCGTGTCCGCTATCGCAGGCATCTGTAAAACAAATCAATAACACTGTTCACAAGTACCTCAATGCCACCAGCCGCTATAACACAGGGTCATGCGACTGAAGGAACAAAGAAACGCCGCGACCACACCGGCGCAAGAGCTTACCTTCACTAGCTTCTCCTGTCGAGTCGGTGTTCGCATTTTGGCATTCCAGTGCTGCGCATTCAGGTGACGATTCGCGCCGCCTCTTCACTGGTTGCCTCTGAATCGCTGGCCGGGAACGCGGTTTCGGCTTTGTCAGGTACGCTGGGAGCCGGTCAAAAATCTTTGGAACAGCATCGGTGCGAAGTCTCGGTCTCTCTCGCTGAAGCGACACAACCACCTTGTTCACGATGTGCTCGTCGGTTCTTACAACGGCGCTAGCATCAAAATGAGTTTCGCAAACCCGAACGTTCTTGCTTTTGAAGTTGAAACAACCAGCTTCCAACCCGCGGTATCGCTCTCTTCCACTTCTCCTGAAGTTCGGCGCTACTTGGGAAACAGAAGAGCGAAGCCGTTTCCTTGTTGCTTCTGTATCCGGAGCTGCAGCCCGTCACGCAGCACGTCTTAGGTATTGTTCATTCGAATTTTCATGCCGTCGACCTTGAACGCCCGCACTGGCACATGATGTTCGCGTGACGTTGATGCAACAACTTCGTCGGAAGGAATACCGCGAGCAACCTCCACACAACGCCTTCGGGCTGCCGCCGCTGCCAGTGCGTTCCGCCGGGCGCGACGGGGCGATGGCCCCTCTAAGACAGCTCGCGCCGCGTAGCGGCCGTTCTTGGCACCATATCAAGCTCTCCCGTAGAGTGACGGAGAAGTTTAGTGACCAGAACGGTATTAAGAGACTCTGATATTAGCATTTCATTGTTTTGGATGACCATCATCAACAAGTCCCGTATGGCTCACAAACCCTCAGACGCATTAACCATAAAGCAACGCATTCACCATTAACACGACCATAGCGGAATGTCACGCTGTCAACTAACTCAAAACGTCGCGCCGCGCCTTTACACAACACCGTGAGAATGGTCGACATGACAAGAGGGTTCATCCACATTTCGGTTACAGCAACCCTGAGTGATTGCTGGTTCTTGTGGACTCCAGATGGGCTAAGGTAGTTTGCTTGTCGGTCACTCCTGCTGCAAAAACCGCAGAGACACAGCAATTAAATTTTACAATTTTGGAATAAAACAAGTTATATTTACAGAGTTTTTTCCGACAGAGTTACAGCGTTCTCATGGGTAGCGGAAATTCATCGGCTTACTTTGCAGGAGCTGTAATGGCGTCAGAACGACTCCGAGCTTCGATTGGTTTTGAATAAAGGATAGCGGGCGCACCTGAAGGCCGCTTGCTTTGAGGTCAACCCACTATTCTTCAATAAGAGCCAATCAGAGCTCGGCATCGTTCTGACTTCACCTGCACTCTTGCGCAAGAAGCAGACGTTTTGTTCACTGCATTAACCTCCGAAATACACCACAAGCTGTGCGATTCTTACCATCCTTCGTCCAGAGGGATCGCGTCAAGTTCGAGGGTTCAAGCACGTCAGTAGTGCAGGCTCGCAGGGCACATCCAACTGGGGAAGGTCAAGATAAAATTTCAAACACGTCAGAGTAACGCGCTCGCCCGCAACCAAACACACTCAGTGACTGTTTGTGTGTCTTTTTCTTTTTTTTACACATGTTTTTATGGTCTATCTGTTAGAGAAAAGAGGCAAGGGGTGTGGGAGGATTTGGGGGAGAGGGCGGAGAGGTTTTGGGTTAGCAGCTGCAGTGCTTCACTCGTACACGGACGCCACCTCGGAGATGGTGAAGTTTTCTCGGAGATTTGCCTGCTTACTGCCCTATTGGCGCCCTTTTACGTGCCATTACTGTAACTGGTTGCTTACAGCCAATATCCACTAGCCATCGTTTCACCGCCGCTCTTTTTGTGCTTCGTCCCCATGTTCCGTCGCCGTCAACGCTCCTTGGTTCACTGGCACGAGTAGTTTTATCTCAAACAAAGAGCACAAAAGGGCCAGGGTCCTCTCGTGCTTCCGGAAGTGCGTGATGTTCAAATAAGCCAGTCAGAGCCCTGGATTTGCTCCGTGGTTTTACTCCATGAAAAAGTTCCTATACGGACCACGGGCCAGACGCCTGGGTAACCATGCCTGAGACTTCGCAGAGCGTGACGTTTCTTCGCCGGCACCAAATCGCAACATGTAGTCTTATACAATACTACGGAGGGGAGGACGTCACCTGGGGGCAAAGGCGTCGCAAAACGATGTTTCGGATAGAGGCCCGCCGGAAGCTGCCACGGCTGCTTATCAAGCCGTCAGCGAGCCATAGAGGGACGTATCCCAGAATCACCTTTTCTGGTCCTTCTCCGTCGAAGCTCAAAATGCGGCAAAAACAGCACGCAAAAAAAAAAAAAGGAAGCAGGAAAAGTGGGATATGTGGCCATGGTATCGATATGACCTTCTTTACGTGCCTGCGAGCGTAGAATATAAAACGGGCTCCGCTGAATGACTTCAGATTAGTGTTTTCTTGGCACTAGGGGCGTATTCTGCCACTGTTAAAGTAATTTCTCAAATCTAGAAATTAACAGTAGGCTTATAATAATTACTGTTATTTTGTTTTACTTGTAGTATGCTGGTGTAAACTCCACCTTCTTTCCTGCGCTTTACTTCGTGACTTTCCAGCATATTTAATTTGATAGAGTCCCACCCATTCCTTATAAATACCGAAAAACGCCGATTTTGACGTAGAGCTACGTTTTTCTTTGCACTGGCAACGACGTTCAAAGCTAGGAAGGCGGTGTCACGAAAACTTTGTCACAGCAGTGACGTTACGCACGTCAAAGTAAAATTGAAGTTACATTGAACGCAGAAATTGTAAACAAAGAAAAAACTGCGACCTTTCATGCCTGACGACGCTGCCCGCACCGCGGTACACCAATTACACGGCGAACATGCCACCGCCTCCGCCACGAAGGCGCCATTGGCTTCTTTCATCCGTAGGTGCTTCTCCTTGAAAAGAAAAACTTCGTATCGCATTTTTGAAATGGCCCAATAGCGCCTCCCAGGTTTTTTTCGTCTACTTTCTTGGCACACAATGCCGCATATGCAACTCAGATATGGCGGCACCGGGGGATGCATAATTGCTTCTACGGGACTCTGAGCCACCGACATTCACTTCTCACGCAACAGCCATCGTCATACGACACGAGTCAGCGGACGGGTCTCTAGCTGCCATAAACAACGCATCTGAGACAAGTATACAAGTTACAACATCTCTTCAATTAATCCCCTCTTACTTGTTGTGCCACCAACACGTAGTTCTGCGGAAATTTCTGCAGGATTGTACACCTACGCACCGGCCAATTTTAATTACTTAAAATTACCGTTGATGCATTACTCTAAATTTTAAGCATTATATAAAACAAAATTAAAAAACAAAAACTTGCTTTACCAGTGAAATGCATAGAAAAGAAATGCTGCGGTACATGTTTTACGTATTCTTTTTCCTCCTGCTTTTGTGATACAGAAAGGTATTTCACTCTTCTGTCATTTTAGGTGCTTTTTTTGCGGTTATTGAACGTTCTGATTAAATACCTAACTACATTTGCAGGTTATGCCGAAGCTACCTGAAATATTTATGCTTCAATCAGTTTTCGATTATACGATATTTAAATGTCGTTATCAACATTTCTACAATCACACCGAGGGAACTCAGACCTACAGAAAATATGATTATAAACTTATCTCCAATGGTTATACGTAAGTACTAAATGTAATAATAACATTACAATCTGTATCGTGCGTGTATCACAAAAAACAAATTGGCGTTTTAGCCTGTTTCCTTTGCAGATTTCATCAAACTTTCTATGTAAAAAACGTGACTGGGTACAACATCTCTATGGCAAAACAACCAGGTGAGTTCAAGTTTAATTTTTAAAATCTTAATTCGTTCAATCGGGTGGTCGGTTACATTACGAACAACGTCTCAAGTCTCTTGCTAACGAAATGGATATCGACTTATGAGTATACTTCGTTCGGATTATTTGCTAAGTCTGTAGGCCATCGCGTATAGTTTTATTTTATGTCTACGCCAAATTAGGGCATACGCTTTCTATATTTAAAGCAATTTCGCAATTCGTAATTTAATTCATTTACATTCAAGTAGCTTTGATGGTTGTGCCTCATTCGTTTCGTTGTACTTGACAAGCTTTTGACGCCGTCTCCTCTAAACATTGCGCTGATTAGTTAAGGAACATGTGGGTCGTGTTAATATCGTGTGCGTGGCATGAATGTATGCCAGTACGCAACCTGCCAGCTTTCTCCTTATGTCGTGGATATCTGTGCCACCAATGGCATTTTAGGTCGGTATGCAATCTGTTGTTCCGTAATCACCTCGAATGTACGGGTGTGCTTCAAGATAGGAATTCGCAGAGAGCCCACATGCTTCAAATGCTGCAGCAAAGTTATCTCAGATTGCTCCCTCCCAAATTTAATTGCAATAGCCTTGCTCTTCAAGAATACGCTAATTTGGTCGAGTTTTTGTCTGTGACAATATTCCATATACTTTTCAACAGAAGCTCCCGTGACATACTCTCTCCAAGTATTGTTTTCGAACATGCGATCTTGTATGATAATAAGAAACCCGGACCCAAGAAAGTCTAAAGGTGGGTACCAAATCTATCTTGAGCACAAGTGGAGTCTGTTGATGGTTCAAAACATTGACATCAATTAAATGTTTACACTTAACTGTGTATTGCATTAGGCAACTGAATAGCGTGCATAAGAATATTACATGTGCTCAGAGTATTGAATACCGTTTAAAATGGAAATATTCCTGTTTAGTTCTACGATTTAACATTAATGTTAGCTAATCTTGTGTAAAAGCGTTTTGTTGTGAAGCAGCGTCCACCCATAAAACCAGAAGCACAATCATCTCGTACTTACAAAGATGCCAAGATGCAGTCACAGCTGATATTTTCCGTGCGAAGACCTGTAACTTGACGGCAGAATTAGTTTCTTCTGACATACCTTGACCTGGGGCAGGGGAGAAGAAGAAAGACATGTAATAAGGGACAACACGCGACGTCCAACAGAGCTTCAGGTTTATTAAAAACATCCCTTCATAGGGATAGGACACCCCAGTCGACGCAGTAAAACTGTGTACAAGCACACCTCTACTACTGGCACCTCCCCCTGAAAAGTGTATAAACACAATAAGCCTTTTGTCACAAAGTACTGCGTGCCAAATAATAATGGCGTCGTTCAGCTGCATGCTGTTAACATCTGTGACATAGAAGCGATTGGTCAGTCGTTTATAAGCGCACGCATGAAACGCATTCAGTGAGCAATTTCTTGCTGTGTAATATCTGTTTTAATTTGTTTGCATCTTATCAACAAACTTTACAATTCAAGCAGACTATAACACTAAAAAAGTTTCTAGAGAACAAATTACACTACAACATGACAATAGCTATAGAGCAGGCCTGGGCAGTTTCTGCTGTACGAATGTATGGAGATAATGTAGTAAATGTACTTTCTTGTATACATAATTTTATATCGAAATACCCATAACGCGTTTTATTCTTCGTTTTAAAAGTATTAACCTAATAACGACTTGTTTTTGAATTTGTAAAATGGCGTTTTTATATATACAGGAGTGTTCTGCAGTCTTCCTTTGTGTTCAAACTGCGGCTATGGCAACTAAAAATTGCTTTAATGTATTGTTTAGCTAATACTTCATTCAACAAGGCATAAAGTGAAAATTTAGTTTACGCAACAGTTCGCTGTTATAATTTAAACTGATTTCATTTTTCAGAATGTTACCTGATGGTCACAAAAGAACACTTTTCTCGACCACAAAGAAGATGCCGAGCAAAATTCCTAGAGCACTGCAAAGGTCCTGCGTTCAACTATACTATGGCTAGCTGTGCTCAACCAGACAACCATAACTAAAAATATATAAAAACTTTGAAGGTCAAGGAAACTTGATTATTCAAGTTATATAAAATTTATATTCGAAATCCCTTGGTTGGCTTATTTATTTCCATGTTTGAACATCACAAATTGTCGAGGTAATAAAATTGTACACTACCAGGTTAGAACGTTTTTATCTATGCTGCAGTTATATTCATGCTGTGCTTGACATCTGCAAATCACCTAATAAGCTTTAAAATTTTAGGAGCTAGACTTACACGTCGCCTAGAATGCGACCAAATCGTGCATAGTGTCGTCATGAAAATAAAAATAAAACGCTCGGGGAAAAACAAGTGTTCTGATTGAGCTTTCTCATATTTTGGGCTTAGGTTGATTTCATAGATACCTTTCACGGAGAAAACCTCTACGTCTTTATACCGGACTACACAGGTTCATACAGGCCACCAGAGTTTACGCATCGTCTACTAACGTAGCTGTATGATTTCCGGTATACAAATTCGGGTCACGCGGTATCAAATACCGGCCCCCGAATCGGTTTTCATGGTCACGCGTGAAGAGCTACATTCAACACCGGTACGATGTTAGAGAAGACAGATCACGATGCCAGGCAACCGGTATTCTCGTAATGGTAGCGGTATGTTTGTACCGGCCTCTAAGATATATTTTCTAGGGTGAAAAGGAAGAGAGAATATAACAACGAACTGAAACAAAGGTTCAATCGGCAAAGCCGTGCCAGAAACCCAAGAAAGAACAAGCGTCGAGAAAGCAACCACGAGCGTCGAAGGCGGGAGCTGCGAGCATTGGTGTGTCGGCGTGACACCTGGCTAGGGCGAGAGGGAATGAGTCGGCAAGACCGCGCTCGGCTTCTTAAAGGGGCACTGACACATCAAAATATATTTTTTATTATCGGAAACGATTGAAAACGATGCCGGGACATTACCCTAAAAATTCGAAATTTGGGAATTCAGTATTTGTGAAGTAAAAAAAAACAATTTCCAAGTGCCGAATTTGAAGTTCCCGCGGGATCCGCGCCGGTGCGTTAACGTCAAATATTGCGGTGTCCTGAGAGTCCACTTTCTTTCACGACTCCCTGCTGTTGCCATGGCGACCCAAAGCGAGGAGGAAAGGAGCGAGCGCCGGCGGACCTGTTTTGATTGAGCTGTGTCGCCTGTTTTCTGTGGGAGGATACAAATCCAGGAGACGGCACCACAACCAACTCCCAATTCTTGGTATATCAAAAAGAAGAACCGTAGTACGTTCGCACTTGCGTTAAAAAACATGTTTTAGGACTGCTGTTATTAAATGTTATAAAGATGTCGCCTACAGAGTTTCTAAATTTCATAATTCTTGACGTCAGGAATGAATTATGACTGCAACTTGCCTCGTTTTAGATAATAAAAAAAATACGACCTTTGGGCTGTCAGTGCCCGTTTAACTACTACTATCGGTCCTTCAAAAATTCCTGTTAGCAGGTACGGGAGTGAGGAAGGGCGAGGATGATTAGTCAAGGTCACTCTTGCCTTTTAACATTTACACTCAGGGTACGAATAAACACAAATATTCGAGATGTACTGAGAAGCGTTCCTTCTCGGTCATGGACGCAGCATTACTCCCACGTTTAACAGTAAATCGCCCCGATGCAGCCTTTAATAAATATAATAAAGTGCTAAACCGAATAGCAGCAAACTTTGCACTGCAGTTTCGTCTTAACCTAAAATATTCATCGTTCCAAGCGAGCCTAGTACGGCTTGAGGCCCACGACGTGCTCCACCTCGGGTCGTGGCTCGTAGCATCCTGACGACCTTTAGCGTCTGGAAGCGACTCAAAGTTCAGGTCTCTGAGGCGACGGAGCACCCTTTACGGTCCGAAGCGGCGTTTGAAAGAGTTCTCGCTAACGCGGTTGTGTCGTAACACATTATGTCACCTGTTACGGCGTTCCAACAGTGAGAGGTTCGTAAAAAACAAACAGGTGCTTAAATTTCAAAATATGACATCTATAAGATCCTAACACATGAAAATCAATAATTCTTACATAGAATGTTTTGGTAATATATAGGGTGGGTCAAGTCACCAGGCTCGATCTAAAATGGACCGTAAAAATTGACGCCTGCACGTAGCAATCTGAACTTTTCGTCAAAGATGTATTTCACAGGTCGGTATTTTCTTGTAAAATTACAAAGCGTAGTTCTCTTTCTGTAAAACAATAAGGGCAAGAAACTTGCCTGGGTCAACGGTGGGCGGCGACGCAGACGACCTAGTTGAGGTGCGGGGTGTGTTTGACGCTCTTATTGATAGATGGCGCTATCTCCGTATTTCAGTCAGAGCTCTGGTTTCGGTTTGCTTCTAAAGAAATATCAAAAGTGCCCGCGTCGACCGTGGTTTATCAACACGAACATAATCTTTTCTTTTTTTTCGTTATCTACCTTTGGCTTGAAAATAAATGCAGACATAGATAGCAAAACTTCAAGTAACAAAAATAAAAGAAAACGCGGTTGCATAACGACAACGCTGACGGCGCTCTTGCTGCCGGCGGATTTCGTCTGCGTGTTGTCTGCTTTCTTTCGGTGGTTGGTTGCATCCTCGGACGCCGTTTCCGAGACCTTTTTTTTGTCGCGGTTGGTTGACAGCCACGATGTGTCACTTTGGACGCTTTTTAGAGCGCACTTTTGAGACACGGGAGACTGCCAAAGCAAACTCCAGATAAACAGCAATTAATGGCACTGAAAAGAGCCTGTCAGCAGAAGCCCGCGGTTTTCGCGGTTGTCAAAGCCGCAGGTCATACGTGCAAAAGGGATAGATATGTGCTCTTCAGTACTCGTTGTGCGTACGCGTACGCGAACTGCGTAGACCTGGGCTTTCACAAAACTGCAAACATAAAAATCACAAATTGTCAGGTCAGGGGACTGGGGGGGCCAGGGCATTGTCGGTGACCTTTGACCCATCCAGCTGCCGGGAAAGGTTCTGTCAAGCCAGTGGCGTAATGCGGGGGTGCTCCGTCTTGCTGGAAGATGCACACCTCCCTTTGCATGTGCGAAGCTTCCAGCTCCGGCAAGACGTCCTGCTGTTCGAGCATGCGAAGGTAGGCGTCGCCGAAAACCGTGCCCTCAAAAAAAAAAAAAATAAAAATAAATAAAATGGACCAACAACGCTTTCCCTCCAAAGTCCACGCCACACTACGACCTTTGGTGACTGGACAGCCTCTTCAATGATCCAGTGGGGGTTTGTCTCGGACCAGCTGCGGGTGTTCTGCTTGTTCACGTGCCCATCCAGATAAAAAATAGCTTCGTCGTGAAAAGCAGAAACGGAAGGTGATTCCTGTTTGTGGTGATGCGCCCAAGATCGCCCACGCAGAACTGCTTTCGCCGTTCATAGTCATCTGGCTGCAGCTCGAACAAGACCTGTGGCTCGAACGGATAGATTTGTTGGCGGATCACTCTCGAGACAAAACGTTTACTGATACCAAGTTGTCTTGCGACTTGCCGCACGGACAGACGTGGGTTCAATACAAATGCCGCAAGCACGGCGTGACGTTTGTTCTGCTGTGGCGACCTCTCTTCGAGTACTCGCAGCCTGGTCTGCACAGTGTTCTCCGTGTTGAATCGGTGTACCCAGCGCATGACAGTCTGACGGGTGGGTGGCCGCCTACGAAAAGTGGCTCAAAACTTTGACCTCACTTGCCTCATACTCCTGGTTTCTGTAAACGAAAGGACTATCTGTGCCCTCTCTTGGACGGTCAGGTGACGCATTGTGGCTGCTTTCTCACCTACCACGACAGAAAAGGTCTCAGAAGCAGCTTCCAAGGATGCAACCGAGCAGCGAAAGAAAGCAGACGACACGCAGACGAAATCCGCCGGCAGCAAGAGCGCCGTCAGCGTTGTCGTTATGCAACCGCGTTTTCTTTTATTTTTGTTACTTGAAGTTTTGCTATCTCTGTCTGCATTTATTTTCAAGCCAAAGATAGATTACAAAAAAGATTATGTTCGTGTCAACAAACCACGGTCGCCGCGGGCACTTGTGATATTTCTTTAAAAGCAAACCGAAACCAGAGCTCTGACTGAAACACGGAGGTAGCGCCATCTATCAATAACAGCGTCAAACACACCCCGCACCTCGGCTGGGTCGTCTGCGTCGCCGCCCGCCGTTGTCCCAGCAAGTGTCTTGGCCTTATTTTTTACAGAAAGAGAAATACGCTTTGTAATTTTACAAGAAAAAACCGACCTGAGAAATACACTTTTGACGAAAAGTTTAGACTGCTACGTGCAGGCGTCGATAGTTACGGTCCATTTTAGGTCAAGCCTGGTGACTTGAGCCACCCTATATATTTTTTACATAAACAAAATAAATTTCGCTTCAGAGTGCAAACATTAAAAATATACATATTTGTGAAACATATGTGTGCGAAAACCACGAAAGCTTAGCCTACAACAGGATTTTTTTTAATTTAACGTATAATGCATAATGGCATGGGCTGATAAAACATTCCGCTTTATAAATCATCCTCCATATACTAACCAAACTTAAAATAAAATAAATACTGCTTGCAGTTCTGCTAATAATTTGCGTTGTTACGGTACGTTCTAAACGTGCAAAAATAATTAAAAAATGGTTTTAAATGCTAATTTAACGCATTTAGTGAACTAGTAAAGTGTCAAGTAAAATAAAGGAACCATTTATGAATTGTAAACATCCGTGCATATGCTTGAATTGCGTGTTCGTGTTTGTAAATTCCAAAGCGTGCAGGATTTGAGTCTTTGCGGGCAGCGAAGCTTTCGGATATTTGTAACTACTTGGTAATATAAAAAAAAAATATTGTTGACATAAAATATTCGATTGTATTAATACTAATATAAATTATATGCCTTATTTACGCATAAGAATAAGTAATTTCGTTGATCATGCGCTCTTAACTCTTGCAGAAACTTTAGAAAGCTCCTTAAGTCATTTCTCCACTCAACTGTCTCGTATATCGTCTTTGCCGGTGAAAAGCTGTCGAACTTCTCGTAAAAGTTCTTGTTCTATATCTTTTTGGCCCCTGAATCAACTTCCGCTCGCGTGGAGCGTGTTTATTTTGTTGTGGTGAACTAGCAGTCGCTCCCTACTTATAAAGCTTTCTCAGAGATTTTCCTCTTTTTTTAGTTCTCGAGGAGTGCTTCCTGTTACCGCACCTTTGCGTTCGAGCTCCATGAGAGCAAGTAAGCGCGATTTACTGTGCGAATTTCTGCGGTGAGGATACGTGTCGTTTCGTTCTCGTCGGCAATGGGCGTTCGGAGGGGTCGTTGCAGAGCCTACTTTCCCTCTTCCTGCTCTACTTCCGCCACAGTGTATTTTATACGAGAACAAAAAGAATCGTCGTCAAGTTGATTATCGTTAAGCCTCCACCAGCTCCAAAAAAGAGCTATTTTTTTCTTTGGCTATCCGCCAATCCTAGACGCACATTGCCCAGTGCATGGTCGGAGAAAGCTTCCGCGGATACCGCCTAGGCGGTGACGGCACCAGTGAGCTCATTGGATATGTACACCCCTTCTAAGCATGCATTGCCTCTGCCCTGCTAATGCTTTTATTCAGGTGGAGGACCCTTTTCGTAGCATCCAGAATATTAAAATTTCCACAGCAGTTTTTCTTTTTGTTAATTTTGATTTGCTGTAGTTAGCTTCAAATACGGGCGAACAGTCTTGCGTATTTAAAACACTCTTAAATATTTCTGCAAGAACGGCCTGTGCAGGAATACTAAGGTACTGCTTAAGGTTTGTGAAAAAAAGTGCTTCCTTCACGCAAACCCAACCATTTTTACTTAACTCCCATTCAGGATGTACCAAAAAACTTCTATAATTTCTTATCAAAATCGTACCACCGCTGATATTCTACACAGCTCTTACGTAATATAAAAACAAGACGCTTGAAAAGCGTGCATAATATTTACATGCGTCTTGGAAGATAGTTTACTCTCCTGAGCAAAAGCTAAACCGACAATCTTTTTTTCAAAAGCTGGTTTACAAGCCACCGTGTCCTCAATCTAGAAATTAAGCTAACCGCAACAAAAATGGCCATTAAACCCTATTCATATTTTGAACGGTATGAAACAAAACGGCGAAATATCAGGAAAACAGGGCCACCGTATTGCGTACTAGTATCGGCTTGTGCAGGAATTACAATCGCTTAAAGTGTATATTGTCGTTGCCTGTCGTCTATTACAATGCCAGGTAAAGGATTCTACCGTACTCAGCTTTTGTTCGATTTTGAAGGGCATGTCCCTTGAGTCTGGGGGGAAACCGCAAGGCAGCTGGCCGTGAAAGGTTGTCGGTGTCGCTGGCAGCTTCTTTTTTCGGGTCTTTACTTGCCATGAGAACTTGGTGGTCTTCGACCAGCGGAGCAGACTACTTGACTGCTTCCCCGACAGGCGCGCTCTTGTTGTCCGGCTTGTACAGGAGCGAGACGATACCGTCGGGCTTAGCGTTGGGCACAAGAGCTGCGACTGCTGGGCTTGATTGCTCGCTAACAATGGAAGCCGGAGGTTCTCCTCAAGTTATGCTTCGTGCCATGGCCGTAGTCTTGGCTTCCTCCATCTCGAGGCCCTGCGAGTCATCCGTTTGACTTCCCTCAGTGATGGTGGCATACGTGTGGTTGCAGTCCTCACTGACATGCCCGAAGCTGCGGCAGAGCTGGAAGCGGGGTATTCTGCAATTCATTCGAACATGACTTGACTATTTGCACCACGGGCACAAAAGTGCCCCTCCGGGAGCTACAACCAGGACGTTTTCCCCACAGATACTAACGTCCTATTTCAGGCTGAGACGAACCAGTCTCGTGGAAGACGCTACGACTTAAAAGCTGCCCACCCTGTATGTGTCGCAGGCAATTTTCCGCACCTTCCCGTATTGCTCGAAGGCCCTCCGAAGCCCGTCGTCAGGACCATTGAAAGTGACGCACACTACTTTCAGTGGAACCTCAATGTTGTCCAAGTCGAGCACACTACACTTCCTCTGTTTCACCCAGAGTTCTCCTGTTTCAACTATCTGTTTCTTGGCCACCGCATTGTGAAGTGTCAGTGTCCACCGATGATTCATTTTGTATGCATCCAGTGCTGCGGTTTCTCTCGGGAGGACTGGTCGTTCGGGTTCGGCCCTGAAGTGATCTATTTTGTAAGGTCGACCGGTTTCCTCGCTTTTAAGGTGGAGGGTATTGGCAGCGATAAATCCAGATGGCAGAGGGGGAAGAACTATGCGCTGATCACCCATCGATGCAAAAATAAATAAATAAGCCGCGTTCACACGCTGCCGTTACTACTGCTCCCACGGTGCTGCCCATTTTGCCTACGTACGGTGCCCGCGCCTGAAGTAGAATGCGTTAACACAAAGTTACGCCCTTGCGTTCTAAACGCACTTTATACGTAAGGCTTGTCTACTAACTAATGCCTACTGCTCGTGCTCTATGAAAAAATAAGAAGAGATAGCCGATACCAAAAGGCTGTGGTAACACGGTCGATGCCAAAAACTCGCGACGGGAGTTAGGCTCCCGTCGTAAGTAAGATTACGACGGGAGCGTCGGATTACGCTCCCGTTGTAATCCGGACAAAAGAAGAACCAGAAGTGTTCGGGACACAATGGTCAGGTATTTATTTTGTTACGAACGCTGTTATTCGCAAGCCCCGCAGTGCGTGAACGAGACCATGGCCTCTAAGATGTTTCGCGCGCATGCTCCGCTTCTCAGGCCATTGCATTCGCCGGTAGAGTCTGTAGCTGTGGGGCGCTTGGTGGTGCTCTCCAACCAAACCAAACGATACAGAGAAAAAACCTCGATTTATGATCATCACAATTTTCGTCGCTCTACGAGACTTAATGTGAGACCTCATTCTTGGTTTGTGTGATCTTAAAGCTACAGGTGGCGGTGGGTTCGTAATACAGACCTGCGCTTGAACGCAATATATCGCGTGTAATCGCGCCTTGATACAGTGATATTTTTATTTCGCTTGAAATTGGCATCGCCTGCCATTCACCTGTTTATCTTTGCGCAAGCTTTCTGTGCAACGCGGCCCGGCTACTCCAGTTCTCGTGCAAAGGTAGCAGTTATATACGCTATATACTACAGTGGCGTACAATGGGATAGTGGGCTCACCAGCCCGCTTGTTGGCCGTTTTATGTTAAAATATAGAGGTGACGGTTCAGTCCACTCCTCCTGAAGTTGTTTGTGCGCTTTCATGATCGAGCGTGTGTCTGCGCGTACGTGCTTTGGAGTTTTGTTTCATCTGATAGCCGGGAAGATTCGAAAGAATCGTGGGGACCACATCAGCCGAAAGCATTGGTTTCCAAGATGAACGCGTACCCCTCTATCGTTGACGACGTACACGTAGCCTATCATTACGTACTGTGCTTCAAAATGTAATTGCCACACAGCAGAGGTATCATCCAACGTCTTCGCATACTCGATTTCTACCCATAAACTGTAGAGATTTTTTTTCTTAAACCTCGCGTCTTGTCAAGCAGAAACGCCTGTTAACCGCCACTAAGAGGCCGCCTCCAGTTGTATTACGCGTGGAAATGTCACCCTCACCCCGGTTCACCACAAAAGAAGGTGGAAACTAATCGGACTGTCATAGCATAACCAAGTTTCCGCGAAACAAAGTATAAGATAATTAGATTGGTTAAGGTTAGAAAAAACAAAAAAAAAACAACAAAAAAAAACATCCGGAATTTGTGCGTAAGCTGCGAAAACGTTTTGATAAAGTAAGTCAATGTTACTCGTCATCTCTCGTCGGTCGTGGGAGGGCCCTCTCAGACATGGACAATGGCTTGTCGAGGGGTGCCTCTGAAAATTTTGAAGAGCCAGGATTTTTTATACACGGCAGGTTCAGCGAATTTCTCAAAATCCTCAGCCGCCACGGACACATGGAAGGAGCCGTTTGGGTCGTGCCAAGACTTCAAACGCCGGCCCTCCAGTTTCTCGAGCACGACGGAGGATAGGTGAGAGGAGACATCCTCACAGGTGGGGTCCGGCGCCAGTTTGGTGACAAATAAGGCTCTCCGACTCGTTGACGCTGAAGCAACGCTCAGCTTCGAGGTCTCGGACGCCCCAGTCAGCGCGGGGGTTCGAGTCTTCTGGCGCTTCGGCCTCAGACGCGCCGCTTACCCGTCACTGCCGGCATCCTTGCTTGACGCAGTGCAGTTCGGCTCGACCCTCGGAAGTGCCGGCTTGAGTGGTGCAGGAGTGGAGTGCGCACCCGTTCCTGGCACGCAATGCCAAGCGCGGTGCACTAAGCAATGTTCATATTAATAATATTATTATTAAAACTGATAATAATAATGATAATACCTTCTTTATTTCAAAAGACTAGCATATCCACGTCACAAGTCAGGTTCGCCAAAGCCATCCAGGGCTTCTGTCACTGAATCTAATCTGCAGTTGTCTCATGAAAATAACTAGGCCAATTACGAAAGATATTGTAGTTTGTTCCAATAATATTTGCGGTACGTATACAAAAAATAGACACGAGGTAAAGCAAGTTTAAACACACCTGCACATATGCACAAACCCGCACACCGATGATTGTCACCGTTGATGAAGTTCTTGAGAGGTGGTATGGTCTGGGTGTTGTTAATCTTGGTCCAGGAAGGATGGGTGATGTAAAATGTTGTGAATTAGTCACAAAAAACAAAATCAAAGAAAAATAATAAAAGTTGGCGTTAGACATTTTTTTTAAATTCGAAGTATTGTGAAATGAATTTGTGAAGCATTACGGGACCTCGTCGGTAAATAAACGATGGCGAAGCGCTTTTTTAAGTATCTTCTTGAATGTGAAGTCAAAATATTCGGAAGGTAAGAATTTAATATGTAGGGACATAATAGTAATACAACACAATACAATACAATATTTATTTTGCGTGCTTACCAAACAGCCGGTTGTCCTTTGCGGTAAAGCACAATGTAAGACTTGCATTTTCGTTCAAAAATACATCCTTAATCAAACCGATTTTTAAATCATGCACATGTGTAAAACATATGGGGAAAAGTTGTACAAAAAATATCAATGCCGCAATACTTAGTGTTGAAGACATGTTGAATTCGTGATTCTGGTGACAAGTTAAGGTGATCTGAATAAAACAATCTACGATTTCTAGAACTTGTGTTAACAGGAATGCGAAAATGTAAAGAAGCAAGCAAAGTAGAACTGCATATTGATTCGTGAACCTACTTATGCAAAAACTTAACATCCTGGATAGACCTTCTGTTACATAAAGTACACAATACTAGTCTAGTTAAGATCAAATTGTATTCAAAATAAAATTTGCGACCATAATATCTTTCGTAGTTTGTACGTACAAATCGCCTTTGTGCATGTTCAATACTTTCGCTTGCTGAGCTAGGTATATTATTCCAAACGACAAATGCAAATTCAACTTTAGAGCGTACATGGGTGCTGTAGAGTCGCAACAGACAGTGATGACTGCAGAATGGTTTAGTTAAACGAGTCATTATTCCCAACGCCCGCATGAACTGGCTGACGATGGAATTAATATGTGAATTAAAAGTAAGGTGGTCATCCGCAAAAACACCTAGATCTCTTACTAGTTTGGTCCTACTTATGTGCTCAATTTCTGTGATATACTTATATGATAACGTGTTACGCCATTTTGACCAAGACATCACTTGGGTTTTACGGGGGTTCAAAAGTAAATTGTTTGAAATGCGCCATTTCTGTACGGACGAGACATCCTCTTGCAGCACAGTCGGCGATACAGTCCACCTGCCGTAGCAGTTTAACATCGTCTGCAAAAATGAGAACCTGCGAGTGCTTCACGGAGGATATGAGATCATTTACAAAAATGTTAAACAACAAAGGACCAAGATTGGAGCCCTGAGGCACACCCGAAATAGATATGAAAGGACGCGACAGGTAGCTAGAAACTCCAACACAGTTTTGTCTTTCATGTAAATAACTCCTGAACCAAGTAATGTACTCAGGGCGAAGCCCGTAGTTCTTGAGTTTCAGCAATAACAAGTCATGATTAAACTTGTCAAAGGCTTTCGACATATCCAGATATAGTGCATCTACCTGTCCCCGACTCTGGACAATAGGCATATAATAATTAAGAAATGTGCATAAGTTTGTTTCCACGGATCTTCCTGCTAAAAAACCATGCTGAACGGGAACAATCTTTCTTTTAAAATAGTTATACAAACGGCTGTACATCACCTTCTTCAACACTTTTGAGAATGCCTTTAACAGAGATACAGGACGATAATTAGTGATGTCGCCACAATTACCAGATTTGAAAATTGGCACAACAACTGAGCACTTCCAGGTGTCTGGAAAGACACCATTCGGGAGCGACATGTTAAACACCTTTTCAAGAAGAGGAGCAAACACTTCACAACAGCCCTTCACAATAGAGTTTGGAATACCATCGGAACCTGACGATAGCTTAGAACTTAGTTTACCGATTGCCGAAACCACCTCATCAACCGTAATACTCGTTAAAGGTAAATAGTCATCAAAATCCCATGTCACAGAAGAAGTAGTGTTGAGATTAGAAAAACATGACTTAAAGTGTTCTGAAAACAGCTCACAGACAGACTTAGGTGACGTATGAATACCAGACTCATTATGTAGCGTTATACAGTTCAACTCCTTCCTGGTATGCTTCTTCACAAATCGCCAAAATTTTTCGGGTCGCTTGTTTAAGCTAAGCTCCGCCTGCTTACGGTACATATACTGGTCATTAGAGAGGAGTTGCTTTGCTAGTTTACGACAGATGCTCTTTTTTCATACCAGACGTTTAGTTTTGTCTTTTTATACAATTTATGATAATGTAATTTTAACTTCATGTAATGTCGTACATTCTTAGATAACCATTTGGGACACTCCTCCGGGACCTTGAACGTACAAAGGAATGAACGTACCCATAGCATCATTACCTACCAATGTGAGACCGTCCACTATAGAACCAACATCTGAGCCTTGTAACATGCTATTCGAGTCGTATTTCGTGAAATATTTAAATAAACCAAAATAATCACCGAGACTATATGCATATATCAGGACGCAGCAAGGTGATATGACCTTTAAAGACATTGAAAGCAAGACTTCAATCAGAGGGTGGCAAGCATCAGCAGTTACCAGGGCATCATATACACAAGTCACATTCGAAACACAAAAGTGAGATAGAACTAAATCAAGAATGTTTCCGGAGCAATTCACAAACATGGTGTCTTGCGTAAAATCATTAAAATATAATATATGAATAAACGATTTGCTTTTAGACGCGTACATGAGCTTTCACTGTTAATAATGCCAGAAAGCCAATCAACTTTTGGAAGATTAAAGTCTCCGTAAAATGTTTACACGATATTTAGTCGTATCTATGTTGTTTTCAAGGGAATTGAATTGGTCTATGAAAAGCACAGCATCTGAAGCGCGAAGAAAATAATATGTTCCAATCAGAAGGTTGACTCCGTCAGCAGAAGGCATTTCAACCCACAACGATTCCCGATAAGTTTCCAGATCGATACGTCGATGGACGTTCAAAGATTGATTGCAGGCTATCAGTACACCACCGCCGAACTTTATTCCTGACGCATAGTCACGGTCCCTGCGAAACACAGAAAAGCACGCTGAAAAATAATCGCCACTGGCGATGCCATCATGTAGCCAGGTTTCCGATAAGGTAACGATGTTGTAATCACAACCTAGCAGATTCGACATAAATTCATCTGATTTGGTATTAAGACCCCGAACGTTTTGATAATATACACTAAGTTTTCAAGCCGTGATCAGTTTGAATTACATTTTCCGAGGCAGTCCTGTAATGCCGAGAAATAGGCAGCCTCCCAAAAAGCGGACGAAAAAGAGAGCCATCCGGCCACACATCAGGGCTGTTCAACGCTACCAAAGATTCCTCGTCAATGGAGAGATGAAACGAATTGTAGGTTGGATAGAGTGTCTTTAAACGCGTGCACATCACTGATTTGTCCCCGAGGACGGTTTTCACGATAGCCTCTATGGCCGAGACCGTCCTGGCTGGGTCCATACGGGAAACAAACAAGCCTTTCGAAGGCGGAGCGCGCGGCACCGCTCTGACACCGCAACTTGTAGCTTGACCGAATGAAACCTGAGGCCTTGGACGACGATCCTGGTTAGACCGAGGGTAATCACTCGCACCGTGAGTCACGTTGGACAACTCACCGTTTCCTTGACGTGGGGAAAATGTCGAAATCCCATGGGCAGTCGTATTTGCAGGTATAACAGGATGTTATACCTGAGTCAGAGTCTTGGGGCGGCGCCCATAGCAGCTGGAGCGTACGAAGGCGCCGCTAATTCTGGGGCGACGGGTGACGCGTTTTTGAAAGCAGCCGCGATGGACTCGTTCACAACTACTTGGCGAAGTTGGGAGACTTCCTCTCTGAGCGCACTGTTATCCGCGCGTAGCAGCTTTACTCAAAATATCGAGCGGAGACGAAAGCCCCACGAGCAGGCGGATATTTCCTGAAGATGTTCCGTCATGTGCCGATTCCCCGTTGCCGTTGTCGCCTCCGCCAATGTTGGATTCTGCACTCCCGCGTGTGGGCGTATCCCCGCCATCAGATCCAGGGCCAATAAGCCTCGTCGCAGAAGGATTTGAGCGCCTTGAACAATCCTAGCATTTGTCCAGTCTGCATGAAGATGTCGTATTGTTCTCCCGTATATCTAGGGACTTGCAGTGAAAGCGGCGAGTACCATGACGCGCAGTGCAAAAATTGCTGTCTACCAAAAAACTGGGCAGAGCAGCAGACGCACACGTACATGCTTCCCGTCATCAGACGCAATAAATGCGTCTGATGCGTCAGTAGTCATGTTATTCCTAATTTAGATAATAATAATATTAATAATAAAATTATTTAATAAAACTAGCATGTCCACGTCACAAGTCAGGTTCGTCAAAGCCATCCAGGGCTTGCATGACTGAACCTATCTGGAGTAGCCTCAAAAATAACTAAAAATGTTGAGTCAGTTCCAATAACATTTGTGACATTTATTACACTTAGACTCAAGGGGACGCACGTATACACACACCTACACATATGCACAAACACGCAAGCCGGTCATTGTCACCATTGAAGAAGGTCTGAATAGATGTTATGTTCTTGGTGTTGTGGATCTTGAAGCAGAAAGACTGGGTAATGTAAGTCGTGTTGATTTACTCATACATAAACCAAATAAAATAAAAATAATAGAATCTGGTGTTCAATATTCTTTATAGAACTTAAAAGGAATTGTGAAATAAAATTGTGACGGACTACAGGGCCTCGTTGGTAGATAAAAGGTGGCGAAGCGCTTTTTTGAGTTTCTTTTTGGATGTGAAGTCAAAGAATTCGGAAGGTAAAGAATTGAATATCTGAGGGACATAAAAAGATCGCAGGTTCTTGCCATAGCGGGTGTAATATGCTGGAACAAGAAACCATGAAAACGTTCTCAGTTCTCGTGAATTAGGTCGAGGTGCTTTAAAATCCTTTGTCCAATAGTGACTTACTATAACTGATTCCAAAAACAGTGATTCGGAGGTGGGCATAGATAGGGCCTGAAAAAAATTCAGATTTGAGGTTGCAGGTTTGTTATTAACATCTCGTACAATACTTTTTTTAAGATATTATTTACTTTCTTATGCCATAATCCAGATCATTGGCAGAAAACTGTAATGCCATACCGAAGTATACTATATCCTAAAGAGTAGGCTAAGAGCTTGCGAATTCCGAATAGCAAAAACGTCTTAATCTTGTAGAGTAAGCATAGGACGCTTCTTAGTTTTGAGCATACTATTGTCAGATGGGAATCCCATGAAAAGTCCGAATCAAAGTGGATGCCTAAGTATTTCACCGTCTCTGAGTAAGGAATTGGACTGCAACGACATCCTACACAGTGTGATGTGTGGAGAAAAAAACAAAGGAATATTGAGAACGACAACTTTTAAAGGATTGCGAAAGCAGACAAGCTTTGTTTTGGAGATATTTATGCTTATAAGATTAATTTCAAACCATTCCATGAGTTTATCTGTGCATTCCTGAAGCATTTGTATTGCTGTATGATAAGACCGATGACTCGTTAGTAGGAAAGTATCATCCGCATATTGGAAAGGGGTACAGTTTGATACCATGGTAGAGATATCACTCACATATATATTAATTAGAAGAGGAGAAAGAACTGAACCTTGAGGAACACCCGCTTTAAAGAAAATTTTGGCACTGTATGCACCGTCGATCGAAACCACTTGGGATCGATCTTGCAGAAAATTCTGTAATAGACACAGGAAAGGTCCCCGGACACCAACAGAAGAAAGTTTTTGTACCAAAATCGAATGGCTCACAGTGTCGAACGCCTTCGCAACGTCGAGGAAGCATGCGCAGCTAATCAGGTTGTGTTCAAAACCTAAACTTAGGTTGTCAGAGAGTATTTCGAGCAGTGCTTGTGTACCCCGTCCTGGAATAAAACCATATTGAGAAGAAGCTATTATGTTATATTTATCAACGAAAGAAGCCATGGTTCTATAAATAATTTTTTCCAATATTTCAACTAGGCAAGATAGAATAGATATTGTTCGATAGCTTTCTACTTTATCTCGTTACTCACCCTTGTAAAGCGGTTTTACAACGGCAGTATTCTTTTCATTTGGAATAAACCCAGTCTCGATCATTTCGTTAAACATAAGAAGTGTGTCCTGTATGTACCTAAAATATCTGCGAAGATATATAAGACATATATTAACGTGACCCTCAGATTTATTAGGTTCAGCGGCCCGCGCAGCAGGGCTAACAGTGCACTTTTTTGTCAGGACACAACGCACGGCCCGTTCCTGTCTGATCGTCACAGGCAAGAGCTGACGTGGTCCCTCTCTGCCAACACAGCGCGACTCGCCGATTATGGAGGACACGGACAACACCCATGTGACTCACCGCAACGACATCTGCTGACAATCAAGACATATAAGCGGCTACCCAGCGACGGAATGGCGCAGTCCAGCGACGGAATGGCGCAGCAGGGCTAACATTGCACCTTTTTGTCAGGACACAACGCACGGCCCGTTCCTGCATGATCGTTACAGGCAAGAGCTGACGTGGCACCTCTCTGCCAACACAGCGCGACTCGCCGAAAATGGAGGGCACGGCCAACACCCATGTGACCCACCGCAACGACATCTGCTGACAATCAAGACATATAAGCGGCTACCCAGCGACCGAATGGCGCAGTCCAGCGGCCCGCGCAGCAGGGCTAACACTGCACCTTTTTGTCAGGACACAACGCACGGCCCGTTCCTGCATGATCGTCACAGTCAAGAGCTGACCTGGCCCCTCTCTGCCAACACAGCGCGACTCGCTGATTATGGAGGGCACGCCCAACACCCATGTGACCCACCGCAACGACATCTGCTGACAATCAAGGCATATAAGCGGCTACCCAGCGACGGAATGGCGCAGTCCAGCGGCCCGCGCAGCAGGGCTAACACTGCACTTCTCTGTCAGGACACAACCCACGGCCCGTTCCTCCATGATCGTTACAGGCAAGAGCTGACGTGGCACCTCTCTGCCAACACAGCGCGACTCGCCGATTATGGAGGGCACGCCCAACACCCATGTGACCCACCGCAACGACATCTGCTGATAATCAAGGCATATAAGCGGCTACCCAGCGACGGAATGGCGCAGTCCAGCGGCCCGCGCAGCAGGGCTAACACTGCACTTTTTTGTCAGGACACAACGCACGGCTCGTTCCTGTCTGATCGTTACAGGCAAGAGCTGACGTGGCACCTCTCTGCCAACACAGAGCGACTCGCCGATTATGGAGGGCACGGCCAACACCCATGTGACCCACCGCAACGACATCTGCTGACAATCAAGACATATAAGCGGCTACCCAGCAATGGAATGGCGCAGTCCAGCGGCCCGCGCAACAGGGCCTAACACTGCACTTTTTTGTCAGGACACAACGCACGGCACGTTCCTGTCTGATCGTTAGAGGCAAGAGCTGACGTGGCACCTCTCTGCCAACACAGCGCGACTCGCCGATTATGGAGGGCACGGCAAACAGCCATGTGACCCACCGCAACGACATCTGCTGACAATCAAGACATATAAGCGGCTACCCAGCAACGGAATGGCGCAGTCCAGCGGCCCGCGCAACAGGGCCTAACACTGCACTTTTTTGTCAGGACACAACGCACGGCACGTTCCTGTCTGATCGTTACAGGCAAGAGCTGACGTGGCACCTCTCTGCCAACACAGCGCGACTCGCCGATTATGGAGGGCACGGCAAAGAGCCATGTGACCCACCGCAACGACATCTGCTGACAATCAAGACATATAAGCGGCTACCCAGCGACGGAATGGCGCAGTCCAGCGGCCCGCGCAGCAGGGCTAACACTGCACCTTTTTGTCAGGACACAACGCACGGCCCGTTCCTGCATGATCGTCACAGTCAAGAGCTGACCTGGCCCCTCTCTGCCAACACAGCGCGACTCGCCGATTATGGAGGGCACGCCCAACACCCATGTGACCCACCGCAACGTCATCTGCTGACAATCAAGACATATAAGCGGCTACCCAGCGACGGAATGGCGCAGTCCAGCGGCCCGCGCAGCAGGGCTAACACTGCACTTTTTTGTCAGGACACAACGCACGGCTCGATCCTGTCTGATCGTTAGAGGCAAGAGCTGACGTGGCACCTCTCTGCCTACACAGAGCGACTCGCCGATTATGGAGGGCACGGCCAACACCCATGTGACCCACCGCAACGACATCTGCTGACAATCAAGACATATAAGCGGCTACCCAGCAACGGAATGGCGCAGTCCAGCTGCCCGCGCAACAGGGCCTAACACAGCTCTTTTTTGTCAGGACACAACGCACGGCACGTTCCTGTCTGATCGTTACAGGCAAGAGCTGACGTGGCACCTCTCTGCCAACACAGCGCGACTCGCCGATTATGGAGGGCACGGCCAACACCCATGTGACCCACCGCAACGACATCTGCTGACAATCAAGACATACAAGCGGCTACCCAGCGACGGAATGGCGCAGTCCAGCGGCCCGCGCAGCAGGGCTAACTCTGCACTTTTTTGTCAGGACACAACGCACGGCCCGTTCCTGTCTGATCGTTACAGGCAAGAGCTGACGTGGCACCTCTCTGCCAACACAGCGCGACTCGCCGATTATGGAGGGCACGCCCAACACCCATGTGACCCACCGCAACGACATCTGCTGACAATCAAGGCATATAAGCGACTACCTAGCGACGGAATGGCGCAGTCCAGCGGCCCGCGCAGCAGGGCTAACACTGCATTTTCTGTCAGGACACAACGCACGGCCCGTTCCTGCATGATCGTTACAGGCAAGAGCTGACGTGGCACCTCTCTGCCAACACAGCGCGACTCGCCGATTATGGAGGGCACGGCCAACACCCATGTGACCCACCGCAACGACATCTGCTGACAAGCAAGACATATAAGCGGCTACCCAGCGACGGAATGGTGCAGTCCAGCGGCCCGCGCAGCAGGGCTAACACTGCACGTTTTTGTCAGGACACAACGCACGGCCCGTTCCTGCATGATCGTTACAGGCAAGAGCTGACGTGGCACCTCTCTGCCAACACAGCGCGACTCGCCAATTATGGAGGGCACGGCCAACACCCATGTGACCCACCGCAACGACATCTGCTGACAATGAAGACATATAAGCGGCTACCCAGCGACGGAATGGCGCAGTCCAGCGGCCCGCGCAGCAGGGCTAACACTACACTTTTTTGTCAGGACACAACGCACGGCCCGTTCCTGTCTGATCGTCAGAGGCAAGAGCTGACGTGGCCCATCTCTGCCAACACAGCGCGACTCGCCTATTACGGAGGGCACGGCCAACACCCATGTGACCCACCGCAACGACATCTGCTGACAATCAAGAAATATAAGCGGCTACCCACCGACGGAACGGCGCAGTGCAGCGGCCCGCGCAGCAGGGCTAACACTGCACTTTTTTTCAGGACACAACGCACGGCCCGTTCCTGTCTAATCGTCACAGGCAACAGCTGACGTTGCCCGTCTCTGCCAACACAGCGCGACTCGCCGATTATGGAGGGCACGGCCAACACCCATGTGACCCACCGCAACGACATCTGCTGACAATCAAGACATATAAGCGGCCACGCGGCGACGGAACGGCGCAGTTCAGCGGCCCGCGCAGCAGGGTTAACACTGCACTTTTTTGTCAGGACACAACGCACGGCCCGTTCCTGTCTGATCGTCTCAGGAAAGAGCTGACGTGGCCCATCTCTGCCAACACAGCGCGACTCGCCGATTATGGAGTGCACGGCCAATACCCATGTGACCCACCGCAAGGACATCTGCTGACAATCAAGACATATAAGCGGCTACCCAGCGACGGAACGGCGCAGTCCAGCGGCCCGCGCAGCAAGGCTAACACTGCACTTTTTTTCAGGACACAACGCACGGCCTGTTCCTGTCTGATTGTTACAGGCAAGAGTTGACGTGGCCCATCTCTGCCAACACAGCGCGACTCGCCTATTACGGAGGGCACGGCCAACACCCATGTGACCCACCGCAACGACATCTGCTGACAATCAAGGCATATAAGCGACTACCTAGCGACGGAATGGCGCAGTCCAGCGGCCCGCGCAGCAGGGCTAACACTGCATTTTCTGTCAGGACACAACGCACGGCCCGTTCCTGCATGATCGTTACAGGCAAGAGCTGACGTGGCACCTCTCTGCCAACACAGCGCAACTCGCCGATTATGGAGGGCACGGCCAACACCCATGTGACCCACCGCAACGACATCTGCTGACAAGCAAAATATATAAGCGGCTACCCAGCGACGGAATGGTGCAGTCCAGCGGCCCGCGCAGCAGGGCTAACACTGCACTTTTTTGTCAGGACACAACGCACGGCCCGTTCCTGCATGATCGTTACAGGCAAGAGCTGACGTGGCACCTCTCTGCCAACACAGCGCGACTCGCCAATTATGGAGGGCACGGCCAACACCCATGTGACCCACCGCAACGACATCTGCTGACAATCAAGGCATATAAGCGGCTATCCAGCGACGGAATGGCGCAGTCCAGCGGCCCGCGCAGCAGGGCTAACACTGCACTTTTCTGTCAGGACACAACGCACGGCCTGTTCCTGCATGATCGTTACAGGCAAGAGCTGACGTGGCACCTCTCTGCCAACACAGCGCGACTCGCCGATTATGGAGGGCACGCCCAACACCCATGTGACCCACCGCAACGACATCTGCTGACAATCAAGGCATATAAGCGGCTACCCAGCGACGGAATGGCGCAGTCCATCGGCCCGCGCAGCAGGGCTAACACTGCACTTTTTTGTCAGGACACAACGCACGGCCCGTTCCTGCATGATCGTTACAGGCAAGAGCTGACGTGGCACCTCTCTGCCAACACAGCGCGACTCGCCGATTACGGAGGGCACGCCCAACACCCATGTGACCCACCGCAACGACATCTGCTGACAATCAAGGCATATAAGCGGCTACCCAGCGACGGAATGGCGCAGTCCAGCGGCCCGCGCAGCAGGGCTAATACTGCACTTTTTTGTCAGGACACAACGCACGGCCCGTTCCTGCATGATCGTTACAGGCAAGAGCTGACGTGGCACCTCTCTGCCAACACAGCGCGACTCGCCGATTATGGAGGGCACGGCCAACACCCATGTGACCCACCGCAACGACATCTGCTGACTATCAAGACATATAAGCGACTACCCAGCGACGGAATGGCGCAGTCCAGCGGCCCGCGCAGCAGGGCTAACACTGCACTTTTCTCTCAGGACACAACGCACGGCCCATTCCTGCATGATCGTTACAGGCAAGAGCTGACGTGGCACCTCTCTGACAACACAGCGCGACTCGCCGATTATGGAGGGCACGGCCAACACCCATGTGACCCACCGCAACGACATCTGCTGACAATCAAGACATATAAGCGGCTACCCAGCGACGGAATGGCGCAGTCCAGCGGCCCGCGCAGCAGGGCTAACACTGCACTTTTTTGTCAGGACACAACGCACGGCCCGTTCCTGTCTGATCGTTACAGGCAAGACCTGACGTGGCACCTCTCTGCCAACACAGCGCGACTCGCCGATTATGGAGGGCACGGCCAACACCCATGTGACCCACCGCAACGACATCTGCTGACAATCAAGACATATAAGCGGCTACCCAGCGACGGAATGGCGCAGTCCAGCGGCCCGCGCAGCAGGGCTAACACTGCACTTTTTTGTCAGGAATCAACGCACGGCCCGTTTCTGCATGATCGTTACAGGCAAGAGCTCACGTGGCACCTCTCTGCCAACACAGAGCGACTCGCCGATTATGGAGGGCACGGCCAACACCCATGTGACCCACCGCAACGACATCTGCTGACAATGAAGACATATAAGCGGCTACCCAGCGACGGAACGGCGCAGTCCAGCGGCCCGCGCAGCAGGGCTAACACTGCACTTTCTTGTCAGGACACAACGCACGGCCAGTTCCTGTCTGATCGTTACAGGCAAGAGCTGAGGTGGACCATCTCTGCCAACACAGCGGGACTCGCCGATTACTGAGGGCACGGCCAACACCCATGTGACCCACCGCAACGACATCTGCTGACAATGAAGGCATATAGGCGGCTACCCAGCGACGGAACGGCGCAGTCCAGCGGCCCGCGCAGCAGGGCTAACACTGCACCTTTTTGTCAGGACACAACCCACGGCCCGTTCCTATCTGATCGTTACAGGCAAAAGCTGACGTGGCCCCTCTCTGCCAACACAGCGCTACTCGCCGATTATGGAGGGCACGGCCAACACACATGTGACCCACCGCAACGACATCTGCTGACAATCAAGACATATAAGCGGCTACCCAGCGACGGAATGGCGCAGTCCAGCGGCCCGCGCAGCAGGGCTAACACTGCACTTTTTTGGCAGGACACAACGCACGGCCCGTTCCTGTCTGATCGTCACAGGCAAGAGCTGACGTGGCCCATCTCTGCCAACACAGCGCGACTCGCCGATTATAGAGGGCACGGCCAACACCCATGTGACCCACCGCAACGACATCTGCTGACAATTAAGACATATAAGCGGCTACCCAGCGACGGAATGGCGCAGTCCAGCGGCCCGCGCAGCAGGGCTAACACTACACTTTTTTGTCAGGACACAACGCACGGCCCGTTCCTGTCTGATCGTCACAGGCAAGGGCTGACGTGGCACCTCTCTGCCAACACAGCGCGACTCGCCGATTATGGAGGGCACGGCCAACACCCATGTGACCCACCGCAACGACATCTGCTGACAATCAAGACATATAAGCGGCTACCCAGCGACGGAACGGCGCAGTCCAGCGGCCCGCGCAGCAGGGCTAACACTGCACTTTTATGTCAGGACACAGCGCACGGCCCGTTCCTGTCTGATCGTCAGAGGCAAGAGCTGACGTGGCCCATCTCTGCCAACACAGCGCGACTCGCCTATTACGGAGGGCACGGCCAACACCCATGTGACCCACCGCAACGACATCTGCTGACAATCAAGGCATATAAGCGGCTACCCAGCGACGGAATGGCGCAGTCCAGCGGCCCGCGCAGCAGGGCTAATACTGCACTTTTTTGTCAGGACACAACGCACGGCCCGTTCCTGCATGATCGTTACAGGCAAGAGCTGACGTGGCACCTCTCTGCCAACACAGCGCGACTCGCCGATTATGGAGGGCACGGCCAACACCCATGTGACCCACCGCAACGACATCTGCTGACTATCAAGACATATAAGCGACTACCCAGCGACGGAATGGCGCAGTCCAGCGGCCCGCGCAGCAGGGCTAACACTGCACTTTTCTCTCAGGACACAACGCACGGCCCGTTCCTGCATGATCGTTACAGGCAAGAGCTGACGTGGCACCTCTCTGACAACACAGCGCGACTCGCCGATTATGGAGGGCACGGCCAACACCCATGTGACCCACCGCAACGACATCTGCTGACAATCAAGACATATAAGCGGCTACCCAGCGACGGAATGGCGCAGTCCAGCGGCCCGCGCAGCAGGGCTAACACTGCACTTTTTTGTCAGGACACAACGCACGGCCCGTTCCTGTCTGATCGTTACAGGCAAGACCTGACGTGGCACCTCTCTGCCAACACAGCGCGACTCGCCGATTATGGAGGGCACGGCCAACACCCATGTGACCCACCGCAACGACATCTGCTGACAATCAAGACATATAAGCGGCTACCCAGCGACGGAATGGCGCAGTCCAGCGGCCCGCGCAGCAGGGCTAACACTGCACTTTTTTGTCAGGAATCAACGCACGGCCAGTTTCTGCATGATCGTTACAGGCAAGAGCTCACGTGGCACCTCTCTGCCAACACAGAGCGACTCGCCGATTATGGAGGGCACGGCCAACACCCATGTGACCCACCGCAACGACATCTGCTGACAATGAAGACATATAAGCGGCTACCCAGCGACGGAACGGCGCAGTCCAGCGGCCCGCGCAGCAGGGCTAACACTGCACTTTCTTGTCAGGACACAACGCACGGCCAGTTCCTGTCTGATCGTTACAGGCAAGAGCTGAGGTGGACCATCTCTGCCAACACAGCGGGACTCGCCGATTACTGAGGGCACGGCCAACACCCATGTGACCCACCGCAACGACATCTGCTGACAATGAAGGCATATAGGCGGCTACCCAGCGACGGAACGGCGCAGTCCAGCGGCCCGCGCAGCAGGGCTAACACTGCACCTTTTTGTCAGGACACAACCCACGGCCCGTTCCTATCTGATCGTTACAGGCAAAAGCTGACGTGGCCCCTCTCTGCCAACACAGCGCTACTCGCCGATTATGGAGGGCACGGCCAACACACATGTGACCCACCGCAACGACATCTGCTGACAATCAAGACATATAAGCGGCTACCCAGCGACGGAATGGCGCAGTCCAGCGGCCCGCGCAGCAGGGCTAACACTGCACTTTTTTGTCAGGACACAACGCACGGCCCGTTCCTGTCTGATCGTCACAGGCAAGAGCTGACGTGGCCCATCTCTGCCAACACAGCGCGACTCGCCGATTATAGAGGGCACGGCCAACACCCATGTGACCCACCGCAACGACATCTGCTGACAATTAAGACATATAAGCGGCTACCCAGCGACGGAATGGCGCAGTCCAGCGGCCCGCGCAGCAGGGCTAACACTACACTTTTTTGTCAGGACACAACGCACGGCCCGTTCCTGTCTGATCGTCACAGGCAAGGGCTGACGTGGCACCTCTCTGCCAACACAGCGCGACTCGCCGATTATGGAGGGCACGGCCAACACCCATGTGACCCACCGCAACGACATCTGCTGACAATCAAGAAATATAAGCGGCTACCCACCGACGGAACGGCGCAGTGCAGCGGCCCGCGCAGCAGGGCTAACCCTGCACTTTTTTGTCAGGACACAACGCACGGCCCGTTCCTGTCTGATCGTCACAGGCAAGCAGCTGACGTGGCCCATCTCTGCCAACACAGCGCGACTCGCCGATTATGGAGGGCACGGTCAACACCCATGTGACCCACCGCAACGACATCTGCTGACAATCAAGACATATAAGCGGCTACCCAGCGAGGGAACGGCGCAGTCCCGCGGACCGCGCAGGAGGGCTAACACTGCACTTTTTTGTCAGGACACAACGCACGGCCCGTTCCTGTCTAATCGTCACAGGCAACAGCTGACGTTGCCCATCTCTGCCAACACAGCGCGACTCGCAAATTATGGAGGGCACGGCCAACACCCATGTGACCCACCGCAACGACATCTGCTGACAATCAAGACATATAAGCGGCCACGCGGCGACGGAACGGCGCAGTTCAGCGGCCCGCGCAGCAGGGTTAACACTGCACTTTTTTGTCAGGACACAGCGCACGGCCCGTTCCTGTCTGATCGTCTCAGGAAAGAGCTGACGTGGCCCATCTCTGCCAACACAGCGCGACTCGCCGATTATGGAACGCACGGCCAACACCCATGTGACCCACCGCAAGGACATCTGCTGACAATCAAGACATATAAGCGGCTACCCAGCGACGGAACGGCGCAGTCCAGCGGCCCGCGCAGCAAGGCTAACACTGCACTTTTTTGTCAGGACACAACGCACGGCCTGTTCCTGTCTGATTGTTACAGGCAAGAGCTGACGTGGCCCATCTCTGCCAACACAGCGCTACTCGCTGATTATGGAGGGCGCGGCCAACACCCATGTGACCAACCGCAACGACATCTGCTGACCATCAAGATATATAAGCGGCTACGCAGCGACGGAACGGCGCAGTCCAGCGGCCCGCGCAGCAGGGCTAACACTGCACTTTTTTGTCAGGACACAACGCACGTCCCGTTCCTGTCTTATCGTCACAGGCAAGAGCTGACGCGGCCCATGTCTGCCAACACAGCGCGACTCGCCGAATATGGAGGGCACGGCCAACACCCATGTGATCCCCCGCAACGACATCTGCTGACAATCAAGGCATATAAGCCGCTACCCAGCGATGGAACGGCGCAGCCCAGCGGCGCAGCAGCGCTAACACTGCACTTTTTTGTCAGGACACAACGCACGGCCCGTTCCTGTCTGATCGTCACAGGCAAGAGCTGACGTGGCCCATCTCTGCCAACACAGCGCGACTCGCCGATTATGGAGGGCACGGCCAACACCCATCTGACCCACCGCAACGACATCTGCTGACAATCAAGACATATAAGCGGCTACCCAGTGACGGAACGGCGCAGTCCAGCGGCCCGCGCAGCTGGGCTAACACTGCACTTTTTTGTCACGACACAACGCACGGCCCGTTCCTGTCTGATCGTCACAGGCAAGAGCTGACGTGGCCATCTCTGCCAACACAGCGCGACTCGCCGATCATGGAGGGCGCGGCCAACACCCATGTGACCCACCGCAACGACATCTGCCGACAATCAAGGCATATAAGCGGCTACCCAGCGACGGAACGGCGCAGTCCAGCGGCCCGCGCAGCAGGGCTACCACTGCACTTTTTTTGTCAGGTATGTAGAAGTGGTATGAATGTTGTATGGCCTTATTTATGTAACCGCTGGACTGCACAACTACAGCAAACTGTTTTACTATTGTTGTTTTCTTGTCATTACTTGTTTATGCATAATTGTTGTAATTTATAGTCGGAGAGGGCATTATAGGCGAAAGCTAAAAATGGACACGCTCCCGGTGTTGTCCGCTATTGAAGAACTAAAGAAGGAACTAAAATGTGAAATTGCTGAGCTAAAAGAGAGCACGGATTTCTGTTCGAAGTCAGTCGACGAGTTCAAGACTGCCCTGAAAGAGTAAAAAGTTTCGAGGCACAACTAGGGCAACTGAATGCTGCAAATGAGCAGTTGAGGTGTGAGAATAAAGAACTGCGCAGCAGTCTAGAAGAGTCGGTGAACCGAATTGCTGAATTGGAACAATACAGCGGGCTAAAGAACTTAGAAACAAAGGGCGTCCCTGTCAACACCAACGAAAACGTGCAGGATGTCATAAAACAGATAATCTAAACACTGTCGGTTCCTCTCGAGATGCAAGACGTAGACGTTTGTCATAGGGTACAGACTGAACAGCCTAGTCAACAGCACATTGTTCAGTTTACAACACGCCAAAAGAGAAACGCGGTCTTGTACGCGGCCAAGAAGGAGCGACTAACCACTGGAATGATCGGTATCCCCGGACAAACATCTCCTATATTTGTTAATGAGCATCTCACCCTGTCGAACAGGCTGCTCCTAAGTGAAACAATCAAGGCAAAGAAAGGCAAACGTTGGGAGTTTGTGTGGACGAAGAATGGAAAAGTGTACGCCAGGAAAACCAAAAACTCTAGGGTCGTAAACATACAAAGCATGTCAGACATAGAAAAAATCGTGTAAACTATCATGGCAGAAATCCAATTCACCATTACTGAACCGGAGGTTCCCTGCAACTATTATACCGCTGATAACTTTAACAAACTTTATGTGGTTGCCAAACATGTCTTTTCGGTTTTTCATATGAACGCAAGGGCCTGCAAAATAAAATAGATGACATAGAAATATTTCTGACACCTTTAAACACAAAATTTGATGTGTTAATGTTCACAGAAACATGGTATTCAGCCAAGGCATCACCAATACAATTTCCAGAATATACGTGCTTGCATATTGATAGAACTAGCAAATCTGGAGGTGGCGTAGCTCTCTATCCCAAATATGGACTTTCAATGACTGTAATCGAGAGTTGCTCGGTAACAACTGCTGATGTTGAATGCCTTGTTGCCCAGCACCGTGAGACTTTTTTTGTAGTGTTATACCGCCCCCCTCCGGAAACTTCGGAAAGTTTTGCTCCTATCTTGAATCTAGACTAACGAACCTCTTGTGTAAAAACAAAAATATTGTAATAATGGGAGACGTCAACATCGATCTACTTTGTGATACAACTAATCAGAAGCAACTCCACGACCTAATACAGTCCTACTGCTGTGCGAACTTGATAAGTATTCCAACAAGAGTGACGTCACGAAACAGCACCCTTATTGATGTCTGCATTACAAATATGAACCCACTGGACGCCATTCCTGGGGTGTTCTCGGCGGATATGAGTGACCATTTCCCTTTGTTCTGTTTCCTTTCGCACCTTAAACCCTCCCGCAGTTTATCGCAATCAAGTATTAATTTTTTTCAAAAAATTGATCACCACAGTTTAGAAACTTTTTATAATCTAATATCTGAAGCAAACTGGGAAGACGTGATGTCTTGTCAAAGTGTCGAAGAATATTATGCTATTTTCCATGCAAAACTGCAAAAGAGCTATGACGCAGCATGTCCTTTACAAAAATTTCGAGTAGGACGCAAAAAATGCACAAAACCATGGTTGTCGAATGACTTGGTAAAACGTATAAATAAAAAATAGGATCTTTCAAAAATTTCAGAAGACTCGCGATAACAGCATACTTAAAGAATATAAGCGGTACATGAATGCACTGAACCGTGACATTAAGAAGGCGAAAGCGCAGTATCATACTAGTAAATTCGACAATGTTCGAAATGATCCAAAACGTACCTGGAGTGCCCTAAAATCTATTATAATGCCAACTTCTAAGTCTGCCACTATAAATGAACTGCGAATGGGGTCCTATGTCTACAGAGAACGTGACATGGCTAATGCAATAAATGAATATTTTATAAACGTTGGTGCCCACAATGGTAAAAATACGATCGGACCTGAGACCTTCGCGCAAACGCACCTGGAGCATACAATTATACTATATCCTGTTACTTCCACTGAAGTTGAAGCGGTAATAAGAGCTTTGAAAAATAAGGGCTCCTGTGGAGATGATAATATAAAAGTTGCACCAATTAAACACGTGTCTTCCTTGATGGGTAAGCCACTAGAACACATAGCAAACCTTATGTTTGAAAGTGGTACTTTCCCAAGTCCGTTAAAAACTGCGAGAGTTAGTGTAATAAATAAAAGTGGCGACAAAGATAACATCATTAACTATCGTCCGATTTCTATACTCCTAATTCTATCCAAGGTTTTTGAAGATCTGATAAATAGCAGAATACGAAATTTTGTAACATCTTTTTCGGCACTCTCGCCAGCACAGTACGGGTTTCAAAAAGGCAAATCAACTGAGCATACACTATTGCACATCAAAGATAAGATTCTAAATAATTTTGAAAACAAGTTGCTTACACTTGGAGTATACTTGGATTTCCGAAAAGCGTTCGATAGCATCAATCATGACGTCTTATTACACAAATTGCCTCACTATGGCATTAGGGGAAAGGCCCTAGATTTAATAAATAGCTTTCTGCGAAATCGCGAACAATATGTACAAATCAATGGTATTTGATCCGACCACATGACACTTAAGTATGGGGTTCCGCAGGGTTCCATTTTAGGACCGTTACTTTTTATTATCTACCTTAACGACATAGTCAACATCGCAAACTCTTCAAGTTTAATTATGTACGCCGATGATACCAGTCTCTTCTTTTCTGGCACTACTGATGACGTCATTGAACCCGATGCAAATAATTATTTACGAACTCTAAATAGCTGGCTGGAAGCAAATAAAATGCAACTAAACCCTAAGACGACAAAATATATGCTATTCAGGGCAAAAAATAAAAAAAAATTGCCAGACAACCACGCTTGAAAATAAATGACTGCACTATAGAACAAATATCTGACTGCAAGTTTCTAGGTGTATGGTTTAATGACCAATTATCTTCGACTACACAAACCATGAATATCAAGAAAGAGTTATCTAGAGCTATAGGAGCCATTTATAAAACAAGGGATATTTTGCCTACCCGGCTAAAAGTACAACTACATTATACTTTGTTTTATCAAAAACTGTACTATTGTTTTCTAGTATGGGGTACCACTTGCAATACAAACTATAATGGGCTCAATCGTTTACAACAACGCATAATACGAATTGTATTTAGCGCAAAATACAATAGCAATGCCGATGAATTACTTGAAAAACTTAACATCTTACCGCTCAACAGGCAATACCACTATAAACTTGGACAGCTAGTTCATGCAAAAGGTATAAATAGCTTTGATTTAATTCCCTCAAGTCTAACGGACTATAACCTAAGGGCAAAGTCAGCTTATAAACTACCACGAACTAGAACGAATTACGGCAACTAAAAGAACAACTTCCAAATACCCCAGCTCTTAAACGCTCTAGGCAACAACGTATTGCTTGCAGGCACCACGGGGGCTTTTAAAAAACAGCTTCGCTTCTTCTTGATCAAACATGAGATACGCATTATGTAAATGTACTAATAGTTTTTAATTTTGCCTGCATATGTTCTTATTGTTTTAAAGGTGAATTATGGGCAAGGAGTTTTTTTCCTGACCATTTTTTTTTATTTGTCACTGTTTTAGATTGTCTTTTTGACTGACGACCGTAAAATATATGGTACTTTTTAATCGTGTAATGCTTTCCATACACAAGCATTATACTTATTTTTTACACTATGTACTTTATACTATGTAATTCATGCTTGTACTCATTTTTACATAGTTTACTTTATAATCCATTTTTTTGCTGTCTTATTTCCAGATCGTATTTCTTCTCTATCACTCCCTGAGAATGTCTAATGGCGGGCGGTGTGATTTATTGTGCTTCCTGGTGTTGTTTGTACACATATGTATCTTTTTTTTGCCTTGTATGATGTCTGAGTGTTATAACAATATTGTGTGGCTGTGGGTTCCTGCATGCGCGGATTCGTTTTTTTTTTTTTTGCTTTTTTGTATTTGCCGTTAGATTTTGTCGTCCTTACCGGCCGCTGGCACAGGAACAACATTGCGGTCTTCGTACAGGTGCACTGTGTTAACATGTAAGGTATAACAGGGCATAAAGCAATAGTACAGACAACAAACACAAAAGACAATCCCTAAAAAATACAATTAAACATTATAAAAAATAAACACAAAGCCACCACACACGATAAGCTTCATTGTACTACCGCCACCACCAATTGCTAGAAAGAAAGAAAAAAAAAGGCATTTAAAGTGTGGAATTTAGGTGTGAACGCCGCAAGTTAGTGCATACAGTTCAAATTTAAGAGATGGCCTTTAATGTTTTTAGAAACTGCAGCGTGTTATTGTTAAATATGTCGAGTGTTTCAGAAAAAGAAGAATAATAAGTATGCCAAGTCTGGACACAGGATCGTGGAGTTTGAGTAGACGCCTGTTACAGAAGGACGCATTTTGCCTTGTTGTTTTTAGAGGAATTTTTAAGAGTACTCTTGACGTAAATACCGTGCAATCAGTGACCCCGTGGACAAGTTTGTATAAAAATAAGATATCGGCAAGGTTCTCTCCTACGAAGCAGGGTAGGTAGTGCCACGATACGCTGAACAGGGACAGGGACATCAGTAGTGGTGGGCACAATGCGCGCTGAGCAACGATATCTATAGATGGATAGAAACTGGTTCTGAACCCGTTCTATCTTCGAGGAATTTGTGGCACAAATTCTATTCCAAGCAACAGAAGCGCATTCGAGCTTTGGTCGACAGAATGCACTGTAGATTAGAAGAAATGTGCAGGGGTTAATAAACTCTTTAGTGATGCGGCACGCACTCCCGAGCGTGCGTAGAGCCGCGTTGACGATGTGATCAACATGACTGGAGAAGTGTAAGGTGTTGTCAAACACCACGCCAAGATCTTTGATTTTGTAGATACGTTCCAAAAGGTCTGTTCTGAATAACATATGGGAATACAATGTTATGTGCCTTACGAGTGTACGACACGACTTTCCTTTTAGAGCTATTTATCTTCAGGTCATTCTCCCGGCACCATTCCTCAAAAGCATCAACATCTCTGCAGCAAAACACAGTCTCGGTCTTCTCATACCTCCATGAAGACCTTAATATCGTCTGCGTACTAAATAAAAGAAGGCTGACGAATCACAGTCGAAACATCATTAACAAAAACTGAAAACAGAAGAGGTCCGAGAACGGAGCCCTGAGGCACACCCGTTGTCGCCTCATAAGTAGCAGAAGAATTATTATTCGAGCTAACAAAGCACTTTCGGTCATGCAAATAACTTATGAGCAATGAAAGCAATGAGTAGTGAATATCTAGCTTTGACAGTTTAGCCAGTAACATCTCATGATTAACAATGTCAAACGCTTTACTTAAGTCAAAGTAAATCACATTAAACTGGCCTCTGTTAGCGACGGCGTGAGCAGCGGTTGACATAAAACAGGTGAGATTAGTTGTGGTCGAACGACCCGCCATAAATCCATGTTGGTTAGGGATAAGATAACGCTTGAGATTAAATGACAATATTTTGTGTAGTGCCACTTCGAGCACCTTCAAAAATGCGCAAAGAAGAGATATAGGTCTGTAGTTCGACACATTTGTTTTTGGACCGGACTTTTGCACAGGTACAACAATGCCGTTTTCCACATGGCGGGAAAGACCTCATTCTTTCTGCAGTTGTTAAAAATTTGTACTGGAACAGGAATAAATATGGCACTATATGCCTTCCAGAGGACTGACGGAATACCATCATGGCCAGAAGACAATGATGGTTTCATTTTTTTACACACTCATGCAGTAGCTCATCCTCAAAGAGTGCAATAAAGAATGCATTCCCAGAGACAGCTGGCGCGGCAGTAGTTGAAGGGGTTGGATGATGCTTAAAAACAGACTAAAAGTGGCGTGCAAAAATTTCATAAAAAACATGTCGTCGAGTTTCCCCGTGAGTCCATCAGGGTGATCTCTCCTCTACCTTTTGTCTGGGACCGAGAACGAACATACTTCCAAAATTCTTTGGGATTTTTAGTTAGCTGCTACACGACGGATTCAGTGTACGCATGACAATCACGTTTAAAAACTTCCTCGCAGAGAGATCTAAAGCGCCCAAATTCTGATCTTAATTTGGGGGTATCGTTCTTTTTAAACTTTCGATTAGCGCGCAATTTTTTATTGATTAAAGTACGTAATTCATGCGAGAACCAGAAGGGAAACTTTGAGCCTGATGTTTTACGTAACGGGATGAATCCATTCATTCCTTCTCGAACGATTCGAGTGAAATCGCAAACCTGTTGATCAACGTCAGAGCACAGAATAATTGAGGACCAGTCGTAATTGGAGAAATGATCCTACAAACTAACATAATCTCCAGCGTAAAAATTATGTCCATTCTCTTCAGGATGTCGCCGTGAACAACGTCTCATGCCCTGTCGGACAGGTATACTAATCTCCAATGGGGGGTGATATCCGTCGGGGGGAACCAATTCTGACGCACCCTCAGTTACATCTATGCAGTCAAGACCTGAGAAGCAAAGATCAAGCATGTTGCCCTGGGTGTTCGGGATACAGTTATATTGTCTTAAGTTCGTAAATGATGCGTAATTAAGCAAGAGATTAGACTTTTGAATAATATAGTAATGTTTTGAGGACGCAGAGGCTGTTTGCCAACATAAGTTGGGGACATTAAAATCGCCAAGAACCATAAATTTAAATTTTTTAAGTGCGTTGGTTGTGCAACCAATGCCTAGTAGACATTGACTGAAACAATCAGAAGAGGTGTTAAGGGGACAGTAATAAGCACCCAGAAGGAAACGCTCGCCATTCGCACATTGTAGTTCTACCCACACTGACTCAAATGATGTCTCAAGATCTGGACGCCTAACATATTGTAACGACGTATCAATTGCTATCAGCACCCCACCCCCCGTCTTTTTTAATGTAGAGAATGCGCGATCACGTCGAAATACTGTGAAATTAGGTGGGAGGAGATCAAATGAAGAAATATTCGAACAAAGCCAGGTCTCGGTTAGCACAATAATAGACACATGAGTTAGGGTTACGTTAGAAAAAAATTCATTAGCTTTCGTGCGGAGACCTCGGACATTCTGATAATAAATGTCTAGTTTAGGTATCTGTTTGGTATTATTGGAGAAAAGTGTTTGGGATACCGCCTTGATAGGTGCGGCTGACAGTCAGCTGGCCTGTGAACTCCTTGAAGAAGCTTCCCTCTCGCAAGAGGAGGGTATCAAAAAGTTTCTCTATTTCGTCATCCGCAGCCGTCACGTGGAAAGACGAGTAGCCCTCATGCCGTGTCTTGAGCCGGTGCATACGAGCTCACGAACAGGGCCCCGCCTTTGGATGTGAGCCTGAAGGCCTGCAGGATCACAAGATGAGCCGAGACGCGTCACGAACACAGCGCGTTGGTGACGTGGACGAGGGGGTGGCAGTGCCACAGGTATACAGCTGGCTGCCGCACTTACCCTCAACAGCGGACGCCTTGCCGTGGGGAACTTGTGCCCCGCCCCGCGGAACCCAGCCCCGTTAAATTTCGATGGGTCCCGACAGCCTGGGTGCCCCGAAGCCAGACATGTACAAATTACTCAAAAAGTGTAGTTAAGTTACTAAGTATCGACGCCAAAAGTAATTAGAGTAGAGTAGAAATTACTCATTTGTAATAGTAATTCAGTAAACTACAAACTACTGTAAAAAAGTGGAGAGTTACTTTGAAGTTACTTTCCAAGTTAGTTTTTATATTTTTTGTGGTAGCAAAATGAACAGCAGTTTTGATCCGTGAAAAACCCAGCGAGCCTAAAATAAATGCAGTCATTTAATGGCTTGCGTTTTCACCGAAATAGCTTATGTACTCGTAAATTCTCAAAGTTCTTGATAGGACAGTTTTCCCCTTTTTCTTTTAAAGACGTCCCCACCCAAGCTAAAAAGGCGTTCCACCGACACGCTGGATATGGAGCAGCAGTGTGGAATTTGAGAAACAGGCTGTGCAGGGTCGGGTAAGCGAGTGTCAGCATCTTAGGTGTCCATGAGGAAACATGTGAGGTTTCGCCCGGCTAGAGGGTCCTTTATAGCAAAATCTCCTCCTCCTTTTTTCTTCGGCAAGTTCAGATTGTTATGACTGGCCCCTCTTTATTCCCACGACGTTCGGAGAGTGCGCTAAGCGAGTGCACCTGATCGTCAAGGGTTCAAGTCTCGCGCCACAACATTGAGATCATCCGGATAACCGCGCATCTCGTTACAATGCTAGAGCTGAGCTGCTGAAAAAAAATTGCTTTGGTTTAACAGAAGATGAAACGAAGTATACTTCACCACTGACGCCGGGTTCAACAAAAGGATCCCCCAAGGTTGACTCGCAAACCTCGCCGGCAACTCGGTATCCTGACGCGCCTGACACGCCTGACAAGTAAATCGTTTTCAAAAAAGAGGAGGTCTCCTGGCGTGGAAAGTCGGAAGGACACGTAGTTGAACTACGTGAACAAGCATGGTCGCTCGTACAGGTGCAGCTGGAAGCGGGAACGTGCACCCATGAACGGATTATCCTTGTCTGCGCTTTCGGCGGAGTCCGGCTTTGCAAGGGAGTATGCGCTGACGACGAGGGGACCATGGGAACAGGCGCCCAGCTGTGAGGTCATACCATTGGCGCCTCCCGTGGAACCCCCAAACCGCAGACAACATGCAAACAAAAACAACCCTTGGAGTGTCTGCCGGCGTGTTATTTATTTCTGCGCTCAAACGTTTGCGGTGAGCAAAATAAGCACTATATTTCGGAAGTAGTAAGTATTTTGAGTAGAAGTTACCTGAAAAATGTAGTTAAATTCAATTACTAATTACTCAAATAAAGTTGTAATTGAAAGTTACCAAGCAACTCGGAAGTGTAGTTAAACTACAGTAGTTTGAGTAGAGTAGTTGAACTACGTCAAAGTCTGCCCCGAAGGCTGGACAGGTTCAGCGAGGTCGGTGCGCGACCCGGTTCAAGTTCGCAGAGAGAACGTCGACTGGCGCGCTCAAGGAGGCCCCCCCTGCGAGAAGAGGGGTGCGTCCTCCTCCTCGCGCCGGAGAAAGCGGATGATGAGGGCTCGTCACCGCGGCGTAGGAAAATGGCAGCTGTCTTCCGCCGGCCGGCCCCATTTGGCTCCGAGTCTCGCGCACAGCTCTGAGTTCCGTCCGCAAAGACTGTATGGCACTCGCCTGCAGCTGGGAAGACTGTCTGTACTCGCGGCGAAGCTGCGCGTTCTCGTCCCGAAGAGCAGCAACCTCGTCCGTGAGGAAGGAGATCCCTTAGAGGGAGTCGAGGTGGAGGGCCCGTAAGGATTCCATGTCTGCGTTGGGACCGCCGGGGGAAGAGGAAGCTGGGCCCTCCGGACGGTTGGAAGCGGTCCGGGAGGGCGGTGAGGAGTGGTGGCTGGGCGATGCCTCGTCGAGGCCGGCCTGGCTCTCACTACTAGGCCTAGCTAGCATGCCCGCTGATCTTTTCGTAACTCTTGCAGATAAAGGAGCTCACCCCAGATTGAAGAAAGGTGGTCTCATTCTCTGGCCAACAGATGTACTTGGTGTGGGCACGTAACTGGCACCCAGAACAGTGTAAAAACCGCTGTCTTCCGTGGACGGAGCGGGAGCAGACACTACATGCGTCCGAGCTGTGCGCTATCTTAATAATAATAATAATAATAATAATAATAATAATAATAATAATAATAATAATACTATTAATAATAATAATGAATTTGTATTCAGGAACATTCATAAATTCATACAGGAGTGCGGGGGCAATCAAAGCCAACAGTGGCTTGTGTGACGCCGCCCCCCCAAAAAAAGAAAAAAGAAACAGAGGTGGAATGTCCAAGAACACAGTCAGTAAAAATTAGCACAAAGCAGAGAACGGGAAAGAAAACGATCATAAAGCTGTTAGGAGTGCACAAGACAGTATGACTAATATATACACAAATGCAAATATAGTAAATATAGACACAATTGTGAAACGACCAAGGCCAAAATCATTACAAACATTCGCAAAAATACAGCAGTGTGGACGTGAAAAACAAGAATAAAGCAGTTAGGAGGGCACAAAACATGAATATCATGTACACAAATGCATACGCACTAAATATAAACACTGTTATGTATTCTCTTTTCCAGAAAGATAAAGTTTTATACTTTTCTTCAGCTGGCTCAAAAAAGTAGCCTGCAAAATTTTAGAGTGCAAATTGTTAAACGTCTCAGCCACATAATATTCGCGCGTATTCCTACCATATCGAGTACGGGCAAAAGGGATCTTAAATGTTTCTTGAAAATGAAGGGAATGAGTAGATACGTTTTCTCTTTTGAATTCATCAGACCAGAAGTAACGTTGGACAACAGTTCGAATAAACAGACTTCTGAGACATGGGAATTGCAGGAAGTTAAGCAGGTCACTGTCATCAGGTATTTGCAAGCCGTAAGATATACTTTTCAAAATATTTTTGAAAAATGCTATCTATTTTACCATGCCACTGGGCGGAACTGTTTCCAAACAGTGTAGTCCCATACCTTAACACGCTATATGCAAGTGTGTGGGCGATTATTTTACGTACCGAAAAAGGCATAAGCGATTTGGTGTTATATCAAAGACAACTTACACTCCTTAGCTTTGCTCAAAGTGACACGAATTGAGCACTCCGAGTTAGGCCGCAGTCAAATAAAATTCCAAGGTACTTGCAAGATTCAACATATTCCAATGAAAAACACTTGCATGGTACACATTTTGAGTGATGTAAAACAAACAAAAAAATCCACACGCACGTATTTAAGGGAATTATGGTAACAGATAAGTTTAGTCTTATTTACATTAACGTCCATAAGGTTTCGCTGGAACCAGTCCATGACTGTAGTCGCAGCACACTGTAGTGAGCGGGCGGCATTTTCGAAATTAAGATGTCAAGTGGCTATTACGGTATCGTCCGCATATTGATAAAGATTGGCTTCAGAGAGAGATGTTGAAATATCATTAACAAACTGATTAAATAGAAGTGGAGACAAAATTGAGAACTGGGGTACCCCTGCTCTTAACATTGTTCGTGGACTGCGGGACTCAGCTGCAATTACAAGCTGTGAGCGATTAAAAAGGTAATTGGACAGAAAAGAAAAAAACGGGCCACGAAAGCCGTAGCTATACAGCTTTCTCAAGAGGACTGAATGGCTGACCGTATCAAACGCCTTCGATATGTCTAAAAAAAGGGCACAGCTAACAAGATTTCTTTCAAAACCGGAAAAGAGTAAATCAGAAAAGTCTTCCAGCAGTGGTTGAGTTCCTTTTCCCCGAATAAAACCAAACTGACTACGTGAGAGGACATTATGCACGTCTAGAAAGGATGACATAACTTGGAATACCTGTTTTTCTAGGATTTTAACAATAATTGGTAATATAGAAATTGGGCGGTAATTTTCAATCTTAATCGCTCCACCTTCTTTGTATAAGGGTCTTACAATAGCAGTTTTAGTTCATCTGGAAGAACGCAACTCTCAATAAAGCATTTCAACATATGAAGCAATACATGCTTGATAACCTCATAATTTCTGCGGAGATCGGAAACTCGGATGCCGTCAATGCCTGGATATTTGGAGGACTTTAAACTAAACAGTAACGAGTGGAGGTCTACATCATTGAGCGGTGGAAGAAAAGCAGAAGCTGTGACGACATTGTCGAAAGGGATGGAAGATTATCTGCTTTTAACAGAAAAGGTTGCGAAAAAACTATTGTAATCTCTTGCAACAGTTGAAAAACTTGGACCGAAGTTGTTTTTTTTTTCTTTTTTTTTTTTTTTTTTTTAAACGTTATTAACAGAACTTGTAGAAGGGTTTCCACAAAACTCATTGACGAGAAGCCAAGTCTGTGTCATGTTGGAGCGAGACTCTGAAAGTTTTTTATAAAAATACTTTCGCTTTGCCGAGCGAATCATAGCATTTACCATGTTTCTGCAAATTTGATAGTTCGATTTAAGAACAGTATTACTAGGCGAACGCCTATATCGAGCCCACAAGTTATTCTTTTCCGCTATTGCAGCCAAAATGTCTGCATTCAGCCAGTAGTAATTAGGCCGACGTCTTTTAACGCAGATTTCTTTTCTTGAGGAAACGTAAAACATATTAATGACATGAGCGCGCTTTTTGTGTATGTCCGTGCCACTAACTGATTGAAGAACCCCATTCCAGTCGAAGAAAGAAACAAAACGATCAAATTTTTCGGTGTCAATAACAGATGTTCTAGTGCCCATTAAGCTATTTTGCGGGGAAGGGTTAACATTGGACCACCGACATGAAATAAAGTAATGATCTGCAAGCTTCTGTGTGAAAATTGCTGACTGGACTCTTTGTGAACAAGTTCGGAGATTCATATGGTTTATACATGAGACGACCCAACCGACCTGAAAGAATTTCTTCACGGGTCGGAGCATTTATCAAGCTGCTAATCCCGTTACCAGAAAGAGTGTTGAGGTAACTGCACACTAAAGACTTTGAAGGGGTCAAAATGTCGATGTTAAAATCGCCGAGAATGCATAATTGATCATAAGTGGACAACTGCCGAAGAGCACCATCAAGTTCATCCAAAAAATTTTGTACGTGCTCTGATGGATGCTAAAAAACATATAGAGCTAAGTTCATTTGTGATATTGAGCGCAATACATTCGGCGTGATTGAACGTCACCGTTAGGCTATTGATGGACCATTTCTCACGAACATAAACTGCAATCCCACCCCCTCTGCCACATGGCCGAGTGGTAAATGTACTGTTATAGCCAGGCATAGAAAACTGACTTGTCATTTCTGCTGCAATATTACTCTCGGAGATAGCGAAAACGTTAACTGAAGTGTTGATATCACTACATATTACTTTGAATTCATTCCAATGCTTTCGAAGCCCCCTGATATTAACATGAACAACTGTGCAGGATGAGTCTAGAGAATCTTCAGAAAAATTACGGTCTGTGAAAATCTGACACTCGAGCAAAATTCATTAGGGGCCGATACAATCCTGTCAATATCCGTTATCTGGTTGACACGAATGAGGTCAGAACCCTCACTCTTCCTGGCAAATATTTTCCCCTTTTCACCCGTACGAATTTGTAGCCTTGAGCCTTGCCTTTCTGTCTCGCTAGCCAAAACAGCTCCTTGTTTAATATTATATAATAAATGTAATATGGTCAATATAATATAATATATTAATAATAATAATAATAATAATAATAATAATAAATTTATTTAATAAACCTAGCATGTCCACGTCACAAGCCAGGTTCGTCAAAGCCGTCCAGGGCTTGTATGACTGAACCTATCTGCAGTGGCCTCAAAAATGACTATGCCGCGTACTAGAGAAATTTGAGTCAGTTTCAATAACATTTGTGACACTTATTACACTTAAACTCAAGGGAATAATAATAATAATAAGAATAATAGCAATAATAATAGTAATATTAATAATAATATTATTATTATTTAATGCAGGTGCTTCAAATAGAACTATATACACATAACGGAACCGTCAAAGCCCTAAAGGCTTGTAGGACTAGTTCCTTACAAATTACTTAAGGCACACTCAAAGCAAGTTAGTATAAACCTTTCATAGATCTAGAACGCGTGACAGAGAGAAATATATACAAACAGGGGAGTAGTGCACAGCGCACAGAAATCACATCAAGTAGAAAACAAAATGAAAACAAAAAACTTAATCGGCACTTTAAAAAAAGATGTCTAGGCAAAGAGTCTTCAATCTGCGTTTCAAAGCTCTTCGACAACTTACGTCGAGCAGCACAGAAGGGAGGTTGTTAAATGTGGGCGAGGCAGCTACGCAACGATGTGGCAGCCATCTAATCCTGTGCTCTTCCTACTACAGATTGTCGCTTGGCATGCCCTACCTGTGGACTACGACGACTCTACAGTGCTAGCAAGATACCAGACTCTCCTGAAAGCGCCTTTCCCGGTCATCAGGAATGCCAGTCGCGGTTGCCAGGATCGTTGGCCTCTCGATTATCAAAACTTTTCGCCTGAGTGCTCTCCTGTTTTCGGCGGCACCGAATCGTCATCGGTAACACTCTAATCTTCGCAAGACGCCCCCCTGTTTGGCGCGTGTTTCTTCAGTGGGCGAGGCAGCTACGCAACGATGTGGCAGCCATCTAATCCTGTGCTCTTCCTACTACAGATTGTCGCTTGGCATGCCCTACCTGTGGACTACGACGACTCTACAGTGCTACCAAGATACCAGACTCTCCTGAAAGCGCCTTTCCCGGTCATCAGGAATGCCAGTCGCGGTTGCCAGGATCGTTGGCCTCTCGATTATCAAAACTTTTCGCCTGAGTGCTCTCCTGTTTTCGGCGGCACCGAATCGTCATCGGCAACACTCAAATCTTCGCAAGACGCCCCCCTGTTTGGCGCGTGTTTCTTCAGTGGGCGAGGCAGCTACGCAACGATGTGGCAGTCATCTAATCCTGTGCTCTTCCTACTACAGGTTGGTAAACGGCATTCTTACTCTGAATCTAAAAGCGATTATCGTTGCCTGGTAGTACTGCCTCGCCCAGGTGCAGTGTGTTGCTGTGTTTCTGACTGTTTAGATGCACTGTGTACGTTAGTACTAATTCTGAGCGGCGATATAGAACTTAATCCGGGACCTATGTCAGATGCACAGATCAAACAGTTTAATGAAATGTTGAAGCTTCTGCAGGATGTCAACGAGCGGACTGTACGCTTTGAGTCTGGGCAGGAGATGCTAATGAGTTCCGTAAATGAAATTAAGAAAAACCAACAACTGATGGAAAATAGACTCACCTCAGTCGACAGTAGGCTCACAAGAGTAGAGAAAGAGTCTGCAAAGTTTAACGAATGGCAGAAGCAACTACATGCTGCACAGTGCATTGCTGATGACGCCAGGAAAGAGAATTCTCTCCTGCGTGAGCGCATGGACGAGATAGAGGACCGGTCAAGACGTGATAATTTAATTTTCCACGGAATCGAGGACGTTCCGTCAGAAATGATGAGTCAGTCTGAGGAGAAGGTTAGGGCGGTGCTTTTGCGTGTAATGAATATGGAGGTCACAGATGACACCATAGCTGGAGCGCACAGGATAGGCCTGTTTCTCGGGAACAAGTGCCGACCGATTATTGTAAAATTTGCGAATTCGAAATCTAGAGAGAGCATCTTGTCGTTAAGAACGAAGGCAAAAGGCAGTGGCATTTCTATTAATGAGGATTTTTCACCAGCTACACGTCAGGCTAGAAAGAAATTAATCGAATTTGCGAAGGCATTAAATCCTAATATTAACTTTAGATTACGGTACAACAAGCTTCATTTTGACAAAAAAATTTATGTTTACTGCTCCGAAACTGATAGTGTGCGCGAGCTCGGGGCTCCCTCTGAGTTGAGTTTCGCCGATACAGCCGCTGGCGTCCTTGCTGAGTCAGCGAATGAACCCCCTTCGTCATAGCAACCGAGAAACGATCATGGGCATTCTTCCGAAAATATGTCTATCTTTTTTACTAACATAAGGAGCGTGCTAAAAAAGCGAGATGAGTTATGCGCTGTGCTTGACTCGTCATCGGCTGACGTTGTAGTACTCACCGAGACGTGGCTTTCCGCTACAGTACGGAATAGTGAAATATTTGATTGTCAAAAGCGGTTTAACGTGTATCGTTCCGATAGGCAGTTTGGATCTGGAGGTGGTGTACTAATTGCAGTAGCCGACTGTATTGTTTCTTATTGTGTAAACTTGGCGTTAAATATTGAGTTTCTCTGCGTTTGTTTTGAAGTGAATTATAAAAAAGTTATTCTTTGTGTTTGCTATCGTCCGCCGAAGTGTACCTCTAGTTTTGTAAACGAGCTTCATGATGCTATCAATATAGTTGTAACAAGGTTTCCAAACAGTCCAATATTTCTTCTGGGTGATTTTAATTACCCAAACATCTGTTGGTCACATGAGAGCCCGTTTCCTAATCCGTTTTCGTCGGAGTGTTTTGATTTCTTGAACATGTGTTCCGATTTTAACTTGTCGCAGCTAGTTACAGAACCCACAAGAATTGCAGCCACGTCAGCAAATATTCTTGACCTTGTTCTAACCTCCACACCTGACCTTGTATCCCTAATATCTCACCTACCAGGACTAAGTGATCACTGCTCGTTACTCATCTCTCTAAGCATACCAAAGTGTAATAGTAGAAAGCAGATAAAACTTATTCGTGACTACCGAAAAGCTAATTTCGACGCTATAAACGATGACCTGAGTCAGTTTGTTGATCACTATTTTCTTAACTGCTCCGAGCGTTCTGTTGAGCAGAACTGGAATATGTTTAAGGGTCAAGTCGCTGTTCTCACCGACAAGTACATTCCAGTGCGATCTGTAACGTCTCACCATCAATCACCATGGTATAACCCATCACTGAGGAGGCTATCAAACAAGAAAAAGAGATTGTTTCGTGCCGCGAAATCTTCCAGTACCTGTAACCGTTGGGAATCTTACCACAACGCCAATGCAGTTTACAAAAGTGCTATTGAAGATGCAAAAAAAGAGTATTTTAACGTTAAGCTACAGTCTATGTTAGCCACTAACCCAAAGCAGTTTTGGAATGTTGTTAGTAAAAAAGAAAAATTCGTAATTTCACTCAAGGACGCGAATGGAGACGTAATTAATAGCGATGAATGTGCTCACGTTTTGAATGATGTTTTTATTAAGTCCTTTCAGTCTGTTATTAACACGCCTATTTGTAGATTTGACGCGAGTGATTTTTTGCCTATGGGACCCGTTCTTGTCGACCCATTTGGTATTGTTAAAATAATCGATAACTTAAAACTTTCTTCCTCTGCTGGCACCGACAGCATTAACTCAAAGTTCCTCAAAAACACAAAAAATGTATTGCTCTTTGATATTATCTCAAAATTTTTCCCAGTCGCTTTCACTTGGAGAGTTGCCTGCTGATTGGAAGATAGGGAAGGTGGTGCCAATCCACAAAGGAGGTGATAAACATTGCCCGAATAACTATCGACCAATTTCGCTTACTAGCATTCCATGCAAGATACTAGAACATATCATCTACTCACAACTAGTTCAATTTTTAGAATCTAATGTTTTCTTTAGCACCGCTCATCATGGTTTTCGTAAATCCTACTCTTGCGAAACGCAACTTTTGTCATTCACCCATGATTTGCGCCTAGCACTTGACCGAGGGTCCCAGGTAGACTGCATTTTTTTGGACTTTTCCAAAGCATTCGATAAAGTTTCACACAAGCTGCTGCTATTAAAACTTAACAGTTTTAACATTGACGCACATGTTCTGTCCTGGATAACTTGTTTTTTCACTAATCGTTTCCAGTTTGTAACCGCTAACGATGAAACATCCCCGCTCGCCTCCGTCCATTCTGGAGTACCGCAAGGTTCTGTATTAGGTCCGCTATTGTTCCTTATCTATATTAACGATTTGCCGAATTCGATTTCTTCTTCAATTAGTTTATTCGCTGATGATTGTGTTATTTACAGAGAAGTTACTAACGCCTCGGATGTTCTGAATTTACAAACTGACATCAACCATGTTTCAAAGTGGTGTGAATTATGGGGGATGGAACTTAACACGACTAAATGCAAGGCCATGACAGTATCACGTAAATGTAATTTTCCTTCTTCTTATTTTCTCGAAGATGTCCCCTTACATTCTGTCTCTTCTTATAAATACTTAGGCGTGTATATAACCTCAGATATTTCCTGGCAAATGCATGTTGAGTATGTTATTAATAACACTAATCGAATGCTGGGTTATCTAAAACGAAACTTTTCACTTGCCCCTTCATCTTTGAAACTAACTCTGTACAAAACGCTTGTACGCTCTAAATTACAATATGCTTCTTCTATCTGGGACCCCGGTCATTCCAAACTAACTAACGCCCTGGAATTAGTTCAGAATCGCTCTGCTCGTTTTATTCTTAATAACTTTCATCGCACCGCAAGCGTGAGCTCAATGAAAACTAGCCTATTGTTGCCTAACCTCAATTTACGTCGTAAAATAGCTCGCTTATGTCTTTTTCAGAAGATATACCATACTAACTCATTACTTCACAACCGACTGCTGAATCAACCTTCTTATATTTCACCTCGCATTGATCATATGTATAAAGTAGACATTCTAAAATGCAACACTAATGCATTTCAAGAGTCATTCATTCCGAAAACTTCAGTGGATTGGAACCACCTTCCCGCATCTATCGCAACAATTGTTCCTGACCATTTATTTAGGACTGCCATAAATAATCTATACTGCTCAGATTGAGCTGCGAAGTGTACTACTGCCACTAACCCCCACTCCCCTCTGTAATGCCAATGGCCTTGAGGGTATTTTAAATAAATAAATAAATAAATATGGGATACATAATAGAGGCGAACGCATTTTCCAAAATGTGTTTTTTTGCGCGGCGTTTGATATGGTCTCACGTCTCGAAGGGCACGACAGACAGTGTTGGGGGTCTTAAAGGTGTTATCCCAGTAGTGCCTCAGCACTACTGTTTCCAGAAATAGTGATTTAAAAGTTGGTAGCTAGAGGTCATTAAAGAGGTTGTTGCAGGTTGGAAAGAATTTGAAGCTCACGAGAAACGAGAAGAAAGAAGAAGGCTCGAGGCACGAGCGGAACGAGGGGAACGACAGAAGCCGATCGAGACACTTCTCTGTAATGATGTATATTCGATTGATTTATTAGTGTAAATACAGTTTGTGTTTTGTGTTTACGCTTATTGCCTGATTTAAATACGACGCCCACACGACCTCTTCAATTCTGAGACATTATGGTGCCGAAACCCGGGAACGAGAGCGATTGAGGTGAGCGGATTTTCCACCTTTGTGGAACACCTGCCTGGAACGCTGTTTCCGAGAGCTGTGTGGGAGATCGTCAAACATGGAACGTCTCAAGGCAAAACGTGGAGGGAAGCGGTCGCAAAACACGAAAATTATACACGAGGCGACAGCGGGGATGGAGACGGCGGACCTGGCATCGCTGACTGCCTGGCTAGAAAGGCTGAAGGCCAATAACAGGGCTCTTCAAGAGTTGAACGTGGAGATAGAAGATCATATATCGGAACAAGACCTCGTCGCAGAATACACTACGGTCACGGAGTACGACGACGAGGCCATCCGAATGATGGCGCTGTTGGACTGCAAGGCAGACACATTGAGACGTAAAGAACAACAGGCACAGGCCACCCAGATGACCACATCCGCGACAACATCTGCGACTGCCACTACAGACCTGGGAAGAAATCGCAGCAACGTGACTAGCGGCATGAAGCTTCCCAAGTTACGACTTCAAACTTTCAACGGCGAGGTCAGCGCGTGGCAGAGCTTCTGTAAGGAGTTCGGTCGTGCTATCCACGAAAACGATAGCATTCCACGATCGGACAAGTTTCAGTACCTGCGCAACCATGTCACCGGACCAGCGGCGGCGGCCATCGCTGGGCTCCAGGCAACTGAGGCCTGCTACGACGATGCCATTGAAATCCTGACACTGCGCTTCGGCGATAAACGAAGGATCGAGCAAAATCATCTGACGAAGCTCCGAGCACTGCCTCCTGTTGCCTCCGCGAAAGACAGGAGAGGCCTCCGAAAGATGTACGATCACGTCCAGACGAACATCCGAGGTCTGAAAGAACTCGGCGTGGGATCGGCAACGTACTGCACGATGATGTCCGATATCCTCCTCAAGGCCTTGCCGAGTGAAGTCGTCGTAAATTATCACCGGCAGCAGGCAAGCCGCACTGCCTACAGGTCGACGGGAGAAACGCAAAACAGTCCGACTTACTGACTTCACCAGCGGTGCAGGATATCAGACACTCTGTCGACGGACCACTTTCCACCCGGAGCGCTTCAAGGCCGCTTTCTTTCGCCGATGCCGAAGATGAGCTCGCCGATATTCTAAGCTTCCTTCGGATCGAAGTTGAGAGTAGGGAGAGAGCCGGAGTAGTAGAAGAACGGCAAGAGACGCAGAAGAAAAAGACTGAAAGACCCAGAATGCGGCTCAAACAGAGGACATACAAGCCCCTGCTTCTTTTGCCGGTCCAGAAAGCACGCAACAGAAGTATGTACTGGCGACCTCACGTTAGGAGTGAAGAAAAGGAGGCTGGCGGAACAAAACCGCTGTTTCAGATGCACCATCGGAGGGCACCGGGCGAGGGAGTGTCGGCGGAAGGTGACATGCGCGTCGTGCTCCGGTCGACATGCCACATCCATGTGCGACCCGAACTGGAAACCTAACGTGAAGAAATCGGATAGAGGTGCCCCTGCGACAAGCGTCCAGAACGCAATCTCCGACAGTGCTGACATCCCATTGGATTCCGAAGTGCTTCTTCAAACATTCCGAGCCTGGACTGAGGAAGGAAGCCAAAGACTTTACGTGCGAGCCATTATCGATGGAGGTAGCCAACGGACGTTCATTCGTGAGGATCTTTCTCGCAAACTCGGCCTCAAGGTTCTGGGATATGTTAGCCTCCGGCTAAATACGTTCGGCCACTCCACGTCACGACCGGAACGTCGGCGACTAGTACAAGTACGGTTGCACAGCCAATACGGCCAAGAAGAGTGCGTCATCGAGGCCGTCGAGGTACCCTTCATCTGTAAGGACGTTGTGCAGGTACCCGTCGACCACGAATTTGCTCGCCGTATGATGAAAAACGGCCGTCGTATTGCGGGCATGCTTCTCTCCCCTCTGGCCACTGCTGAAGAGGGCATTTCCCTTCTGGTCGGTTCAGACCAGTTGTGGCAAGTGAACGGTGACCAAGTGCTGCATTGCAAGGAAAATCAGAAGCTGGTAGCTATAAGCACCATTTTTGGCTGGACCTTTCAAGGCCCAGTGTCAACCCACAGCTCTCTCAAGGGCAGCGCCAGCAGCATGGTATGCGTGCTAAGAAAGGAATGCTTCACGAAGGAGGACGTCGGAGACATCCTGCGGCGTTTTCGGGAGCTAGAGAGCATCGGAATTTCTGACCGGCCTTCCAGCGAGATGGAAGAACAGAACGAACTGCTGAACGAGTTCAACCGAACAATACGGAAAGTGAATGGACGGTACGAAGTCGGTCTACCGTTCAGGGTCGGCGTGGGAAAACTGAAGGATAACCGCACGCTGGCATTGAAACGTCTTGAGAGTTTGAAGAAGAGATTGTCACGCGACGAGTCCTTCGCAAAAGATTACGACAACGTCATACGCAGCTACATCACCTCAGGACACGCAGAAAAAGTTTCAACGAGCCCATTTTGCCAAAAGGGTGTATAGAAAACAATAGCGTCAGCAGAGGGTGTCAAACACGCGACCTGCGACGGCAGGCAAAAACACTAGTTTCTGCCACTGCTGCTTCTACGGCTCGTAACTCGAGAACGAAAAATCGGGAGAACATGCGATTTGCGTCCTCCTTCATTTGAGAAATACCCCCAAAACATATATTTTTTGCGTGAAAATTAAAAATTAGACCCTTTTAGCCTGCCCGATTAGGGATGAAATCACCCATATATATATATATATATATATATATATATATATATATATATATATATATTGTAGCGGAGACGCTGAGTGCGGGGTGAACAAAAAACATGAAAGAGAAGCAACCGGCACGCGACGAAGGGAACGCTCGTCGTGCTCGTGCGTGTGCGCGAGGAGTTGGAAGCCAGCCACATCTCTGTGCGGTGATTAAACCAGTTAAAAAGGAAAGCAGAAATTGTAACACTGGTGTCAGAAGCGGAGCTCCGTTCGGGCCGACGCCTTCCCCGGGCAATGGAACCTCCTACCAGTCCCGAAGCGGACCACACCGCAACTACTGGCGCCGAAAATCTCGCTTCTTCAGACCCGACAGCGTCCGAACCCATGGCCCTCTTCAAAAGCTGGCTCCAACAAGCCGAAGCGTCCTACGCTCGATGAGAGAGCCTGGTTCTCCAGACTATGACATCATCCATTCAGGACTTCACTGCCTCCATGACAGAACGTTTTGAACGCTTGGAGTCTCGATTCCCTGAACTCGAGGAGCAGCGGACCGCAAGCCCCCCGGTTCAGAACGCTACCCGACTTTCAACCCTGCGTCTCAAGCCATCGACATTTGACGGTACCGTTCCTTGGGCGCCTTACGTATCCCAGTTCAACCTCATTGCTGACAGTAACCAATGGTCTCCGGCTCAAAAGGCACAAGCCTTGGCCGCCCATCTAACCGGACCAGCTTTGACAGTACTACACTACCTACCACCCGACACCCGCGATTCCTACGAAGCCTTCGTCGCGGCACTGAACGAGCGCTACGGGGAAGTACCCCTCCGCTTTCTTCATCACGCCCAACTTCGCAACCGTCGTCAGTCTGCAACCGAGACAGTTTCTCAAGTCGCCGACGACATCGAGCGCCTCGCCCATCTTGCATTTCCTGGTTGCCCACAAGACACAATTGACGCTGTGGCAACCATGGTGTTCATTGACGCCATCTCCTCCGTTGAGGTGCAGGATGCGGTTCGCCTAGCACGCCCCAAGACTCTCCAAGCAGCACACACGGGCGCGCTGGAGATAGAAGCTGCGCGACAAGCATCACGATATACGGTTCTGAGGCCTCCTACGCAGCCGCAAGCCCCGACAACAGCAACACATGCGCCTCCAGCCCCAGTTTGCTGGAACTGCCATCAGCAGGGCCACACGCGGGCACAATGTCCCACGTATCACCCCAGCAGCCGGAACCCAACAGCAACATCGCCGCGGATAATCACATCAACGCGTGTCCTGACAGCACCACTTACATCTATCTACCTTCAGGGCGTCGTCGACGGAGTTTCGGTACGTGCACTTGTTGATACCGGAGCTACAACCTCGGTAATTAGACCGGAAGTTTTGATGAAAGCGAATCGTGCTGTTCCACAAAGCTGTGACAGCTATGCTCTGCAAACCGCTACGGGAGACATGGTAGCCGTACTAGGCTCCACAACTGTACCCTTCACTGTGGGTAGCCTTCACGCTTCGCTGCCTGTTGTCGTTGCCGCTATCGAGGAGCAGTGCATCATGGGCGTCGATTTCCTCAAAGCACACAACTGCGTGCTCGATTTCAACGCTGGATTGCTGCATCTCGGTACTGACTCGTTTCCCCTAGGCGCCGCCAAGGTGACGGTCCTCTACGACACTGGGCTGCCAATAAACGACACCCTCCCGTATATGTGTCCTCGCACATCCTCTATCAAGCTAGCTGCGCACGTATTACCATTATACGAAGGCGCGTCTGCTTGTCTCGACAAACTCGATGCTGAGAGGTTTTGCCAGCTGCTTGAAAAATTCACAAGCATTTTCAGCACGGGAGACGCAGATATAGGGCTGACATCGGTGGCGACACACCGGATTGTCACAGGACAGGCTTCTCCCATTCGACAACCCCCTCGGCGCATTCCTCTCACACACAGGTCTCACGTCGACGACTTGGTGCAGACAATGCTTCAACACGGCGTGATTGAACCAGCATGTTCCCCCTGGTCATCACCAGTTACGCTAGTGACAAAGAAGGACGGTACCGCTCGATTTTGCATAGACTATTGAAAACTCAACGACGTCACTAAGAAAGACTCTTTTCCACTTCCTCGGACTAATGACATCTTGGAGGCCCTCGCTGGGTGCAAATGGTTTTCGACACTCGACCTCAAAAGCGGATATTGGCAGGTCCCGGTGCAACCAGAAGACCGCGAGAAGACCGCCTTCACCACAGGTATCGGCTCGTATCAGTTCAGAGTAATGCCATTTGGGCTCTGCAATGCTCCAGCTACATTTCAGAGGCTAAGGGAATCTGTCTTGAACGAGCTCATAGGCACTATTTGCCTTGTATACCTTGACGACATCATCGTCTTCGGCAAGACAGTCACAGACCATCTGGCGAATCTAAACTTGGTTTTTTCACGCCTGCAAAATGCGAACCTGAAGCTCACACCGAAGAAATGTTCGCTGTTTACAAGGCAAGTGGAATACCTCGGCCACATCATTTCGGTGGATGGCGTTTCCACAGACCCTCGGCAACTCTCTGCTCTCGTTGATTGGCCAACCCCAAGATCCACCACGGACGTGCAGAGCTTCATTGGACTGGCATCGTACTATCGAAGATTCGTCTCCGATTTCGCTCACATCGCCAAGCCTTTGTATGCTCTGACTGAGAAAAAAGCGAAGTTCGTCTGGTCCTCGGAATGCCAGCGCGCGTTTGAGACGCTCAAAACAGCCCTCACGTCCCCGCCAACACTTGCGTATCCGAAGGAGACTGGACGCTTCATTCTTGACACCGACGCCAGCGCCTCAGAAATTGGCGCGGTTTTATCACAAGAGCAGGACGGACAAGAACGCGTCATTGCTTACTATAGCAAGGTCTTCACGAAGCCCGAACGCAATTATTGCACCACCCGACGAGATTTGCTGGCCATCATCGAAGCCATCACCCATTTTCACCACTATCTACTGGGCCGGAGGTTTGTTATCCTAACCGACCACGCATCGCTGACATGGATGCTGAGCTTCAAGACACCTGATGGTCAGGTCGCCCGCTGGCTGGAACGCCTGCATGAATACGACTTCGACATACAACATCGTTCCGGCTCAAAGCACACCAATGCCGATGGTCTCTCTCGTAGGCCATGCAGTGAAAAGTGCAAGCAGTGCTTGAGCATTGAAAAGCGCAGCTTCGACACGCTTAACGCACTAACCAACCTACCCTCCGACTACGAAGCGTGGACGCCAGAAGAGCTACGAAACGCTCAACTTGACGACCCGGACATCGGCCCATTAGCAAGATGGAAGAGACAGAATAACAGGCCCCCTCCTAAGGAAGTATCTCGGCTGTCTCCGGCCCTACAAGAGTTACTTGGCGCAATGGGACTCTTTGCTGCTGCGCGACGGTGTTCTTTACCGACGCTGGGAGTCCGCTGCGGGCAACTCTGTTGTATGGCAACTGGTGCTGCCACGAAGACTCTGCTCTCAAGCGTTTCATCAGCTGCACACAAGCCCTGAAGGAGGACATTTCGGCGTGAACCGCACCCTGAAAAAGATTCGGCAGCGCTTCTACTGGCTGCAGTGCCATAATGACGTAAAGCAATGGTGCCGTCTATGTAACATGTGCGTCTCATGGAAAGGTCCTCACGTAAAACAGCGAGTACCGCTTCAAGAACATGTCACGGGAGCACCTTTTGAACGCGTCGGCATTAATGTGCTTGGACCGTTTCCTCGATCTAAGCTTGGAAGCAGGTTCCTGCTGGTCATTGTTGACTATTTCACGAAGTGGCCGGAAGTCATTCCTATACCGAGCCAGACCAATACCACCTAGAACACAAGGCCTGAGCGTTTCCTCCTCTAAACGTCATCACTAGTAGATCCCCTCAGCGCCCCCTAGCTAGCCCGGATGAGCAACATCGTCTGCTAGATTGTCTGCAACATCGTCTGCTCCATTGACTGTTTCAGTGGTTTGTGTAGCAGATAATGAAACAGATGCTCATGTCGAGTGTCTTTTGCTATAGCATACGATGAAGTTAGACGTTCACGTGGAGCGTCAAATGTATTAGTGAAAGTGCCTTACTGCTGTGTGAAGGGCCGCAAAGCCCTCCGCTGGGCGCTGGACGCTGGCACTGGACGCCATTTTTGAGGGCGCTGTTCATACTTCGTTCATTCCTAAGCAGAGAACGCAGCCAATGCCAGAAGCACGAGAGCTCGAGGTGGCTGCTTTGAAGCGTTCTTCGGCAGAACGAGCGCGCGCTCGAGAAATGCTCGTCCCAAAGCCAGGAGCGCGTGCCAGCCGGCGCTTCTGGCCGAGGGAGTGTTCGCATGCACGTTACAAATGACCTGCAAGCTCGCTATCAGCTCGCGCTCAGCAGACGCGCACGCAGCTGTGGCCGCAAGTGAATGCGACGTAGTTGGCCGTGTTCCAAAATTTACTCGATCTTACTCCAGGATGAGGTGTTTATACCTTGACGTTCTAAAACCTACCCGCGTCCAGAGTTTTTCAATATCTGTGTTGTCACGTGACACGACCCGTCGGAGTAACTCGGATCCATTTGGGTATGATTTGGAACGCAGCCGTAGTTCTGAAGCGGCCCATATATACTCTCGTCAAGCCTCGGGGTGTTTGCCGCTTGGGGCGGGTCGGGGATCTACTAACGAAACGTCATGCGCAGGCCTTGTCTTCTAGGTGGTATTGGCCAGACCGCCTCCGAGATCGCCGACGCTCTGGTGAGGAACTGGATTACACGGTATGGAGTTCTCCTGAGCATCCACTCGGACCAAGGCAGGAGCTTCGAATCTCGGGTGTTCCAAGAAGTCTGCGAATTGTTCAACATCAAAAAGACAAGAATGACGCCTCTCCACCCGCAGTCAAACGGTTTAGTCGAGAGGATGAATCGAACGATCCTACAACATCTGTCCATGTTCGTCAGTGATCAGCAAGATGACTGGGATAGCATTGTGCCTTTGTTTTTGTATGCATATCGCACGTCTGCTCATGAGGTCACTGGCTATACGCCTGCCACAATGCTCTTCGGTCATGACCTTCGCATGCCCTGTGATTTAGCCCTTCCACGAGCATCAGAGCCGACCACAAACCCTGCGTCCTACGTAGGTGAACTGAGAACAAACCTCGAGTGGGTGCACGCATTTGCTCGCCAGCATTTGGCGAGCGGCTTGGATCACATGAAAGCCCGGTACGACGCGCATGTCACAACACACCCGTTCTCTCCAGGGGAAAGAGTATGGCTTTACAACCCGATTCGCAAGAAAGGACAGTCTCCGAAACTGCAGCGTAACTGGCAAGGACCTTTCATCGTCATCAAACGTCTCAGTGATGTGGTCTATCGCATACGTCGCAAGGATAGATCACGGGCCCTCGTGGTCCACCGCGACCGGCTGTGTTTGTATCAGTGACTTCTGTAGGACTTGCTCGGTCTTCAAAGGACGGGAGGGGGATAGTGTAACGGAGACGCTGAGTGCGGGGTGAACAAAAAACATAAAAGAGAAGCAACCGGCACGCGACGAAAGGAACGCTCGTCGTGCTCGTGCGTGTGCGCGAGGAGTTGGAAGCCAGCCACCGAAGATGTCGGACTCTCTGTGCGGTGATTAAACCAGTTAAAAAGGAAAGCAGAAATTGTAACAATATATATGTATATATATATATATATATATATATATATATATATATATTAAAACTTGTTGTTGGCCTAGTTGGTTCATGATGCAGTATAGAGGTTTTTTTGCGCGACACAGGGGACAATTACAAGCGAGTAGACACGGACAAGCGCAAACTTTCAACTACTTTATTGGTGCGCAATCGACCACGAACATCCAGAAAGAGCATGCGCAGCACGTTACACAGACGAAAAAAACCGAAAAAAGATAGTAAAGTCATCCACCAAGACACATTCCACGATAGTCATTATCGAACCAGCAACCCGGATAAAAACTGCACTTCACTTTCAAACAAATTAACCGAGGTATCGCTGCCACAGTCATGGTTCTTCTTTAAATAAGCTGCCATCAATTCTCTGGCTGTGCTGTTTTTGCTTCTACCCAAGATCCTAATCTCCCGAAATCGCGCATCACACCCACAGTCGGCACAGTGAGTAGGCAAGTGTGCATTGCCTTTATTCCTGATCGACAATTCATGTTCCCGTGCGCGGTCATTAACGCAGCGACCAGTTTGACCAATATATACCTTCCCACACGAGAGTGGAATCTCGTATACCACCGCTGTGGCACAATCCACAAACGATCGAGCGTGCTTTTTGTTGCAGCCGCTTGTCTTTTCTCTTCCCGAGGAAATCCTCGGGCAAAGGCCTGCAAGCTTGGGTGGCGGAGAGAATACGAAAGGTACATTGTACCTATTCGCTACCTTCTTGAGGTTGTGGGACACTTTGTGTATATATGGCACCACTTCTGGTCTACACTTCCGTTGTGGCGGCTCTGGCCGCGTCCTCTGCTTTCTCTTGGTCTTTTGGAGCAACGTCTCAGCAACCGCCGTAATGACCGAGCAGGGGAAACCGGCAGACTTCAGCCTGGCTACCTGATCATTAAAGCTTCTGTGCATAGAGTGTGGACACCACTTCCTGAGGGCGGACCCTAAGCAGAGGGAGGCGATGGCTCGCTTAACAGTTTTTGAGTGAGCCGAGTCATATGGCAGCAGCCGCTTCTGTACTCGAGGGTTATAACGCCAGCATAAATTATTATTTTTTAACATCAATTTTATATTCAGGAACTGGAGTGAGTCATGGGTTGGAAGCTCATGTGTAAAGGACAGGCCCAACCCATGAACATTAAAAGCGGTGAAAATCTCATCCACAGAGTCGTCATAACTAAGCAGGTGTTGTTTTTTTAAAAGGATTAAAAAATCGTCAACGTATCTAAAAACCTTCAAGACGCCGCCATCGACAAAGTGGTTGGCTAAGTCCCGATCAACGTGCGCCAAAAAATATTACAAAGCACTGGGGCCACACAGGACCCTATGCAGATGCCCTGGCGTTGAATGTAAGGTCTGTCTTCAAAAGAAATAAAGGTGGAACTGAGGTAAAACTCCAACAAAGACAGGAAGTTGTCCACAGACACCCCCGTCGAGTTTTGAAAAGCCACTACTCCGTTATCGTCTATACACTCTCGGACGGACACACATAACTGCCCCTGAGGTACTGAATAAAACAGATCCTCAACGTCAACAGAAAACATGTACCCGACGGGTCTCGTTTGTTTTAAGTATGACGTTACGTCTTCCGCATTTGAAGTTGTAAAGGGATCCTTAATTTTCAGTCCCCCCAACTGCTTCAAAAGAAACTGGCTTACCAACAACTGCCACGACCCTTTCTCGCTGACAATGGTCCTGAAAGGCACGTCCACTTTGTGCGTTTTTGCCGAAAAGAACACAGAAAAGGCGCTACCTTTACAGTCACCAATGGTTTTAGCTAGTTTTGTAAGTTCAATGTTTTTGCACATATCCACTGCTCTGGAATTCACACGGCAAGCACTAGGTTCGACAGCTTTAAAGTTCTTCTCCACCGCAAGACGGGCCTTCTCGCTGAACGTACCGGCAGTCATCGCCACAAATCCACCTTCTTTAACCGCTTGAAGGAGACGCAGATCGTTTTCTTTAAAGAAGTCCACAACCTTCACAAAGGAGTCCCTTGGACCCCGGGTGACGTCCCTGCTGACAGTCCGTGTGAGTACGTCGACACCCGCAAGCAGGCAACTATCGTGTTGTTCAGATGGTGCTTTTCTAGGAACTCGTCGGTTCAACGCCAGCAAATCATGCGCGGCCATGCTAGGTTCAAGACAATATTTTGGTCCTTTTTGTAGAACTCGCGAAACGTTCTCCGGTATTTGGACGTCTTCTCCCAAAACCAGGAGACCCGCACCAGTGGCACCCTTGTCCTTCACCACGACAATCTTCAGAATACAGTTTAAGACCGTTGTCCACCACATCTCGATTACCCGGGCAGCCAGGCGTTTACATGAGCGCAGCTTGATCTCCGCCAGCCATGGTGGATCAAGAACGTGACACAGAACTCGAAGATAGTCATAAAAAAGTCTGGCCTGCCGCCACAACTCACTTCTCAGCACCCTACAAATGCGTTTTGCGTGTCCCAGGGACCGTCTTACTTGTCCAAACAGTGCCATAATCTCGGGGGGTATAAGACCTTTTCTCAGGTAAAAGGTGATGACTCTCGCCCGGCAGGTAGAAGAAACAATGTCGCTGCGTTAATGACCGCGCACGGGAACATGAATTGTCGATCAGGAATAAAGGCAATGCTCACTTGCCTACTCACTGTGCCGACTGTGGGTGTGATGCGCGATTTCGGGAGATTAGGATCTTGGGTAGAAGCAAAGACAGCACAGCCAGAGAATTGATGGAAGCTTTTTATATAAAGAAGAACCATGACTGTGTCAGCGATACCTCGGTTAATTTGTTTGAAAGTGAAGTGCAGTTTTTATCCGGGTTGCTGGTTCGATAATGACTATCGTGGAATGTGTCTTGGTGGATGACTTTACTATCTATTTTCGGTTTTTTTTCGCGTGTGTAGCGTGCTGCGCATGCTCTTTCTGGATGTTCGTGGTCAATTGCGCACGAATAAAGTAGTTGAAAGTTTGCGCTTGTCCGTGTCTACTCGCTTGTAATTGTCCCCTGTGTCGCGCAAAAAACCTCTATACTGCATCATGAACCAACTAGGCCAACCACAAGTTCTAATTGACTACATTTCTTCTACAACGGGCCCTTTCTTCAATGTTCCTTATTCTACGTCTCAAGTGAATTCCTTGGTGAGCTACATTGTTTCTTCTACCTGCCGGGCGAGAGTCATCACCTTTTACCTGAGAAAAGGTCTTATACCCTCAGAGATTACGGCACTGTTTGGACAAGTAAGACCGTCCCTGGGACACGCAAAACGCATTTGTAGGGTGCTGAGAAGTGAGTTGTGGCGGCAGGTCAGACTTTTTTTATGACTATCTTCGAGTTCTGTGTCACGTTCTTGATCCCCCATGGCTGGCGGAGATCAAGCTGCGCTCATGTAAACGCCTGGCTGCCCGGCTAATCGAGATGTGGTGGACAACGGTCTTAAACTGTATCCTGAAGATTGTCGTGGTGAAGCACAAGGGTGCCACTGGTGCGGGTCTCCTGGTTTTGGGAGAAGACGTCCAAATACCGGAGAACATTTCGCGAGTTCTACCAAAAAGGACCAAAATATTGTCTTGAACCTAGCATGGCCGCGCATGATTTGCTGGCGTTGAACCGACGAGTTGCTAGGAAAGCACCATCTGAACAACACGATAGTTGCCTGCTTGCGGGTGTCGACGTACTCACACGGACTGTCAGCAAAGACGTCACCCGGGGTTCAAGGGACTCCTTTATGAAGGTTGTGGACTTCTTTAAAGAAAACGATCTGCGTCTCCTTCAAGCGGATAAAGAAGGTGGATTTGTGGCGATGACTGCCGGTACGTTCAGCGAGAAGGCCCGTCTTGCGGTGAACTTTAAAGCTGTCAAACCTAGTGCTTGCCGTGTCAAGTCCAGAGCAGCGGATATGTGCAAAAACCTTGAACTTACAAAACTAGCTAAAACCGTTGGTGACTAAAGGTAGCGCCTTGTCTGTGTTCTTTTCGGCAAAAACGCACAAAGTGGACGTGCCTTTCAGGACCATTGTCAGCGAGAAAGGGTCGTGGCAGTTGTTGGTAAGCCAGTTTCTTTTGAAGCAGTTGGGGGGACTGAAAATTAAGGATCCCTTTGCAACTTCAAATGCGGAAGACGTAACGTCATACTTAAAACAAACGAGACCCGTCGGGTACATGTTTTCTGTTGACGTTGAGGATCTGTTTTATTCAGTACCTCAGGGACAGTTAGTTATGTGTGTCCGTCCGAGAGTGTATAGACGATAACGGATTAGTAGCTTTTCAAAACTCGACGGGGGTGTCTGTGGACAACTTCCTGTCTTTGTTGGAGTTTTACCTCAGTTTCACCTTTATTTCTTTTGAAGACAGACCTTACATTCAACGCCAGGGCATCTGCATAGGGTGCCTGTGTGGCCCCAGTGCTTTGTAATATTTTTTGGCGCACGTTGATCGGGACTTAGCCAACCACTTTGTCGATGGTGGTGTCTTGAAGGTTTTTAGATACGTTGACGATTTTTTAATCCTTTCAAAAAAATAACACCTGCTTAGTTATGACGACTCTGTGGATGAGATTTTAACCGCTTTTAATGTTCATGGGTTGGGCCTGTCCTTTACACATGAGCTTCTAACCCATGACTCACTCCAGTTCCTGGATATAAAAATGATGTTAAAAATAATCATTTATGCTGGCGTTATAACCCTCGAGTACAGAAGGGGCTGCTGCCGTATGACTCGGCTCACTCAAAAACTGTTAAGCGAGCCATCGCCTCCCTCTGCTTAGGGTCCGCCCTCAGGAAGTCGTGTCCACACTCTATGCACAGAAGCTTTAATGATCAGGTAGCCAGGCTGAAGTCTGCCGGTTTCCCCTGCTCGGTCATAACGGCGGTTGCTGAGACGTTGCTCCAGAAGACCAAGGGAAAGCAGAGGACGCGGCCAGAGCCGCCACAAAGGAAATGTAGACCAGAAGTGGTGCTATATATACACAAAGTGTCCCACAACCTCAAGAAGGTAGCGTATAGGTACAATGTACCTTTCGTATTCTCTGCGCCAGGTAAGCTTGCAGGCCTTTTTTTTTTTTTATTTATGCAATACCCACAGCGCCAAATCAGGCATTACAGTGGGGGGGATATACATACAAAAAACAACGTACAATGTCAGTCAGACCTCTGCTCCACGGCAGATGAATCATTCAAACAACATATAAACCTTAATTATAAACCATACAAGGAAATAGAAACTTATAAACAACACATATAAACATAGCTTATAAACCACGCAGGGAAGAACTCAAGCTAGATTTAATCTAACAGAGAAAAAAGTCATCGTTTGACAGTACACAAACCAAAGACGGAGGCAATTGATTCCACTCGTAGATAGTTCTTGGAAAAAAGGACATCCCAAATACCTCTGTTTTGAACGAAATTTCTCTCACCTTGAAACTATGGTCAACGCGCTCTGATTGATAGTGGGGCTGCATTATATACATGTCTCTTTGCATGCCAACTGTCGAATGATAAATTCAATGAAACAACTTTAAACGAAGTCTCCTTCCGCGAGTTTCGAGGAGCTCCCATTTTAAAACATCTTTTGTGCGTGTTGCGCTGAAATCTATACTATAATTCCCGGTAACAAACCGAGCAGCTAAGTTCTGCAGTCTTTCTAGTTTTATTTTGTCACGTGCTGTAGGCGGGTCCCAGACTACACAGGCGTATTCCATGACTGACCTGACGTATGTTTTATAGAGCAAATCCCGAGTATCTTTATTGAAGTTTCTTGCATTACGACGGAGGAACCCTAATATTTTACCAGCCTTGGCCACTACGTAATCAACGTGTGTGCTCCATCTTAAGTCAGTCGTGTAATTTACCCCCAGATATTTATGTTCTAACACTCTTAATAATATATTGTTATTTATGGCATAAGATGCAGCGTACGGTTTTTTTTTTTCCTTGTGAGTGTCATAAAAACAGTTTTCCCTAAATTTAACTGCATACGCCATCTGAGGCACCACTGGTTAATTCGATCAAGATCCCGCTGTATGATATTAGCATCCTCAACAGAAGCAACAGCCCCATATAAAACGCAGTCATCCGCGAAAAGTCTCATCTGCGACACTACTCCCTCGGTGATATCATTAATGTATAACAAAAAGAGAAGTGGCCCCAGGACCGATCCCTGCGGTACACCAGATGTGACTTGCACAGTAGAGGACTGTGAGCCATTTACAACAACAAACTTGTCTCAGATACTCGGAGACCCAGGAAACCACTTGCGGGTTAATATTGTAGTTATTCAGTTTTTCAATTAGTAAAGAGTGCGGTACCGTATCAAAAGCTTTCCTGAAATCTAAAAATACACAATCTATCGTGAGACGTCTATCTAAAGCATAGGCCAGGTCATGGGTAAATTCGGTTAGTTGTGCTACATAGGATAGTCCCCTCCTGAAACCATGCTGACGGGGATTAAATAAACAATACCTATTCATGTGCTCTACGATACTCGTATACAAAATGTGCTCTAGGACTTTACACGCAACACACGTTAGCGATATCGGGCGGTAATTTCCTACGTCATTACGCGGACCAGATTTGTGAATTGGGACGACTGCAGCGTTTCTCCAGTCATCTGGGAGGCAAGCTTCGTTCAGTGATCTCATAAAAACTATTTTTAGAAAAGGTCGTAGCGATCGCGCACAGAGTCTGAAAATGTGGTTTGGTAAACCGTCAGGACCGCCTGCTTTAGAAGTATTCAGACCCTGCAAAAGGGAATCAATTCCACGTTCACTGATAACGATATCATTCATATCACCCACCCCACCTCGGAACGCCTGTCTATCCCCGTCATCACTTGGTATTACGGTGGTGAAAACTGAACTGAAGTACTGAGTAAATGTTTCTGCTTTAGGGATGTCATCATGGACAATGCCATCACTGGAAGTGAGCGGCGGAATGTCTACGACATCCTTTCCATTTCTTTTTACATGTTTCCAAAATTCTTTCGGGTTGTCTTTTAGACGTGACTCAATTGAATTACTAAACGTATTTTTGGCTATGCAAATGGCTGTTTTTAATTCAAATGCTACTTTTGTTTAATTTTTCACAATTTGCAAGTGTCGGCGTTATGCAATAATTACGATATAATCTTTGTCGTTTCTGTGTGAGACTGCGCAAAGCCCTTGTAAACCACGGTTTACTTTTACCCTGTCTTGTTGTGAGTATCCTTGATGGAACAAAGCGCTGCCTGAGCTCACAGATTTTGTCTTTAAGCGAAAGCCATAGCTCAGACGCTCCTTTGTATTCTGCTTCCGTTTCAAACACAGTATAATACGCGTTCAATCCTTCGTTTATCCTATTTACGTCAGCTTTCTCAAAATTGTACACTCGCCTAGCTACACCTCTACTTGTTTTTACATACTCTACGTTCATATGACAGATCACAGCACTGTGATCGCTAATGCCCGGCACAACCAGGGTAGAACAGACCAGGTGAGGCTGATTGGTTAGTAATAAATCTAAAATATTATTTCCACGTGTTGGTTTTATCACTATTTGTCGGAGTGCAGAAAGATCTGTCAACTTCGCCATTTCTTGATTCAATCGCCCTGCAGTTGCGATAGCTCTACCCTGCTCGCTCCAGACCATATTTGGCAGATTAAAGTCTCATCCGATAACGACACAATCCGTTCGCACTGCTTCTGTCATTGCTATTAACTGGGTCATCGCGTCGACCGGAGAACCAGGTGGTCGATAAAAGCTGCATGCTGTAAGTATCTTGTTATTGGAAAATATTAATTGGCAAAAAATGGCCTCACAGGCTCTAGTACCAACATAAACTTCACTAGAATAAATGCTATTCTCTACCAAAATAAACACACCACCACCCTGAGCATTTCTATCTTTTCTATAGCATGTGTAACCATCAGGAAAGACTTCATTATCACCGATGTCTGCCTCTATCCAGGATTTTGTACCAAGAATTACAGAGGGTTTTACCAAATCTACAAGGGCAGAAAATTCATGAATTTTATTCTTAATACTGCGACAATTTATTACAAGAAAAGAAAGATTTACTCCATTACGCTGACGCAGTCATCTGTGCGGTACGACTTGATTTGTCTCGTCATCATAGACATACTTTGTGCCATTCAGTAGCAACGTGTTATATCTAAGGTTCACTTTGTCGCCATCCTTTCTTCGTGACTTGGCAAAGTCCCATAATCGTTTCCTTGTCGTTCGCACCACCTCGGAGAAATCCTCCCAAATACTAAATGGAGTTGCTTTCAATTTCCGTGCATTTCTCAAAATTAACTCTTTTTCTTTGAACGAGGTGAACTTGGCTATTAGTGGACGGTTTTTGCCATTCTGGAACTTGCCCAACCTGTGAGCCCGCTCCATTACCACAGCCTGTAGGCCCAACCTTGATTCACAGATCTCTGAAATTCGTTTCTCTGAGACGGCATTTGATTCGCGAGCTTCTGCGTCAGGGACACCATAGAAGATTAAGTTGCAGCGTCGGCTTCGGTTCTCGAGATCATCTACCCTTGCCCTCAATGCCCCAAACTCACGCCTTTGGTTCTCGCATTCAGTTTTGCACTCTTTAATAGCAGTATGCAGTTGGTCAAGTCTATTTAGCTTGGATTCTAATGACGTCATCCGGTTGACCAGATCATCAATGGAAACCTTATTCTCAACCTGTGTGGTCTCGATAGAGGCAAGCTTCACTTGTATGGTCGCTTGGCCATCCAAGAGCTGCTGCAATTGTTCCGCCGTAGTGGGACCCGGGTTAAGCTCTATGTCCCCACAAAAGAGGAGTAACAGAAAATAGAAAGCGAAACGCCGTAGCAGACGAAAGCGACGTCGCGACCGACTTTCAGGCTCCGAATATCTTGATAAGCAAGCAAACAGTGTTTGGGGTGGAACCGGCAAAACATAAACTGAGAAAAGAGGAGAGAGTTCTGCATCACTAACCTGCGAAAGCAGTAAAATCAACGTGAAGGGCACCGCAGTAGCCACGCCGGTTCCACGCCCCACTGGAGTACTGCAGACCAACGCCTTTTGTAGCTGGTTTATGGGAAGATAACTTTCCCACTGTTCGTAGACGGGGACGATACACTCGCCGAAATCAGACGCATTGCGTATCATCGAGTCCGCATCTTCACAGGGAAGGTCGGTTCCGTCGCTGGTCTTGATTTTGTTGATACCGTTGATAATCCGAGGCGCAAAGAGACTGCAAGTTTCGCATCCGTCGAAGCACTGCCATTGGCCAGAGAAACCGTTGACCTGCGAAAGCAGTAAAATCAACGTGAAGGGCACCGCCGTAGCCACGCCGGTTCCACGCCCCACTGGAGTACTGCACACCAACGCCTTTTGCAGCTGGTTTATTGGAAGATAACTTTCCCACTGTTCGTAGACGGGGACGATACACTCGCCGAAATCAGACGCATTGCATATCATCCAGTCCGCATCGTCACAGGGAAGGTCGGTTCCGTCGCTGGTCTTGATTTCGTTGATACCGTTGATAATCCGAGGCGCAAAGAGATTGCAAGTTTCACATCCGTCAAAGCACTGCCGTTGGCCAGAGAAACCGCTGACCTGCGAAAGCAGTAAAATCAACGTGAAGGGCACCGCCGTAGCCACGCCGCTTCCACGCGAGATTTCGCTCTCGTGTGGGAAAGTATATATTGGTCAAACTGGTCGCTGCGTTAATGACCGCGCACGGGAACATGAATTGTCGATCAGGAATAAAGGCAATGCACACTTGCCTACTCACTGTGCCGACTGTGGGTGTGATGCGCGATTTCGGGAGATTAGGATCTTGGGTAGAAGCAAAAACAGCACAGCCAGAGAATTGATGGAAGCTTTTTATATAAAGAAGAACCATGACTGTGTCAGCGATACCGCGGTTTCTTTGTTTGAAAGTGAAGTGCAGTTTTTATCCGGGTTGCTGGTTCGATAATGACTATCGTGGAATGTGTCTTGGTGGATGACTTTACTATCTATTTTCGGTTTTTTTCGTCTGTGTAGCGTGCTGCGCATGCTCTTTCTGGATGTTCGTGGTCGATTGCGCACGAATAAAGTAGTTGAAAGTTTGCGCTTGTCCGTGTCTACTCGCTTGTAATTGTCCCCTGTGTCGCGCAAAAAACCTCTATACTGAATATATATATATATATAAATATATATATATATAGATAGATATATAAATAAAAGCACTTTTTGAGCCATGAAAATAATAATCTTCAGCCTGGAGATCATCGACTTTGCCTGTTTATACATGAAAAAACACGAGAGGTTAACCACATTTTTTGTTACTGAAGGTATTTGAACCGTATTGTTTAAAAAGCTTGATTTATCACTTTGCCTTCACTATATACGTAGAGCCAGGGTATTTTATGCGACCCTCAAACACAAAAGGTTGGTGCCCCCAAAAGAGCGTGTGTGTGAATAACATGTTTTCATGCTTGAACAATAATTATTGTTCCCCAGCAGATGAGTGACAGGCTATTTTTCGCTAACTAAAATAAGAAAAGGCGATCGTCCATTGGAAACCTATATCAGCGAGTAGCTATAAAAGCGTAACGCTATCCTGAGACATACACTTTGCCTGCGTGTATATGCATCTGTAGACCTCGAGTAACAATGATTGCTCTCTTTTTGGGAATTCTGTTCTTATGTCACAGCCATGGTACTTTTTCTCAAAGTAGCGGAGAAGATTTTCCTGATGCGAACGAGGTAAGAAAATACCATTCATGTAACACGTTTATAGCGAGGTGACGGATAAGTTTGCTCTTTAATATCTTAAACCCCCCTCCCCCCCCCCCCCATGAAGGTGCATAAATGCAAGCATGACGTTTGTATTGTTAGGGTGACGCTGTCGGCAGGAGCGATGACAGGATGGCACGAGATGAGAAAACTCACAAAGAAATTATGAAGGCCGGGCCATCACGAAGGGCCTGGCGCAACACGGGCGTGCGCGCCACTGCCCCGTCGTCGTCTTACCCTTCCTAACAATATGTCCAATAGGAAGGGGAACTCTCATCGGCTCACTGGTTGCCTCTAGATTTACAACAGCATTCTTACACCGATGATGACTTTAAACACTCAATGTTCATGGGCTGGTGTTCATGCAAAAAATGTCGGACCCGAGTGTCAGAAAAAATTGTTACACACAAGTCGAGTCAACGTAAAGCATGCAAAGCCCACGTTAGGAAATGCGTTATTATCGACGAAAAAAAGTAGTAGTCGTGATAAATTATACGAACTCACGATCACACTAATTTAAAAAGAAAGAAATCTACCAATCGGCTCTATGAGAATCAAACTCTGGACCTTGCGAACCGCAGCCCAAACGTTTTTGTTGGGCGTCATGGAAAGTTTACTTTTATTCGTTTTCTTACTGATTGGGGAAGTGAATTACTGTTACTCACTTTTTTGTGCCTTCAGATGCGCGATGAAGTAATGCGCCATGTATTTTTGTATAAATATTAAAATCCTCACATTTAGAGGAGGGCTTCAAAAATATTTGTCCATTCGTGTGCTCGTTAAACGGCTTGACACAGGCTTTACACTTGAAGTACAAATATACAAAAATTCACATGCAGTTATTGTACTTCCATATCAGCGTGGCGGACAGGAATTCGTCTCTGAAAGTCTAGACAATCCTAGCAACATTATTATGTCATGGAGAACACCTGAGCTGATATCTACGAACCGGATCGTCCGTGGACAACTAAAAATATTATTTTTATTATGCACTTGAGAACGTCCCAGTTCAAATATGGAAACCCAACAAAAACTAAATACGTTTTCGCGTGGCTCGACCGGGCAGCGCAGGCAAGTCTGAATATGAACACCGCTGAGACTGGTCGCCCAGTCTGCGTCTTCCTCAAATTTTTTGACTGAGGTCTTGCGGAGTACCTGCGTCCCACAAGAGAAGTTCATTGCATTGTGATCTTCGACATCGACGACTGTCGACTGCGATGAGCTCCAATAGACAATCCTCCACGGGCGCTCCAGCCGCTGCAGCCTGCCCTGTTCCCAGCCAGGTCCGACATCGTAAGGTTCTTCTGAAATCCTTGAAGATGACGTGGAAGATTTCCTGGACGTGTACCAGCGAGTATGCCTTTACAACAAATGGGATGATGAGGCTAATCCCCGCAATTCTATATTCACCCTTTCCAATGCGGCTAGAATGTGGTTTACGAACCAAGAGGATGAGATTGCTACATGGTTACTGCTCCAGAACTCAGCTAGCAAAACAAGCGACGAATTTAGGCAATATAACAATCGAAGCGTATGTACATTATCTTCAATTTTTCGGCATTTCGATGACGGTTAGTAATTACTAACATACCAGTCATCTCACTATTTAAAAATGACCTTGTCGTGCAACTTTTGTAAATTGTTAAAAAAAATAAAAGGCGCTTACAACTACGTGTAATGCCGAATTAGAGTGCAACTCTTCAGGAGGAGGGGAGGGTACGGAGATGAATGTAGGTCGCTCCTCCTCCTCTGTACTTTCTCCTCCTCCCTCCTCCTCTCACTCATTTTCCCTCCATCTCCCCCTTGTCCTCCTCCTCGCTGCCTGCCCCCTCGTGACGTCACTCGTTAAAGCTCTCGAGAAGTAAAGGTCGTGACCTTCGTCCTGATCTTCACGAGAGACTCTGACGTCACAAGTGACGTCATTGTGGGACGTTTCCCATAATGCAACGCGCGGGACACTCGTGACGACCGTCGTGACGTCACGGTGACGTCATTACGGGAAACGTCCTATATTGCAACGCGTGGGTCACGGGAGAGACACGCGCGTTTCATCATGGGGCGTTTTGCCGTAAAGCAACGTGTGGTTACGCCGACGGCGATGGCGACGGCGAAAGCGACATCGCTCAAGCCGGAAATGAACGCCTTAAAGCTGCGCTTTGAAAAGAAAAAAGAAAGGAAGATAGGGCATAAAGTATGCGGGCTATGAAATATATCTCTTCTCATTGTATCGAATGCCCGGTAGCTTTAAGTGAGCACTTGTTTTCGGGCTTCTTTCTAGTTTCAAATATTTCGAGCGTGCGTGTGATGTTTTAAAACCTAGAAACAGCACCTCCACACAGTGCATGAGCAGGGCGAATAAAGCAATAAATACTGTGATCAAAAAGCAGACAAAGTGCACCCGTTCATGTTCACTTTAACTTCCTTGAGGGTTGACGGTTACTGTTCTGTTCGATAGTGGGATTGGTTGCTGTATATTAAGAAGAATCCGAATTTAAAATGTGGAGTTGTGTTAAGAGACGGTGTTGCGCTCGTCCCCTTGGTCTGTATATGGGTTGTGCATATTGATACTTCATGTTTTGGATGACCATCATCAACAAATCCCATATGGCTCACAAACCCTCAGACGCATTAACCATAAAGCAACGCATTCACCATTAACGCGACCACAGTGGAATGTCACGCTGTCAACTAACACAAAAAGGCCGCGTCGCGCCTTTATATAACACCGTGGGAATGGTCGACATGACAAGAGTATTCATCCGGATTTCGGTTACAGCAACCTTGAGTGATTGCTGGTTCTTGTGGACTGCAGATGGGCTAAGGTAGTGTGCATGTCGGTCATACGTGCTGCGAAATCCGCAGAGAAACTACAATCAATTTTTACAATTTTTGGGATACAAGAAGTTGTATCTACAGATTTCCTTTCGACAGAGTTGCAGCGTTCTCATGGGTAGCGCAAGTTCGTCTTCTTATATTGCAGGAGCTGTGGTGGCATCAGAACGACTCCAAACTTCGATTGGTTCTGAATAAAGGATAGCGGGCGCACCTGAAGGCCGCTTGGTTTGAGGTCTATCCACTATTCTTCAATAAGAGCCAATCAGAGCTCGGTATCGTTCTGACTTCACCTGCACTCTTGCGCAAGAAGCAGACCATTTGTTCTCTGCATTAACCTCCGAAATACATCATAAGCTGTCCCATTCTGACCACTCTTCGTCCAGCGGGATAGCGTCTAGTTCGAGGGTTCAAGCACGTCAGTAATGCAAGCTCGCCTGGCACATTCAACTGGGGAACGTCAAGATAAAATTTCAAACACGTCAGAGTAACGCGCTCGCCCGCAACCAAACACACTCACTGAATGTCTGTGTGTGTCTTTTTTTTTGTGACACATGTCTTTATGGTCGAGGTGTTAGAGAAAAGAGGCAAGGGGAGTGGGGGGATTTGGGGGAGAGGGCGGAGAGGTTTTGGGTTAGCAGCTGCAGTGCTTCACTCGTACACGGACGCCGCCTCGGAGATGGTGAAGTTTTCTCCGAGTTTTGCCTGCTTACTGCCCCATTGGCGCTCTTTTACGTGCCATTACTGTAACTGGTTGCTTACAGCCAATATCCACTAGCCATGGTTTGCCGCCGCTATTTTCGTGCTTCGTCCCCATATTCCGTCGCCGTCAACGCTCCTTGGTTCACTGTCACGAGCAGTTTTATCTCAAACAAAAAGCGCGAAAGGGCCAGGGTCGTCTCGTGGTTGCGAAATTTCGTGATGTATAAATTAGCCAGTGAGAACCCTGGATTTGCTCCGTGGTATTACTCCATGAAAAAGTTCCTATACGGACCACGGGCAAGACGCCTGGGTAACCACGCCTGAGACTTCGCAGAGCGTGACGTTTCTTCGCCGGCACCAAATCGCAACATGTAGTCTTATACAGAACTACGGAGGGGAGGACGTCACCTGGGGGCAAAGGCGTCGCAAAACGATGTTTCGGATAGAGGCCCGCCGGAAGCTGCCACGGCTGCTTATCAAGCCGTCAGCGAGCCATAGAGGGACGTATCCCAGAATCACCTCTTCCGGTCCTTCTCCGTCGAAGCACAAGAGTGCGGCAAAAACAGCACGCCAAAAAAAAAAAAAAACGGAAGGGAAAAGTGGGATATGTCGCCATGGTATCGACATGAGCCATGGTATCGACGTGCGCCTGCGAGCGTAAAATATAATATGAGCTCCGCTGAATGAATTTAGATTAGTGTTTCCTTGGCAGAAGGGGCGTATTTTGCCGCTGCAAAAGTAATTTCTCAAAACTAGAAATTAACAGTAGGCTTATATTAATTAGAGTTATTTTGTTTTACTTGCAGTATGCTGGGGTAAACTCCACCTTCTTTCCTGCGCTTTGCTTCGTGACTTGCCAGCATATTTAGTTTGATAGAGTCCCACCCATTCCTTATAAATACCGAAAAACCCCGATTTTGACGTAGAGCTACGTTTTTTTTCCCACTGGCAAGGGAGATCAGAGCTAGGAAGGCGGTGCCACGATCACTTAGTCACAGAAGTGACGTTACGCACGTCAAAGTAAAATTGAAGTTGTATTGAACGCGGAAATTGTAAAAGAAAAACAAAAAAAACACTGCGACCTTTCATGCGTGTCGACGCTCCTCGCACCGAGGTACACGAATTACGCGGCGAACATGCCACCGCCTCCACCACGAAGGCGCCGTTGGCTTCTTTCATCCGTACGTGCTTCTTTTTGATAAGAAAAGCTTCGTATCGCATTTTTGAGATGGCCCAATAGCGCCTCCCAGGTTTTTTTCTTCGACTTTCTTGGCACACAATTCCGCATATGCAACTCAGATATGGCGACCCGGGGGGATGCATGATTGCTTCTACGGGACTCTGAGCAACGGGCATTCACTTCTGATGCAACCGCCATCGTCATACGGCACGAGTCAGCAGACGGATCTCTAGCTGCCATAAACAACGCATCTGAGACGAATATACAAGTCAGAACATCTCTTAATTTACTCCCCTCTTATTTATTGTGCCACCCACACGTAGTTCTGCAGAAATTTCTGCAGGATTGTACACCTATGCACCGACCAATCTTGGTTTTTTAAAATGAACGTGGATGCATTACTCTGAATTTTAAGCGAAATATAAAACGACATTAAAAAAAATGCTTTACCAGTGGAATGCATAGAAAAGAAATACTGCGGTACATGCTTTACGTATTCTTTTTCCTCCTTCTTTTGTGATACAGAAAGTTATTTCACCCTTGTGTCATTTTAGGTGCTTACATTGAGGTTATTGAACATTGTGTTTAAATACCTGACTACATTTGCAGGTTATGAAGAAGCTACCTGAAACATTCATGCTTCAATCAGTTTTCGATTATACGATATTTAAATGTCGTTATCAACATTTCTACAATCACACCGAGGGAAGTCAGACTTACAGAAAATATGATTATAATCTTATCTACAAGGGTTATACGTAAGTACTAAATGTATTAATAACATTGCAATCTGTATCGTGCGTGTATCACAAAAACAAATCGGCGTTTTAACCTGTTTCCTTTGCAGATTTCCTAAAACTTTCTATGTAAAAAACGTGACTGGGTACAACATATCTATGGCCAAACACCCAGGTTGAGTTCAAGTTTGATTTTTAAAATCTTAATTCGTTCAATCAGGTGGCCGGTTACATTACGAACAACGTCTCAAGTCTTTTGCTAACAAAATGGATATCGACTTATGAGTATACTTCGTTCGGATTATTTGCTAAGTCTGTAGGACATCGCGTATAGTTTTATTGTTATGTCTACGAATTAGGACATACGCTTTGTATCATTAAAACAATTTCGCAATTCGTAATTCAATCCATTTACATTCATGTAGCTTTGATGGTTGTGCCTCATTCTTTTCGTTGTACTTGACAAGCTTTTGATGCGGTCTCCTTTAAACATTGCGCTGATTAGTTAAGGAACATGTGGGTCGTGTTAATATCGTGTGCGTGATATGAATGTATGCCAGTACGCTACCTGCCAGCTTTCCCCTTACGTCGAGGATATCTGTGCCACCAATGGCATTCTAGGACAGTATGCAATCTGTTGTTCCATAATCACCTCGAATGTACGGGTGTGCTTCAAGAGAGGAATTCGCAGAGAGCCCATATGCTTCAAATGCTGCAGCAAAGTTATCTCAGATTGCTTCTGAAGGTTTTCAGCTGAATGTAGAAGGAAAAACCAAGGAGTGGAAAAAAGAGAGACACACACCGCTGGACCATCAACCATTTACTGAAATTCTTCCTTTTCCTTTTGATCTACCCTCAGGAATTAGACAATTTACTGGATTTTCTCTCTTTTTCAATTACCTTCTTGAATTATACGATTGATATCCCAGGGGTAACTTCTTCTTCTTCTTCGGTATGACATTTGGTAGATGTCAGGGATAGATGAAAAAAAACAATTCCAGTAAACAGTTTAATTCATTAGGGTAGATGAAAAGAAAAAGAAAGAATTTGAGTAAATGGTAGATAGTCCGGCAGTGTGTGTCTCTTTTATCTACTCCTTGGTTTTTTTTCTTATATGTCCAGCTGGAAACCTTCAGAATCATGTCACACCAACCGGGTCAGCTCCAGGCGCTCAGATTGCTCCCTACCCATTTGAATTACAATAGAATTGCTTTTCAAGAATACGCTAATTTGGTCAAGTTTTTGTCTGTGACAATATTCCATATACTTTTCAACAGAAGGTCCTGTGACAAACACTCTCCAAATATTGTTTTCGAACATGCGATCTTGTATGATAACAAGAAACCCGGACCCAAGAAAGTTTAAAGGTGGGTACCAAGTCTATCTTGAACACAAGTGGAGTCTGTTGACGGTTCGAAACATTGACATAAAATAAATGTTTACAGTTAACCGTGTATTGCATTAGGCAACTGAATAGCGCGGATAAGAATGTTACCTGTGCTCAGAGTATTGAAAGTAAAGGTTCTTTTACTTCGTTGTTCGGTCGACGATGGATGTTTCGTCGCTGCTGGGCGTCGCTCGTTGAAAAGCTTCCGGGCGTTCAGCAATTCTGCTCACACCTGTGACTTCGCTGGCAGACCACCAAACCGCTCAGACGTTCGTAAAGGTGAAAAGTAATTTAATAGAAAATTCCAGGACTGTCAATCAAGCAAGGTTTCAGAAAGAGTACGGTGCCAGATATCGGCGCACTTGTTGCCGGAGTGTGGGTTAGGAGGGTGTTGCTGAGAAGTCCGTCTCTCTCCGCTCCCAGTTCCAGGCTGACTCATTCCGCGGGAAAAGACCAAAGCAAGCTTCTCAAAGCGAAGCAAGTGACAACAAATCAAAGCAAACTTCTAAAAGCGAAGCGAACGGCAACAGAACCAGAGCAAGTGGGAAATGAGTTTTCAAAGAATACGTTAACAAGGTCCCGCTTCTTTGCAGTGGGGCCCGGGGAGCCGCGGAGGGGTCGCTCTGGTGAAGCGAGGCTAGCCCCGCTCCCCGGTCATAACTCACACGGACGGTCCCCAGGTTCCACATGGCCCCCGCACCCTAGTTATATGACACCGGACAAAAGGCGCATCTTCGAAGAAAGCCTGTTGGTCCGAGCCAATTTCGTTCTTTGGCATTCCGCCGCTTAATATAACATGGAACAATCTTAAACGAAAATAAGTGGTGTTTTGCCGCACAACCTTACATTGAATACCGTTTAGAAAGGAACTATTCCTTTTAATTTCTACGATTTAGCAGTAATGTTAGCTAATCTTGTGTAAAAGCGTTTTGTTGTGAAGTAGCGTCCACCCGTAAAACCAGAAACACAATCACCTCGTACTTACAAAGATGCCAAGATGCAGTCACAACTAATATTCTGCGTGCGTAAACCTGTAACTTGACAACAGAATCAGTTTCTTCTGATATACCTTGACCTTGGGCAGGGGAAAAAAAGAAAGGCATGTAATGAGGGACAACACGCGACGTCCAACAGAGCTTCAGGTTTGTTCAAAACATCCCTTCATAGGCATAGGACGCCCCAGTCGACGCCGGAAAACTGTGTACAAGCACACCTCTACTACTGGCACCTCCCCCTGAAAAGTGTATAGACACAATAAGCCTTTTGTCACAAGGTACTACGTGCCAAATGATAATGGCGTCGTTCAGCTGTATGCTGTTAACATCTGTGACTTAGAAGCGATTGGTCAGTCGTTTATTAGTGCACGTATGAAACGCATTCACTGAACAATTTCTTGCTGTGTAATAATCAATTTCAGTTAGTTTGCATCTTATCAACAAACTTTACAATTCAAGCGAAGTATAACGCTAAAAAGTTTCTAGAGAACGAATTACACGACGACATGACAATAGCTATAGAGCAGGTCTGGGCAGTATCTGCTGTACAAATATATGGCGATGATGTATTAAATGTACTTTCTTGTATACACAATTTTCTATCGAAATACCCATAACGCAAGTTTTATTCTTTGTTTTAAATGTATTAACATAATAACGACTTTTTTTTTGAATTTGTAAAATGGCGTTTTTATATATACAGGAGCGTTCTGCAGTCTTCCTTTCTGTTCAAATTGTGGCTATGGCAACTAAAATTGCTTTAATGTTTTGTTTCGCTAATATTTCATTCAACAAGGCATAAAAATGAAAATTGAGCTGACGCAACAGTTCGATGTTATAATAAAAACTGATTTAATTTTTCAGAATGTTACCTGATGGTCACAAAAGAACACTTTTCTAGACCACAAAGAAGATGCCGAGCAAAATTCCTACAGCACTGCAAAGGTCCTGCGTTCAACTATACTATGCCTGACTGTGCTCAATCAGAGAACTATAACAAAAATTTTATAAACACTTTGAAGGTCAAGGAAACTTGAATATTCAAGTTATATAAAATTTATATTCAAAATCTCTTGGTTGGCTTCTTCGTTTCTATGCTTGAACATCACAAATTGTAGAGGTAATAAAATTGTACAGTACCGGGTTAGAACTTTTTTATATATGCTGCAGTTATATTCGTGGTATGCTTGACACCCGCAAATCACCTAATGAGCTTTAAAATTTTAGGAGCTAGACTTCCACATCACATAGATTGTGACCAAATCGTGCACAGTTTCGTCATGAAAATCAAAATAAAACGCTTGGGGAAAAGCACGTGTTCTGATTGAGCTTTCTCATATTTTGCGCTTAGGTTGATTTTATAGACACCTTTCACGAAGAAAACCTGTACGTCTTTATACCGGACTAGACAGGTTCATACAAGCCACCAGAGTTTACGCATCGTCCACTAACGTAGCTGTACGGTTTCCTGTATACAAATGCGGGTCACGCGATACCTAATACCGGTACCCGAATTGTGTTGCCAGCCGACGGGTATTCTCGTAATGGTACCGGTATGTTTATACCGGCCTCTAAGATATATTTTTCAGGATGAAAAGGAAGAGAGAATATAACAACGAACTGAAACAAAGGTTGAATCGGCAAAGCCGTGCCAGAAACCCAAGAAAGAACAAGCGTCGAGAAAGGGACCACGAGCGTCGAAGGCGGCAGGAGTGAGCGATGGTGTGTCGGCGTAACAGCTGCCTTGGGCGAGAGGGAATGGGTCGGCAAGACCGCGCTCGGTTTCTTAAAGGGGCACTGACACATCAAAATCATATTTTTTTTATTATCCAAAACGATTGAAAACGATTCCGGGACATTAACCTAAAAATTCGAAATTGGGGAATTCAGTATTTGTGAAGCAAAAAAAAAAACTATTTCCAAATGCCGAATTCGAAGTCTCGCGGGATCCGCGCCGGTACGCTGACGTCAAATATTGTGGACTCCTGAGAGTCCACTTTCTTTCACGACTCCCTGCTGTTGCCATGGCGACCCAAAGCGGGGAGGACAGGAGCGAGCGCCGGCGGGCCGGTTTTGAGCTGTGTCGCCTGTTTTCTGTGGGAGGATGCAAATCCTGGAGACGGCACCACAACGAACTCCCAATTTTTGGTATTTCAAAAAGAAGGGCCGTAGTGCGTTCGCAATTGCGTTAAAAAACATGTTTTAGGACGGCTGTTATTAAATGTTATAGAGATATCGCCCACAGAGCTTCTAAATTTCATGATTCTTGACGTCAGGAATCAAAAGAAGCGAGGAGGCTAAAGGCGGGAGAATCAAACGCCAAAAATAATAAGGCGCGCACACGCGCCGAAATTTTTTTGCGTGTTTATGACTGCAACTTGCATCGTTTTAGACAATAAAAAAATACGACCTTTGGGGTGTCAGTGGCCCTTTAACTACTACTATCGGTCCGGCGAGAATTCCTGTTAGCAGGTACGGGAGTGAGGAAGGGCGAGAATGATTAGTCAAGGTCACTCTTGCCTCTTTATCATTTACACTTAGGGTACGAATAAACACGAATATTCGAGATGTACTCAGAGGCGTTCCTTCTTGGTCATGGACGCCGCATTACTCCCCTGTTTAACAGTGAATCGCCCCGATGCAGCCTTTAATAAACTAATAAAGTGCTAAACCTAGTAACAGCAAACAGTGCACTGCAGGTTCGTCTTAACCATAAATATTCTTCGGTCCAAGCCAGCCTAGTACGGCTTGAGGCCCACGAGGTGCTCCACTTCGGGTCGTGGCTGGTGGCATCCTGACGACCTTTAGCGTCTGGAAGCGACTCAAAGTTCAGGTCTCTGAGGCGACGGAGCACCCTTTACGGTCCGAAGCGGCGTTTGAAAGAGTGCTCGCTAACGCGGTTGTGTCGTAACACATTGTGTCACCTGTTACGGCGTTCCAACAGTGAGAGGTTCGTAAAAAACAAACAGGTGCTTAAATTTCAAAATATGAGATCTATAAGTTGCTAACGCATGAAAATCGAGAATGCGTCCATAGAATGTTTTGGTAATATGTATTTTTTACATAAACAAAATAAATTTCCCTTCAGAGTGCAAACATTAAAAATATACATATTTGTGAAACATATGGTGCGAAAACTACGAAAGCTTATCCTACAACAGGATTTTTTTTTATTTAAAGTTTAATGCACAATGGCATGGGCTGATAAAACATTCTGCTTTATAAATCATTCTCCATATACTAACCAAACTTAAAATAAAATAAATACTGCTTACAGTTCTGCTAATGATTTGCGTTGTTACGGTGGGTTCTAAACGTGCAAAAAACAATTAAAAAATGGTCTTAAATGCTAATTTAACGGACGTAGTGAACTAGTAATCTGTCAAGTAGAATAAAAGAACCATTTATTAATTGTAGACATCCGTGCATATGCTCGAAATACATGTTCGTGTTTGTAAATTCCAAAGCGTGCAGGATTTAAGTCTTTGCGGCCAGGGAAGCTTTCGGATATTTGTAACTACTTGTTAAACTAAAAAAAAAAATTGTAGACATGAACATTCGATTGTACTAATACTAATATAAATTGTATGCCTCATTTACGGAAAAGAATAAGGAATGTCTTTGTTTATGCGCTCTGAACTCTTGCAGAAACTTTAGAAAGCTCCTTAAGTCATTTCTCCACCCAACTGTCTCGTACATCGTCTTTGCCAATGAAAAGCTGTCGAACGTCTCGTAAAAGTTCTTGTTCTATATCTTTTTGGCCCCTGAACAAACTTCCGCTCGCGTGGAGCGTGTTTATTTTGTTGTGGTGAACTAGCAGTCGCTCCCTACTTATAAAGCTTTCTCAGAGATTTTCCTCTTTTTTTAGTACTCGAAGAGTGCTTCCTATCACCGCACCTTTGCATTCGAGTTCCATGAAAGCAAGTAAGCGCGATTTACTGTGCGAATTTCTGCGGTGAGGATACCTGTCGTTTCGTTCTCTTCGGCAATGGGCGTTCGGAGGGGTCGTTACAGAGCATACCTTCCGTCTTGTTACCTTCTGGACTTTGTTTTGCTCTATTCAAATATATAATTTTTACATTTTTTTTTATTTCTTGCCAAACAATTGCATCGACGTCCCCTTCCTGCGCTACTTCGGCCATAGTGTATTTTGTACGAGAACAAAAAGCCTCGTCGTCAGGTTGATTATCGTTAAGCCTCCACCAGCTCCAAAAGATAGCTCTTTTTTTCTTTGGCTATCCGCCATTCCTAGACGCACATTGCCCAGTGCATGGTCGGAGAAAGCTTCCGCGGATACCGCCTAGGCGGTGACGGCAGCAGTCAGCTCACTGGATATGTACACCTCTTCTAAGCATGCAAGACCTCTGCCCTACTAATGCTTTTATTCAGGTGGAGAACCCTTTCCGCAGTATCCAAAAAATTAAAAGTTCCACAGCAGTTTTGTCTTTCTTTGATTTCCTGGAGTCAGACTCAAGAGCGTTCCAGCAGTCTTGCGTATTTAAAACGCTGTTAAATATTTCTGCAAGAATGGCAAGTGCAGGCGTACTAAGGTACTGCTTAAGGTTAGTGAAAAAAAAAGGTGTAAGCTCAAGTTTGTCGTTGGGGGCGTATACAGATACGACCTTTAACGACTCATGCGGATGAATTGCTTCCTTCGCGCAAACCCTCCCATTTTTACTGGACCCCCATTTACTATATATCAAAAAACGTCTGTCATTTCTTATCAAAATCGCACCACCGCCGATATTCTACATATATCTTACGTTATATATAAAAAAACGTTCGAAAAAAGCATGCATATCATTCACTTGCGTCTCGGAAGCTAGGGGCGGTACAGGTAAGCAATAATACTAATGGTATTGTAGCAGAGCCGACAGCTGCCACAACCACACGGGTTGTAGAAAATACTGAGGGAATGTAGTTCCAGACTAAACAACCGAGGCTCCACTGCGCTGGGCACAGTGCCGGTGAGCGCGCCAGGGGGGCTATGTTGCACGTTTTGGACTCCCAGGAGACTAGGGAGAAGGAAGTGACGTCAACGATACAGCAAACGCAGATTGGATGTTGACAGAAGAAAACAAAATCAACATCCAATCTGCATTTGCTGCGTTGTTGACCTCACTTCCTTTTTCCTAGTCTCCTGGGAGTCCGAAAAGCGCAACATAGCGCCCCAGCTCACGCTACCGCGTGGCCTCGGCAGCCACGAGATATAAGAGAATATATGCCTTTTGACTCTGAGCCGGTCGTCCCTTTTCTTCTCCGGCGCTTTCGAACACACCGCCGACAAATTGGTGATCCGGACGTCCGACTACAATGAACCAGAGCGCAGGCAACTCCACCGACGACGCAGGCTTGACCACCACCGTCCAGCTCCGCCTTCGAGTCTTCTGGGCGAAAAATCCACGGGCCTGGGTCTCCCATGTGGAAGTACAGTTCCACTTGCGGCACATCACCCCCCAGTTATCACGCTACTATCATGTCATGTTGGCCCTCTTCCCAGAACTGGCTGATAAGCTGTACGACATACTGGCAATCCCACCTCCTGACGACGCTTTCGACCATCTCAAGCGCACAATCCTCACCAGAAAGAGGTAGTGGGAGACATCGTGGCTTCAGCAGCTCTTGAACACTGAAGAGTTGGGTGACCGTAGACCATCCCAGCTGCTCCACCGCACGCGGCAACCGCTGGGTGAGCAACCGTCTCACACAAGCAATCCCATATTACGGGAATTGTTCCTCCATCGCTTGCCCCAATGGATGCGCATGGCCCTCGCCCCAGCTGCAGACTTACGTCTTGACCGCCTCGCGGAAATGGCCGATCGCGTCGCAAATACGCTGCACCAAGCCTGTCGAGCGTCGCGGACACTTCACACCAGTGCTCCTCCACCCGAGCACTCGAAGCCCGCATTGACGCTTTAACAGCAATCGTCGCGGCCCTTTGCACGAAAAGCAGACCGCGTGAACCAAGAAGGCGCAGATCATCTCGACGTCGCAGTTCATCGCAACGACGAGAAGGCGATACCTGTTGGTACCACCAGACATTCGGCAGCAGGGCACGCAAGTGCGAACAACCATACAACTGGCAGGAAAACCCCCCGGCCCGTCACTAGAGGCGGCAAGTGACCAAGGCCCGATAGCAAGCCGTGTGTTTTTCATCACGGATTGTATTTCAGGCCGCCACTTCTTGGTAGACACCGGAGCTGAAATGTCCGTCTTTCCTCCAACACTAGCGAAGAGACGAGACCCACAGCCCGGATCACACCTCGTTGCGGCAAACGGATCCAATATTCCAACATACGGAATGCGCTCGGTGACCCTAGACTTAGGATTACGCCGAGTCTTCGGATGGATTTTTGTCATAGCCGATGTGACCTCCCCACTCTTAGGTTCTGACTTCCTTTCCCACTTTGATTCTGATGTCAGTATGCCCCACCGTCGCCTGATGACAACAGAACTCGCCTTGCGGTCAATGGAGCCTTCACCAACTTTAATTCATTTGGCATTCGAAACATCCTGCCTGCTGCCAGCTTTGCCGATATCCTAAAAGAATCTCTAGAGATCACGAAGACGTCTAACATATCAGAGCTACCACCACACGGAGTGATACATCATATCGTCACGTCTGGCCCACCCACTTTTGCTCGCCCTCATCGTCTATCGCGCGAACGCCTCCACGTAGCCCGACCAGAGTTCGAGCACATGCAGGAGCTCGGCATCATCCAACCATCAAGGAGTTCTTGGGCCACACCCCTCCACATGGTCCCCAAGAAAGATCCGGAAGACTGGAGGCCGTGTGGGGACAACCGAGCGCTGAACAATCAAACACAGCCCGATCGGTATCGATTGCCTCATATCCACCACTTCGCACAGCGCCTGGATGGCACATCTATCTACAGCAAGATGGACTTGGTGAAGGCGTATCAGCGCATACCAATAGAACCTGCTGATATATCGAAAACGACAATCACCACCCCCTTCGGCTTCTTTGAGTATGTCCGTATGCACTTCGGGTTGCGCAACTCCGCGCAAACCTTTCAGAGGTTCATCCACGAAGTCCTTCATGGACTTCTTTTCATCTTCGCCTAAGTGAATGACCTCTTGATTGCGAGCGCATCACCAGAAGAGCACAACGAATATCTACGTCTTACCTTCGAGCGTCTCCGCCTATACAGACTGACCATGAATGTGGCAAAAGGTACCCTTGGAGCAACATCTTTGGAATTTCTCGGACACCACATCACACCTGCTGGCATCGAACCTTTTCAGTCCAAGGTACAAGTGATCAGAGATTTCCCTCAACCAAAATCTTTGAGGAAGCTGCGAGAGTTTCTTGAACTAATAAACTTTCATTGAAGATTTACTACACACTGCGCACAAGCTATAAAACCTCTGACAGACTTGCTGCGTGGCCAATAGAAATCCTCCACGGAAATACCATGGTCAGACAGCGCACTAAAGGCTTTCAAAACTGTAAAAAATGCCCTTGCCGACGCCACACTTTTGGTGCACCCTCAAAATGATGCTCCAACGCGCATCAAGGTTGATGCTTCGGAAGTTGCAGTAGGAGCAGTGTTGCAACCGGGGGCGGATCCAGACCTCCATTTTAGGGGGGGGCGGTTCCTCGGTGTAAAACGGCGGGGGGGGGGGGGGGGGAGTGGGGGAGTGTTTATATTTTTTGTGGAGTTATCGTTTTTACCAAATTCTGATAACATAATATAGATCTTGAGAGCTTTTGTATCGGTTGACCTGTTGAGGATGAACTCTTTGAATTAAAACCTTTCGGGTGACCACGCGAGAGGTAAGTATCTACAAAATTGTGGTGGAACTATTCTTTCTGAACACCATAACGCAAGGAATTTTGTAGTTCATAGGAAACGGGATTACTCCATTCGCGTGGCAGCGCGCTAGAAATAGAAAAGAAGTTTAACTACTGGCGATAAATGTTCGGTGCTATACCGGCAGTGTAACTTGATGGCTCAGATATTCCCGGCGAGGCTACAACTTTTGGGCTCCTTTTGCTTAAATATTTATATATTCTCGTTACACCCGCAGAGCATGTACGGAGAGCCAACCTTTGTTAACTATACGGAGGAAGCTCATGCAGCTAATGACAATCCGAAAAACGTTCTAATCTAAAACTCGGCTGTTCTTTGAGATTAAGCTTGCCATAGTAGTTAGAACTTTATATTCAGTGCCAAAATGCAGAACGTGGTTTTAAAACATATTTTTCATTGTCGCCGGTTGCTTCAATGGAGCGAGTACGTTGCAAACAAGCGACAAAAATGGCCCGGCGGCTTCGACGCTGCTCGCGGCGTCAAAACACTGTTGACGCAGCGAGCGACACGAACGCTGCCAGGCAAGTTCGTCGGTTGTTCGCCGTATATTTGGGATGTCTAGAGCGCAGCACATGCGGAATTACCAACCCAAACTCGTGTTTTCACGTGTTCTGGATGCAACTCGAGAGAACGAAAGCGAATAATTGTTGAATATTTTTGAAAGCATGTTGCAGTTCGGCAACTATAACTTTTAAACTTAGACAAGACCTTAAACCAGCAATGGATCCTTCCAAATTATATTCAATTGCACTTTGTCTGAATATTTTCTTTATGAAAGGAACACTTACTTGTTTCTGGGTAGTTAGCTCATTCGTCAGGGTCGAGAGGACAGGTGCAGAGATATGATGGGGCAGAGCGGTTGTCCGGTCGGCGAATCTCAACTGGGCTAAAGGCCGATCGCGACTGCAGCATGGATGTTTGGGAGTCGGTGTTCACTCGAACAGGCTCAGGCACTGTCTATTTAATTTATGTATAGTCGCATCTTGGAAGGGGCTCTTTTTCCCTAAGTCCCTAGGTAGGGAATTCCAAGCCGCAGTTGCAAACCAACAAGCACCGCCTCTGTTTCGTTTAACACAAACATATTCGCTCCTAGAAAGCCGCGCGAAAGCTCAGCCGTCAATCCACAGAAGCCGCGTTTAACTCGAAAAGTAAAGACGGCGCCAAGGGGAGACAAAAGGTAGCGGGCCCTTTCCTAAAATATGCCCCGCCACCCTAAGTTCAAACGGCATTGTATACAAATAAATGCCTACGGCGTCGGCTTGAGGACCCCGTGTAAGCCACGGTGTAAGCAGCCTCCAGCCTTTAGAGTGCTCGTACCGTTTATCTTTCTTTTATTAGCTTCCCGCAACGAGAAGTCGTACCGCAGGCAGTATGAAGCCCATTAGAGGAAACATCTCCCCCTTCTGGCGATCGTCGGCTTCTTTCTGTATTCCGCGCTGCGGCGCTGATCCTCAGTGAGGTATGGAGGCGAGGACGAAAGCGGGCTTATGATTAAGCCAAGGTCGTAGAGAAGTCCGGAGCGTCTTTAGGAGAAGCTCAGACCCAGACTACACTGTACCCAGAGCATTTGCTTCCAGAGACGCTTACTGGAAGAAGGTCCATTGGACCTTTTTCCAGTAAGCGTCTTTGCACGCGCACACCCTTTCCTTTGACCTTGACCGCCCTTTCGCCATTCTTGGGGGGCACTATTCTGTTGCGACACTAATCTGTTCCTACGGGAGAAGGCGAGTCCGGTGGCCCTCCATTTGTAGTAGGCGGCGAAACCGTCATGAGGCACTGCTTACTGGAAAAAGGTCCAGTAAGCAGTGCCTCCATGACGGTTTCGCCGCCTACTACAAATGAAGGGCAACCGGACTCGCCTTCTCCCTAGGAACAGATTAGAGTCGCAACAGAATAGTGTCCCCAAGAATGGCGAAAGGGCGGTCAAGGTCAAGGGAAAGGGGTGTGCGCGTCCGCAGGCGCTTACTGGAAAAAGGTCCCCTGGTTGTACAAGCTGCACCCCCCCCTGGAACGTCTCCTCCTGGTACGTCCCCTCCGCACTTCCCTTGGCAATGAGCATTTAGTGAGCCCGTGGGCGACAGCATCTCAAAGCAAGCCAAAAAAGACATGCCAAAAGACAAGCCCAGAACCATGAAGAAACCATCAAACGAAAAGTGATGAGAAGGCGGCCGCTGGAAAGGAAGGATAATCCGCTGTGTATAGGATCGTACCCTTGAGGAAGGCTGCTTGGCGTCTGCGTTTGGGAGCTTTCAGGGCACAAATTTTTCCCAGACAACCTCCAAAGAAAGAGAGGAAACAGAGAGAGAGAGAGAGAGAAAGAAAGGGGAATAGATATGTTGAAGGTATTTTCCCCCCGTGCTGGAAGTGCCGGCCTTGTTTGGAAGTGTACCTGCAGTCCAGGACCCTGATACTTGGTGCGCCTCCCCACTGTCTCTCCACTTCGAAACTCCTGGCGCCGTCCCTGTCGGGAAGACGTACCGTGACCTTGACGGAGATAAACCCCACTTTGGAAGCGTCCAGCAGGCGCGTCCACCCACCCCTGTTTTAATCTTTTGTCCCTCGCGTCGATTGCTTACGTTTTTTCTTCGAGCTGACGAAAAACCCCGGGGGGGGGGGGTTGCCTGGCGAGGCGTTTGGGGGGGGGCGATCGCTCCCACCGCCCCCCCCCCCCTTGGATCCGCCACTGGTTGCAACAACAAAACAACAATGAGTGGCTCGCACTGGCATTTTTCTCTCAGAAACTCACCCCGGCGGAGACACGCTATAGCACGTTCGGACGCGAACTATTTGCAGTTTACGCAACAATTCGCCAGTTCCACTACTTCTTGGAAGGCCGAGTGTTTCACGTGATGCCCGACCACAAGCCTCTGACCTACTCATTCGCCGGAAACCACAACTCATATTATGCAGGAGAAATTCGCCACCTTGCTTACATCGCTGAATATAGTACAGATCTACGCCATGTCGCCGGTATTGCCAACACGCCAGCAGACGCACTATCTCGCATTGGAAATGTATCCCCGTCTCCAGTTGTCAATTTTTCGGAATTGGCCTTGGCTCAACAGGAAGACGCCGAACTGCAGAAGCTACGCACGTCATCAACATCTCTCAAGCTGCACTCCATTACATTGCCACACGCCACTTGTGAGATTATTTGCAATAAGTCAACTGCCCCCCCCCCCCCCCACCCAGACTTTACATTCCTTTAAAATTTCGTCAGGCCATTTTCCACGCTCTGCATGACCTCAGTTATCCGGGAATTCGCGCCACACAACGCCTAGTTACATCAAAATACATCTGGCCCCGCATCAACGCAGACATCCGTCAATGGGCGAAGACCTGCTGCAAATGCCAGCGCTCAAAGGTGTTTCGACACAAAAAGACACCTCTCCACCCATTTTGACCGCCGGATGCCCGATTAGATCATGTACATATAGACATCGTGGGCCTTCTACCATCATCTAACGGATCTTCGCTACATTTTGACATCTGTAGACAGATTCACGCGATGGCCTGAAGCTGTTCCACTCGAAGACATCACAGCAGAGACCGTTGCCCACACATTCATAACCACCTGGATCTCACGGTTTGGTTGTCCATCTATCATCACGAACGACCGTGGCCGGCACTTTGAATGCGCGTTTTTCAAGGCCCTCACCAACATCTTGGGCGCGCGCCACATACACACGACATCGTGCCATCCTGCCGCAAATGGTATGGTTGAGCGCCTACATTGCCAACTGAAGACGGCACTCATGACTAGAGAAGATCGAGACCATTAGGTCAACCATCTTCCTCTTGTTCCACTTGGAATTCGCGGCACCTTCAAGACGGATCTAACTTGCACCTCAGCCGAACTGGTTTACGGCACTACACTTCGGTTACCAGGAGATTTTTTTACGTGCACACCATCCGCACAGCCTGACATGCCTTCGTACCTTGAAGAGATGAGAAAATTCTTGACTTCTCTACGGCCGGTCTCACCAAGACAACAAACACAAAGACCGATTTTTATAAGTGAAGATCTGGATACGTGCACTCACGCATTCGTGAGACGGGATGCAGTACGCGCACCTCTCATTTTCCCGTACGACGGACCATTCGAAGTCATTTGACGCACCGACAAAACTTGTACGGTCAACATCAATGGTCTATGGTCTTCATGACGTTGTCACACACGATCGAGTGAAACCCGCTTACTTGGACCCTTCTCTGACGGGCCCTGTGCTCCTGCACCAACCATCAGCCGTCACACCTACCCAAGTAAAAGCCTCCGTCAAGCCACCGACTCCCCAAAGGACTGTGACGTGGGCCAGAACCACACGAGTTGCTGCACGACACTAGGGGGGGGGGGGATTCTGTAGCAGAGACGACAGGTGCCACAACCACACGGTTTGTAGAAAACACCCGAGTGAATGTAGTTCCAGACTAAACAACCGAGGCTCCACTGCGCTGGGCACAGTGCCTGTGAGTGCGCCAGCTCACCCTACCGCGTGGCCTCGGCAGCAACGAGATATAAGAGAACATATGCCTTTTGTCTAAGCTCTGAGCCGGACGTCCCTTTTCTTCTCCGGCGCTTTCGAACACACCGCCGACAGTATTAATAATATAATATTAATATATATATTTTTTTACTAAAGTTGAGGCTTGGGCGAGTTGGTACATACTTCGGAAATTAAAAACAGCGCGGAAAGACGAGGAGCAGACAAAGAAGTGACACGGACGTAGCGCTGTGTCACTTCTTTGTCTTTTTACTTCAAAAGTTGCACATCCACATCACAAGTCAGGTTAGTCAAAGTCATCTAGGTCTTGTGGGACTCAACCTAATACGCAGTGGCCTCAAAAATAACCATGTCAATTACTAAAAAGATTTGAGTGAGTTTCGATAACATTTGTGACCATGAAAAAAAGCCGAGACACGAGGGGAATCAAGTGTACACACATGCACATTAGCACAGACACGCAAGCCGGTCCTTGTAATCGTTAAAGCGGGTCTTGAGAGGTGTATGTTCTTGGTGTTGTTAATATTGGTGCAAAAACCCCTGGTGGTGTAGATCGTTCTGATTTAGTCAAACACAAACAATATTCAAGAAAAGTAATAAAAACTGGTGTTAAACATCTTTTAAAAAATTCAAAGCATTGTCAAATAAAATTGTGAAGGATTACAGGACCTCGTCGTTAGATAAAAGATGGCGAATACCTTTTTTAACTTTCTTTTTCAATGTGAAGTCAGAGAAGTCGGACGGTAAGGAATTGAATATCTGAGGGACATAGCAATAGGAAGATGAAGAAGAAGAGAAATTAAATGCCTTATCTAAGCAAAAAAAAAATGAACCGCATGTCCCCACTGTCAACATAAGCCTCGCAACCGCTGGGACTTTTTCTTATTCATATTTTTTGGTTATTGGCCGTTACATTGGCGGGTTGTTAGTAAAATAACCAAATTTTTCAAGCACACTTCCACGAATGATACGCATATGAATGTTTCATACACATACGCATTGGAACGTAAATAATTATAAGCGAACTAAATAATACAGAAAACTAAATGCAAGAAAAATGCATTATATGTGTTGTTGGGCGAGGCCTCCCAGGCCGGCTTCAAAGCCTTCAACAGTGTCACATGCAAAAGAATATTGCAGGAGGTTGTTCCAATTAAAATTGTCGATCCGGGCTTCCCTCGGCATCAGAATTTCAGCATGAGCGGCCCGAAGTCCTCTAGTAGAGCGAGACTTTAATAATCGAAGAGAATCTATGTTTTGCCTTTTGTTATGTATTGAATACCGCAGTTTTAATCTGGCTACTCTGCTTCGTTCTTCCAATTGCGGCAAGTGGAGTTGGGTGAGCGTCCCCTGTTGGAAAATCTCGATGATGGAAAGAAGTTGGAAAAGGCTCATACAACCGTAACCGCAGTATGGGACATCCTATACAAGCGAAAAGACGGCTCCAGTATAGTGGATTAAGGCGGAACGATACAGGTTGGCGGAACAATACAAGCGTGTCGTATTATGGGGCATCCTATACCAGCGTAGTGACAGAGTTTTTGCGGACTCTAACCAAAGTTTTATTTAAAAACACATAAACCCGACTTTTCGGGACCCGCTCGGTCCCTTGGTCACGGGTACTGTAGGTGGGGGCGCGGTGGGGAAGGTTGCCCAGGTGGTTGGCCTTGCTGAGGCTTAACCCAGAGGGCGCGGGGGAGGGGGCGCGGTGTGAAAGGTTGCCCGGGCGTTTGACCTTGCTAAGGCTTACCCCAGAGGGCGCGAAGTCCAGACACGTACGCGCTCGGGAGAGTGCCCTTGGACCGGCTCACGTTCTTACTCGTCGTTTGGATAAACCAGGACTCTAGATGAAGGCGTTTCCTCCATGTCCCTCGGTGGCCACGATCTGAGTCTCGTCGAGGGAGAAAGAGTGCCCCGTTTTTTGCTCGTGCTCTGCCAGGGCGCTGGCCTCAATATCTTTCTTTCTCACGTCGTATTTGTGTCGTCGAATACGATCCGGGACGTTTTTCGTTTCCCCCACATAAGCGACCGGGCAATCCGCGCACGGCACGCGGTACACGAGACCTTGAGCCCTTTCCCTTCCTGGTCTGTCTTTGAGGAGAGGAAGCCGCCGACGGATGGTAGACACGGGCTTGTGGGAGACGGCGATGCCGTGTTTTCGAAGGACGCGTCCGACGCTCTCACTCACATTTTTCACATAAGGGAGACAGATCCGATTAGACGGTCTCGAGGTCGGAGTCACAGGGGGGCGGCGTAGGCGTTTGTAGATGTCGTTAATGAACCGCTTTGGGTAACTATTGTTAACTAGATCAGCTTTGATCTTCTTAACTTCTCGTAGGGCCTCCTCCGTAGAAAACACGGACAGCGCCCGTCGGAAAAGGGCGCTGACCACTGAGGCCTTGTGCGATGTGGGGTGAAGTCCAGGTATCTACCGGTGTGCATAGGTTTTCGGTATACCGCGAAGTTAAGCGCGTCAGAAGCTCTCCTGACGCTCACATCCAGAAAAGGGAGCACGCCGTCCGTCTCTCGCTCCACCGTGAACTGAATCGACGATTCAACGGAGTTCAAACACTGGCACAGGCGCTCAACCTCACTGGCTTCGACGATGCAGAAACAATCATCCACATACCGGAGGAAGGTCTTGGGCTTTGGATTAAAGCAAGAAAGAGCTTTTTGTTCGATGTACTCCATCGTGAGGTTGGCCATGGTAACGGAGATCGCAGCTCCCACGGCAGTTCCACTCGTTTGCTTGTAGAAGCGTCCATTGAACGAGATGTATGTGCTCGAGAGACACAGCTCCAGAAGGCGGCAGATTTCGTCCACGGACAGACAGGTTCGTTCTGCCAACCCGGAATCGGCGGAAAGGGCCGTCCTGGCCACAGAAAGTGCCAGGGGCACCGGCACACTCGTGAAGAGTGACACGACGTCAAAGGAAACCAGAGATTCGTCGGCGTTCACCTTTAGTCCTTTGACGAGATCGATGAAGTGACTCGAATCTCGCAAGTATGTGTCCGTGGTGCCAGTAAGAGGGGAGATGAGCTGGTGCAGGTACGCCGAAACTGCACGTGGTGGGGAAGTAGTGAAGCCCACAATGGGGCGGAGGGGGACCTCGGGCTTGTGGATTTTTGGTAGACCGTACAAAGCGGGAGCGGACCCGATGCGACAAGGTTAATTTGTCGCAACGGGTCCGCTCCCGCTTTGTACGGTCTACCAAAAATCCACAAGCCCGAGGTCCCCCTCCGCCCCATTGTGGGCTTCACTACTTCCCCACTACGTGCAGTTTCGGCGTACCTGCACCAGCTCATCTCCCCTCTTACTGGCACCACGGACACATACTTGCGAGATTCGAGTCACTTCATCGATCTCGTCAAAGGACTAAAGGTGAACGCCGACGAATCTCTGGTTTCCTTTGACGTCGTGTCACTCTTCACGAGTGTGCCGGTGCCCCTGGCACTTTCTGTGGCCAGGAAGGCCCTTTCCGCCGATTCCGGGTTAGCAGAACGAACCTGTCTGTCCGTGGACGAAATTTGCCGCCTTCTGGAGCTGTGTCTCTCGAGCACATACATCTCGTTCAATGGACGCTTCTACAAGCAAACGAATGGAACTGCCATGGGATCTGCGATCTCCGTTACCATGGCCAACCTCACGATGGAGTCCCTGTTGGAAAATTTCGATGACGGAAAGATGACGGAAAAGGCTCATACAAGCGTAACAGTAATATGGGACATCCTATACAAGCGAATCGGCGGATCCAGTATAGTGGATTAAAGCGGAACGATACAGGTAGGCGGAACCATACAAGCGTGTCGTATTATGGGACATCCTATATCAGCGTAGTGGAATATGGCGGAACCATGTGGAACCATACATGCATAACGTAATATGGGACAACCTATACCAGCGAAAAGGCGATACCAGCACGGTGGAGCCATATGGCTCCAACATGGTGGTTTCGCCTTTTCACTGTTCTACAGGGCGATTTAGTTTTAAGCTTTACATATATGTTTAGAAAGGTCGTGAAAGCTAAATCAATGCGGTTTGTGCAGGCGAGTTATACGGCCAGGCGTACGTAGTGTAGGGACCTAATCGTAACGATCAGTCAGATAATTAAAAACAATTTGTTAATTAACTTTTTAATTAGTGAAAACAAAAATATGGTTTCAATTAGAAACTTGCTGAGTCATTGAAAACCACAAAATCAACTCTTTTTAGAAGGATATAATGCAGGGGTAGCATTTTACGCGTTCTATAAAAACGCTTTATTTGGACGAGTTTCTAGGTTTCAGTTCCTTATCAGAGCTCATCTCTGCGCCCAAGGTCCTGTTCTCCCTTAGACACGCAACTCACGTGCACAGACCGCGTAACAGTAGCTTTTACGGCTTTTTTAAAAATATCTGAAAAACATACAAATAAACACTCTCTAGAATGTCCCCAATACGATACGATTGTATGGTTCCTTTCCCACTCGCATTGCTCAAGAAAGACCTGCGGACATCCAGCGTTTCATTGGAATGCTGGATGTCAGCGAGTCTCTACATCAGTGAGTGGTTTCAAACAAGCATGATGTTTGCACACCAGAAAGCTCTTATCCGAGCCTCACCAGGAGCACTAAGAGCAGAGACAAAATGTCGTGACGTGGTAAAATTGGTTGTAGGGATTTATTTTTAGAAGACCTGCATGCAGCAAAGCTTAACTTTGCTCGAAAGAAGATAATTAAAAATTCAATACTGAACATTGGTGTCCCTTGAGCTGTCAGACCAAACTCCCACTCTTGCCACTCAGGAGTTCCTAACTTGTGCGTAGAGGATCAGCACAACCCAGATTTGTGCTGCAAGCGCACCTGCAATATAAAAGTTGAATAAACATGAGATGAAATATGAGACGTTTACAATTCTCTGTAATGTGAAATTAGAGCACAGATCTTGAACAGGAGGATGGGAGGGTATGACCCCCCACCCCCTAACCCTCCTACTCTTCTGCTCCCTCCCATTTAGCGGGAAATTTCCCTGAATTTAGAGGGAAAATTTGCCAACTAAATTTAGCGGGTTAAGTTTTCCACTAAATTTAGCGCGGAAATTGATGTCACATGACCTCAACACAAATGCAGTTTTCCTGCTAAAAGTAGCGGGGAAAATGACGTCGCACGACCGTGTCATGTCATCCATAAAAAATTCAGTTTCTGAGCTAGACTTAGCGGAAATATTAACGTCACATGACCGCAACATTAATTCAATTTCCTGCCAAGTTTAGTTGGGCGGTTACGCCGACAGTGACGCCGCAAAACGCGGAAACGGGTGCTAAGAGCTGCGCTAAAAAAACTAAATGCATCAGGTGAAATAAAGTGAAAATTAGAGATAAGAAAAAGAAAAGAGAATCTAAGATCAGGTTCTCAGATCCTTCCTTTTGTCCGTTCTCAAATGTTTTGATTTCAAGAAATGTTTATATCTTTATTCATACCCAGAGAACCCCTCCCAGTTTCAGCATGAATGCAAAAAATCAATGCAGACTAGACCTTGTAAACTATAATGAACATAAAAATGAATGTTCGCCACATAGTCATGTATGAGTAAGTGGCTTAGATCTCTAAATACATTGTATTGAGAAACATTCTTGAATAAAACTTCTGGGCTTTGAATTCGACAGTTCGTACCTCCATAAGGAACACTGTATGGCACTGATTTTTTTTTGCGACACATCAGAAACAGCACAGCAGTGTCATCCTTGCCTACCTAACAAGAATTTGTATTTTTTTTAGCATGGCACGTGCTATTCTAATGCTTATACAGCCTCCTTTAACAAAATTTCCTTTGTAGAGCTCTTTATTGGTTCTTATTTAACTCGCACGACAGATTCGGTACCTTGAATTCTCACTCGGCATCAACAGTTTTATATATTAATGTAATAGGGAAAGACAAGATGTATGGTCTTCAGTACGGCTCAACAAGCACAGATGTTGAGAAAAGTACTGAAGAAAACTCAAACGTCAAAATAAAAATAAGCTGGAATGTGGATACAATTAAGGACATGGTCATAAATACAGTAGCAGATTCAATATGAAGAATACGTGTTAGACGCACACTCAAAGAAACCTGTTGCATCTATATTCATTCAAATTACTTCGCAGAACCCAGCGCTGCAGTCTCGGGTGCGAGTTCGCTGAATGAGTCCACTGAAAATGAGTGCAGACGGAAAAAGCAGGTTGATCTGCGAAAATGAGCATTACATAGGCAAGTGACATGTCATTGTTACTGTTACAGTGCCGAATGTTTCAAACTGCCAGTCGCATCATTCTGCGAGTTCCATCCGTATATTACAGGGTTTGGCTCTCTCGAATGCTTGGCGAGAAAAATGATGAACTGGAAATGTCAAGCGTAGTTCTAGAAAAACTACTTCCAGAATCCTAACTCAGCATCATAAAGAATATAAAAGTTTCTAGGGAGAAGGTTAGTGCAGGAGTTGAATAAACTAAATACTTAGTTTTGCGAAACCATCTTGCCGTAGTAAACGTATAAAGTTCCTCTAGGTAGAGCTAGTCATTACGGATGATTGTGCCCATTGCATACCATAAAAATTTAATTTGCGACCTACAATATTTACAGACTCAACCAACTCTGAATAAGTGGAACACTTGGCACTAAAGATTGGTCTCACCATGACTGTCTGCAAACATTTACATAATAATTTCCATAAACCTATGCATTTCAAGAAAATATTTGGAGCGAGCTGTTTAAACTGCCATAACACATTTAACATTAATAGAAAGCCTGTAGTGGGCCACAACTTAAGCAGTTTTTACTTCATTGTGAAGGGCAATAACAAATATGTGAACCTTAAAACTAGGCCTGCACTGAATTGCTTTCTTAAGTTGAACGTGCTATGCTCGGTTCAATATGTTATCTTTGCAGAGCTGACAATGTGCAAGTTCCCATTTTTTTATATTTCACATCTCCCGACTGCTGGGTGGGGTAGGTACATAAGATTGATGACACCAACGTAACACAATGATTATTTTAAGAATTTGTTTGGGTATAACGCTAGCGAAGCCATCTGCGGGAAGTTATTTCTGTGACTCGAACCTACATCCGCGGGCTTTAAGTTCACATGTTAATCATGTCTGCAGACTCCTTTTTGTAATTGGAACTCCATCCAACCCAAGATTTGAATATGTTTTTTGCATTATAGGCTTAGTAGTGCTTTTGCTGTTCTATTAATAGGTAAGAAGACTGCTTATTTCAAGTGGCATACCTAACACCTGGTGGCACCAGGACTCCCCTGTCGTGACGCTGATCGAAAGTCACAGGCAGGGAGATACTGTGATGCTCTTGTTGCAGGGATTACCTCCCCCATGGTCCTGGCCAGACCACAGAAGAAGATTGAGTCCAAGCTTGTGGCCACTAGGATCCCCAGATCTTGAGGCAACCAAGTAGCTGGAAATAAAAACAAATCACAATCAAGTACTTGGCAGAGCTACATTAGAATGGCTAGCATATTCTTTCGTGATCAGCACATAGATCCTTTTGTTTTTATACTTTGTACTTGTACCTATTAAAAAACTGCTCCTTCACAGCCACAGTCATAGACACACCCCAGGACAAGGCCACACAGGCCTTGAAATGATGGGTACTGAATTAAGGTGAATGATCAAATGCATTCATCTAACCCTCTTTCACCCCAACCAGGGAGATTTCTGTCAAATATTCACATTTAACTCTAAAGACTATAAAAAAAATACTACTGCAATGCAGAGCCGTATAGTGGGAACGTTTAGCCGGTGGGTGTGGTGACAAAAGAGCCGGAAAGGAGGAAAGGGAGGAGAGCGCCGAAGGAGGGAGAGAGAAGGCAGCAAAAAGGAGACGACCGCTACTTTGACGCAACGCTGTTGGCGCGGAGCACTGCTGAGGCTATGTGTCGTCTGCTACTGGCTTAATTCATTTTTGCCTTTATAAAACTTTGCGTTTAAACATGGAGAAACTTCTTTCTTTAGGTTTTTAAGCCACCGAGGAATAACACTATATTATTTTATTGCCAGAGCCTGCCAAATAAAAGCAAAGGGCAGGTGTCTGGATAGAAAGAGTTTAGCTGGCGCACCAAGAGGCTAACCAATAAAAATGGGTACCACTCTGCGCAAAATGCCTAAAAAGCGTGCATCTCTACTTGACACTAACAGCGGCATACACTATCTATTTTACTGACTAAAGGGTACTAGATCATTATTTTCAGCTAACTAGTCAAACTAGATATTCTTGCCGACTTGCTTTTTAGGAAAATTTTTAATTTACAAGAACTATTAAGACAACGGCTCAAAAAGAGCGATGGCAAAACCAACAATCGAATTCGCCTGCTTTCCAGTAGTACGACATCTATCGAAGGCAGACCTGCAGAATGAGCAAGCAGTCTAAAAAGAGTATGTCCCATGTATAATTTGTTTCCATGCTGCAAAGCAAGTGCTGGAAAGAGGTTTCACAACATTAACAAAATTTCTTGCAATCAGTTGAGAACAAGTTAGAGCAGTGAACTTGTCCTTGCCCTTGGCATAACGTCTTAGTGTTGCCCATGGAAACTCAAATAAATTTGTAAATAAAAACAAAAAAGACTAACCTTTATAAAAAAATCTAACTTTCGCAAAGAAAAGTTATCATGGACAAAATATGCGGGATGCAGTTGTACAGCGTCCATTTGTGTGCTGAACCAATTTTGAGGCAAATCTGCGACAATGAAAAGAAAATGACCGAGTACATTAGGGAAAGACAGAAAGGATGCATACCTACAAGTAAAAAATTTAGAACGACCACGGGCAGGAACCTCTGGTGAGGCTCTCGGAGTGACTCCCTGCAATGGGCCTGCGCAGACCAGAGAACAAGATCGGTCAGAGCTTGCAGATCGGTCAGAGCTTGCAGCCATAAAGTGCTTCATACCATGAAGTTCCAGAAGTAGCTGCAATTGGAAGCAAAGTGCATTTCATTTCTCTGCAGAATGAAGAGTTTAATAGCTAGTATGCATTCATAAGGTGATACAGTCACGAATGCAGATTTTTCAATGCAGCACTATATCACCAAATTGTTAACCGTGCCGGGCAACACTAAAAACCGAGAACATTATTCCAAACTATCTCAGTTTAAAGTTAACCACGGCAGAAGCTGCAAGCCATGTGACCTTCTAGTTGGATGCCATGGTACGTCGAGCTTATAATCATGTGTCACACTGTTTTTGCTGCAATGGCTTGTAGTGTCAAAAGTGGTCCAGCTTAAAGAGATGCAAAGTATAGACGTTTGTGAGTGGGGCCCTGACCTAGTCTTGAGCTACATTGCGAGGAAGGACGTTTCAACCGGGATGTTTGCTGCCTGTATCCACACAACCAGCTTGTGGACAGCGATTGCTCGAGCCGAGTACATGTCCTCGACAGTGCCATTATTTGACAAGCAGTTTTATGAATGTTAAACACGACTGACTTACAGAGAGACAGCATCTCAACGACTAATGACTTGGGATACCTAACTGAATACTGATATATTAACTGAATGCAAAACAAATTACCTGGCAGGCATTAAATTTATCAACAAGGTGGGTCGACTCCGCATTAAGTTGGAGTCGATGCGTCAGGCACGTAGCCAGGATTTTGTTTCAGGGGGGGGGGGGGCCCACTCGTAACAAAATGCTGTATGAGGGGGAGGGGGAGAGAAGAACCCATGCAAAATGGAAGATATCGGGGGGGGGGGGCCGGGCCTCATAAGCCTCCCCCTGGCTACGTGCCTGCGATGCGTAATAGGACAATACAAAGATATGCCTTACAATTCCTTTTGCACCCCCAAAATGATGTGTTCTTGAAGGTAAGATACACAATGTTCTTGATTCAGAAAGTGCCTCAGCTGTACAAATGCATATGCAGTAAGGGCACTCGCCAAGCCTATTCGCCTCAGCTCTGTGCAGGTTAAGCTAAGTTAGAGTATAGAGGTACACGCTCACTGACACCATGAGAAAGGCAGGGAGAAGTCTCCGTTCTTCCACCTCCAGCCCGTCTGCTACCTTCGATGACGTTTCAGCGCCTCATGAGCCTGGATCGAGCACATCTGTCCAAAGTGGGGTGAAAAGCACAAGCACGTGCTGGAGGACGCCCAGCCATTCTCTTTTTGTCATCGGCTATTCTACATATTTTAGTATGACATATTTTTAAGTGAGAAAAAGTATTGCAAATATGCAGTCCAACTTTACCATAATACAGAAGTCTGATAAAGATAACAGTTGCCATTCACCATTTTCCAAATAAGTGCTCCCACCTATCGGAACATCTACACATGTGGTGCGTGAGTGGGTTCAGGACTGAGACGCTAGAAAACGAAGCGCTCACAAGGCTTGTCTGGCCCTTCCAACCATGCGGGTACATTCATCGCAAATCCCCGATTTTTAGACAAAATGATTTAGAATGAGCAAATCTTGTCTACGCTCGAGGTAGAACATTGAATTGTGACTCCCCCATATTATGCCAACCATCCTTCAACCTGCGGTACCACCTGCAAATGAACTATGTTGCGCTGCGGCACGCGTCCATGCTGCCTGCTTCAGGGAAAACCACTGCTCGTGTTGAAGACGACATCCCACAGTGTACAGGCAACAATGTTTAACGAACTAAAACAAAATTGATATCATGCAATAGACACAGATAGGCTCACAAAGTGTCGACACCATGATTGTTGTTGTTGGTTTTACTCTTGCATACAAACAAAAGTGACTTCCTCTTTCCTCCGATGTACAGTAAAACCCCCTTATCTTCGTGGCCCCTATTTCTTCTCGAATCGGTCACAGAGGACATAATCGAAGCCACTGAATTCTGCAAAATTAAAGGCCGCGAAAATTAAAGGTTCGCCAACATTAAAGAGTTTACTGTTCTTTCGTGTGTCACATGATGTTAACATTTCAAGGAGGCTGAAGGTATTGGTTTAAGAAAAAATTGACCTATAAAAAAAATGCCCTTCTCCAGGTTAGGCACGCGAGGTTCTTTTGCACTGCCTATAAGGCGGCAAGTTTGTTTTGGCAGAGCTTTTGGTTAAACGGAGTCACAAAAGTAGCTATACTTGGGGTCAACTATTTTGTGCTGCATTATAAAGCTAGAGTAAATTCCACTGTGCTTCTGCACAGCACGGTTTGTTGCGAGAGCATATGTGGTTTAGTGTTGCATCCCATTTGCATGATCTAGAGAAACTAACGCTAACAGAGTTGGAGCAATAAAAAAAACAGCCGACTGTGGAAACATGGAGAGATGCACACATGCGAACTGTGCATTTCTTAAAAGTGAATTCGAGCAAAGGTAAAGACAACATGTATACTTACGGCGGCCATACTTGCCTTTCCCGAGCATGACCACTTTTCCCTCGGTAGCACCATCCAGTAAGCACCAGCAACACGCCCATGAGACGCCGCCGACTCATGGATTGAATGACGATCCGCCTGAGGTCTTGGAAGGAGATCCGGAACATTGCTTTAGGCCAGACGTTGTATCTGGAGGGGGCAGGGACTAAAAGTAAAAATTAACAAATTTATCTGAAGCGCTTCATTCCTATAGCATGAACTCTAGGATAGCAGTATCTTTTTTTTTTTTTTGAGGTCAGTGATGCATTTTAATTAAACACAAATAGTTGGTTTATATGATGAACCAGCAGTCCATATTCTCCTTAAATGTAACGGAGTGTCTAACGTTACGTCCGACGGAACCCGAAAAAAAAATTGAAGTTACGCCCAACGTAACTGTCAAGCATTCGAGTTGCGTCCGACGTAACCCGAAACAAAAATTAAAGTTGCCGTATTTGCTCGAAAATAGGTCGAACCCCATTTATTGGATCCACCGAGAATAAAAAAAAAATTCAAATATAGGTCGACCTTTTTTTTTATTTTTAAGAACAGGGGAAATTTTGGGCAAAAGAAAAAAAAAACCTTTATTTACATCACTCTCAGCTAAATCACGGGGCGATGTCAAAAACTTCACCACCGTCAGAACCTCTGGACATGTCATCGTCGTCCGAAGCTTCTTCAGCTGGGTAGACATCCTCGCATATTGGCAGCAATACTTCAATGACACTGTTGTAAAATGACGACAAGAAACGAAAGAAGGTGCGAAGCGACGGAAGACAAACTACAAAGACGCAAGCAAAGCCGCCGTGTCGACATGTGCAACACGCGAGCCGAGCCGCCTCAAGCAACTAACAAAAATAACTTTTTTTTTTTTGTGCGCGTTTGCAAGGATGGAGGGTAAAGTGCATGGCGCATCGCGTTCCTCTCCTTCCCCGTTGCCCAGCAAGGGGAACGCTAGAGGCGCGATGTCGAAATCCGACGCCTGAGGAGCGGCACCGGCCACCGCGGGCGGCGAGCCATTTCGGTTACCAAAAGGTTTTTGAAACAAGAAGCGGTGCGGCTCTACGGCAACGCCGGCTCGGTAACTCGATAGCTTCATGCCTCCGGTAGGGTCGCAAAATTTGGTCGCGTATGTAGGTGTCGAAATACTTTGGTCACAATTTCCGAAAAAAAAAAAGAAAAAAAAGGTCGACTTATATTCGAATAAACACGGTAGTCAGCAACGCGACGAGACACACATTATGAAAGCGATTGGTGCGAGCGACCAAGGCGATGAGGGACGTTTTCTTGAAGCCCAAGAACCGAGCGGCGCAAGCAGCGAGAGTGAGAAATCTTCGTCGCTCGGCGCCGGCACTCGTAGCTTCTCGCCGTCGCTCGCCTTGTTGATCGCTATATTGCTTACATGCCGTTCAGAAAGGCGCTCTAAGTGCTTAACATTGCATTGGGACGAGCCTCGCATCCAACCGTAACCAGTCTTGACTTTCTTTAAAGCCGCACAGGTAGAAGTTAACATCGTACATACATCGTTTTAAAGCACGGCTCCTCGTTCATTGCTCGATTTACATTTTCGGTAAATGACAAACCGCAATGAAGCACAATTATTCTAGTTCGAAATTGTCACGAACACTTGGCACGCATGCTTACACTGTAGCGCACCAAACGTAATTTAGAAGTAGAACGAAAACGGGACGAGATTCGCTTACCGTTTCACGGAGACAGACGCCTTCGGATCCCAGGCCTCAAGAACTCGGAAGTCGCGGCGGTCCGGAGATCGGACGAGGCAAGCCGACCGCGCTGACCCAGGCCGACCACACCTGGTTGAACTATGAGAGGCGCTGTCGAGCTTAGAACCAGAGACGCAGTAGAAACGGACCGCAAATCATCTGTCCCGTAACCTTAAACGAGCCAACGAACCACACCGCTCTACCTTCGCCATTGTTCGCCATCTCCGCGACGACCGGAAGTGGAAGCCGCGAAGTTAGAAAAGCCGCGGCAGCGGAAGCACCGAAGCCACTGGGCGGAAGCCTTACGTTTCGGTTTCGCTTTTCTCCAACGCCGGCTATGGTCGCTACAGTTGCGGGCTGGTGAGTTTGTGGCTGGATGCGAGGACGCGAGGGGCCACGAAAAGACGCAGAGTTTGCCGCCCTATTGAAAAAACGTACAAGAAACAAACCTGCTGCTTGTACAGTTCTGGTATGACACCAACATAATTTCTTTGTGTTATGCATGCAGCTAGTTTGGTTTGGCGTTCTGCATAACTGGAGATACCGGCACCGCTATCGCTCCGGGTCTGTCTATACTGGCAGCCACTTTGCTTGCCGATATGATTCGGTGTGGCTGGTATGATTTTGCGTCCGATGACGTAGGTGACTGCCGTCTTTCCAAAAAAACGCTTATACCACAGGACCACCGGTATAACCAAATCATACATGCAGAAAGACGACCGCCATCTTCCAACAAAAACGTCCATCGTTCACCACCGCTATCGTTACATACACCATACATGTCGAAAAAGAACATAAGTCACGTTTACACGAATGCGACTTAGTCGCATTGAATTCAGTTGCCGCATTCAATATGCGGTCATGTAAAAGGCATAATGCGCAAAGCGCATCGCATTTTGCAACGGGGAGGATTATCGGAAGGCGCTCGCTGCGGGAGCAAGTGAACAGCTGAGAACATGGCGGCGGCCAACCTCGTCGGCGGCGCGGAGAGCGGTCCCGCAATTTTTTTCCCGAGAACGCAAGCTTTTATTGCGATCATAAGTAAGCGGAATATAGCGGAGCTGCTCGGTGAGGGCGGCCCCGTCCAAACCTTTGCGAAGTACGACTGGCGCGTCCGAAGGGGTCACAAAGGCTACAGTGCAAGCACGAATGACACCGAGAGCTACGAGCACTGTAGAGCACTGCATGGTAGCGTAGAACGAGCAGCTCCTACCTCGGTGCAGTTCCTGACTCCGCAAGAGCCTCTCGGACTCGGGGTCCGGTTGGTCCGGTCGCGATCGGCGAGATCTAGCGCGGCGAAACGCGGAGGCTTCCTCAAAGCGTGCACACACACGTCGCCTCTCGTTCAGAGTGAACCGGCGGCCCGGCCTGGAGTCCTAAACGCCTTCCGTTTCCCAACTTCTTCCACAGCACTGAAGACAGCGGGCACGATCTTTACGTTCACTGAATGCGTCGAAAGGCCTCCACGTGCGATGCACCGGAAAACGTGGTGCGGCTGGTGCCGGAACGGAACTGCATAACTTCGAGCTTTGAGTCAACGTGCACGGCAACAAACCGATCGTGCCACCAAGCCGCGGATACCGCATCGCCGGCCGATAGCGGCAAAAGGCCCGTTGCTCGTATCGTGGGCCGTGACTCATACTCAGCCAACTTGGCGTCCTTTCGTGGCCCCTCGCGTCGTCGCAACCAGCCACAAACCCGACAAACCCACCAGCCCGAAACCGTAGCGACCGTAGCCTGCGTTGGAGAAAAGCGAAACCGAAACTTAAAGCTTCCGCCCAGTGGCTTCCGCTGCCGCGGCTTTTCTAACTTCGCGGCTTCCACTTCCGGTCGTCGCGGAGATGGCGATGATAGAGCGGTGTGGGGGTTCGTTGCCTCGTTTACGGTTACGGGACAGAAGTTTTGCGGTCCGTTTCTACTGCGTCTCTGGCTCTCAACTGGACGGCGCCTCTCATAGTTCAACCAGGCGTGGTCAGCCTGCGTCAGGCCGGCTCGACTCGTCCGATCGCCGGACCGCAGGCGACTTCCAAGTACGGCCGTTAGGCCTAGGATCCGAAGGCCTAGGATCCGTGAAGCGGTAAGCGAATCTCGTCCCGTTTTCGTTCTACTTTTAAATTACGTTAGGTGCGCTACAGTATAAGCATGCGTGCCAAGTGTTCGTGACAATTTTGAACTAGAATAATTGTGCTTCGTTGCGGTCATTTGCCGAAAATGTAAATCGAGCAATGAACGAGGAGCCATGCTTGAAAACGGTGTATGTACGATGTTAACTTCTACCTGGGCGGCTAAAAAAAAAAGTCAAGACTGGTTACGGTTGGATGCGAGGCTGGTCCCAATGCGATGGTAAGCACTTAGAGCGCCTTTCTGAACGGCATTTTAGCAATATAGCGATCAACGAGACGAGCGACGGCGAGAAGCTACGAGAGCTGGCGCCGAGCGCCGAAGATTTCTCACTCTCGCTGCTTGCGCCGCTCGGTTCTTGGGCTTCTAGAAAACGTCGCTCATCGCCTTGGTCGCTCGCACCAATCGCTTTCATAATGTGTGTCTCGTCGCGCGGCTGCCTGCCGTGTTTATTCAAATATAAGTCGACCTTTTTTTTTCTTTTTTTCGGAAATTGTGGTTAAAGAATTTCGGCACCTACATTCGCGACCAAATTTTGCGACCCTGCCGGTGGCATGAAGCTATCGAGTCACCGAGCCGGCGTTGCCGTAGAGCCGCGCCGCTTCTTGTTTCAAAAAGCTTTTGGTTGCCGAAATGGCTCGCCGCTCGCGGTGGCCGGTGCCGATATCGCGTGCACCCCTCGGGCGTCGGATTTCGACATCGCGCCTCTAGCGTTCCCCTTGCTGGGCTAGGGGTAAGAGAGGAACGCGGTGCGCCATGCACTTTACCGTCCATCCTCGCAAACGCGCAAAAGAAAAAGGAAAGATGTTATTTTTGTTAGTTTCTTGAGGCGGCTCGGCTCGCGTGTTGCTCATGGCGACACGGCGGCTTTGCTTGCGTCTTTGTAGTTGGTCTTCCGTCGCTTCGCACCATTTTTCAATTCTTGTCATTTTACAACGGTGTCAGTGAAGTATTGCTGCGAATTTGCGAGGGTGTCTACCCAGCTGACGAAGCTTCGGACGATGATAACATGTCCAGAAGTTCTGACGGTGATGAAGTTTTTGGCATCGCCCCGTGATTTAGCTGAGAGTGATGTAAATAAAGGTTTGTTTTTTTCTTTTGCCCAAAATTTCCCCTGTTCTTAAAAATAAAAAAAAGGTCGACCTATATTTGAATTTTTTTTTTGTTCTTGGTGGATTCAATAAATAGGGTTCGACCTATTTTCAAGTAAATACGGTAACTTTAGTTTTTATTTTGGGTTACGTCGGACGCAACTCGAATGCTTGACAGTTACGTTGGGCGTAACTTTAATTTTTATTTCGGGTTCCGTCGGACGTAACGTTAGACACTCCGTTACACTTAAGGAAAATAGGGGCTGCTGGGTCATCATATAAACCAACGATTTGTGTTTAATTAAAATGCATCACTGACCTAAAAAAAATACTGCTATCCTAGAGTTTATGCTATAGGAATGTAGCGCTTAAGATAAATTTGTTAATTTTTACTTTTAGTCCCTGCCCCCTCCAGATACAACATCTGGCCTAAAGCAGTGTTCCGGATCTCCTTCCAAGACCTCAGGCGGGTCGTCATTCAATCCATGAGTCGGCGACGTCTCATGGCCGTGTTGCTGGTCCTTACTGGATGGTGCTACCGAGGGAAAAGTGGTCATGCTTCGGAAAGGCAAGTATGGCCGCCGTAAGTATACATATTGTCTTTACCTTTGCTCGAATCCACTTTTAAGAAATGCACAGTTCGCATGTGTGCATCTCTCAATGTTTCCACAGTCGGCTGTTTTTTTTTGTTTTTTTTTTTAGTGTTCCAACTCATTCAGCGCTAGTTTCTCTAGATCATGCAAAAGGGATGCAACACTAAACCACATATGCTCTCGCAACAAACAGTGCTGTGCAGAAGCACAGTGGAATTTACTCTAGCTTTATAATCCAGCACAAAATAGTTGACTCCAAGTATAGCTACTTTTGTGACTCCGTTTGACCAAAAGCTCTGCCGAAACAAACTTGCCGCCTTATAGGTAGTGCAAAAGAACCTCGCGTGCCTAACCTGGAGAAGGGCATTTTTTTTCATAGGTCAATTTTTTCTTAAACCAATACCTTCACCCTCCTTGAAATGTTAACATCATGTGACACACGGAAGAACAGTAAAGTCTTTAATGTTGGCAAACCTTTAATTTTCGCGGCCTTTAATTTTGCAGAATTCAGTGGCTGCGATTATATCCTCTGTGACCGATTCGAGAAGAAATAGGGGCCACGAAGATAAGGGGGTTTTACTGTACATCGGAGGAAAGAGGAAGTCACTTATGTTTGTATGCAGGAGTAAAACCAACAACAACAATCATGGTGTCGACACTTTGTAAGCCTATCTGTGTCTATTGAATGATATCAAATTTGTTTTAGTTCATTAAACATTGTTGCCTGTACATTGTGGGATGTCGTCTTCAACACGAGCAGTGGTTTTCTTCTCAAGCAGGCAGCATGGATGCGTGCCGCAGCACAACATAGTTCATTTGCAGGTGGTACCGCAGGTTGAAGGATGGTTGGCACAATATGAGGGAATCACAATTCAATGTTCTACCTCGGGCGTAGACAAGATTTGCTTATTCTAAATCATTTTGTCTAAAAATCTGGGATTTGCGATGAATGTACCCGCATGGTTGGGAGGGCCAGACAAGCCTTGTGAGCGCTTCATTTTCTAGCGTCTCAGTCCTGAACCCACTCACGCACCACATGTGTAGATGTTCCGATAGGTGGGAGCACTTATTTGGAAAATGGTGAATGGCAACTGTTATCTTTTTCAGACTTCTGTATTATGGTCAAAGTTGGACTGCATATTTGCAATACTTTTTCTCACTTAAAAATATGTCATACTAAAATATGTAAAATAGCCGATGACAAAAAGAGAATGGCTGGGCGTCCTCCAGCACGTGCTTGTGCTTTTCACCCCACTTTGGACAGATGTGCTAGCTCCATTCTCATGAGGCGCTGAAACGTCATCGAAGGTAGCAGACGGGCTGGTGGTGGAACAACGGAGACTTCTCCCTGCCTTTCTCATGCTGTCAGTGAGCGTGTACCTCTATACTCTAACTTAGCTTAACCTGCACAGAGTTGAGGAGAATAGTCTTGGCGAGTGCCCTTACTGCATATGCATTTGTACAGCTGAGGCACTTTCTGAATCAAGAACATTGTGTATCTTACCTTCAAAAACACATCATTTTGGGGGTGCAAAAGGAATTGTAAGGCATATCTTTGTTTTTATTGTCCTATTACGCATCGCAGGCACGTAGCCAGGGGGAGGCTTATGAGGCCCGGCCCCCCCCTCCCCCCACCGATATCTTCCATTTTGCATGGGTCCTCCTCTCCCCCCTCCCCTTCATACAGCGTTTTGTTATGAGGGGGCCCCCCCTGAAACAAAATCCTGGCTATGTGCCTGACGCATCGACTCCAACTTAATGCGGAGTTGACCCACCCTGTTGATAAATTTAATGCCTGGAAGGTAATTTGTTTTGCATTCAGTTAATATATCAGTATTCAGTTAGGTATCCCAAGTCATTAGTCGTTGAGATGCAGTCTCTCTGTAAGTCAGTCATGTTTAACATTCATAAAACTGCTTGTCGAATAATGGCACTGTCGAGGACATGTACTCGGCTCGAGCAATCGCTGTGCACAAGCTGGTCGTGTGGATGCAGACAGCAAACATCCCGGTTGAAACGTCCTTCCTCTCAATGCAGCTCAAGACTAGGTCAGGGCCCCACTCACAAACGTCTATACTTTGCATCTCTTTAAGCTGGACCACTTTTGACACTACAAGCCATTGCAGCAAAAACAGTGTGAGACATGATTATAAGCTCGACGTACCATGGCATCCAACTAGAAGGTCACATGGCTTGCAGCTTCTGCCGTAATTAACTTTAAACTGCGATAGTTTGGAATAATGGTCCCGGTTTTTAGTGTTGCCCGGCACGGTTAACAATTTGGTGATATAGTGCTGCATTAAAAAATCTGCATTCATGACTGTTTCACCTTATGAATGCATACTAGCTATTAAACTCTCCATTCTGCAGAGAAATGAAATGCACTTTGCTTCCAATTGCAGCTACTTCTGGAACTTCATGGTATGAAGCACCTTATGGCTGCAAGCTCTGACCGATCTTGTTCTCTGGTCTGCACAGGCCCATTGCAGGGAGTCACTCCGAGAGCCTCACCAGAGGTTCCTGCCCCTGGTCGTTCTAAATTTTTTTGTTGTAGGTATGCATCCTTTCTGTCTTTCCCTAATGTACTCAGGCGTTTTCTTTTCATTGTCGCAGATTTGCCTCAAAATGGCTTCAGCACAAAAATGGATGCTGTACAACTGTATCCCGCATATTTTGTTCAAGATAACTTTTCTTTGCGAAAGTTAGATTTTTTTTTATGAAGGTTAGTCTTTTTTGTTTTTATTCACAAATTTATTTGAGTTTCCATGGGCAACACTAAAATGTTATGCCAAGGGCAAGGACAAGTTCACTGCTCTAACTTGTTCTCAACTGATTGCAAGAAATTTTGTTAATGTCGTGAAACCTCTTTCCAGCACTTGCTTTGCAGCATGGAAACAAATTATACATTTGACATACTTTTCTTTAGAGTGCTTGTTCATTCTGCAGGTCTGCCTTCTATAGATGTCGTGCTACTGGAGAGCAGGCGAATTCGATTGTTGGTTTTGCCATTGCTTTTTTTAGCTGCTGTCTTAATAGTTCTTGTAAATTTAAAAATTTTCCTAAAAAGCAAGTCGGCAAGAATATCTATTTTGACTAGTTAGCTGGAAATAATGATCTAGTGCCCTTTAGTCAGTAAAATAGATAGTGTGTGCCGCTGTGAGTGTCAAGTAGAGATGCACGCTTTTTAGGCAGTTTGCGCAGAGTGGTACCCATTTTTATTGGTTAGCCTCTTGGTGCGCCAACTAAACTCTTTCTATCCAGACACCTGCCCTTTTCTTTTATTTGGCAGGCTCCGGAAATAAAATAATATAATGTTATTCCTCGGTGGCTTAAAAACCTAAAAAACCACCAACTAGCCCAAGTATCCACCATTCTAAAGAAAGAAGTTTCTCCATGTTTAAATGCAAACTTTTATAAAGGCAAAAATGAATTAAGCCAGTAGCAAACGACACATAGCCTCAGCAGTGCTCCGCGCCAACAGCGTTGCGTCAAAATAGCGGTCGTCTCCTTTTTGCTGCCTTCTCTCTCTTTCCTTTGGCGCTCTCCTCCCTTTCCTCCTCTCCGGCACCTTTGTCACCACACCCACTGGCTAAACTCTCCCACTATATGGCTCTGCATTGCAGTAGTAGGTTTTTTTTATAGTCTTTAGAGTTAAATGTGAATATTTGACAGAAATCTCCCAGGTTGGGGTGAAAGAGGGTTAAATGAATGCATTTGATCATTCGCCTTAATTCGGTACCCATCATTTCAAGGCCTGTGTGGCCTTTTCCTGGGGTGTGTCTATGACTGTGGCTGTGAAGGAGCAGTTTTTTAATAGGTACAAGTACAAAGTATAAAAGCAAAAGGATCTATGTGCTGATCATAAAAGAATATGCTAGCCATTCTAAGGCAGCTCTGCCAAGTACTTGATTGTGATTTGTTTTTATTTCCAGCTACTTGGTTGCATCAAGATCTGGAGATCCCAGTGGCCGCACGCTTGGACTCAATCTTCTTCTGTGGTCCGGCCAGGACCATGGGGGAGGTAATCCCAGCAACAAGAGCATCACAGTGTCTCCCTGCCTGTGACTTTCGATTAGCATCACGACAAGGGAGTCCTCATGCCACCAAGTGTTAGGTATGCTACTCGAAATAAGCATTCCTACCTATACTTAAGTGAAACAGCAAAAGTACTACTAAGCCTAAAATGCAAAAAACATTCAAATCTCGGGTTGGATGGAGTTCCAATTACAAAAAGGCGTCTGCAGACATGATTCACATGTGAACTTAAAGCCGACGGATGTAGGTTCGACCGAGTCACAGAAATAACTTCCCGCAGATGGCTTCGCTAGTGCCATACCCAAACAAATTCTTAAAATAATCATTGTGTTACGTTGGTGTCATTAATCTTATGTACCTACCCCACCCAGCAGTCGGGAGATGTGAAGTATAAAAAAATGGGAACTTGCACATTGTCAGCTCTGCAAAGATAATATATTGAACCGAGCATAGCACGTTCAACTTAAGAAAGCAATTCAGTGCAGGCCTAGTTTTAAGCTTCACATATTTGTTATTGCCCTTCATAATGAAGTAAAAAATGCTTAAGTTGTGGCCCACTACAGGCTTTCTATTAGTGTTAAAAAGTGTTATGGCAGTTTAAACAGCTCGCTCCAAATACTTTCTTGAAATGCATAGGTTTATGGAAATTATTATGTGGATGTTTGCAGACAGTCATGGTGAGACCAATCTTTAGTGCCAAGTGTTCCACTTATTCAGAGTTGGTTGAGTCTGTAAATATTGTAGGTCGCAAATTAAATTTTTATGGTATGCAATGGGCACAATTATCCGTAATGACTAGCTCGACCTAGGGGAACTTTATACGTTTACTACGGCAAGATGGTTTCACAAAACTAAGTATTTAGTTTATTCAACTCCTGCAGTAACCTTATCTCTAGAAACTTTTTATATTCTTTACGATGCTGAGTTAGGATTCTGGAAGTAGTTTTTCTAGAACTACGCTAGACATTTCCAGTTCATAATTTTTCTCGCGTTAATTCGAGAGAGCCAAACCCTGTAATATACGGATGGAACTCGCAGAATGATGCGACTGGCAGTTTGAAACATTTGGCACTGTAACAGTAACAATGACATGCCACTTGGCTCTGTAATGCTCATTGTCGCAGATCAAACTGCTTTTTCCGTCTGCACTCATTTTCAGTGGACTCATTCAGCGAACTCGCACCCGAGACTGCAGCGCTGGGTTCTGCGAAGTAATTTGCATGAATATAGATGCAATAGGTTTCTTTGAGTGTGCGTCTAACACGTATTTTTCATATTGAATCTGCTACTGTATTCATGACCATGTCCTTAATTGTATCCACATTCCAGCTTATTTTTATTTTGACATTTGAGTTTTCTTCAGTACTTTTTTCAACATCTGTGCTTGTTGAGTTGTACTCAAGACCATTAATCTTGTCTTTCACTATTACATTAATATATGAAACTGTTGATGCCGAGTGAGAATTCAAGGTCCCGAATCTGTCGTGCGAGTTAAATAAGAACCAATAAAAAGCTCTACAAAGGAAATTTTGTTAAAGGAGGCTGTATAACCATTAAAATAGCACATGCCATGCTAAAAAAAGAAAAATACAAATTCTTGTAAGGTATGCAAGGATGACACTGCTGTTTCTGTTGTGTCACAAAAAAATCAGTGCCATACAGTGTTCCTTATGGAAGTACAAACTGTCGAATTCAAAGCCCAGAAGTTTTATTCAAGAATGTTCCTCAATACAAATGTATTTAGAGATCTGAGCCACTGACTCATACATGACTATGTGGCGAACATTCATTTTCATGTGCATTATAGTTTACAAGGTCTAGTCTGCATTGATTTATTGCATTCATGCTGAAACTGGGAGGGGTTCTCTGGGTATGAATAAAGATATAAACATTTCTTGAAATCAAAACATTTGAGAACGGACAAAAGGAAGGATCTGAGAACGGTATCTTAGATTCTCTTCTCTTTTTCTTATCTCTAATTTTCACCTTATTTCACCTGATGCATTTAGTTTTATTAGCGCAGCTCTTAGCACCCGTTTCCGCGTTTTGCGGCGTCGCCCTCGGCGTAACCGCCCAACTAAACTTGGCAGGAAATTGAATTAATGTTGCGGTCATGTGACGTTAATATTTCCGCTAAGTCTAGCTGAGAAACTAAATTTTTTATGGATGACATGACACGGTCATGCAACGTCATTTTCCCCGCTTCATTTAACGGGAAAACTGCATTTGTGTTGAGGTCATGTGACATCAATTTCCGCGCTAAAGTTTGTGGAAAACTTAACCCGCTAAATTTAGTGGGCAAATTTTCCCGCTATATTCAGGGAAATTTTTTGCTAAATGGGAGGGAGCAGAAGAGTTGGAGGGTTAGGGGGTGGGGGGTCATACCCTCCCATCCTCCTCTTCAAGATCTGTGCTCTAATTTCACATTACAGAGAATCGTAAACGTCTCATATTTCATCTCATGTTATTCAACTTTTATATTGCAGGTGCGCTTGCAGCACAAATCTGGGTTGTGCTGATCTTCTACGCACAAGTTGGCAACTCCTGAGTGGCAACAGTGGGAGTTTGGTCTGACAGCTCAAGGGACACCATTGTTCAGTATTGAATTTTTAATTATCTTCTTTTGAGCAAAGTTAAGCTTTGCTGCTTGCAGTTCTTCTAAAAATAAATACCTGCAACCAAATTTACCACGTCACGACATTTCGCCTCTGCTCAGTGCTCTTGGTGAGCCTCGGATAAGAGCTTACTGGTGTGCAAACATCATGCTTGTTTGAAACCACTCACTGATGTAGACTCGCTGACATCCAGCATTCCAATGAAACGCTGGATGTCCACAGGTCTTTCTTGAACATTGCAAGCGGGAAAAGAACCATACAATTGTATCGTATTGGGGGACATTCTAGAGAGTGTATTTTTGTATGTTTTACAGATTTAAAAAAAAGCCGTAAAAGCAACATTTACGCGGTCTGCGCACGTGAGTTATATGGCCAGGGCAGCATAGTATAAAAGGCTAATTTGTAATGATCAGTCAGCTTATTACAGAGATGTGCCAGTCTTCTTTCAGAAAACTAGATGGAGGTTCATTCTAGCATAGTTTTATCTCGCGAATCTGAATATCCCGTTCGTTTTCCACAAAGATATAACTAAACGTGAGAAAACAAAAAAAAAAACATCCTACCAATAGTGATATCGTAAGAAGACCTTTCGGCCGCCAAGCGTGTCGCTTAAGGGCCGGGCATACAATTTCAAGTTTTCTAGGTATATCCTCCCGCATTGGCACCAGTCGCGACACATTTTTCTGCCCTTTTAAAAAATAGCACGTGCGTGCATAGCTTTGATAGGTGCTGAAGATGCATGAGCAAAGATTTCGAAAGCCACTTTTGTGACGTCGCTCTCCAGGGAAGTGCTTTCACAGCGCTTTAAAAATGACTCTATGCAGCCTTGATTCATAAAATTACCAAATAATTTTGATATTTGAGATTCTGGAGGTCATATGAAGAAGATTTAAAAGTGTTTTCTCAAATACAGAACCGTTTCAGCCTCTCTCTAAGTATAGTATGTTCCTGAAATTTTTAATCAGTGAAAATAGACCCATGGTTCCAATTAGAAACTTTCTAAGCATCATCAAAACACACTAAATCAACTTTCTTTGTGAAGATATAAAACAAGAGCAGCATTTTATGGCGTTCTAAAAATATGGTAAATTTGGACTCGTCCAAATAAAGCATTTTTACAGAACGCCGAAAATGCTACCCCTGCATTATATCCTTCTAAAAAGAGTTGATTTTGTGGTTTTCAGTGACTCAGCAAGTTTCTAATAGAAACCATATTTTTATTTTCACTAATTAAAAAGTTAATTAACAAATTGTATTTAATTATCTGACTGACCGTTACGACTAGGTCCCTATACTATGTATAGGGACCTAGTCGAGTTATACGGCCCCTATACTATGTATAGGGGCCATAACTCGCCTGCACAAATCGCATTAATTTAGCTTTCACGACCTTTCTAGACATATATGTAAAGCTTAAAACTAAATTGCCCTGTACAACAGTGAAAAGGCGGAACCACCATGTTGGAGCCATATGGTTCCACCATGCCGGTATCACCTTTTCGCTGGTATAGGATGTCCCATATTACGTTATGCATGTGTGGTTCCGTCCGCCTCCATGGTTCCGCCATAATCCACTACGCTGGTATAGAATGTCCCATAATACGACACGCTTGTATGGTTCCGCCTACCTGTATCGTTCCGCCTTAATCCACTCTACTGGACCTGACTTTTCGCTTGTATAGGATGTCCCATATTACGGTTACGCTTGTATGAGCCTTTTCCATCATCTTTCCACCATCGAAATTTTCCAACTTGGCGAGTACGAGCAACGGGCCGTTTGCCGCTGTCGACCGGCGATGCGGTATCCGCGGCTTGGTGTTACGATCGGTTTGTTGCCGTGCACGTTAACTCAAAGCTCGAAGTTACGCAGTTCCGTTCCGGCACCAGCCGCACCACGTTTTCCGGTGCATCGCACGTGGAGGCCTTTCGACGCATTCAGTGAAAGTAAAGATCGTGTCCGCTGTCTTCGGTGCTGTGGAAGAAGTTGCGAGACGGAAGAAGCATCAAAACCAAGGCGTTTAGGACTCCAGGCCGGGCCGCCGGTTCACTCTGAACGAGAGGCGACGTGTGTGCGCACGCTTTGAGGAAGCCTCCGCGTTTCGCCGCGCCAGACCTCGCCGATCGCGACCGGACCAACCGGACCCCGAGTCCGAGAGGCTCTTCCGCAGCCAGGAACGGCACCGAAGTAGGAGCTGCTCGTTCTGCGCTACCATGCAGTGCTCTACAGTGCTCGGAGCTCTCGGTGTCATTCGTGCTTGCACTGAAGCCATTGTGACCCCTTCGGACGCGCAAGTCGTACTTCGCAAAGGTTTGGACGGGGCCGCCCTCACCGCGCAGCTCCGCTATATTCCGCTTACTTATGATCGCAACAAAAGCTTGCGTTTGTTCTCGGGAAAAAAAATTGCGGGACCGCTCTCCGCGCCGCCGACGAGGTTGGCCGCCGCCATGTTCCCAGCTGTTCACTCGCTCCCGCAGCGAGCGCCTTGCGATTATCCTCCCCGTTCCAAAATGCGATGCGCTTTGCGCATTATGCCGTTTACATGACCGTATATTGAATGCGGCAACTGGATTCAATGTGACTCAGTCGCATTCATGTAAACGCGGCTTATGTTCTTTTTCGACATGCATGGTGTATGTAACGATACCGGCGGTGAACGATTGAAGTTTTTGTTGGAAGATGGCTGTCGTTTTTCTGCATGTATGATTTGCTTATACCTGTGGTCCTGTGGTATAAGCGTTTTGTTTGAAAGAAGGCGGTCGCCTACGTCATCGGACTCAAAATCATACCAGCCACACGGAATCCTATCGGCAAGCAAACTGGCTGCCAGTATAGACAGACCCGGAGCCATAGCGGTGCCGGTATCTGCAGTTATGCAGACCACCAAACCAAACTAGCTGCATACATAATACCAAGAAATTATAGTGGTGTCATACCAGAATTGTAAAAGCGGCAGGTTTGTTTCTTGTACGTTTTTCCAATAGAGGTACATCCAACAAAAAGCTCTTTCTTGCTTTAATTCAAAGCCCAAGACCTTCCTCCGGTATGTGGATGATTGTTTCTGCATCGTCGAAGCCATTGAGGTCTAGCGCCTATGCCAGTGTTTGAACTCCGTTGAACCGTCGATTCAGTTCACGGTGGAGCGAGAGACGGTCGGCGTGCTCCCTTTTCTCGGTGTGAGCGTCAGGAGAGCTTCTGACGCGCTCAACTTCGCGGTATACCGAAAACCTACGCACACCGGTAGATACCTGGACTTCGAGTCGTATCACCCCACATCGCACAAGGCCTCAGTGGTAAGCGCCCTTTTCCTACGGGCGTTGTCCGTGTGTTCTACGGAGGAGTCCCTTCGAGAAGAAGTTAAGAAGATCAAAGCTGATCCAGTTAACAATGGTTACCCAAAGCGGTTCATTAACGACATCTACAAACGCCTACGCCACCCCCCTGTGACTCCGACCTCGAGACCGTCTAGTAGGATCTGTCTCCCTTATGTGAAAAATGTGAGTGAGACCGTCGGACGCGTCCTTCGGAAACACGGCATCGCCGTCTCCCACAAGCCCGTGTCTACCATCCGTCGGCGGCGTCCTCTCCCCAAAGACAGACCAGGAAGGGAAAGGGCTCAAGGTCTCGTGTACCGCGTGCCGTGCGCGGATTGCCAGGTCGCTTATGTGGGGAAACGAAAAACTTCCCGTATCGTATTCGACGACACAAATACGACGTGAGAAAGAAAGATATTGAGGCCAGCGCCCTGGCAGAGCACGGGCAAAAAACGGGGCACTCTTTCTCCCTCGACGAGACTCAGATCGTTGCCACCGAGGGACATTGGAGGAAACGCCTTCATCTAGAGTCCTGGTTTATCTAAACAACGAGTAAGAACGTGAACCGGTCCAAGGGTACTCTCCCGAGCGCGTACGTGTCTGGACTTCCCGCCCTTTGGGGTAAGCCTTAGGAAGGTCAAACGCCCGGGCAACCTTTCACACTGCGCCCCCTCCCCCGCGCCCTCTGGGTTAAGCCTCAGCAAGGCCAACCACCTGGGCAACCTTCCCCACCGCGCCCCCACCTACAGTCACCCGTGACCAAGGGACCGAGCGGGTCCCGAAACGTCGGGTTTATGTGTTTTTAAATAAAACTTTGGTTAGAGTCCGCAAAAACTCTGTCAATTTCTTCCTAACCAGACAGACCTGACAAAAATATTTACGTTTAAATCACCAGCGTAGTGGATTAAGGCGGAACCATGTAGCCGGACGGAACCATACATGCATAACGTAATATGGGATATCCATTACAAGCAAAAAGGCGATAACAGCATGGTGGAACCATATGGCTCCAGCATGCTGGTATCGCCTTTTCATTTTTGTACAGCGCGATTTAGATTTAAGCTTTACATATATGTTTAGAAAGGTCGTGAAAGCTATATTAATGCGGTTTGTGCAGACGAGTTTTACGGCCAGGCGTCCGTATTGGAAAAAGTACAAGAAACAAACCTGCTGCTTGTACAGTTATGGTATGACTCCAACATAATTTCTTGTTATTATGCGCTGCAGCTAGTTTGGTTTGGCGTTCTGCATAACTGGAGATACTGGCACCTGTATCGCTCCGGGTCTGTCTATACTGGCAGCCAGTTTGCTTGCCGATATGATTTGGTGTGGCTGGTATGATTTTGCGTCCGATGACGTAGACGACCGACTTTTTTCCAACAAAACGCTTATACCACAGGACCACCGGTATAAGCAAATCATACATGCAGAAAAACGACAGCCATCTTCCAACAAAAACTTCCATCGTTCACCGCCGGTATCGTTACATACACCATGCATGTCGAAAAAGAACATAAGCCGCGTTTACATGAATGCGACTCAGTCACATTGAATCCAGTTGCCGCATTCAATAAGCGGTCATGTAAACGGCATAATGCGCAAAGCACATCGCATTTTGGAACGGGGAGGATAATCGCAAGGCGCTCGCTGCGGGAGCGAGTGAACAGCTGAGAACACGGCGGCGGCCAACCTCGTCGGCGGCGCGGAGAGCGGTCCCGCAATATTTTTTCCCGAGAACAAATGCAAGATTTTATTGCGATCATAAGTAAGCGGAATATAGCGGAGCTGCTCGGTGAGGGCGGCCCCGTCCAAACCTTTGCGAAGTACGACTTGCGCGTCCGAAGGGGTCACAAAGGCTTCAGTGCAAGCACGAATGACACCGAGAGCTCCGAGCACTGTAGAGCACTGCATGGTAGCGCAGAGCGAGCAGGTCCTACCTCGGTGCCGTTCCTGGCTGCGCAAGAGCCTCTCGGACTCGGGGTCCGGTTGGTCCGGTCGCGACAGGCGAGGTCTGGCGCAGCGATACGCTGAGGCTTTCTCAAAGCGTGCACACACACGTCGCCTCTCGTTCAGAGTGAACCGGCGGCCCGCCCTGGAGTCCTAAACGCCTTGTTTTAGATGCGTTTTCCGTCTCGCAACTTCTTCCACAGCACCGAAGACAGCGGGCACGATCTTTACGTTCACTGAATGCGTCGAAAGGCCTCCACGTGCGATGCACCGGAAAAAGTGGTGCGGCTGGTGCTGAACGGAACTGCATAACTTCGAGCTTTGAGTTAACGTGCACGGCAACAAACTGATCGTGACACCAAGCCGCGGATACCGCATCGCCGGTCGACAGTGTCAAACGGCCCGTTGCTCGTTTCGTGGGCCGTGACTCGTACTGGGCCAACTCGGCGTCTTTTCGTGGCCCCTTGCGTCGTCGCAACCAGCCGCAAACCCACCAGCCCGCAGCCGTAGCCGGCGTCGAAGAAAAGCGAAACCGAAACGTAAAGCTCCCGCCCAGTGGCTTCTGCTGCCGCACCTTTTCTAACTTCCCGGCTTCCACGCTTCCCGTCGTCGCGGAGATGGCGAGATGGCGACGTTGCGGTTTTCTCGTGGCTGGCTCGTGCTGCGTTTTACGGGACAGATGTTTTGCGGTCCATTTCTACTGCGTCTCTAGCTCTCAACTTGACGGCACCTCTCATAGTTCAACCAGGCGTGGTCAGCCTGGGTCAGGCCGGCTCGACTCGTCCGATCGCCGGACCGCAGGCGACTTCCAAGTTTGGCCGTTAGGCCTAGGATCCGAAGGCCTAGGATCCGTGAAGCGGTAAGTGAATCTCGTCCCGTTTTCGTTCTGCTTTTAAATTACGTTAGGTGCGCTAAAGTCTATGCATGCGTGCCAAGTGTTCGTGAAAATTTTGAACTAGAATAATTTTGTTTCATTGCGGTTTGTCATTTACCGAAAATGTAAATCGAGCAATGAACGAGGAGCCAACTTGATAACGATGTATGCACTCGATGTTAACTTCTACCTGGGCGGCTTTAAAAAAAGTCAAGACTGGTTACGGTTGGATGCGAGGCTTTCCCAATGCAATGGTAAGAAGCAATACAGCGATCAACGAGACGAGCGACGGCGAGAAGCTACGAGTGCCGGCGCCGAGCGACGAAGATTTCTCACTCTCGCTGCTTGCGCCGCTCGGTTCTTTGGCTTCTGGAAAACGTCGCTTATCGCATTGGTCGCTCGCACCAATCGCTTTGATAATGTGTGTCTAGTCGCGCGGCTGACTACAGTGTTTATTCGAATATAAGTCGACCTTTTCTCTTTTTCGGAAATCGTGACCAAAAAATTTCCACCTACATTCGCGACCAAATTTTGCGACCCTACCGGAGGCATGAAGCTATCGAGTCACCGAGCCGGCGTTGACGTAGAGGCGCGCCACTTCTTGTTTCAAAAAGCTGTTGGTGCACGAAGACAACCGAAATGAGCCGCCCGTGGTGGCCGGTGCCGCTATCGCGGGCATCTCTCGGGCGTCTGGATTCGCCATCGCGCCTCTAGCCACTAACGGGTACGGAGAGGGACGCGATGCGCCATGCACTTTGCCCTCCATCCTCGCAAACGCGCGCAAAAAAAAAACGCACACACAAAAAAACAATTATTTTTGTTTGGCCAACGCTCGGCTCGCGTGTTGCTCATGGCGACACGGCGGCTTTGCTTGAGTCTTTGTAGTTTGTCTTTCGTCGCTTCGCACCTTGTTTCGTTTCTTCTTGTCGTCACTTTACAACGGTGTCAGTGAAGTATTGTTGCGAATTTGCGAGGATGTCTACCCAGCTGACGAAGCTTCGGACGACGATGACATGTCGAGAAGTTCTGATGGTGATTAAGTTTTTGGCGTCGGCCCGTGATTTAGCTGAGTGATGTAAATAAAGGTTTGTTTCTTTTCCCAAAAATTACCGTTCTTAAAAATAAAAAAGGTCGACCTATATTTGAATTCTTTTTTTTTATATTTTCGGTGGGTCCAGCAAATAGGGTTCGACCTATTTTCGAGTAAATACGGTAACTTTAATTTTTATTTTGGGTTACGTCGGACGTAACTCAAATGCTTGACAATTACGTTGGGCGTAACTTTAATTTTTATTTTGGGTTCCGTCGGACGTAACGTTAGACACTGCGTTACACTTAAGCAAAATATAAACTGCTGGTTCATCATATAAACCAACCATTTGTGTGTAATTAAAACGCATCACTAGCCTAAAAAAATACTGCTATCCAATAGGAATGTAGCGCTTCAGTTAATTTTGTTAATTTTTACTTTTAGTCCCTGCCCCACGAGATACGACATCTGGCCTAAGCAGTGTTCCGAATCTTCTTCCAAGACCTCAGGCGGGTCGTCATTCAATCCATGAGTCGGCGACGTCTCATGGCCGTGTTGCTGGTCCTTACTGGATGGTGCTACCGAGGGAAAAGTGGTCATGCTTCGGAAAGGCAAGTATGGCCGCCGTAAGTATACATATTGTCTTTACCTTTGCTCGAATCCACTTTTAAGAAAGGCAGAGTTCGCATGTGTGCATCTCTCAATGGTTCTAGAGTCGACTGTTATTATTTGGAGTGCTCCAACAGTGTGAGCACTAGTTTCTCTAAATCATGCAAATGGGATGCAACACTAAACCAAATATGCTCTCGCAACAAACAGTGCTGTGCTGAAGCACTCTGGAATCTACTCTAGCTTTATAATGCAGCACAAAATAGTTGACGCCAAGTATAGCTACTTTTGTGACTCCGTTTTACCAAAAGCTCTGCCGAAATAAAGTTGCCACCTTATAGGTAGTGCAAAAGAACCTCGCGAGCCTAACTTGGAGAAAGGCATTTTTTTTCATAGGTCATTTTTTTCTTAAACCAATACCTTCAGCCTCCTTGAAATATTAACATCATGTGACACACGGAAGAACAGTAAACCTCTTAATGTTGGCGAACCTTTAATTTTCGGAGCCTTTAATTTTGCAGAATTCAGTTGCTACGATTATGTCCTCTGTGACCGATTCAAGAAGAAATAGGGGCCACGAAGATAAGGGGGTTTTACTGTACAGGCGGAGGAAAGAAGAAGTCACTTTTGTTTGTATGCAAGAGTAAAACCAACAACAACAATCAGGCTGTGGACACTTTGTGAGCCTATCTGTGTATATTGAATGTTATTAATTTTATTTTAGTTTGTTAAACATTGTTGCCTGTACATAGTGGGATGGCGTCTTCAACACGAGCAGTGGTTTTCCTCTGAAGCAGGCAGCATGGACGCGTGCCGCAGCACAACATAGTTTATTTGCAGGTGGTACCGCAGTTTGAAGTATGGTTCGCACAATATGGGGAAATTATAATTCAATGTTCTACCTCGGGCGTAGACAAGATTTGCACATTCTAAATAATTTTGTCTCGAAATCGGGGATTTGCGACGAATTTACCCGCATGGTTGGAAGGGCCAAACAAGCCTTGTGAGCGCTTCGTTTTCTAGCCTCTCAGTCCTGAAGCCACTCACGCACCATATGTGTAGATGTTCCGTTAGGTGGGAGCACTTATTTGGAAAAAGGTGAATGGCAACTGTTGTTATCTTTAAGGTGGACTGCATATTTGCAATACTTTTTCTCACATAAAATTATGTCTTACTAAAAATATGTAGTATACCCAATGACAAAAAGAGAATGGCTGGGCGTCCTTCAGCATGTGCTTGCTCTTTTCACCCCGCTTTGGACAGATGTGCTCGCTCCAGGCTCATGAGGCGCTGAAACGTCATCGAAGGTAGCAGACGGGCTGGAGGTGGAAGAACGGAGACTTCTCCCTGCCTTTCTCATGGTGTCAGTGAGGGTGTACTTCTATACTCTAACTTAGCTTAACCTGCACAGAGCTGAGTAGAATAGGCTTGGCAAGTGCCCTTATTGCATATGCATTTGTACAGCTGAGGCACTTTCTGAATCAAGAACATTGTGTAGCTTACCTTCAAAAACGCATGATTTTGGGGGTGCAAAAGGAAGTTTAAGGCATATCTTTGTTTGTATTGTCCTATTACGCATCGACTGCTTCAACTTAATGCGGAGTCGACCCAGCCTCTTGAAAAATTTAATGCTTGCCAGGTAATTGTTTTGCATTTAGTTGATATATCAGCAATCAGTTAGGTATCCCAAGTCATTAGTCGTTGAGGTGGAGTCTCTCTGTAAGTCAGTCATGTTTAACATTCATAAAAATGCTTGTCAATTAATGGCACTGTCGAGGACATTTACACAGCTCGAACAATCGCTGGGCAAAAGCTGGTCGTGTTGTTACAGGCAGCAAACATCCCGGTTGGAAGGTCCTTTTTCGCAATGTAGCTGCAGACTAGGTGACGACCCCACTCACAAACGTCTATACTTTTCGTCTCTTTAAGCTCGACCACTTTTGCCACTACAAGCCATTGCAGCAAAAACAGTGTGACACATGATTATAAGCTCGACGTACCATGGCGTCCAACTAGAAGGTCACATGGCTTGCTTTGTGCACTAAATTTGCAAGGATGGCTTGAAGCTTCTGTCGTGGTTAACTTTAAGCTCAGATAGTTTAAAATAGTGCTCTCGGTTTTTAGTGTTGCCCGGCATGGTTAACAAGTTGGTGATATAGCGCTGCAATGAAAAGTCTGTGCATTCATGACTGTATCACCTTATAAATGCATACTAGCTATTAAACTCTTCGTTCTGCAGAGAAATGAAATGCACTTTGTTCCAATTGCATCCTCTTCTGTAACTTCATGGTATGAAGCACCTTATGGCTGCAAGCTCTGACCGATCTTGTTCTGTGGTCTGCGCAGGCCCATTGCAGGGAGTCGCTCCGAGAGCCTCGCCAGAGTTTCCTGCCCGTGGTCGTTCTAAATTTTTTTGTGTTAGGTACGCATCCTTTCTGTCTTTCCCTTAATTGTACCCAAACGTCATCTTTTCATTGTTGCCGATTTGCCTCAAAATTGGTTAAGCACACAAATGGACGCTGTACAACTGTATCGCACATATTTTGTTCGAGGAAACTTTTCTTTTCCAAAGTTACAGATTTTTTTATGAACGTTAGTCTTTTTTGTTTTTATTTACAAATTTATGCGAGTTTTCATGGGCAACACTAAAACGTTATGCCAGGAGCAATGACAAGTTCACTGCTCTAATTGGTTCTCAACTAATTGCCAGAAATTTGGTTAATGTCATGAAACCTCCTTCCAGCGCTTGCTTTGCAGCATAAAAAAATTATACCTAGGACATACTGTTTTTTAAACTGCTTGCTCATTCTCCAGGTCTGCCTGCCATAGATGTCGTGCTACTGGAGAGGAGGCGAATTCGATTGTTGGTTTGCCTTCGATTTTGTTTTTAGCCGTTGTCTTAATAGTTCTTGTAAATTTAGAGATTTTCCTAAAAAGCAAGCCGGGAGGAATATTTAGTTTGATTAGGTAGCTGAAAATAATGATTTAGTACCCTTTGTCAGTAGAATAGATACTGTGTGCCGCTGTTATTGTCAAGCCGAGATCCACGCTTTTTTGGCATTTTGCTCAGAGTGGTACCCATTTTTATTCGTTAGCCAATGGTGTGCCCACTAAACTCTTTCTATCCAAACACCTGCCCTCTGCTGGTACACTCTACCCTCATGTTCAGCGAGTGTATGAACTGGAGTTTTATCCCCAGCCGACACTTGCTGAGCACGAGGGTAGGAACATCTTTCCATTCCAGCAGAGCCATATATGGGGAGAGTCTGGCAGTGTATGGTTTCGCTGCGTAACGTCTCCCTTTCGAGTGAGCTAATCAGCCCACGGCACAGAGCAAGAGGCGTAAGCGCGTGCGCGTGAACTCTAGGCTGCTCCCAGCTGAAAGGGGAGGGCCGCCCTTTTCATTCATTCGCCCGGCGTGGGATCGATATTCAATTTCGGATCTTTCGTTTTATTTGGCAAGCTCTGGCAATAGAATGATATAGTCTTATTCCTCGGTGGCTTAAAAACCTAAAGAAAGAAGTTCCTCCATGTTTGAACGCAAACTTTTATTCAGGCAAAAAAAAAGAAATAGGCCCGTAGCAGACGACGCGTAACCTCAACAGTGCTCCGTGCCGAAAGCTTTGCATCAAAATGGCGGTCGTCTCCTCTTTGCCTCTTTGCTGCCTTCTATCTCCCTCCTTCGGCGTTCTCCTCCCTTTCCTCCTCTCCGGCACCTCCTTCGTCACCACACCCACTGGCTAAACTCTCCCACTACACGGCTCTGCATTGCAGTAGTAGTTTTATTTATAGTCTTTACAGTTGAATGTGAATATTTGACAGAAATCTCTCAGGTTGGGGCGAAAGAGGGTTAAATGAATGCATTTGATCATTCGCCTTAATTCGATACCCATCATTTTAACGCCTACGTGGCCTTGTCCTGGGGGGTGACTATGACGAATATAAAAGGATCTATGTGCTGATCACGAAATAATATGCTAGCTATTCTAATGTAGCTCTGCCAAGTACTTGATTGTGATTTGTTTTTATTTTCAGCTACTTGGGTGCCTCAAGATCTGGATATCCTAGTGGCCACAAGCTTGGACTCAATCTTCTTCTGTGGTCTGGCCAGGACCATGGGGGAGGTAGTCCTAGCAACAAGAGCATCGCAGTATCTCCCTGCCTGTGACTTTCGATCAGCGTCACGACAGGGGAGTCCTCGTGCCACCAGGTGTTAGGTATGCCACTTAAAATAAGCATTCTTCTTACCTATTAATAGAACAGCAAAAGCACTACTAAGCCTAAAATGCAAAAATATATATTCAAATCTTGGGTTGGATGGAGTTCCAATTACAAAAAGGAGTCTGCAGACATGATTGACATGTGAACTTAAAGCCTGCGGATGTAGGTTCGATGGTGTCACAGAAAAAACTTCCCGCAGATCGCGTTGCTCGTGCTATACCTAAACAAATTTTTAAAATAATCATTGTGTTACGTTGGTGTCATCAATCTTATGCACCTACCACACCCAGCAGTCGGGACATGTGAAATATAAAAAACAGGAGCTTGCACATTGTCCGCTCTGCAAAGATTTATATAGCAAACAGAGCATAGCACATTCAACTTGAGAAAAAAATTCTGTGCAGGCCTATATTCATGGTTCACATATCTGTAATAGCTCTTCATAATGAAGTGAAAACTGCTTAAGGTTGTGGCCCACCACAGGCTTTCTATTAGTGTTAAAACGTGCGTCAGAAAACATGATTGCGCTTTGAAGACGGGGACATAGGAAGGACAGACACAACAGAGCGCTAACTTTCAACTGATTTTATTCAAGAATTTCAGCATAGAAACACACTGCGCCACTGCACCACATCTCAACCCATCCGTGGCCCTGCCACGGACCGCAAGTACGCCAACTCCTTATCCGCCTAGTCAATTGACGCCACACTGACACAACACGTGCCGAAACAATTTATAGTGTCAGCCTCCATAATCTCGCTAACAGTCTTATCTTTGTGCCTAGCAAGAACAGGAGACGAAGCAAATAATGGTTTGCACCCGCAGTCATGATAGTGACACGTCAGATCATGACTGCGGGTGCAAACCATTATTTGCTTCGTCTACTGTTCCTGCTAGGCACAAAGATATGACTGTTAGAGAGATTATGGAGGCTGACGCTATAAATAGTTCCGGCACGTGTTTGTGTTAGTGTGGCGTCAATTGACTTGGCTGATAAGGAGTTGGCGTATTTGCGCTCCGTGTCAGGGCCACGGATTGGTTGAGATGTGGTGCGGTGAAGAGTGTGTTTCTACGCTGAGGTTCTTGAATTAAATCAGTTGAAAGTTAGTATTCTGTTGTGTCTGTCCTTCCTATGTCCCCGTCTTCAAAGTGCAATCACGTTTTCTAACGTACCATACCAACTTGTCCAACAATCAGCACTTGTTAAAAAGTGCTATTGTGTTTTAAGCAGCTCGCACCAAATATTGTCTTGAAATACATAGGTTCATGGAAATTATTATGTAGATGTTGGCAGACAGTCATGGTGAGGCCAATCTTTAATTCCAAGTGGTTAACTTATTCAGAGTTGGTTGAGTCTGTAAATATTGTAGGTCGCAAATTAAATTTTTACGGTATGCAATATGCACAATTATCCGTAATGACTAGCTCTACCTAGTGGAACTTTATACGTTTACTACGGCAAGATGGTTTCACAAAACTAAGTATTTAGTTTATTCAAGTCCTGCACTAACCTTATCTCTAGAAACATTTTATATTTTTTGCGATGCTGAGATAAGATTCTGGAAATAGTTTTTCTAGAACTACTCTAGATATTTCCAGTTCATCATTTTTCTCGCTATGCATTCGAGAGAGCCAAACCCTGTAATGTACGGAGGGAACTCACAGAATGATGCGACTGACAGTTTGAAACATTCAGCACTGTAACAGTAATAATGACATGTCACTTATGTAATGCTCATTGTCGCAGATCAAACTGCTTTTTCCGTCGGCACTCATTTTCGGTAGACTCATTCAGCGAACTCCCACCTGAGACTGCAGCGCTGGGTTCTGCGAAGTAATTTTAATGAACATAGATGCAACAGGTTTCTTTGAGCTTGCGTCTAACACATATTCTTCATATTGAATCTGCTAACTGTATTCATGACCATATCCATAATTGTATCCACATTCTACCTAATTTTTATTTTGACATTTGAGTTTTCGACAGTACTTTTTTTCAAACATCTGTGCTTGTTCAGCCGTACTCAAGCTGCTACATTTGTCTTTGGCTATTACATCACTATATAAAACTGTTGATGCCAAGTGGGAATTCAAGGTACCGAATCTGTCGTGCGAATTAAGTAAGAACCAATGAAAAGCTCTGCAAAGGAATTTTTTTAAAGGGGGTTGTATGGGTATGAGAATAGCACATGCCATGCTAAAAAGGATGCAAATTCTTTTAGGTATGCAAGGATGAGAATGCTGTACCGTTTCAGATGTGTCACCAAAAAAAAATCTGCCATTCAGTGTTGCTTATGCAAGTTCAAACTGTTGAATTCGAAGTTTTATTCAAGAATGTTCCTCACTACAAATGTATTTAGAGATCTGAACCACCGACTCATACATGGCTATGTGGCAAACATTCATTTTCATGTGCATTATAGTTCACAAGGTCTAGTCTGCATTGATTTATTGCATTCATGCTGAAACTGGGAGGGGTTCCCTGGGTATAAATAAAGAGATAAACATTTCTTGATATCAAAACATTTGAGAACGGCCAAAAGGAACGATCCGAGAATGGTATCTTAGAATCTCTTCTTTTTCTTACAGTATCTCTAATGTTCACTTTATTCCACCTGATGCATTTACTTTTTAGCGCAGCTCTTAGCACCCATTTCCGCGTTTCGCGGCGTCGCTGTCGGCGTAATCGCCCACTAAACTTGGCAGGAAATTGAATTAAAGTTGAGGTCATGTGACGTTAATATTTCCGCTAAGTCTAGCTGAGAAACTGAATTTTTTTATAGATGACGTGACACGGTCATGCGACGTCATTTTCCCCGCTACGTTTAGCGGGAAAACTGCATTGGTGTTGGGGTCACGTGACATCAATTTCCGCGCTAAATTTAGTGGGAAACGTAACCCACATTATGTAGTAGGGATATTTTTCCGCTAAATTAAAGGGAAATTTCCCGTTAAATGGGAGGGAGCAGAAGAGGAGGAGGGGGAGGAGGGGCATACGCTCCCATCCTGCTTTTCTAGATCTGTGCTCTAATTTCACATTACAGAGAATTCTAACCGTCTCATTTTTCATCTGATGTTTATTCAACTTTTGTATTGCAGGTGCGCTCTCAGCACAAATCTGGGTTGTGCTGATCCTCTACGCACAAGTTAGGAACTCCTGAGTGGCAAGAATGGGAGTTGGGTCTGGCAGCTCAAGGGACACCATTGTTCAGTATTGAATTTATAATTATATTCTTTTGAGCAAAGTTAAACTTTGCTGCATGCGATTCTTCTAAAAATAAATACCTTCAACCAAATTTACCAGGTCACTACATTTCGCCTCTGCTCTTAGTGCTCCTGGAGGGCCTCGGATAAGAGCTTACTAGTGTGCAAACATGCTTGTTTTAAACCACTCACTGGTGCAGAGACTCGCTGACATCCAGCATTCTAATGAAAGGCTGGATGTCCGCAAGTCCTTCTTGAACGATACAAGCGAGGAAGGAACCATGAAATCGTATCGTATTGGGGGACATTCTAGGAGGTGTTTTTCTGTATGTTTTACAGATTTCTTTTTTTTAAAAATCCGTGAAAGTTACATTTACGCAGTCTGTGCACGTGGGGTATATGGCCAGGGCGGCATAGTATAAAAGGCTAATTCGTAATGATCAGCCGACTTATTACAGAGAAGTGCCAGACTTCTTTCAGAAAACTAGATGGAGGTTCATTCTAGCATAGTTTTATCCCGCGAATCTGAGTATCCCGTTCGTTTTCCACAAAGATACAACTAAACGTGAGAAAACACAGAAAAACATCCTACCAATAGTGACATCGTAAGAAGACCTTTCGGGCGCCAAGCGTGTGTCGCTTAAGGGCCGCGCGTCGAATCGCAAGTTTTCTAGGTATATTTTCCCGTACTGGCACTATTTTCTGCCCTTTTAAAAAATAACATGTACGTGCATAGCTTTGATAGGCGCTGAAGATGCGTGAGCAAAGATCTCGAAAGGTGCTTTTGTGACGTCGCTCTCCAAGGGAGTGCCTCCGGAAGTACTTTAAGAATGATTCTATGCAGCCTCGATTAACCAAATTGAGAATTTTGATATTTGATATCCTGGAGATCAAAAGGAAAATTTTAACGTGTTTCCTCAAATGCAAAACCGCTTCAGTTTCCCTTTAAGCATAGTATGTTTCTTAAAATTTTAATTTGTGAAAATACATCCATGGTTTTAATTAGAAACTTGCTGAGTATCGTAAAAACACACAAAATCAACTTTCTTTGTGAAGATAGATATGAGACAAGAGCAGCATTTTACGGCGTTCGATAAGAAACTGAAACATAGAAACTCATCCAAATCAAGCGTTTTTATAGAACGCGTAAAATGTTACCCCTGCATTATATCCCTCAAAAAATAGTTGATTTTGTGGTTTTCAATGACTCAGCAAGTTGCTAATTGAAACCATATGTTCATTTTCACTACATAAAAAGTTGATTAACAAATTGTATTTAATTATTCGACTGATCGTTACGATTAGGTCCCTATACTGCGTACGCCTGGCCGTACAACTCGCCTGCACAAACCGCATTAATTTAGCTTTCACGACCTTTCTAAACATATATGTAAGGCTTAAAACTAAATCGCCCTGTAGGCGATACCACCATGTTGGAGCCATATGGATCCACCATGTTGCTATCGCCTATTCGCTGGTATAGGATGTCCCATATTACGTTATGCATGTATGGTTCCGTCTGCCTACATGGTTCCGCAATACTCCAAAACGCTGGTATAGGATGTCCCATAATACGACACGCTTGTATGGTTCCGCCAACCTGTATCGTTCCGCCTTAATCCACAATACTGGAGCCGACTTTTCTCTTGTATAGGATGTCGTATGTTGCGGTTACGCTTGTATGAGCCTTTTCCATCATCTTTCCATCGTCGAGATTTTCCACCAGGGTAAAGGCAATCAGAAATCAAACAGCGATAAACCGAACCACGAGGCCTGTTGTCATTCCATATATGCACAATGTCACGCACAATCTAAAAAAAGGTAGCCCAGCGCTACAATGTACCCGTAGTTTTTTCAGCGCCCAATAAGATGGCGCGACTTTTTAGCCAGATTAATTCCCCACAGAAATCTTCAGATTCGTGCACTACTAACCATCTAAATAAGTACGCCGAATGCGCCACTGGTGTCGTCTATGAAATCCCCATGACGTGTGGGATGACATACATGGGCCAGATGGGCAGGTGCGTTAATGATCGCACCCGAGAGCACGCTGCATCTACAAGAACGACGCCTTCGGGGCGTCGTTCTTGTAGCCGTATTCCTGGAAAATAAAGCACCTGCCCATCTGGCCCATGTATGAAGCTTCAGGATACATTGTAGCGCTGGGGGTTTGGGGCTATATAAGGTGTAAATTTTCAATAAACTTCAGTTCAGAGTGCGCCTTGTCCTGTTTTCCCTTCGTCCGTGTCCCTGTAGTTTTTCGGCGCTTTTTTGCTTGCTTATCTCAAAACTTCGAAGCAGCGTTGTGGAACCCACGGAGGGAGGATTAGCATTTCCCCCTCGGATGGGAGGACCGATGGACACAAAGGCCACTTTCCGACACACACGGGGAAACAATGAGGAACAAAATGGCGGTGGAAGAGGATGTGGGAAAGGAAAACAGGCAGTTGGCATCACTCTATGCGAAGCGCACATGAAGGCACCCTAGGTGATAAGAGAACAGTTCCTCCCTCCCCCCCCCCCCCCCCGTTTTCCCCACGCCGTCACTAATCTCTCCAAATCTATGCTTCGTGAGCGAAGAGGACTCGGCGTCCTTGAGGGAGGAGGACACCGCGCATTCCTAAGCTGACAGTGCTGTGGGAGCTACGCGCCGGCCGGACCATTCATCACTTGAACCGCTCTCTGCGCGTGGTTACGGAGAGAGCGTGATCACGTGATTAAAAATAGACCAGCGATTGGTTCACCGAGCTACTTAGCTTCCTCTACACTCTCAGCTTAGGGGTCATGAATTCCAACCCGCGAAACACACGCACACACACGCACCCAGAAGGTGGGAGCGCTTGCACTAAGGCCACACGCTAGGCTAGCGTCTGGAAGACCGGTGGGGACGGTCTCCTCAATTTCCAACACGCGCATCCGCGAACTGCAAGTGGGCAGGTGCGCTTCGCAATTTATGCGTGTTGTTTTTGTTTGCTTTTTTTGTGGCAGAAATAGCTCTTTTCTCCATGGAACAAGAACCGGAACAAGAACGGCAAGATAATCTTGCGGATATCAGGACACCGTGGTGTCCGTTTCTAAGTTGTCTGAGTGCATTTGATTACTTAGCGGACATTTTATCGGGCAAAACGGCTCGGCATCTCCGCCATCCACGCTACCCTATACTGAAACCGGCAAGAACGGTGGTTCCAGAGTTCCGATCAGCAGCGGCGCATTTCGTCTTAGTGCCAAGTGCGATCTTCAACATGTGGATTGCCAGGACCATGGATATTCTTTCGGCAGCGCCTACACACCGGTGACCTTCCTTTGTTGTGGGCATACATTTGACCACTAGTTTCGACGGACCGAAGACACGACGGACCGCCTTCTCTTCCATGTGAGTGACAAGGAGGGGTCCTCCTGACCATGGTGATAGGTATTCTTAGTAAACAGGATAACTGGGCGAGTTGGTATGGATTCATAATGGAACAGCGCGAATTTTAGCAAGGACAGAAGAAGGAACTGGACAGGAAGAGCGCTGGTATTCTTGCTACGCAATGTACGTTTTGTCACTATCCGATGAGTTTGAACTGTGTGGAACTCTGTTCTAGGAATCTCCGACCAGTTTAACGTGTAATCCAAAGCGATCAGCCCGAAAGGTCCTGTACAGCGCTTTTGTAAGTGTTTTTTATTCTAATAGACCGTGAGAGACGTTTTATTGGTTGCTTCTGTGTTCGGAGTCATTTTTATTTCATTTTTCTTTTTAAAATATGGTTGTCGTTTTGGCGGGAGACGTGTGCTGTAGTGTCCTCCCGGAATGTCCAAAGCCGAATACCACAGAGCGTTGAGTAGTCCTTATTTGCCAAGGTTCGGCTTGTTGCGTGCGAGTGGAGTGTCAGTTATGTCACCGCGCTCTGCGAGTGTAATTGTCAGTAATTGTCTTTACACGACAAGCTATTTTTATGTGGGTGATTTATTTTAAATTCTTTATTGATTCAAGCAGCGAGTTCTGTTGAACTGTCATGTTCTGATATATAACAGGGTATTTATTGAACACCTAATTTAGTAGAGCGTCTGCCACTGGTGGGCTGAAAGGGAGGCGAGCGGTTGGATTTATAAACAGTAAATATTATGGAGGCAATATGGCTACATTTATAACTACATATTTCCGTGCCGCAAAAGCCGTAAATCCAGAAAAAAAGGCTTTCTTTTTTTTCAAATCAACGTAGAAATATCGGCGTGAACTTAAATGGCGGGATAATAATTCATAAGACTTCTCAAAACTAGATGAAAGGTTAAGGGACGTCATGATGTTGCAAGAGTAGAGCTAAGCAATTTATGAAATAACCTTCGTGCTATTTGGTTAATTTTTTAAATGACTCTAAATATTTTAATCCAGGTCGATCAAGATCTGTGTAAGGACAAGTCGGACGAACAAAACAATAGTAAACGCCTGGGCCGTCTTGCTAGAAACAGCGTCTCAGCTGAGGCGGGAATAAAGAAAGCACTGTCAAAACCAGCGTGCGAGTTGAACGGGACTCAAACCTCGACTCAAGACGCTCGCACGTCCCAGCCTTTACGGTGCTTTCTTTCACCCAGTCTCAGCTGAGACACTAATTCCAGCAAGCCGGTCCCGGTGTCTTACCTGCGCATATATTTATTTTAGAAGGCAGTTCTCAGTTTTTTTACATACAAAATAACGAAAAATAATTCCCTGGAAAAGAAAGCTTTTATATAAAAAAATAAACATAAAAAAGTCGCTAGGCCTTTCCGAGATTTTATACTTGTAGAGCAACTGATCCGATTAAGGGAATAGTTAATTAAAGGACGGCGATTTATAATGAAGCTATGCATTATTTTGATATTCATTATTGACAAGCGTAAGAGAACTGAGAGCCTCTGAAATCCTTCACCTGAACCCAACCCCCCCTTCTGTCTCTTTCAGAATCCTGTGGCCAGGCCCCTGCGTGGAATCCCTTCGCCCAGCCCTCTGTCCTGTCCACTACCGAGCCTGCCTCCGACCCTGCCACCGAGTCTGCCTAGGCCCCTCTGGTTTCACAATGTTTTAAATCTTTTTATTCGATTTCAATAAATTATGAACTGTCAAACGTTATGAACAATTCATTTGCATGCTTTAATTATTTCTAAAATGTCCAAATATGGTAACATTGCTGCATTTATTAGATTTTAGTATCAGAAAGAAAACAGTTCTTGAGGAAAAATGGCAAGGTACTTGCTTAGCTCAGTGACGCTGGTTAGAACACTGGCTGAAAATGGCATCCAATAATGCTATAGACAACGAATGCAAAAAATAGCCAGTGTATTAAACTGGACGCCAATAATAGAATAGCCAATATTTAGGCCAATGTTGGAAGAGCCAGTGTTTAAGGCACTGGATGCCAATGTTGGTTCAGCCAATGGTGAAACCTCTATGCCAATATTAGATAAAAAAGCGGAAACCACGTTGGTCCAACGTGGGCTAGAACGTTGGAAAACCAGTGGTCCAACATTGGCACCAATGTTGGACCATCATTGGATCGGGTGGCGTTTTCGAAAATGCCAACGTCAGACCAATATTGGAACCATTTTTTGCCGACATTGGGCCTAAGGGGGTCCAACAATGGTGTGCTGCCTGGGAATATATGCGTTTTTTTTTGTCTTTTGCAAAAAAAAAAATAGATTTTCTTCTAAGGCACAAAAATGGCAAGAGAATTATGCGCATCTCAGGACAACGTGGTGTAATTTTCTAAGTTGTCTGAGTGCATTTGATTGTTAGCGGACGGTGTTTATGAGGCGAAGGGGCTCGGCATCTCCGCCATCCACGGTACCCTATACTGAAACCGGCAAGAACTCTGGTTCTAGAGTTTTTATGACCCGCAGCGCATTTCGCATTAGTGCGAAGTGCGATCATCAAAATGCAGATTGCCAAGACCATGAATATTCTTTTGGCAGAGCCTACACACCGGTGATATTCCTTTGTCGTGGGCATACATGTGACCACAATGCTTTGACGGACCGAAGACACGACGGAGCAGCTTATCTTCCATGTGAGGGGCAATGAGAGGTCCTCCTGACCATTGGGGACAGGTATTCTTTCTACGCAATGTACGTTTTGTCATGATCAGATGATTTTGGACCGTGTCGAACTCTGTGCCAGGTATATCCGACGAGTTCAACTTGTAATCCACAGAGATCGGCCCAAAAGGCCCTATACAGCGCTATATCTAAGTGCTTTTTATTCTAATAAACCGTGAGAGACATTCTGATTGATTATTTTAGTGTTTGAAGTCAATTTTATTTCATCTTTTTTGTTAAAATATGGCTGTCGTCTTGGCGGTAGATGTGTGCAGTAGTAAAAAGTCCTCCCGGTATGTCCAAAGCCAAATACCACAGAACATAAAAAAGTCCGTATTTGCCAAGGTTCGGCTTGTTGGGTGCGAGTGGAGTGTCAGTTATGTCACCGCGCTCTGTGAGTGTATATGCCAGGAATTGTCTTTACACTACAAGCTATTTTAAGTGCGTGATTTATTTTAAGTTCTTGATTGATTCAATGGTCGTGTTCTGTTCAGCTGTCATGTTCTTTCGTATTACGGGGTATTTATTGGACTGTTAATTTAGCAGTACGTTTGAAAGTGGTGAGGTGGAGAGGGAGGCCAGCGGTGAATTTATACATTGTAAATATTATGGAGGCCAATATGGGTACATTTATAACTCATATTTCCGTGCCGCAAATACCGTAAGTGTTAAAACCGTTTTTTTTTCTTCAAATCAACGTAGAAATATTGATGTGAACTTAAATGGCGAAATTGTAATCAACAGGTCTTAAGGCTAGATGAAGGTCGGAGGGACGCTATGATGTTGCAAGAGTAGAGCTAAGCAATTTGCCAATTAACCTTCCTACTATTTGATTTATTGTAAAATCACTATAAATATCTAAATCTAGATCGATCGAGCTCTGAGTGAGGAGAAGTCGGACGAACAATACAATAGTAAACGCCTCGGTCGTTTTGCTGGAAACAGCGTCTCAGCTGAGAAGGGGGGAAATAAAGCACTCTCAAAGACGGGGTACTAGCTGACCGGGACTCAAACCACGTTTCAAGACGCTGTCGCGCCCCTGCCTTTACAGTGCTTTTTTTAAACCAGTCTCAGCTGAGACACTGATTCTATCGAGCCGGCCCAAATGTCTTACTTGAGCATCCATTTATTTTAGAAGGCAGAACTCAGTTTATTATATACAAAATAAAGAAACATAATTCACTGGAAACGAAAGCTTATAATATAGAAAAGTAAACATACTAAAGTCGGTAGGCCTCTCCGAGATTTTATACTTAAAGATCAACTGAGCCGAATAATCGAATAGTTCATAAAAGGGAGGCGATTAATGAAGCTAAGTTTTATTTTGATGTTCACTATTTTCAAGCTTAAGATAGAAGTGACAGCCTCTGAAACCCTTCACTTGAACCAAAACCCCCACATCTGTCTTTCTCAGAATCTTGTGTCCAGGCCCCTGCGTGGAAACCCATCAAGTTCCTGCACGGTTCACAGATTGCAGGGATGGACCCTGGCACTCAATGTTGTTTTAATTTTCTTTCAATCGAAATATTGAATAAAATATATTGACGATAAACTATGCATTGCAGACTTTTATATCTACCTGGATATAATATATAGTTTATACTTTTCAACGTGAATGTGCCTTGTCTACAGCAGCTTTCTTCTCATATATATATATATATATATATATATATATATGTATAGTGCTCTACTGAACACTAGAAATACATCTGAAACGAAAGCTGCATGCCCGCTAAAAAGGCTGCCGAATATAGTACAGCCCGAGCTTAAAATCGGACGCCGCAATAAAAATATCGAGAGCATAAGATTGGGAGCAAATATTGGATAAGCCGTTGCTTAAACTAGGATGTCAATATTGGTTGTAAGACCCACAAGCCATAGTGGTCCAATGATGGCTTAGTTGTTAGCTAAATTGTTTCCCAACCTTGGCTTAAATGTTGGCTAAGAGGCGGTCCCACAATGGCATGAATGACGGTCTAATATTGGCTCAAATATTGGTGGAATCATAGTCCAACACTGGCATTAGTGAAAGGTGCAACATTAGGCCGGGTAGCGCTTTCGAGCAAACCAAAGTTAACCGATATTGGAGCCAAGTTTTTGGCAGTGGCAGGCCCATGTTGGTCCAAAACTGGTGTGGTGCTTGGGATATTTTAGCCACATCAGAAGGGCAAAATATGGAATTGCGGAGCTTAGCCTCATCATCCCATTTGTTGTAAAGGCTGAAAGACGTCCAGCCAATGTTCCACGTCACCTTCAAGGAGTCTAGAAAAACCTTAGAATGGCGGACCTGGCAGGGCAGGCTGAAACGGCTGCAGCGCACGTGGAAGATTGTCTATTAGAGTTCATCGCAGCCGACAGTCGTCGATTTCGAAGCTCCAGAATGCAATAAACTTCACTTCAGGGACGCGGCTATTCTGCAAGTCATCAGCCAAATAATTTCAGGAAGACGGAGACTGAACAACCGGTCTCAATGGTGGTCACATACAAACTGGCCTGCGGTGCCCGGCTGGGCCGCGCGAACATGTTTTTCGTTTTTGTAGGGTTGCCTTATTTTAATTGGGACGTTCTTTAGCGCATAACAAAAAATAATATTTTTTATTGTCCATGTACGAACCTGTTCGTACATTCTTTTGATGGTGTCCTTAATTACATTGTAACACTGTTAGGATTGTTTAGCTTATTAAAACACAAATTCCTTTCCACCATGCCGATATTGATGTGAAATAGCTGCATGCGAATTTCTGTATCTCGAGCGTAAAGTGTGTACCAAGCCGGTTAACATGCACTCGAATGAACAAGTATTTTTGAAGCACTCCTGTAATTGCCTGTTTTTTTAATATTTCGACCAAAAGATGTGATAGTTTATTTCATTGTGCCTCTGAAGGCAGAGAAAAGTAAGTAACAGTAATTCGCTTCCCCGCTGAACAGCTTGGTAGACTTATTTAATGTAATTTACCTTGATCGTGAGTTCGTATAATTTATGACGACGAATACTTTTTTTTCTTTAAATGTCACGCATTGCCTACTATGGGCTGTGCATGCTTTATATTGACTCGATTTGTCTGTAACGATTTGTTTGTTGTGACACTCGGGTGTGACATTTTTATGCGTAAAATCTTGGCCATGAAAATTATTTGTTAAAACTCATCGTCGGTGTGAGAATGCGTTCGTAAATTTAGGGGCAACTTGTTACACGAGGAGAGTTCCCCTTCAGATTGAACATTCTGTCAGGAAGGGTAAGACGACGGCGGGGCAGCGGCACAGACTACCATTGTGCGCCAGGCCCTATATAATGGCCCGGCCTTCATAATTATTTTTGTGTTCTCTCATCTTTTGCTCTCCTGTCCTCGGTCCTGCCAACAGCGTCATCCTAACAATACAAACGTCATATGTGTATACATGCACCTTCATGTAGAGGTTTGAACTACTAAAAAGCCTTATCCATCGCCTTGCTATAAAACGGTTACATGAATGGTATTTGCTTACCTCGTTTGGATCAGGATAATCTCCTTCGACATTTTCAGATAAAATAACATGGCTGTGACATAAGAACAGAATTCCCAAAAAGAGAGCAATAATTGTCACTAGAGGTCTACACCTGCATATACACGCAGGCAGAGTGTATGTCTTAGGATAGCGCTGTATATTTTTTGTATTGCTACTCGCTGATATAAGTTAATAATTCAAAGATCGCCCTCTCTTCTTTTTGTTAGTAAAAAATAACCTGCAATTCACCTGCTACGAAACAATAGTTATTGTTCAAGTAGGAAAACATGTTATTCCCACACACGTTTTTTCGGGTGCAGTAACCTTTTCGGCTTCAGGGGCAAATAAAATACCCTGGGTCTACGTATACCGTCGAAGTTATAAATTGAGTCTCTTAAAAATTCCGGTTCGAATACATTTAGGAAGAGGAAGTGCTTTATATCTTACGTGTTTTTTTTTTTTTATAATACTCGCACGCGAAGTCGATGAGACCCAGGCGGAAGTTTCGCATTTTCGTTGTTCAAATATCGCTTTTGTATTTTTTTGTTTAGAAAACCTGGCACGACAATTTCGATATGACTTATACGGCGCTACGTGTAATACTCCATTGGTTGATAACAAAGATCTCGTTTAACCAGGAGGAACTTCAAGGAACTTGAGTAGTCCTGAGTTATTTCACAGTACAGCCACAGCGACAGCTCCCACAAAAGTGGCTCCGACTCAGCACGGCGAACGGCAGTCGCAGTCATGCACCGTAATGCGCGTGAAAAAAAAAAAAAAAAACTATAGGAAAATAAAAAAAATGTCAACATTTTTTTTCGAACGCTTTGGGTTGTATTTTATTCCGGAGCGCGTGAAAGCGCATCTTCCCTATTGAAAAATCCACCAGCCCGGGTCTGGTGTGTTTCTGACGTTTACATCAGAGCGGAAATTCAGACACGGGTCTTGGCGTGTTCTGGTGCCCTGATGTGTTCTAGTGTGCTGACGTGTTCTAGTATCCTGACGTGTTCTAGTGTCTTGACGTGTTCTATTGTCCTGGCGTGTTCTGATGTGATCCGGCCGACCTAGTGTCTTCTGGGGTGACCTGGTCATGCATGCACGATATAATTTAGATGCAGAAAGGACTGCTGATGACAACAGCTAGCAAATTGTGCAAAAAGACTGCTAATTTTTTGTAGGTTTAGGTGTTCATTCTGCCATGAAACAAAACTACAAAGAGAATGGAACTTACTATTTTATTTTTTTCCCAACATGCCCCACTCGCAAACATTCTCATGTAGACTGGGCTGTCCATGGCTCTTTTCTTCCATGCCACTTTTGCCAGCACATCTGGATGGCTAAGATGATGGCTTCGGCAAGTCGGTATTGCGTGATAAAACCTGCAGTGCATAAAAAGAAATACACGAGCAGTTATTCATAAAAAAAACCTTAAAATAATAAAATCACAACTACAACAGTGAACAAGAGGTTATGTCGTGTCGAGCCTGATAATCAGTCAATTTATCACTCGGCCCGGCCTCCCACATTCTATCTGATTTCGCCTACCTGTGGGCAACATAATACAGTCAAACCTGACTATATCAAACTCTCAAAAAACCGTCTACCACTTTGATATAGCGGGCAATTCTCTATAGAAGTTTTAATGAATTTGACAACGAACAAGCACGCCACATTTTGAAAAGTTGTCCACGCTCGAAGGGGCATCTGTACATCATGAGGGACGCCGACTGCAGTTATATAGTGGCCGCTTCTTCGTTTACCGGCTCACTCTCTCCCCCCACAAGACTTTTTTTTACTCCTGGGCGGACGACACGGCTGCTCAAAAGAAAAAAAGCCAGCTTTCTCTGCAAGCTGGCTCTCCCACAAGGAAGATTCTCAAGCAGGGGGAAAGCCAGCTTGCAGAGCTAAACAGTGCTCTTGGCAGATCGGTCCATGGGGAGACGCTGCAATTTTCGTTCGATGTAATTGCATTTTTCGCTATGCATTCGTATTGCAGCTACCGGTCCATTTACAAATAGTTTAAGGGCACAAGGTAAGTCCTATACTCCCCATGCATTTGAGGCCATGTTGAGGAACAGTTTTCTCGGTGACTATTATGAGTATTTCTGTCATGCATATATCATTTTGTTCGAAACATTGTGTTTTATCCACTGAACTAGAATTATTTGAACCAATCTAAAATAAGTTTTTTTAAATATTTTTTTTATTCTAGTACTGAAATTTTAGTTTTTTTCATCTATTTAAAAACTTTATAACTCAACAACTGCTAGGTGCACATTTTTAATTTTAGTTCAGTATTTTTGAACATCCATGTATGTGGTAGGAATAAAAAATCAACCCTCTATAATGTCAGGTTAAGGAAAAAAATGGTACATATGTACTAAAAAACACTGTTTTGAGATAATTGAGTTTAAAGTAAAAAAACTAGTGAATAACGAATTTCTATTGGCACCAACAGCCTTATAGTCATTTTTTCAATAGCCGCCAGCTTGAAAGGCATTGCTAAAGTCATTTCTTCGCCTTTAGGCTTATCGCATTGCTTGCCGGGCCTCTTTTGTGACCTGCTATGTCGCTTGGTCCGTAAAGTATATTAGAGTGATGTCAACTTCCCTCAGCGACTTGATGGCTTTCCAAACAGGGTTCCATCCACAAAACTTCAAAACATTGGCTTGTGCAATGCTGCCACCATTGAATAAAGGAACAGCATTCAATGGCGTCATTTTGTCGTTATGAAAACACAAACACTTGAATGTACACACGTTACACACCTGGGAAAAACGTGCACAGCGTCTCGTGATTGTCTTGGTTGAAAAAAAGCTATGCAATAGTTTCAAAATAATTTTTTTTAGACTATCTGTTACTGGACAAGCTTTTAGGTCTTGTGTTGATTTTGTTTTGTTGGAGAATTCATCGATAAACAGGGAGTGTATCCCAAAAGGAGGCGTAGTCACCTGCTACTTGCTTTCGGAAGAAGTGATTTTCAGCCTGAAATATAGCTTTCCAAAAACACTGGGACAATGGAAAATGTGCAGAAAGAGCTAAACTTTTCAGATTGCGAAAAAAACTAAAATCGATTTTTTTTTTCTTCAATTTTACCTCACCATGTGCCCTTAAATTAACCGGGTTCGATAATATCAGGTTTGACTGCAGATCGAACATCATGGCCTCGCTCCCAGTGAGAAAAGAAAGCGCTGCACCCCAAGTGGCATTTCTCCTTCTCTGTCCACATTCACCTTGTCTGACCTCTTAGTGCCTCTCACTGTACATGTGTGCTGCACAAGGCAAAATCAACAATAGGTTCATAAAAAATCTCAAATCATAGTAAATCATAACTCATCATAACATAATGTTTGTAAATCATACAAACATTATGTGTGCCATTAAAGTTGCGACGAGTCACACGCTGCTCATCTACAGCGTATGACTCGTCGCAACTTTAATGGCAGACCAACTACACGCTGTATAAATATTCCCATAACCAAATTTTTTTTTTTGTTCAGAGCTAAGCACAGCAGCCACAACAGGTGCTGTGCCCCTCCAGGTTGATCAGAAATACCCACCTGGTGTGGTAGGGGCTGTTTTCCCACCACACCCTCCTAGAGGAGACGCCTGCAGGCTTGCCCTGACTCACCCTTGTCCAAGAGCTCCGCAGGCTCCCACAGTTATTGGCTGACCATTCTGAGAGAGCGGCCAGGAGTGGCAGCCTTTTCCACGGCGTGTGTAAATGCTGCCTCTCGCATTTTGATGCCAGGTCCAAGATGAATCTGCAGTGAGTAACACTGTCAAGAAAATGCACAAGTGGAGAAATACAGGCAACACAAATGGACTCTCCACTTTCGTCTGCAATCATGTTCCTGCTTTGTTTCACTGAAATGCTGAACTGTAGATATATATATAAAAAAATGAAATAAATTAAAGGGGCACTCTCCAGTATTCCAGGATGGCCTATTTACGTTCCTAACTCAACCTATGTGCTCTAACATCCCACAAGTCCAAAACGTACAATCATGTGTGGCCTACTTCACTATTAAAAAATGTGATCAAAGATAGCGAATGCGGTTGAACCGAATCAAGGCGAATAGGGTGGAACGGCGAAAGACACTTGTCAGTCAATTGCAAGCGAGGGCCTCTTGTGCAGACGAGCAGGGCTGGTTGGCTGCTTGTCCGGACGTGAAGCTATCGCTTGTGATTGTCTGATGAGCCCCGTTCGTTCCTCACCTACATTCGGCCGGGTTCAGTGCCGCCATTTATATGTCTGACATTCACTATCTTTTATCACATTTTTATTAGTGAACTAAGCTGCACATAATTTAAACTTAAATATTTGGGTTGCTTAGACCACATAGAATGTGTTACGGCCATAAATAGGCCCTTTAAGAGAAGTAATTTCAGCTTTGGAATATGCATTAAGAAAGGAGGTCCATTATTGCTGTACACATCAAATACTAATAATGATATAAAAAAATTGTTTCATGAAAGCTTGACTTTAATGAACCATTTGACAATTTTTAAATTCGACATCGCCAAGTATGAAGGAAGTATACTGCTGTGCACTCCCATGTTTTGTAAAAATATTTGCAACCTCGGGCAGCCGAGCAATGTGAAAAAAAACAAAAAAACCTTTGGCTCCACTTTATGACAAGACATGAAAAAGAAAACACGAATGAGTGTGCTATTACCAAAGCTCACTACCTTCCCTTTCTGTGTTCCGAAATAGGCATCAATATGTCTCACCAGTCAGCTGCTTATCAGCTGACAAAGAGGACGTGTTTTCCAGAGCTCCTGCGAAGCTAAGCAATATTTGGTGTACTTAGTTTAGTTGCGAGTGTGTTTATGGGTACTAGAAAGCACTTTTTAAAGTAGCGATAGGATAGGCTTGCTTGTTGGATCTGCTTCATTGGTGGTGTTGTGCGGGCACACCCCATTGGGGTTGATCCTCCAGGTTTACCACCCTGCTGTAAAGCATTTTTGCTCTAACTCTGGTGGTTTTATGAGGTAGCAGAAAGCAGTTTTTAAAGTAGCGATAGGATAGTTGGGTTACAACAGGCTTTTTAGGTAGGGTCACAAGACCAAACCACCTGTACGTTTCAAACTTTTGGCGGGATAGTTGGTTTTGTGGACAGAGACGTTACCCAGGCTTTTTTGGTTTTGGTGCAATATTTTTCGTGGGGTCGCGCTGTGTTTCCGTAGGCAATGGTGAATATGCGAAGGAAGAAAAATGTGCAGGCTAATGTAAAAGGGGGACCCGATGTAGAATCTGAAGAGTGTGGTCGTTGGTGCTGCATGATGGAGTTGGAGCTCAAAACTGTAACAGAAGCCGAAGAGAGCAACTTTACCTGTCGGAGTTGCGAGAAGGTAGAACTTGGTTTTGGGAGAATAGGAAGGGAATGGGCGGATACTGTTCAGGAGTCGAAGTGGGAGATACGGGTAGAGCGGGAGAAGCGGGTTCAGCTCGAGGCGCAGGTCGGAGATATGAATAAGAGGGCCGAAGCGGATGTGGTGGAGATGACCAGGGAATGGGAAAGTAAGGTAGGGAGCGTGGCGGGAGAGCGGAGACGATAACAGGAACAGAGAGCCGAGGTTGAGCGACAGGTAGGGGAGCTTAGGGGAAGAGTGGAAGGCGGAGTTGGAAGAGCATAAGAAGAAGTATGAGGAGATGGTGCAGCAACTGACAGGAGTAGTTAATAAGAAAAAGGGTGAGGTGGCAGAGAAGACGGCGAGGGGGGGGGCAGACAAAGGGGGCCAGTTAAATAGTGACGAGGTGATTGACTCTGTAGGAAAGGAGCCTGCACAGCTGTATAGTACTGCAGTACAGCAGGGCTTGAGAAAGGCAGCAGAACTTGAGGCACAAAAAGCACAGAGAGCTGGAGGGGGTGAAGACAGGCAGTCGGGGGTTAAGAGGGTGCTGGTGGTAAAAGTCTCAAACAAAACAAGGGTTAAGGAGGGGCTGCTGGACAGGGTGAAAGGGGATGGGAGGGTAACCGTATGGCTCAGTCAGGAAAGTGCATGGTAGATGCAATGACCAAAGCGAAGGTGGAGGTGTGGAAAAACAGGGAGGGAGAGAACCTAGTGTTTGTACACGCAGGACTAAATGATGTGTTAAAGGGACAGAGCCAGAACCTCGCCAGGCAGACAGAGTTGGGGTTACGTAAGCTGAGGGACGTCTCCGAGACTGTGCATGTGCAAATATGCACCGTCCCAGAGGTCTGGGGACAGTCTTTGCAGATAGAGAAGCGGGTGGTAGAAGCTAACCGGGTGATAAGGGGGTTGAGCCGACGATTTGAGTATGGAGTAATGAAAGTAAACAGGGCGGTGCACGAAGCTCGCTCCGACCCTTTTACAATGGGCATCCACTACAGTGGAACCACTGGGAGCACGGTAGGCGATAGGATTGGATGCCACATCATACATTCTTTGCGGAGCCCCGGAGCCCTGAGGGCGCCGGTGTAAATGAGGGCCAAAATGTAGATACAGGGGGGAGGGTTTGGGAGGGTGAGAGGAAGCCTTGCAGGACTAGGAAAAAGAAACAGCGTTCATAAACACGCAGGAGGGCAGGAACAGAATAAAGTGGGAGGAGATTGAGGAGCGATTAGAAAGCGACAACTTTGCAGTGTATGGATTAGCAGAAACATATCTGAAGGATATGGAAGAACCACCATACATACCGGGATATCATTGGATGGGATGCAACCGGGCCAATGGGGAACACAAGGGAGGGGGATTAGGGGTGTTAGTTAAGGTTCAGGAATGGGAAAGGGAACGAGAGGGCTGCAGGGAACACATGTGGGTAAGGCAATATTGGGCGTTTGGACACAACCCTGGGTTTTGTTTATCTAAAAACAGGCGGTGATGCAGGGGAGGAAAATGCAGAACACTTGACATGTATATCAGGAGACGTTAGGGAAATTGGCACTAGCAAGGAAATATTTATCTTGGGGGACGTGAAGGCATATTTGGAAGACTTTGATGGACATACAGATACAACAGGGAGGATGTTAGAGGCGTTCTGCAAAGGTTAATGGGTTAATGTTAATGGGTTAACGCTCAGGTGAAATGTGATGGAAAAATAGCACGGGAAAGAAAGAACTCGCACTCGACTATTGACTACTGTTTAATGTCGCGTAAAATATACAACAGATTAGGAGGTATGTAGGTCTAAGGTCTGGGGAGCGATCATAAGAGAATCAAAATCAGATTTGGCACAATAAAACCAGAAATGCAAAATCAAAAACAAGAGGGTAGGAATAACTTAAATGTTAAACAGTTACAAGAGGCGTCTAAGCAGATCGAGAACATTGTATGCAAGCAACCGGAAAGAGAATGGACATATGAAGACTAAGTGTTTTCAAAAGAGAGTTAGAGAAATATTGAATCAAACAAGGATGAAGAAAACTAAAACGCAAGCCCAAAAGGTGGTGGGATAAAGAGGTTAAGGCAGCAATATCGAGACGCCAAGCGGCATCTAAAGAACACAGATGGGCAAAGAAAAAGGGGGCCACACTAGCCGAAGTAGCGACAAAATGGGAGGAATTTCAGGAAAGAAAGCAGGAGACATTAGCATTAATACAGGCCAAAATTGGGAGAGCAGGGGTCCAGTGGATGATAGAGATAAGCCAAAAGGATAGGAATGCGGCAAAAAGATTCTGGGAACACATCAGTGCACAGGGGAAAATGACCGAGGCGTACCAGCAGGCACTAACAACACAGGAAGGGACAAAGGTAGAAGGGGATGAGGCAGGAGAATACATTAGACATACAATCGAAGCAGTATTTTCGGAGTTAGAATCAAATCAGGTCGTAGGGAATGGTAGCGTGTACACAACACACGCGGAGGATCATAGTGAGGAAGAGGAGGACCACAGAGGAATGGGAAAAAAGTAGAAGGAAAGGTTCTGGCTGGCACTGAAACAGGTCCAGACGGCATACCAATGAGATTAATAAAAGTTCTAGGCAAAACAAGCAAATTGAAACTAAGGCAGGTGATTGACCAGATACTTATGGGAGGGAGGTACCCAGTGGACTGGAAATTGAGCAGGATGAGATTATTATATAAGGGCAAGGGAGAAAAAGACAGTGTCAAATCATACCGACCAATCACAGTCACTTCAGAAATATACAGATTAGCTATGCAAATTGTAAAAAGAAGAATGGAAGAATGGGCAAAGAGAAAACAGATTCTGAGGGAGCTTAAATGGTTTACTGAAAGGTAGACGACTGGATGAAAATGTATTCATAATCACTCAGTGCATAGAGATAGCAATGACAAGTCAAAGGCCATTATGGGTAGCATTGAGGCATATGACAATGTGAATCAGGAAAAACTCTGGAACCAATTGAAGGGATATGGGCTAGAGGGAACCACGGTTAAGTTTCTAGAATGGGTTTATACGGAGAATAGGGGTGATTATAACATGGGAAGCCGAAACTACAAGACCAGCAGCAATAAAAAGATATCTCAGACAGGTTTGGCCATTGTCTCCCCTGCTCTTTATGATATACCTCAGTGAGATGGGAAAAAGTTAGAACAGTGCAACCTAGGTTTTGATCTGACTAACATGAAGGAAGGACATAAAGTAAATCAAATATTGCCACGGTTGATGTATCAGCTAACCTCGGGATAGGTATTATTGGCACTGCTAAACTGTAATTTGTGGGACACAACTATCAGATAGCACTGATGTCACTGTCATCCGCATGTACACTTTTTCAAAGATAGTTCACCTGCTCGTCCTATGGCAAGACTTAAGTATGTTCTTTTATTTTCATTTTTAGAAGGAAAACAGGAATGGAACGAGCATAATTTTTTGAATATTTAGGATGCTTAGAGCCTGTCGAATGAGTTATCACCAAGAACAGACAATCTGAGAAACATCTTTAGTGCACCTTTAAGTCAGTACCTGTGTTTGCCTTTTTGTGTGCCTGCCTGTTTGTGTCCTTGTTTTTTCTGCCATTAGTCTGTTGTCCTGAACAAGTCAATGAAGTGAAAACAATAGACAAAATGTCTTGTAGGCCCAGATACGTACCTCACCATCTTGGACAGCAAAGAGAGGTGGCCAACAGGAGGCCACGGCCTCACCAAGTGGAGCAGCCACTGCAGCACCTAGGATAGCAAATTAAAGGTTAGAGCGACGAGTTAACATCAAAATCTTGATTTGTTTATACGCTAGGACATACTGTAGCTGTAATAAAGAAAAAGACAGCCGCACAACATATTCAAAATGACGTGCAATGCAGTATAAATAAAGCACAATACTCCTTCACAACGTCAATCTAGCCCTATGCTCAGGAGCTATGTTAGTCAAAACATTGAACCCCATTTCTTTGTTGTAGTAATAGCAGGAAGCATGCATATTCCCAAACAAAATGTATGCTACAGTTGCTAATAAGGTGAGATTTCAGCAATGCATGCCCTCAAAATGTTTCGTAATTTCACTCCACCAGTAAATCACTTTCACTTGTTTTAGGATTTTCAGACCATTAGCAAATCGCTTTAACTTGATTTATGACGATGCAAACCTGTAGAGGTAACGTCAGCTCTTTCTTGCGGTACTTTTAGTAAGGTGACACAAGGGCTGTGGTCACTACCATTAAGGTGGTATTGTTGCTTATGATGTTGCCACAGCCAGGCTGCTTTATGCACTAAATAAATGAACACTACCTTTTGAAATCACGCCTTTAAGATAGTATTTATTCATGTAAGATACTGGCAACCTTACCGACTCTCGTTATAACAACTACTCGCCTGTCAGGTAAGCAATGACTGTATCGTGCTACGCTGCATAAAAAAGTCATGAAATGATGTGTTCCTGTTCTGTCATCAACCTTTGTTGAGTTAAAAGTCTGGCTATAGTAGTATGACAGTGTTGTCCTGCCCCTAAAAAAGCGACTTTTGATCCCTCTGCTCCTGTGTGCAAAGAGGGTGAAACACTATTTTCTTAACGGTAGAAGGGCCTGAAGCATGTGAATAACAGTACTGGGCAGAGCCTCTCCTGAACAATCAATTGACTTGCTCCACTAAATTGAGATTGTCACTACCTGCAACTACATTATCAGCAGTTCAGATTGCAAATACATAATTAGATTTGGGCCCACCAGCACTGTTATCCTGTCAGTAAATTAATATCTGCTTTTATACAGATGAAAAACAAATTAAGATTTGCAACGTACAGTCGGAGGCGTCTTGGGCAACGACTCAGCAGAATCTCGATAATACAAATCTCTCCCCCCATTCCACTCCCCTCACTTCAAGTGACCCAAATATTAACCGGCAATGCAATTTGTCACTACGTATTGCGCCATCTAGCGGCTGCAAAATAAAAGACTGGGTAGGCCAGGACAGCCCGGATCGCAAGGACTGCAGGCGGGTGCATTTAGAAACCAAGTGTGAATGTGGCATTTTGGATCGGCGTCAGCCTTTTTGGGAACCGTTCTTCTTAAAAGTAAGTCCCGGCTTCACGTCTCCATGAACCCAGCGGGTTTCTGTAGCATCTTGCCTACTCCTATAGGAGTAGGTGAGATGCCACAGGAGCCCGCTGGGGTTCGATAGGGTTCCCCCAAAAAATAAATGTCGCTACTGCTGCGTGAAAGACTGTCACAGTCACGAAGGCGACTCAAGCGTCAAACTATACCGCTTCCCCTCGAGATCTTCGGAAGTGACACGGCAACAGAAGTGGATCACTGCAGTGTGATGCATCAGGTAAGTAAATTCTACAGTAATTGTTGCTGTTGAAGTGAACGAAAATAGATGTGCAGGCTTGGAAAGTGGTCTGACAAACTTGTTTTGCAGACTACTCAGCAAAATAACAATTTTATACAAGTTGTTCTACGAGTCACTATAGTCCGTTGCAACCTAAGAACTAAGGGCGAGGGTAAGACGGGTCGGGGAGGAGGAAGCAGACGGAACGCTGTAGAAGAGAGGGGAAAACCTCCTTCTCTCTTTAGCGTTCCGCCTGCTTCCTCCTCCCCGGCCCGTGTTACCCTGGCCATTCGTTCAGGGTTACCAGATTGGGCTATTAATAGCCAAATTGGGCTACTTCTTTTTTTATTTGGCGTCAAAATGTGGCGGTTGGCTATGTGGCTATTTTTGGGCTATTTCAAATCATGACGGAGAAAAATAATTCACATTGAGACTGCGGGCAATATAAGGGGACACGAAGACACAGAAATCTCTATTATTTATTTTTCTTGTGCTTGCTTTAGGGTAGAGAGATAAAAGACACTTTAGGATGGACACAAATCAACAGTCCATGTTTTACGGATTCCTGCTTTCAATGTTTTCTGTGAAGATGCGTAGGCATGACGTCAGGACCACGGCTTTGACCTAGATTCAGTTCTAATGGCATCGCTTCTGCATACATTGTCGCTTATCTTATGCCTCCTAGTTCACACAAAGAAGGACCTTGCCCCTGCATCCTCCTCCCTGACCTTTCTTTTCATCACCCTACCATTTCCTAGGAAAGAGGTGGATTGGGAGGCTACATCTAGGTCAAAGCCGTGCAAGGGCAACTCTTCGATATTGATGAAACGAGTAATCATGCCGAATTACGCATCACCCGAATGCGCGGACTGGGAAACGAATGTGCTTCATGTACGTGCATGTGGCTCCGGAAGTGTTTTTCTGAATACTCTTGAACAGTCCTCGCTTTGCGAGGACAGAATTGCGCTCTTGGAAGTATGTCGGAGGTTTGTGATTGCGTGTATAAAAAGTGTGATGAAACGCCTCCCTGCGAACCTGCAGCTTCTCAACGATTTGTTGTTTCTCAAGCATGGCAGCATCACACAGTTTTCTTTTGACAGTTTTTACAAAGCGTTTTCGCCTTTTATACAGACTTCGGTGATCTCGGCCATGGAGTCCGAGTACAGGCTTCTCCAGACGAATATCAGAGATCTGTCGGATGATTGTTTAGAGCTATCTTGGAAAATTTTAAGGGAGGCAAGAAACAGCTCCGGGGCAGCCATGTTCCCGTTGCTCTCTGCGCTTGGCACCGCGCTTTTGACACTACCCATGTCAAATGCCGCCGTTGAGAGGGTGCTTAGTTAGGTGTCCCTCACGAAGTCGGACCTCAGAAACAGATTGTCCCATTCGACCCTGGAAAGCATCCTGTTTGTGAAGTTCGCATTCCTTGGGAAGAAAGAGTGCTGCAAGGACTTCAAGCCCACAGAAGAATTTTTTGCGCGCTTCAACTCGTAACTGATGTATGAGGTCAGCCAGCCCTGCACGAGCGATTGTTAACTCTATGTGACTGTACAAACGTGTGTCAATACTTAAAAATGCCGATACTTTTTTGTGTGTGTTTTTCCAATAAAATGTTTCATATACATTTCAAGATGTTGCTGTTCTTGGAAGCTTCTTCTACACAAAATATGCAGATGCAGTTTCGGCTCCAGTTCCTACTTGCGAGAGCATAATTTTGAATTTTGTGGACCCTGACACTCAGCTGAATTTTGGCTACTTTTTGGCTATACAAATGTTTTGCATTTGGCTACTTTTGGGCTACACCGTTTGGCATTTTGGCGGTTTGAGCTAAACCTACCTGGCAACCCTGCATTCGTTCTTAGGTTGCAACAGACTATAGACACCACATAGGGAAATACAATAGGAACAATTGGGCCGATTGTTGCTTCGCTGTGACGTCCAGAATCAGGCGATCAGGCCTTCAAGAAGCGAAAGGCCCGTCCCGGCAGTCGTAGTTGTATGTGCGCATAGCCGTTCGGCACACGCGTGGTCGTAACCAAAACCTTCCAAACCTGCGAGTTCTCAAGTAGTAAATTTTCGCAGCACATAAAGCTTTGTTTGTTTCGGCAACAAAATTTAACGCTGAATCTGGTAACAAATGTGACGGCATGCAGAAAACAGGATGCGTAAGTTTTTCTTTAGAAAAAGCTCAGGTGAAGCGTAAATATCCTTCTCAAATGTGCACCTTGTTGCCTGTCACCTTTTCACACCAGGCTTGCATATCACGGTACAGCCATTGTAACGTGCATACTGTTCTCTAGCACGCAGAGTATGTTTCTAATTACTCACATTTTCTAGCCGGGGGCGAGCGCGAGGAAACAGGAAGAGCGTGCCGCACCAGGCTGGGGCCGCGCAGGAACGATGGAGCCGTTCTGGCTGGTCTGGCTCATGGCGACTCCTGGAGCGTTCCGCCAGCGAGGTTCAGATCAGGACCGGCGGAAACGGCGAGCCCTGGCCACACCGACCTAGGCCATGACGATCCCGGACTGGTTCCGCAGCGAGACTCTGGCTCTGATAGCCCGGAACAGCTTGCCTACGCAGCGCTGGCGTGGGGAGGACGATCCGCAGGCCTGGACACGGACAGCGACTGCGAGCTCTGAATGACGGGCGACAACCCGGCTCGGCGGGCCGCAGTGCCGGCTCTCGAAGACGGACAACTGGGAAGTACAGTAAACCGATTCGCAATCTTCTCGTTGTATTGTGTCACTCCCTGGGAGACGAGCGAAGCACATGCCGATCGCGCGGCGATTATTACAGAGAGACCCCACAAGTGGTGAAGACAACTCAAACTGGTGCCCAAATGACAACTCTAGAATATGCTTGGCGGCTAGCAATGCTGGGTAACAAAGACTTTCGAACAATAGCCGCCCGGAAATTTTTCTTCTTTAAAGCTATACATTCAGGCTCGAATCGTTCACTGAAAATAAAGCTACAAGTGTCTCAGCAGACCTAATAATGCGAAATCCCCACATGGTAATGCAGCAAGCACAAAAAGAAACAAAGAAATATCCTTAATACTTACCTTTTCTCCCACGACCGTTTTTTCCTTCGCGCTCAGCAGCTCGCTGGCGGGGCAAATTGCCCAGTGTGCACAGACGCCGCCCACGATTCCTAGCACTTCTAGCAACACTAAAGTTTTCCTTTCGTTTTTATTTTTATTAACCCTTTTATGTACTTTAAAAAATGTTTGTGTATTTTTAGGACACATTCAATATAAAAATAGTGTTTTTGGGACCCAAAGCAATACTCATGGAAAATGTTTAACGTATCTTAGGAAATACATTTTCTGGTTTCGGTTTCGCGGTCTCGACTTTTCGCCGCGAGGGGTTTCCAGATACTCCGTCGCTCCGTCGGCTGCGACGTGCATGGCGGCGCCCAAGATGCGTATCGTCCACGCCGTGCTACGCACTTCGACCTGCTGTTACAAAGGTAAGCAGTACTTTGCTCTTAAATATGATAATTTTGAATTTTTACAAGTTCTGGATTCCATAGCGCTGACGTATTTTACCCTGAAACGTATGAAGGTCGGGGGAAAAAAAAGTACATAGTAGATATGCGAAGGCTCTTTCACATGCTCTGATTCTCGCCCGAAATCGGTGCGATTTCTAGTATATGTGCGATTAAAATCGCAGTCGCACTGTCGCAGCGGCTCTGCAACTGGTTTCCACCAAGTTGGTATTTTGCCGCAGAGCCGGTGCGATCGCTTTCTCGTCAATCAGCCGTTCATTAGCCAGCTTTCATCCGCGAAATTAAATGTAGGCACATTAAAGCTTCTGATTTAATGCTTCGTTATTATAAATTTCTGGTTACATATTGCATTCCTAAAACATGTATGCTTATTAAGACGTTTTTGTTGTATTTTAGACAAAGTGAAACGCGTCGCGTCCGTGTCCGAAGCGCCAGCCGCTCCGACAGAAATCGCGCGGTTGTTGGAGCATGTGAAACCAAACATTGCGATCGCACTCGCTGCGTCGGCTGTCGCACCGATTTTTTTTTTCGCACAGTCGCTGCATGTGAAACTGTCTTAAGAGAGGAGTCGGATAGTAGCTCTGTGATTTCTGTGGTGTTCCGTTCCGTGCTTAGATTTGGCAGTGTTTCAGTAGTTTACTTTAGGGGCGGGCGTTCACTCTGAATTTTACATACCTGTGCACGAGGAATCGGCTTTAATTGTCGGGAGAAAGCTTCCTGTTTGGCGTGGTTTAGTACATCCCTGTTTTCTGGTAGAATTTGACGTGGTGCTCTTTTCTTTTAGGCTTCGTATTCTACTGCTACCTGAAGGAAATTCCATCGGGATCTTTCTACCAGACACGGTGTCGCGATCGTCCCTGTGTTGTTTTGATTCCAGAAAGTGAAACAGTGTCTGATGCGGGACCTAGTGATAGTGAAGTGAGTGACAGTGACGAGGAGAACTTGCCAACGAAGGGCCTAACAACAGAACTTCCAAGCGATAACGAAACTGAAGGCAGAACGCCCACCTGTCCACTTCTGTCAATGTCAAGAAAGAAGCAAAAGTCACCGACGCAAGTTTTTGACTGGGGAAGAGAAGACCGGTGTTTTCTGGAGCCTGCGGAACCCATGTTTACGGCCTCTGATGATGTCAAATGCCGACTGAAATATTTTCAAGTTTTCATTGATGACAAGCTGCTGACAATTGTTGACGAGGCAAACCTGTATTCTTTCCATCAGGCTATTGCATATAGGTAAACGCTTGTTACACTGTGCCAACATGCTTATGCAAAGTACATATTATTTGAAGTGAATCGTTGCATCGCCCCTTCAATTAAGCACCTTATAAAATCAAATGTGGTGTTTGAGCTCTGTACATCTTATATAATTTTACAAGAAAACATGTTTTCATTCAACACCATACATATATCCCTAATGTTGTGCTCACCAGAGGCACCCTGGTGTGCATGTCAGGCCAGTTTAGTGTGCCTTGGTGTGGACATTAGACCCGTCTGGTGTGGCGTAGTGTGCACATCAAGCCATTCTGGTGTGCTGTGTTGTGCACATCAGACCAGCCTGGTGTGTTTTGTTGTGCACATCAGACCACAATAGGATGATGTGATGGGCACACCAAACCAGCCTGACGTGTTCTGGTGGGGTCAACAGAACACGTTAGGCTGGTCTGATGTGCGCACCAGAACACACCAGGCCGGTCTGATGTTTACGTCAGAAAACACTAGGACACACCAGACCGGTCTGGTGGATTTTTCAATAGGGTTGCTACATCAGCTCGGCATTGAATGTGCTACGACGGTATTTTGTTATCGGCTATTCATTTCTATTTTTCCGGAGCGCATGTAGTGGCATGGCTTCCCCTATACTGACAAAACCTGGCATATCGTCACGAGAGGCGGCCGCCGAAATGGAAAAGGTAGAGCGGCAGACAATAGATCGGAGCAGAGCCATGTGAAGGGCGCGCCACTGTGGCGAGACGCGGAAACACAGTTTTTCCGAGCGATGGAATGTCCGCTCGTGCTCCTCGCGGTACCGCCTCTTTTCACGTCAGGTTTGAAAACCCTTTTTTGAGTTCTCGCCGCAGCAAAAGCTGAACACTGACGTTCTGGTCCCCCGAGAAATGCTCTGTGCTACCAGATCCTCGCGCTCCGAATCTGCGACCGAGCACTCTATGGCTCCGTCGTCGAAATGCCAGGCTTGGTGAGTACAGAAGGGGTGATGGAAGTGGGCATCTGGTACTAGACGAAGCCTCAGTGTAAAGGGGGTTCTTAAAACTGTGCTGTAGTTCTGTCGTAACGCCTGCTTTTTGGACGCTGCGGACCCAGTTTTGATTTCCGCGGTGGGCAGGTTATCTTTCTGAAGAATTCAACAACATTGACGACGGTCTCCCTACAGGGCCAACTACAACATTAATAACAACTAGAGCTACAACATCAAAAACGGACGTCGTTTGCAGCACTGGGGAAGAGCCCAGAATATCTATCGGTGTAGAACAGTTCTCCTTAGTGCAGATTCGTTGCTTCAAACTCTTCCTACCAACTGGCTAACGGCAAATGTTACCACGGAGCAAAAAACTGGCAGAAAACACAACGTTGAAAACTACCGTCCTATTACCCTATCTTGCGTCTGTCGCGAAGTACTGGAGCATGAATCAACGGGTTTAACGGTTCAAAACCAGCACAGATTCCGGCAGAGGCCATTAATAGTAACACAACTAACAGAAACTATCCACGATTTTACGACTTAGCGGAATGAAAGGGGACATATGGATGTCATCTGCGTACACCTTTCAAGACTTTCGATAGCGGGCCACACGCGCAACTCATTAAAATCTACTAGACGCCGGTGTAAATTTACAGGTATTGGGATGAATCAGAGCCTACCTCACTAATCGTACTCAATTTGTAGAAGTTAACCTTGCTCGATCTAATACATTAAAAGTCACGTCGAAGGTTCTTCAGGGGTCCGTGCTGGGACCGGTAATATATTAAAGTTATATTAATTATATTCCGGACAACATTGGCAACATTATCTCTGAAGTTACCACTTGTTTATTTGCAGACGACTGCTTAATTTATTCCAGAATTGTGTGTCATGAAGATCAGATCACTTTGAACATAAAGTTAGAAACTATAAATGAGCGGTGCAAAAGGTCAAAAATGCAAATTAACCATCAGAAAACTGTATGTTCAACAATCACACATCAAATTAAAAAAAAACATGTTTTTTACTTTGAACTGGACGATACTTAACTAGCTTTCGCCAGTTATTTTGAATACCTAGGTGCAACCGTGTCTGGATTGTGGTTCTTGAGACGTAACCTCAAATTAGCAACAGAGAAAGCAAAATCAAGTGCCTACTTAACATTTGCACGCCCTGTCTTGGAATATGCGAGCACCGTGTGGGAGCCCTACAGAAAAAAAAAAACAGATGGAAAAATTAGAAAAGGTGGACATCCCCTTTCTACCTTTTCTAATTTTTCCATCTGCTTTTTTTTTCTGTAAGATTTTTTTCTCTTTTAGATTTATCACATCCAGAGAGCGAAGTACTGAACCTGTCAGTGCGATGCTCACCCAACTCAACTTGTTGCCATTGGAAGAACGAAGCAGAATAGCCAGATAAAAACTGCGGTATTTGATACAAAACAAAAGGCTAAACTTAGATTCGCTGCGATTATTAAACTCTCACTATACTAGAGGACTTCGGGCCGCTCATACTGAAATCCTGATGCCGATGAAAGCCCGAATAGGCATTTTTGATTATTCCTCTTTCGCGACGACCATAGCTGAGTGGAACAGCCTCCTGGAAGATGCTTTTGCATGTGACACCGTTGAAGGTTTTGAAGCGGGCCTGAAAGGCCTCGCCCAACAACACATATAATGCATTTTTCTTGCATTTAGTTTTCTGTATTCTTTAGTTCGCTAGGAATTATATGCGTTCCAATGCGTCTGTGTATGAATCATTCATATGCCTATCATTCGTGGAAATGTGCATTAAAAATTTGGTTATAATACTAACAATCCGCTAATGTAACGGACAATAAGCCAAAAATATGAATAAGAAAAAAGTCCCAGCGGTTGCGAGGCTAATGTTAACAGTGGGGACATGCAGTTAATATTTTTTTGCTTAAATGAGGCATTTAATTTCTATTCTTCGTCTTCTTATTGCTATGTCCCTCAGATATTCAATTCCTTACCGTCCGACTTCTCTGACTTCACATTGAAAAAGAAAGTTAAAAAAGGTCTTCGCCATCTTTTATCTAATGACGAGGTCCTGTAATCCTTCACAATTTTATATAACAATGCTTCGAATTTTTTAAAAGATGTTTAACACCAGTTTTTTATTATTTTTATTGAATATTGTTTGTGTTTGACTAAATCAGAACGATCTCCACCACCAAGCACTTCTGCACCAATATTAACAACACCAAGAACATACACCTCTCAAGACCCACTTTAACGATTACAAGGACCGGCTTGCGTGTCTGTGCTAATGTGCATGTGTGTACACTTGATTCCCCTCGTGTCTCGGCTTTTTTTAAGTGTCACAAATATTATGGAAACTCACTCAAATCTTTTTAGTAATTGAAATGGTTACTTTTGAGGCCACTGCGTATTAGGTTGAGTCCCACAAGACCTAGATGACTTTGACTAACCTGATTTGTGATGTGGATGTGCATCTCTTGAAATAAAAAAAAAATATTATTATTAAATTATTAATACTGTCGGCGGTGTGTTCGAAAGCGCCGGAGAAGAAAAGGGACGTCCGGCTCAGAGCTTAGACAAAAGGCATATGTTCTCCTATATCTCGTGGATCCCGAGGCCACGCGGCAGCGTGAGCTGGCGCGCTCACCGGCACTGTGTCCAGCGCAGTGGAGCCTCGGTTGTTTAGTCTGGAACTACATTCACTCGGGTGTTTTCTACAACCCTTGTGGTTGTGGCACCTGTCGGCTCTGCTACAATACCATTAGTATGATTTCTTACGTGCAGCGCACCTGGCTTCCGAGACGCAAGTCAACGATATGCATGCTCTTTCCGAACGTTTTTTTTTTGTTTTTTGTTTTTATATAACGTAAGATATGTGTAGAATATCGCCGGTGGTACGATTTTGATAAGAAATGACAGACGTTTTTTGATATATAGTAAATGGGAGTCCAGTCAAAATGGCCGGGTTTGCGCGAAGGAAGCAATTCATCCGCATAAGTCGTTAAAGGTCCTATCTGTATACGCCCCCAACGCAAACTTGAGCTTACACTGTTTTTTCACTAACCTGAAGCAGTACCTTAGTACGCCTGCAAAGGCCATTCTTGCAGAAAGATTTAACAGCGTTTTAAATACGCAAGACTGCTGCTGGAACGCTCTTGAGTCTGACTCCAGCAAATAAAAAAGAAACAAAAAAGAACTGCTGTGGAACTTTAAGTTATCTGGATGCTGCGGAAAGGGTCCTCCACCTGAATACAGGCATTAGCAGGGCAGAGGCCATGCATGCTTAGAAGGGGTGTACATATCCAGTGAGCTCACATGTGCCATCACCGCCTAGGCGGTATCCCCAGAAGCTTTCTCCGACCATGCACTGGGCAATGTGGGGTGTATCTCAAAACGTCCCATTCGCATTTAAACCTTGCACACTTCGACCCATTCTCATTTGGTCCTTCTCGTTCGATCTTTCTCATAAGATCCCAATCGTGTTTTTCGCAACTGGACCCATTCTCATTTCGCCTGTTCGCGCTATGACCGAATTGCACTAGTTCGGTATGCTTCTAACGGCGCTTTGCCTTCGCGGCTTTGTTGATGAGCCTTACCTTGCTTGGGCCCCCAATATAACCATCAGATATATGTCACGTGTAGAAGTATGCACTGATAATCGTACATTGACGCCTGCGTCCCTTCCTCTAAGCAAATAAGAACAAAAAAGGAATGAACATTTAATTTGGAAACTTTGTTTGAACAGAAATAGCATACATAATAGCAGTGGTTCTTAACCATTGATGTTTCGCGGACCCCTCAAAGAAAGGCGGAGATGATGGAGGACCCGTTCGGGGTGAGGGGAATAGAAAGGTATAGGTTATCATGATAATGATTTAATAAATGGATATAACTGAGTGCTAGTGGGAAGTAGACTTATCTCATTGGCATACACACGAGAGTACTCTACCGAAAAATGGAACGTTTCTTCTCAACGTGAAGAAAGACAACTAATATTGCCGTGCCTGACTGACGAGACAGGGCTTCGCAGACCCCCTTTTGAGAACCACTGCATTATAGAAGTGGTGGCATTGTCCCAAGTCGAGAGACCTCAAACAACGTGAACTTTTCCGAATATGATCTGGCTGCGATAAATAGTTGGTATGTTTTATTGTCAGCTAGTAGCTTTTCATGACGACCTCGACGCACTGCTAAAATCCTGAGCAGAGAGAGTATGCCTGTAACGTGGCACGCAAACACACCCACACACACAAATTATATCAATGTATTTATTAATATTACTTTAAAAAACGATTTTGGTATAGAAAGAGTCAAGTGCGACGGGTCAAAGCGAGATATTTTTGAGAATGGCTGTTTTAAAAAGGGCCAGGTGAAAAAGGCGAAACGAGAACGGGCCCAAATGAGGAGGGTTGGAATGCAAAAGACGAAACGGGAAAGGACCAAATGCAACAGGTCCAAGAGAGAAGCTCTTTTATGAAAATGGTTGTTTTGAGAAGGGCGAAACGAGAACGGGCTGAAATGGTAACCACCCGGGAATGTGCGTATAGAATGGCGGATAGACAAAGAAAAAAAGAGCTATTTTTTGGAGCTGGTGGAGGCTTAACGATAACCAACTTGACGACGAGGCTTTTTGTTTTCGTATAAAATACACTATGGCCGAAGTAGCGCAGGAAGGGGACGTCGATGCAATTGTTTGGCAAGAAATAAAAAAAAAATGTAAAAATTATATATTTGAATAGAGCAAAACAAAGGCGAGAAGGTAACAAGACGGAAAGTATGCTCTGCAACGACCCCTCCGAACGCCCATTGCCGACGAGAACGAAGCGACAGGTATCCTCACCGCACAAATTCGCACAGTAAATCGCGCTTACTTGCTTTCATGGAACTCGAATGCAATGGTGCGGTAACAGGAAGCACTCCTCGAGAACTAAAAAAAGAGGAACATCTCTGAGAAAGCTTTATAAGTAGGGAGCGACTGCTAGTTTACCACAACAAAATAAACACGCTCCACGCGAGCGGAAGTTTGTTCAGGGGCCAAGAAGATATAGAACAAGAACTTTTACGAGACGTTCGACAGCTTTTCACCGGCAAAGACGATATACGAGACAGTTGGGTGGAGAAATGACTTAAGGAGCTTTCTAAAGTTTCTGCAAGAGTTAAGAGCGCATGATCAAAAAAATTACTTATTCTTATGCGGAAGTAAGGCACATAATTTATATTAGCATTAATAGAATTGAATTTTTATGTCTACAAATATTTTTTTTTATTAACAAGAAGTTACAAATATCCAAAAGCTTCGCTGGCCGCAAAAACTTAAATCCTGCACACTTTGGAATTTGGAATATGCACGGATGTGTACAATTAATAAATGGTTCTTTTATTTTACTTGATACTTTACTAGTTCACTACATGCGTTAAATTATTATTTAAAACGATTTTTTAATTATTTTTTGCACGTTTAGAACGTACCGTAACAACGCAAATTATTAGCAGAACTGCAAGCAGTATTTTTTTTTTTTACGTTTGGTTAGTATATTAAGGATAATTTATAAAGCAAAATGTTTTATCAGCCCATGCCATTATGCATTATACGTTAAATAAAAAAATCCTGTTGTAGGCTAAACTTTCGTGGTTTTCGCACACATATGTTTCACAAATATGTATATTTTTAATGTTTGCACTCTCAAGCGAATTTTATTTTGTTTATGTAAAACAATATATATTACCAAAACCGTCAATGTAAGCATTATCTATTTTCATGCGTTAGCAATTTATAGATCTCATATTTCCAAATTTAACCGCCTGTTTGTTTTTTACGAACCTCTCACTGTTGGAACGCCGTAACAGGTGACAAAATGTGTTACGACGCCACGGCGTTAGCGAGAACTCTTTCAAACGCCGCTTCGGACCGTAAAGGTTGCTCCGTCGCCTCAGAGACCTGAACTTCGAGTCGCTTCTAGGCTTTAGGGGTCGTTAGGATATCACCAGCCACGACCCGAGGTGGAGCACGTCGTGGGCCTCAAGCCGTACTAGGCTCGCTTGGACCGATGAATATTTATGGTTAAGACGAACCTGGAGTGCAAAGTTTGCTGTTATTCGGTTTAGTACTTTATTAATTTATTAAAGGCTGCATCGGGGCGATTAACTGTTAAACGGGGGAGTAATGCTGCGTCCATGACTGAGAAGGAGCGCTTCTCAGTACATCTCGAATATTCGTGTTTATTCGTACCCTGAGTGTAAATGATAAAGAGGCAAGAGTGACCTTGACTAATCATTCTCGCCCTTCCTCACTCCCTACTTGCTAACAGGAATTTTTGAACGAACGATAGTAGTAGTTAAAGGGGCACTGACACCCCAAAGGTTGTATTTTTTTATTGTCTAAAACGATGCAAGTTGCAGTCATAAACACGCAAAAAAAAACGCGTCGTGAAGAAAAAAAACTTCCCGCGCGCCCGCGCCTTTTCATTTTTGGCGTTTGATTCTCCCGCCTGTAGCCTCCTCGCTTCTTTTGATTTGTGACGTCAAGAATCACGAAATTTAGAAGCTTTGTAGGTGACATCTCTATAACATATAATAACGGCAATCCTACAACATGTTTTTTAACGCAATTGCGAACGCACTACGGCCCTTCTTTTTGAAATACCGAAAATCGGGAGTTCGTTTTGGTGCCGTCTCCTGGATTTGTATCCTCCCACGGAAAACAGGCGACACCGCACAAAACAGGTCTGCCGGCGCTCGCTCCTTTCCTCCTCGCTTTCGGTCGCCATGGCAACAGCAGGGAGTCGTGAAAGAAAGTGGACTCTCAGGACACCGCAATATTTGACGTCAACGCACCGGCGCGGATCCCGCGGGAACTTCGAATTCGGCCCTTGGAAATTGTTTTTTTACTTCACAAATACTGAATTCCCAAATTTCGAATTTTTAGGGTAATGTCCCGGCATCGTTTTCAATCGTCTCGAATAATAAAAAAAATATGATTTTGATGTGTCAGTGCCCCTTTAAGAAGCCGAGCGCGGTCTTGCCGACACATTCCCTCTCACCCTAGCCAGCTGTCACGCCGACACACCAATGCTCGCAGCTCCCGCCTTTGACGCTCGTGGTTGCTTTCTCGACGCTTGTTCTTTCTTGTGTTTCTGTCACGGATTTTCCGATTGAACCTTTGTTTCAGTTCGTTGTTATATTCTCTCTTCCTTTTCATCCTGGAAAATATATCTTAGAGGCCGGTATAAACATACCGGTACCATTACGAGAATACCGGTCGCCTGGCATTGTGATCTGTCTTCTCTAACATCATACCGGTGTTGATGGTAGCTCTTCACCGGTGACCATAAAACCCAATTCGGCGGCCGGTATTCGATACCGGGTGACCCGCATTTGTATAGCGGAAACCGTACAACTATGTTAGTGGACGATGCGTAAATTCTGGTGGCCTGTATGAACCTGTGTAGTCCGGTATAGAGACGTACAGGTTTTCTTCGTGAAAGGTATCTATGAAATCAACCTAAACCCAAAATATGAGAACGGTCAATCAGAACACGTGCTTTTCCCCAAGCGTTTTATTTTTATTTTCATGACGACACTATGCACGATTTGGTCGCATTCTGGGCGAAGTGGAAGTCTAGCTCCTAAAATTTTAAAGCTCATGGGGTGATTTGCGGATGTCAAGCACAACAGGAGTATAACTGCTGCATATATAAAAAAGTTCTAAGCCGGTACTGCACAATTTTATTACCTGGACAATTTGTGATGTTCAAACATAGAAATAAAGAAGCCAACCAAGAGATTTCGAATATAAATTTATATAACTTGAATAATCAAGTTTCCTTGACCTTCAGAGTGTTTATATAATTTTAGTCACGGTTCTCTGGTTGAGCACATTCAGCTATAGTATAGTTGAACGCAGGACCTTCGCAGTGCTCTAGGAATTTTGCTCGGCATCTTCTTTGTGGTCTAGAAAAGTGTTCTTTTGTGACCATCAGGTAACATTCTGAAAAATGAAATCAGTTTTAATTATAACATCGAACTGTCGCTTAAACTAAATTTTCACTTTATGCCTCGTTGAATGAAGTATTAGCTAAACAAAACATTAGCGCAATTCTTAGTTGCCATAGCCACAATTTGAACACTAAGGAAGACTGCAGAATACTCGTGTATATATAAAAACGCCATTTTACAAATTCAGAAACAAGTAGTTATTAGGTTAATAATTTTAGAACAAAGAATAAAACTTGCGTTATGGGTATTTCGATATAAAATTATGTATACAAGAAAGTACGTTTAAAACATTATCGCGATTCATTTGTACAGCAGATACTGCCCAGACCTGCTCTATAGCTATTGTCATGTCGTAGTGTAAGTTGTTCTCTAGAAATTTTTAGCGTTATACTTTGCTTGAATTGTAAAGTTTGTTGATAAGATGCAAACAAATTAAAATAGACAATTACACAGCAAGGAATTGCTTAGTGAATGCCTTTCATGCGTGCGCTTATAAACGACTGACCAATGGCTTCTATGTCACAGATGTTAACAGCATGCAGCTGAACGACGCCATTATCATTTGGCACTTAGTACCTTGTGACAAAAGGCTTATTGTGTTTATACACTTTTCAGGGGGAGGTGCCAGTAGTAGAGGCGTGCTTGTGAAGAGTTTTCCGGCGTCGACTGTGTGTCCTATTCCTATTAAGGGATGTTTTTAATAAACCTGAAGCTATGTTGGACGTCGCGTGCTGTCCCTTATTATATGTCTTTCTTTTCCTGCCTGCCCCAGGTCAAGGTATGTTAGAAGAAACTAATTTCGGTGTCAAGTTACAGGTCTTCGCACGCAGAATATCAGTTGTGACTGCATCTCGGCATCTTTGTAAGTAGGAGATGATTGTGCTTCTGGTTTTATGGGTGGACGCTACTTCACAACAAAACGCTTTTACACAAGATTAGCTAACATTACTGTTAAATAGTAGAACTCAAGAGGAATTTTTCCTTTCTAAACGGTATTCAATACTCTGAGCACAGGTAATATTCTTATACGCGCTATTCAGTTGCCTAATATAGCACGCAGTTTACTCTAAACATTTATTTGATATCAATGTTTTGAACCGTCTACAGACTCCACTTGTGGTTCAGATAAATTTGGTACCCACCTTTAGGATATGTGGGGTCCGGGTTTTTTGTTATCATACAAGATCGCATGTTCGAAAACAGTATTCCGATAGTGTATGTCACAGGAGCTTCTGTTGAAAAGTATATGGAATATTGTCACAGACAAAAACTCGACCAAATTAGCGTATTCTTGAAAAGCAAGGCTATTGCAATTAAATAGGGTAGGGAGAAATCTGAGATAACTTTGCTGCAGCATTTGAAGCATGTGGGCTCTCTGCAAATTCCTATCTTGAAGCACACCCGTACTTTCGAGGTGATTACGGAACAACAGAGTGCATACGGTCTTAAAATGCCATTGGTGGCACAGATATCCAGGCGTAAGGAGAAAGCTGGCAGATTGCGTACTCGCATACATTCGTATCACGTGCACGATATTAACACGACCCTTATGTTCCTTAACTAATCAGTTCAATGTTTAAAGGAGACCGCATCAAATGCTTGTCAAGTACAACGAAATGAATGAGGCACAACCATCAAAGCTACTTGAATATAAATGGAGTAAATTACGAATTACGAAATTGTTTTGAAGATATAAAATGTGTGTCCTAATTTGGCGTTGACATGGGAATAAATCTAAACGCGATGCCTACAGACTTAGCAAATAATCCGATCGAAGTATACTCATAAGTCGATATCCATTTTGTTAGCAAAAGACTTGGGACGTTGTTCCTAATGCCGCGGACAACCCGATTGAGCGAATTAAGATTTTAAAAATCAAACTTGAACTCACCTGGTTGTTCGGCCATAGAGATGTTATACCCAGTCACATTTTTTATATAGTGAGTTTGACGAAGTCTGCAAAGGTAACAGATTAAAATGCCGATTTTTTTTTTTCTGATATGCGCAGAATACAGTTTGTAATATTATTAATACATTTAGTACTTACTCGAAACCGCCGAAGATAAACTTAGTATCAAATTTTCTGTACGTTTGAGTTCCCTCGGTGTGATTGTAGAAATGTTGATAACGACATTCTAATTTCGTATGATATAAAAGTGATTGAAGCATGAATGTTTCAGGTAGCTTCTTCATAACCTGCAAATGTAGTCAGGTATTTAAACACAATGTTCAATAACCTCAATGTAAGCACCTAAAATGACAGAAGAGTGAAATAACTTTCTGTATCACAAAAGAAGGAGGAAAAAGAATACGTAAAACATGTACCGCAGTATTTCTTTTCTATGCATTCCACTGGTAAGGCATGCTTTTTTTAAATTTCTTTTTATATCTAGGGTAAAATTCAGTGTAATGCATCAACGTTCATTCTAAATAATTAAAATTGCCCGGTGCATAGGTGTACAATACCGCAGAAATTTCCGCAGAACTACGTGTGGGTGGCACAATAAATAAGAGGGGAGTAAATTAAGAAATAGTGTGACTTGTACACTCGTCTCAGATGCGTTGTTTATGGCAGCTACAGATCCGTCCGCTGACTCGTGCCGTATGACGATGGCGGTTGCATCAGAAGTGAATGACCGTGGCTCAGAGTCTAGTAGAAGCAATTATGCATCCCCCCGGGCCGCCATATCTGAGTTGCATATGCGAAATTGTGTGCCAAGAAAGTTGACGAAAAAAACCTGGGAGCGCTATTGGGCCATCCCAAAAATGCGATACGAAGTTTTTCTTTTTCTTTTCAAGGAGAAGCACGTACGGATGAAAGAAGCCAGCGGCACTTTCGTGGCGGAGGCGGTGGCATGTTCGCCGCGTATATCTTGTGCCGCTCTGCGGGGAGCGTCGACAGGCATGAGAGGTCGCAGTCTTTTTTTTGTTTACATTTTTCGCGTTCAACATAACTTCAATTTTATTTTGACGTGCGTAACGTCACTTTTGTGACCAAGTTTGTGTGACACCGACTTCCTAGCTTTGATCGCCCTTGCCAGTGCGAATAAAAACGTAGCTCTGCGTCAAAATCGGGGTTTTTCGGTATTCATAAGGAATGGGTGGGACTCTATCAAATTAAAAATGCTGTCAAGTCACAAAGCAAAGCGCAGGAAAGAAGGTGGAGTTTGCATCAGCATACTACAAGTAAAACAAAACAACTGTAATTATTATAAGCCTACTGTTAATTTATAGTTTTGAGAAATTACTTTAACAGTGGCAAAACACGCCCCTACTGTCAAGGAAACACTAATCCGAATTTATTCAGCGGAGTTCATATTATATTTTACGCTCGCAGAAGCTCCTAAAGAAGCTCATGTCGACACCATGGCCACATATCCCACTTCCCCCTTCCGTTTTTTTTTTTTTTTTCCTTGCTGTTTTTTCCGCATTCTTGAGCTTCGACGGAGAAGAACCGGAAAAGGTGATTCTGGGATGCGTCCTTCTATGGATCGCTGACGGCTTGATAAGCAGCCGTGGCAGCTTCCGGCGGGCCTCTATCCGAAACATCGTTTTGCGACGCCTTTGCCCCCTGGTGACTTCCTTCGCCCCGTAGTGCTGTATAAGACTACATGTTGCGATTTGGTGCCGGCGAAGAAACGTCACGCCCTGCGAAGTCTCAGGCATGGTTAGCCAGGCGTCTGGCCAGTGGTCCGTATAGGAACGTTTTCATGGAGAAAAACCACGGAGCAAATCCAGGGCTCTGACTGGCGTATTTGAACATCACGCACTTTCGCAAGCACGAGACGACCCTGGCCCTTTCGTGCTCTTTGTTTGAGACAAAACTACTCGTGACAGTAAACCAAGGACCGTTGACGGCGACGGAATATGGGGACGAAGCACGAAAATAGCGGCGGCGAAACGATGGCTAGTAAATATTGGCTGTAAGCAACCAGCGACAATAATGGCGCGTAAAAGGGCGCCAATAGGGCCGTAAGCAAGCAAATCTACAAGAAAACTTCACCATCTCCGAGGCGGCGTCCGTGTACGAGTGAAGCACTGCAGCTGCTAACCCAAAACCTCTCTCCTCCTCTCCCCCAAATCCCCCCACTCCGCTTGCCTCTTTTCTCTAAAACTTTGACCATAAAAACATGTATCACAAAAAAGAAAAAAAAACACAGTCACTGAGTGTGTTTGGTTGCGGGCGAGCGCGTTACTCTGACGTGTTTGAAATTTTATCTTGACGTTGCCCAGTTGGATGTGCCATGCGAGCCTGGACTCGTGATGTGCTTGAACCCTTGAAGTAGACGCTATCCCGCTGGACGAAGGGTGGTAAGAATGGGACAGCTTATGATGTATTTCGGAGGTTAATGCAGAGAACACATCGTCTGCTTCTTGCGCAAGAGTGCAGGTGAAGTCAGAACGAAGCCGAGCTCTGACTGGCTCTTATTGAAGAATAGTGGGTAGACCTAAAAGCAAGCGGCCTTCAGGTGTGCCCGCTATCCTTCATTCAGAAGCAATCGAAGCTCGGAGTGGTTCTGACGCGACCACAGCTCCTGCAAAATAAGCAGACGAACCTGCGCTACAAATAAGAACACTGAGACTCTGTCGGAAGAAAATCTGTAAATACAACTTCTTGTATTCCAAAATTTCGAAAATTAATTGTAGTTTCTTTGCGGATTTTGCAGCAGGTGTGACCGACATGCACACTACCTTAGCCCATCTGGAGTCCACAAGAACCAGCAATCACTGAGGGTTGCTGTAACCAAAATCTGCATGAATCCTCTTGTCATGTCGACCATTCCCACGGTGTTATTTAAAGGCGCGGCGCGGCGTTTTGAGTTAGTTGACAGTGGACATTCCACTATGGTGGCGTTAACGGTGATTGCGTTGCTTTATGGTGGATGCGTCTGATGGTTTGTGAGCCATATGGGATTTGTTGATGATGGTCATCCAAAACATGAAATACTAATATGCCCAACCCATATGCAGACCAAGGGGACGCGCACAACACCGTCTCTTAAAACAGCTCCACACTTTAAATTCGGTGTCTTCTTAATATACAGCAACCAATCCCACTATCGAACAGAACAGTAACCGTCAACCCTCAAGGAATACAAAGTGAACATGAACGGGTCCACTTTGTCTGCTTCTTGATCACAGTATTTATTGCTTCATTCGACCTGCTCATGCACATGTGTGAAGGTGCTGTTTCTAGCTTTTAAATCATCACACGCAAGCTCAAAATCTTTGAAACTAGGGAGAAGCCCGAAAACAAGTGCTCCATAAAAGCTACCGGGCATTAGATATAATGAGAAGAGACATATTTCATAGCCCGCATACTTTATGCCCTATCTTCCTTTCTTTTTTTTTTTTAAAGCGCAGCTTTAAGGCGTTCATTTCTGGCTTGAGCGATGCCGCTTTCGCCGTCGCCATCGCCGTCGGCGTAACCACGCGTTGCTTTATGGCAAAACACCCCATGATGAAACGCGCTGGTCTCTCCCGTGACCCACGCGTTGCATTGTAGGACGTTTCCTATAATGACGTCACCGTGACGTCACACGGACGTCACGAGTGTCCCGCGCGTTGCATTATACGAAACGTCCCACGATGACGTCACGGTCACTCGTGAAGATCATGACGAAGGTCATGATCTTCACGAGAGCTTTAACGAGTTACGTCACGAGGGGGAAGGCAGAGAGGAGGAGGACAAGGGGGAGGTGGAGGGAAAGAGAATGAGGAGGAGGGAGGAGGAGGAGGCGACAAGGAAGAGAGGGTACAGAGGAGGAGGAGGGGCCTACCTTAATCTCTGTACCCTCCCCTCTTCCTCAAGATTTGCGCTCTAATTCGGCTCTACACGTAGTTGTTAGCGCCTTTCATTTTTTAACATTTTACAAACTTGCACGACGGTGTTATTTTTACATAATAAGATGACTGGTATATTAGTAATTAATAACCGTCATCAAAATGCCGAAAAAATTGAACATAATCTACATACGCTTCGATTGTTATTTTGCCTAAATTCGTCGCTTGTTTTGGCTAGCTGAGTTCTGGAGCAGTAACCATGTAGCAATCTCATCCTTGTGGTTTGTTAACCATATTTTAGCCGCATTGGAAAGGGAGAATATGGAATTGCAGGGCTTAGCTTCATCATCCCTTTTGTTGTAAAGGCATACTCGCTGGTAGACGCCCAGCGAATCTTCCACGTCATCTTCGAGGATTTCAGAAGAACCTTTCGATGTCGCACCTGGCTGGGAGCAGGGCAGGCTGCAGCGGCTGGAGCGCCCGTAGGGGATTGTCTATTGGAGCTCATCGCAGTCGACAGTCGTCGATGTCGAAGCTTCAGAATGCAATGAACTCTTCAGGGACGCAGGTACTCCGCAAGACCTCACTCAAAGAATGTGAGGAAGACGCAGACTGGGCGAGCAGTCTCAACGGTGTTCCTATTCAGACTTGCCTGCGCTGCCCGGTCGAGCCACGCGAACACGTATTTAGTTTTTGTTGGGTTGCCATATTTAAACTGGGACGTTCTCAAGTGCATAATAAAAATAATATTTTTAGTTGTCCACGGGCGATCCGGTTTGTAGATATTAACTCTTGTGTTCCCCATGACATGCTAATGTTGCTAGGATTGTCTAGACTTTCAGAGACGAATTACTGTCCGCCACGCTGATATCGAAGAACAGTACCTGCATGTGAATTTCTGTATATTTGTACTTCAAGTGTAAAGCCGGTTCAAGCCGTTTAACGAGCACACGAATGGACAAATATTTTTGAAGCTCTACTCTAAATGTGAGGATATTAATATTTATACCAAAATACCTGGTGCATTACTTCATCGCGCATCAGAAGGCACAAAAAAGTGAGTAACAGTAATTCACTTCCCAACCATTAAGAAAACAAATAAAAGTAAACTTCCCATTGCGCTGAACAAAAACTTTTGGGCTGCGGTTCGCAAGGTCTAGAGTTTGATTCTCACTGAGCAGCTTGGTATATTTCTTTCTTTTTAAATTAGCGTGATCGTGAGTTCGTATAATAGATCACGACTACTACTTTTTTCTTCGATAGTAACGCATTGCCTACGACGGGCTGTGCATGCTTTACATCGACTCGACTTGTGTGTTTTTGCATGAACTGCAGTCCATGAACATTATGTGTTAAAAGTCATCATCGGTGTAAGAATGCTGTTTTTAATCTAGAGGCAACCTGTGAGCCGATGAGAGTTTCCCTTCCGATTGAACATTCTATAAGGAAAAGTTAGACGTCGACGGGGCAGTGGCGCGCACGCCCGTGTTGTGCCAAGCCCCACGTGACGGCCCGGCCTTCATACTTTCTTTGTGAGTTTTCTCATCTCGTGCCATCCTGTCCTTGCTCCTGCCGACAGCGTCACCCTAACAATACAAACGTCATACGAGCATTATGCACCTTCATGTGTGTGTGTGTGGGGGGGGGGGGGGGGTAGGGAGGGGGGATTTAAGATATTAAAAAAAGAAGCGTATCCGTCACCTCGCTATAAACGGGTTACATGAATATTATTTTCTTACCTCGTTGGCATCAGGAAAATCTCCTCTGCTATTTTTCGAAAAAGTACCATGGCTGTGACTTAAGAACAGAATTCCCAGAAAGAGGGCAATCATTGTCACTCTAGGTGTACAAATGCATATACACGCGGGCGCAGTGTATGTCTCAGGATAGCGTTACGCTTTTATAGCTACTCGCTGATATAGGTTTCCAATGGACGATCGCCTGTCACTCATCTGCTGGGAAACAATAATTATTGTTCAAGCATGAAAACATATTATTCACACACGCTCTTTTGGGTGCATTAACCTTTTGTGTTTGAGGGTCGCATAGTATAGCCTGGCTCTAGGTATATCGTGAAAGCAAAGTGATAAATCAAGCCTTTTAAACAATGCGGTTCAAATACCTTTAGGAACAAAAAATGCGGTTAACCTTTCGTGTTTTTTCATGTATAAACAGGCAAAGTCGATGATCTCCAGGCTGAAGATTATTATTGTTATAGCTCAAAAATTGCTTATATATTATGAATTATACATGTTCAATTAAATCGTCCAAGTTTGTTTGACCCTTCGGTGGCATCTACTTTTATAAAAATACGCCTACAGCCTACTTAGCCCCAAGATGTCATATATATATATATATATATATATATATATATATTTTTTTTTTTTTCACGGAACCCGGTCGGAGAATTTCGAAATGACTTATACGGCGCTCCATGAAAATCCATTGCTTGGAAACTAAGATTATGCTTAGCCTGAAGGCACTAGAAGAAAATTGAGTAGTTCTGCGTTAGATCACGGTACAGCCACGGCTCTAGGTTCGACACGTCAAGGGGAACGGCCTTCGCGTTCATGCATCGTGGAGCGCATAGAAAAAAGGCTAAGAAACAAAAAATAATCTAAACATTCTCTTTCGAACAATTTTGTTTGTTTTTTGTTCCGGAGCGCGCGAAGGCGCATCTTCATGCAAGTGCTCTTGGCATTGACAGTGCCACGACGGTATTTTTTTGTCGCCTATTTATTTGTATTTTCCCGTAGTGCATGTGGTGGAATATCCTCCTATATACTGACAAAGCCTAGCAGATCGTCACGAGAGGTGGCCGCCAAAATTGAAACGGTTGAGCGAAAACAACGGATGAGAGGAGAGCAACGTGACAGGCGCCCCGCTGTGGCGAGACGCGGAAACACACTGCTCCCGAGCGATGGAATGCCTGTTCGAGCTCCTCGCGTTGCTCGGGCTACCGCTTCTTTTCTCGGCGGGTTTCAAAACCATGTTTCGAGTCCTTGCCGGTGCAAAAGCTGTGCGCTGACGTCCAGGTTTCCCAAAACGTGATTGCGCCCCAAACCTGAGACCGAGCTCTCTACGGCTCTGTCGGCGAACTGCCAGGCTTTGTGAGTATGGAGGAGACTATGGCAGTGGGTGTCCGGTACTATACAGACCGTAAGTGTAAAGCGGGTTCTTAACGCTCTGCTGTACCTCTGTCGTAACACCCCCGCTTCGGACGCAGGGAACTAGGTTTCATTCCCGCGTGGTGGCAGATTATCTTTTTCAATAATTAGGCAACATCGACGACAGACTCCTTACTGCGCCAACCACAACATTAACAACAACTAGAACTGCATCATCAACAACGGACGTTGTTGATGTTGCAGTTGTAAGAGTTCATAACACATATCGCTGTAAAACAACATATTCAAATGTTCGTTCACAGGTGAGAGTAAACAAAGCTCTCTATAACTCTGTACAAAACTAATAAAACTTGCAGGGTTTCTTTTACTTTTTTTCATTATCATGTGCAGAGATGAAGAATTGAGGTGGCGTTCCTTCTTTAGACTGTATTAGCTTCTTACCATAATTGCAATCCAGATTGTGATAACTGAAAACCTAGCGAGGGTCAATGCACCATTCTTGTTGGTTCCAGAACACACTGCACGACTTGAAGTCACAAGAGGCGATTCTTAAGAAATAACAAACGTTAAGTGAAAGCGGATCTAGAGCGGACAGCATTTGGAATACCGTTTTTCGTAATTTTTTATTCGTATTTTTTTACTCAAGAATAGTGGTTTGAATTCTAGTAAGAAGAATTAAAAGGCATGGATTAAGAAGCTTCTCATGGAGAGAAGAGCACGTATGGATAGGCGAAATTCCAAAGCAACTCTCTAAGAACCAACATTTATTCCGAATTAAAAGGGCTCATGTTCATACAATATATTTAGTACATAAATACGGAGCCGCGCAACATTCAAACAATAAAGCAACATACCCTGGACGTCAAACTTCCAAGTGAAATGAGCTGAACAAATCACGCATGTTTTGGCGGTAGATACAAATATCATTCCCATAAACACGGTAATGTTTGCAAAAAAAAAACCAGTCATATGAATTTTTTGATTTGTTGGGAAAATTTTATTATTTATGGTAGATTTCAATTTTCCTTTGCAGTTTGCTTCAAAAGCATAAACTATGCAACTAGTATCCGCTAACACCAGCGTTTTTAATGTAAGAATAGGAATTCAGAAAAAGCTGACTTGGGAAGTATACATATCATAATAATATGTACAACACGAACTGAAGAAAACATGCATAACAACCTGGCTATTCTGCGACTAAGTTGATATGGAAGGAAAATTGTATGCTCAGAAAAAAACGCTTTCACAAAGTTGAAGTCACTGTATATAGGGTGATGATTTTATTTCTCACATATTTTTTTTAAACAAAGCCGTCAGTCAGAACAAGAAGGTTTATTACAGGTGACTAGTGGTCACTATAACTTAAATATTTAATTTATGTGTATATTTAATTTGTTCATTACTCGAAATAAACAAAACGTATCAATTATAAACTTGCTGAGAGTCATCCGAAACCTTTATATACGGAAGTTTTAGAAAGACAGCGTTTGGAAAGTGCGGTATTCCACTCAAGGGACCACCGATGCCACAGACACAAGGCAGCTGATGTGAAAACGCAGATAAGGCACGAAAAAACTCCGCAGGCGCGCTTTCACAGCGGTGACCCTGCGGGCTTGTAACACGAGTACCATTCAGTAGTGATGTACGACCGCATGCCGGTACGATTCTCGTTCAGATTGGAAAGGGCAGGAGCGGCGTTTGAACCCTGGATTTCCTGGGTGTCACAGCTCGAACGTTTCCTTCACGTGCTGTGAGCAGTTGTGCGGTAGCCTACTCGGCCACCGATGGCCTTTTGGATTTACACCGGTTTGCACCTTGTGTTTTGTGATTTCTACACAACGCACGTTACCTGCCAATCGTTTGCAGCTTTGCAAGTTTGCAGCTCTTTGTATCTCTTCGGAGCCGCGAAAATTATCATCAGTTCCAATGCGCCTGCTTTCCGTTTTACTTTTTGGCAACTTTCCATTACCTTGGAAACGATGCGGCTAGTTGCTTCCCTGGTTGCGGCCATGCTCGTTGCGCAGCACCTCTTACCGGCAAAAGGGGACGATCCAGTGATTCATCGTGCGGGCACCTAATAAGATATAATATAGCGGACACGGATATCTTGTCTAGGATATGAAATATCAAACTACAGCCCTCTTGAGGATCAGACTAGAGTCGATTCATTCCGCCTAGCTTGATAACACCGGCGTTTAATAAGGCTAGCTTATTTCGTCGTTCTTGTATCGCATCCATGTATATTTCTTGAGCTTTACGGGTTGTATCTGTGACGAACGGATATGCCGCAGTAACGCCGCCGAGCCATCATAAGCACCTCAGTTTCCGGATTCTGTTTGTTGCGGGTTTCATCATTGTGTGCAGTCCTTTGATATCGCTTAAAAAAGCTTTGCACACCTATGTTTGAAGCAGACATCTGCATGAAGCGAACGTGCTTGGAATACTCTTGATACGTGTTCGCAGAATATAGTATAACTTTCGTAGTGAACATCGTAATTGTTATACGGTTAATTAGTTTTAAAAGTCCAAAACAGCTTGATGAAGAAGCTAGTCTCAATTGAAGAGAGCCAAAAATTGTCTGATACCTGCCTTAACGACTTGCGGTCGCCTTTACATTCAATAAAGTCAAAATTTGGAACAGGGGCAGACGTTTGCAGATCTTAGCAAATTGCAAAAAAAAAAAAAAAAAGATGGGAGGAAAATTAAAATTATTAAGACGTTTTGTCTGCAAAGCATGAAGACTCTAAAACTCTGTTGACGGTGGAATCTCCTATCTATGGATTTCAGGACAATAGTTTAAGGGAAACCCCTGTGTGATCGGAAGCCGGAAATAGGAGCTCCGTAAATTTCAGTTAGGATTTGACGTCGTTGTGATTAAACGAGTTCATAAATTGGGCAAGTTTTCTGCGGGAAAACATCGTCCGAATATTGTTAATTTCAAATATATTAAGGAAAAGAAGAGCATCCTCACTATCGCTCAAGAGCTGGAGAATTCTACGTCATATCGGATGATATTTCGAAAGTTGTTTGCGAAAAACAAAAGAATAGCATATGTGGGATTATGCAAAGGCACGTGGGCTAGAGGGCATAAACACAATCTTGAAATATGACAGCTTGTTTTTAAACAATGCAAAATATTCCTGGAATCATGTCGAAAATCGGATTGTTCGGCAATGACAGCGTGAACACTCTCGAGCAACCTTGTCGATGTCTCTTGCTATTGTCAGCCTCGAATGCGCCGTGCCTAAGCGCGGCACGTGTATACCAAGTACATCCGCATACGAAGTTGCCGCGTATATGCGGACGTCATCCTCACGCCGTGCTGGACGTTGCCCTTGAGGTCGTTCTCACGAATAGTCCTTGAGATCGCGTTAGAGGTCGTTCAAGAGGTCGGCCTAGTCGTCGTTTATGACTTCGTGTGCTAAAAAGGTTTCCCAGACGTCCTTTTAGCAACCAGATAAGCCCGTGCCGCGCATGCAGGGGGCTGCAGTACGCACAAATTCACATTGGCGGCCAAGCTACGAAGCGATTATCGGTTTAACTTGAGCTAGTTGGCACATGGTCAATGATGGTGCGGGAAGAACTTGAACATTAAACGATTACACAGCGGGAGGACAAGACACAGACGAAGCTCCAATGGTGATGGGGAAACAGGTTGAATACTAAACAAATGCACAAAACCAGAAGAATAAACGATGGCAGAGAGAGGAAATAATCACTCGATTCCTAAGTGATGCTCTGTAGTCGCGCTACGTGGTATGTGGTAAACAAGTAATAAAATAAAGTGTTTTCTCAAGGTATGCGTCGTCGTATCAAAGTGAGCTGCGTCGTGAATCACGACGAATGCTGTCGCAACTCATAGACAACCACAACAGTGGTTTCTGAAGCAAATAATTCCTCTACCGATATTCCAGAGAACGCTCAAGGGAAATCCTTAGTCATTGTTTTTTGTTTTTTTTTTGGCCACGAAGTTCAATGCTTTACTCGGTTCAACACATTTCCAGTAACCTGGGTGATCACATTATTTTAGCGGTGATTTCAATCTACCAGCGATTGCATAGAATAGTGAAAATTCGGGGGGGGGGGGGAACTGGCGGTAAATTGTTTACTGAGGTATACAGCTTATCGGACGCATTTTCGCTTGAACAGTTTGTACCCGAGAACACAAACAATAGTGATAGGAGCCATATGGTAGATTTGTTTACGTTGTAACACATGTTGGACGTTTGAAAGCAGGCACACCGTCCCAGGGATTAGTGACCAAAAAGGTAGCGTTTTTGAAGCGAAATAAAATTGTGTGAACTTTAGAAAATGACGTGAACGTATGACCATTTTATGACGGGCAGATCAGACAAAGATGACATCTGCGCTCGAATCTTACCTCCATTTTTTGAATATTTGTCCGAATGCTCGAACCTTAGGGAACAACGAATAAAACTAAGGAAAAAAATGCTTCGCTTGGTGGAAGAGTTCGTTCCATCGCGTATGCTTACGCAAAAGCGAGCAAGGGACAAGCCGTGGTTTACACGTGAGTTGCGTATTCAACCCAACAAAAGAGCAATGGCCTATCTTAAAGTCAGTGAGATACGGCTTCCGAGAAATCTCGCTAAACAAAATAATTCGGAAGGACGGTTAAAGACAAGTAAGAGCCATTATAAGGCGGCTTCCCTTCTCAATTTAAAAAAAAAGTACCATTCGGCGTTCTCCAGAACACTTCTGGAAATACGTCTGCAGTAACGGTAAACACAATACTTCCTAATTGTGTTTTTTAAGGTGCGATAATACATGACTCACATGCAATAAAGAGGAAAATAAAATTATGACAAAGAAAAAAAATCTAAGGTACTTCTATGCTATTATTCCTTGCACATTTTTTTAATGTTTTCATATCAGAGAATGTTCGTCTCTTTGCTCATCACCACGATAGCCGCTTCCAGTTTCAGCATGAATGCAATCAATTATTGCGCACCGCTAGAGCTTCTAAACCATAGTGCACATGAAAATGAACATTTGCCACGTAGCCATGCATGTGTGAGTGGCTCAGAGCTCTAAATTCATTTGCACTGACGACCGTAGTTGAATAAAATTTCTAGGCTATGAACTTCACAGGACAAAACAGTGTATGCCATTGAGTATTTTCGGGACTTATCAGAAATGGGGCAGCACTGTTATCCAATGCCTACCTAACAATAGTGCATTTTTGGCACGGTATGTGTTATTTTGATATCCATACAACAAAATTTCCTTTCTGGGGCTTCTTATTGGCTCCTACCTTGCATGATAGATTCGGTAACTTAGACTCGCCCTCAGAATCAGATTTATATAATGCTGTAATAGTAAAAAAGAACATGTATGGGCTTGATTTCGACTCAGCAAGAGCACAGGAGAAGAGAAGTACTGCCGGGAACACAAAAGACAAAATAGGAATAAACGTTTTAGGTAATATGTGGATACAATTATGAATATGGTCGTGCATACAGTAAGGACATTCAACGTATGAAGTATATATGTCAGCCGCACACTCTAAAATACCTGTTGCATTTTCTTTCCTGCTAATTAATTCGGAGTACCATTCCATGAAGTAAAGACAGGGAGCTCGGGGAATGAGTCAGCTAAAAAAGAGTGTAAATTAAAACAAAAATCCGAGGAAACCTAAGCACTTCTTATGGGTTGTGAATGCGAAGGCCTGAATGTCGTTCTTCGGCTCCCTTAGTCTGTCTTTGGCGTAGTGGCGTGGCCGGCCACATTTGGTCGGCGGATGGCCAAGCGCGCGCTTTCGTGAATTGGCCGCGCCGCGCCGAGCTCGGCCGTGCCACCTTTTTGGAGCCTCTGCCTGTCTCTGCCGCCAGCAATGCCTCCTCTTACCGGCTGCCGCACCGCTGCATGCGGTGCGACGCCATGGAGAAGGCTCCTCTGGCGGCTATTTTTGGAAATGCGCCGCACGAGCTCCAATGGGAGCCTCGTTCCTTGACGGCGTGCGCCAGACAATGGGGGCCTATCCAACAAATATCGGATGCAGTCGACATTCGAACGAGAGAAGGTGCCGTTTGCCGCGGCTTCATATCTTATGGCGTAGGTTCCCCCTATGGGACAAAAATTTTGTGAAAATATTGATTCAAAAAAGCCACTCTCCGCAGTTTGGAAAAGTGCTCGAGGCCTGAAGTCCCCTACTCAGCATTATCGCCCACTACGAGCACTTGCGTTGCCGGTGACTTCTTCTCAAAAGGATCTTGCATACCAGGTTCTGCGCATCTCAGTGTATTCATGTCGAAAAGTCGTCCTGTCCATACCGCATCAGCACCACCAGCTGTTAATGGCTGTAGTGACGACGTATTCACGCCTTGCGAGCTAGATGTCGCTCTTGTGTTAATAAAACCAAACTCATGTCCCGGTCCGGATGGGCTAAAATATGATTTCAGAGCAGATATGGTAACTGATGGTCGCTATTGGTGGCACTGCGAACTTCTGGCCTTTTTCGTTTACGAGCTGTAATCCAGCAATCTTACGACGCAGTTCGGGCAGCAGAACTGAGACTCGCGTTGTCCAAGCTCAAGGGAGCTGCAGCAGCGGGCTCACAGGAAGCTGTTCGGGCCTCGCTGGCTACCGATGGCTTTTTGATGTTCGTCGGTAGAACCGGGTGTGCTTCTTCAACCGCTTTCTACGCTACACTCGTCGTCGCGTTAGCATGACTTGGCCTGGTTGGTTGAATCGTTGTGAGAGTGTTGAGCACATTCGCAACGTTGACATTCACAAATTCTAAGCGTTTTAGCATCAACGCATGGTTCTTTTCAAGTGCCAGCTTTATTGTAGCATTTTCGACCTTGAGGGAGGTCACTTCAGCTTCTAGTCAGTCGACCTTCGATAGTAGTTCATTCAGAGCGATAGCCATATCGAAAGACTCGTCGTTCGAATCGAAAACAGTAGATGTAGCGGAGCCCGTTGGCACCGCTTTTTGGTTGACGGGGCTTACCTCCGAGCACGGGCGCGTCGTGCAGGCACTGCGCTTGTAAATGGTGACTTCGTCGCCAAAAAGAACGTCGTAATCTTTAGCGCGAATGTTCAAATATTTTGAGTTGAAGTTTCTGTCGCACTCACCACAGCAGGCGAAAGAATGATGCCTGGACAAAATAGCCAGAGTGCACTCACCACACAAACCTTTGCCGCCCGGCATCATTCGAACTGAAATGTAATCTTAAAATCTTTATAAATACAGTTTCTTCATGGCTTTTCTACCGGTATCACAATGTTTATAAATGTTAAGCCTTGCGCCCTCTCTGATAGTGCAAACTATACCTGTTTTTTTTCAAGATCACTCGTCATGAGAAGACGTAACTGGTTTTATGACATGTTTTTTTCAAGATTACTCGTCATGAGGAGACGTAACTGGTTTTATGACCTGTTTTTTTCAAGATTACTCGTCATGAGAAGACGTGACTCTTTTTATGACGGACATGTTATGCAATTTTTAATTTACGTTTGCCACACGCATGTCTAAAAGCTATTGAACCGAACATTTCTTTGGGAACTATAATTATGAAAAATGCCTACGTGCGGATAGGGAGTTTCTAAGAATATTTCCAACCATATTTCTGGGGTCGTTGACTACACTGGCCACAGTCTATAGTCCGTAAGATAAATGTTTAAATTCTCATTCAGGATTTAGAGTAAACAACCTTCTTTATAACTTTAAGCAAAACAAATCGGAATTGCGAAGGTATTTTATTTAATGACTATACGCAGAGAAAAAAAATTGTGCGACGTGACTTTCAAAAATGAATGAACCTTTATAATGATTGTGGCAACATTGTCAATACAGAAATCCTAACCAGGGTAAAAGCCATTGTTATGGGTTCGACAACACATCTGCACATTTTGAAGTCATAGGACGCGATTCGTAAGAAATAACAAACGCGAAGTGAAAGGGACCGTAGGAGCGGACAACATTTGGAATCGCCCTGTGTCGTCAATGCTTTATTTATTTTTATTTACTCATAAATGGAGCTTTGAATTTTTGTAGGAAAAAACAACAGGTGCGGATCAGAAATTTTTCTGTGCAGTTAACAGCATTTATAAACAAGTAAAATTCAATGAAGTCCCTAAAAAAATATTTATACTTACAAAAGACTCATGTTCATTCAACACATGTCACACTAAAAACGCAACTGCGGAAATTAAAACGAAAAGCAACACGCCCTGGATTTCACGCTTTAAAGTGAAAATAAATAAAAAAAAACACGGATTTATTTCGCCGGTGGAGACCAATGTGATACCCATAAACAAGGCAACGTTTGCAAAAAACATTTGCTAGCATTTTTCATTTGTTTAGAACATGCAAATGACTATAGTAGATTATATTTTCCTTTGTAGTTCGCTTCAAAAGCATAACATTTTTCGACTATCATCCGCCAACACAAAGTTTTTTTTTGTATTTTAATGTATGAATGGGAATTGAAAAATTCTGAGTGTTATAAAGTTTAGATATAAAAATATCCACAACACGGACTGTGGATAAGCATGCATGACAATCTGACCTGTATGCGACAAACCTGCGATGGAAGGAAATTGGCCTACTAAATAAAATGTTTTGAGAAAATCTATACATAATTAAACAGCGCACAAGGAGACAGCCCAAGTATCCACCATTTTGGAGAAAATCTATGTCACTGCAAACGGGATGTTTTTGTTTTTTTTATTTCCCCGAGATTTATTTATAAACAAAGCGATGAAAGGCGGAATAATAAGGTTTGTGCAGGTGGGTTATACCGCGAAAATGTTTGCGGTTGCGCGAGATGGTGTTGTGCATACTTGCTTGGTTGGAACAGCGCTAGAAAACGAAGTACCAAAACGAGTAAACACACTTAGTTACGCAGCCTGGGGGCACATCTGAGGGGGCTATTAGTCACTAGAACCTTATAATTTAACTTATATCTGCATTTAATTTGTTTATTACTCAAAATAAACAAATGATATAAATTAGAAACTTGCTGAGCGTATTCGCAACGTCTAGATAGGTAAGTTTGAAACGACGGCCTGCGTGAAGCTCGGTACTCCACTCAAGTGACCACCAATGCAACAGGCACAAGGCTGGCAAGGTGAAAGCACGGATAAGACACGACAAAACTGCGAAGGCTCGGTTTCACAGTAGTAAGTTTGCGGTGCTGTTGCACGAACACCATACAGTAGCGATACACGAAAGCATGGCTCTACGATGATTGTCCAGATCGGAAAGGGCAGGAGCGGCGTTTGAACGGAAGAGTTCCGAAGTTTTATGGTTGAAACATTTGCTTCAAGGGCTCTCAGCTGGTGTGCGGGAGCCTACTCTGAAACTTATATCCTTGCGGGTTTATATCGGTTTGCACTTTCTGTTAAGTGATTACAACACAACCCACGTTACTTGCGGACCGTTTGCACTTTTCCGAATGTATTGGCAGTTCCAAAATATGCAAGTTTGAAGCTCTTTGTATCTCTCCGGTACAGCAAATTGATCGTCATTTCTGCTGCGCTTCCCTTTCTGTTTCACTTCTCGGCAACGTTCCTTGAAGCTGGACACGACGCGGCAAGTTGCTTACCTGGTTACGGCCATGTTGGTCGTGCAGCACCCCTTACCGGCAAAACGGAACAATTTAGGTATTCATCGTGTTGGCACTTAATTCGATTTACCATAGCGGACATCGAAATCTTGTGTTGGGGTGGATATATCCAACTACAGCCTTCTAGAAAATTCGACTATATTTGATTCAATCCGCTTAGCTTGGAAATCCAGGCGTTTAATGGGCAAAAACTATGCCAGCTTAGTTCGTTGCGCTTGCATCGCATCTATGTAGAACCAGGCAGTGAATTGCGTAAAAAAATATGCACGTTTCAACTAAATTCAACTAAAATAATTTGGTCATCTCAAATCTTTCTCTTGTGTAGTACAACCTGCCCCACACCAGAAACAGTTAATACGAAAGAGACAAAATGTAAACGTTACGACTTTTCAGTAAAAAAATAAAACGAACACCTCGTTAAAACTTCAAACCGGCAGGCGACGTTTCATTCAGGCTTAGCTTCCCCCATGTTGAATGTCCCTTCCGGATGTAGTACCTGAATATCTAAGTCTTCCCAGAGGTATGTTTGTTCAGGTTCACATGTTGTATCAGGCACGATCCGTTAAGCCGTTGTCGCAGCGCCAACACATCACGGGGTTGTCAGCCTGCGCATTGTGTCTAATGCAGGTTTTATCATGGCATGGCAGTCTTGTGATATCAGCAATTAAATCTTTGCACACATATGTTTGAAACATACCTATGTATGAAGCGGTCGTGCTTGGAATTTGTTTGATACGTGTTCGCAGATTATTGTGTAATTTTTGTAATGAACATCATATTTTTCTATGATTTTAAATAGTTTTCAAAGTTCAGAAGAGCGTGATGAGTAAGATTGTCTATATTGAAGACTGCCAAACGTCGTTAATACCCGTCTTAAATACTTGCGAACTGCACTATATTCTATTGTGTAAATATTTGTAAGAGGGGCAGACGTTCGCAATAAGGAGTTGTAAACAAAATGGCAGGAAAACCAAAATTATCTACACGTTCTTTCTGCAAAGCTTGAAGACTTTAAAAAACATATTTGTTGATGCAATCTCCTTTTCTAAAGATTTCAGGACACTAGTTCATGGGAAGAGCCAGTATCAGCGGAAGCGTTAGCTAAGGAGTTTTGCAAAATTTCAGTCAGGATTTAACTTTGTTGGGATTGAGCGAGCTCATAGATTGGGCAAGTTTGCAGCAATAGAAACATCGTGCGATTATTGTTAACTTCTGCTATTTCAAGACAAGCAAAATATCCTCAGAAATGCTCGATAACTGTACAAGTTGTTTTCAATTATTTTGCGATTTATTTATTTCCTACATTGCCCTGGAGGGCATTGCAGTGGGGGGAGTCACATTAACGAGAAATTGATTTTGAACACACGAGACGTCATCAAGAGACTTAAGTACGCAAAGTATTAAACAAACTCACATCCGCATATAAACATACATAGGAAAGAAAATGCCTTAGTCTACATGGAAAAAAAACACAAATGCGTTGATAATATATCCGTACTCAAATATGGCGTTCAGAGACAATGCTGGAGTTGCGAGAAAAACGAATCTAAACTTTGCAAGGCAACAATATTGTTCGGCAAGCCCTTCCATTCTTTTATTGTTTGGGGGAAGAAAGAGTTACGAAAGAAATCAGACTGACGTGTATTCTCGCACGTTTTGGTCATGATCTACTGCGCGCGAAACATAAAATTGCTCAAAACAGGTAATGATATCTTTCAAGTTTAGATTAACCATGGAAAATACAGTGAAAAAAGTTTAGCCGCAAATACTTCCGTCTAACACCAAGCGATTTCGATTGCAAACCTTTTTTATTGCGGAGACACTGCTACGAGTGTTCTAGTGTTTCGTCATAAACCTGGCACGACGGTTTTGAATTCTTTCAATCTTATAATTGAGATACTTCGCAAATGGATTTCATACAACGCAAGCATACTCGAGAATGGGCTGCGCAGATGGAAAACAAAAACAGTCTATTGGAGCGCGCGAGAATTTTCTCCTCAGAAAACACAGCGTTTTAATAGCTTTCCCTGTTACGCAGTTTACATGTGAGGGCTATCTCAAATCATAAAAATACCCTCAGATATTTAGCTTCTTTATTAACGTGTAAAGCTGCTTCGTATAAAGTGTACGATGACTGGAAAACGTTGCATTTTCTTGCGAACATTACATGACAACTCTTTGGAATGCTCAAATTTATTTTTCATCTTGAACACCGCCAACAAATTCTGTAGAAATCGCTTTGAAGAGTCGAAACATCAAAGTCTGAATTAATTTCACGGTACAAAGGGCAGTCGTCAGCGTAGTACATACTCATTCGCGAGGTAATTCCCTTTGTTATGTTATTTACAAAAATAAAAAAAAGACGATGGGCCTGAGCGCGGAGCCCTGTTGTACTGAGAAATTTACATAAACTGGTTGATACTTTATCTCATTCACAACTAAACATTGTTTACGATCGCTCAAATAGCAAACCAGTAGTACGCGGTCCTATCAATATCTAGACTCCTCAGTTTTTCTAGATTAAAACAGTGCGGAACCGCATCGAAGGCTTTTTGGAAGTCGAAGAAAATGCAACTGACTTGTTTCTGCTATCCAACGATTGAGCTAACTCGTTGGCAAATTTAGTTAATTGGGCGACGCAAAAGAAGCTCGCCCGAAAGCCGTGTTGTGAGGGAGTAAAAAAAGAATTATATTCAAGTGCAACATGAGATTACTCTAAATGTTGTGTCCATATCTTGCATAAAACACCCGTCAGTGATATTGGTATGTAGTTCTCAGCACTGCTCTTGGGTCCAGATTTATGTACAAGTAGAACATTTCCGTGTTTCCAGGCGTGAGGCAATGAACCGCACTGCAGGGAACAGGTAAAATATTGAAAAAGTCATAACTAATTATATCAGCACATGATTTGAGAAAATGGTTCGGGATACCGCTGGGTCCTATGGCCGTTTAAAATTTAATGTTATTTAGTAAATTAAGAATTTTGTTGTGACCTATCCTAGTCTCTGGTATTTGTTCGAAACTACCCTCATTTGCGTGCAAAGGCTTCGCATTTATACCCAGAGGAAAATTGATTAACAGTAACGATTAAAGCAGAAATCTTTAGCGCGTTAGTTGGTAGTTAACGAAATGTCAATCATAAAGGGCGGTAATCGTAATGACTCTTTACGACTATATTGTAAAAAAAAAAAACTTCTACTTTTACTTTGGGTTTCGTTTGGCCTTGCCTTTGGAATATTTAAGATAGCCACTCTTCGCTATCCTTGCCTTTCCCTTGAATTCTGCTTGAATATCTTTGACCTTTGCATGCGTCATGTTTTCTCTACTTGCTTTGTATTTGCTACATTCTCTTTTTGTTTGTCAATTTGTTCTTTGTTTGTCTACGTCATATTCGAACATGTTTTGAAAGTCGCTTGCGAAAATAAACAACACGTGTGGGATGATGCAAAGGCACATCGGCGAAAGGGAACAAAGGCAGTCCTAAAATATGACAGCTTGCTTTTAGACAATGCAAAACATTTCTCGAATCCTGTCACAAACTAGATTGTTCGGCATTGACTATCTGAATGCCCGCGAGTTCCTCGCGGGCATTCAGGTAGTCAATGCCGAACAATCTAGCACGGGGAATCGAACAAGTTCCTTGTTCGATTCTCCTTGCTACTGTCAATTATAGAAGCTTGAAAAATAAAGTTGACGACCTCCAACAGCTGCCATTCATGGGTAATGGACATGCCGGACGAAATTTGAGGGCGGTGGTTGCGGAAGTGTGGGCACTCTGGCGGTTTGCCAGCCCACTTGCCAGACTATGGGGCCTAGGCGGCATACTTTCTCGCGGGGTGGCGGAGTCAAGCCGGCCAGGCGCACATCGCACACGCCGCCTTGATAAGGCGGACGCCTTATCAAGGCGGTTACGCCGGTTACGACGTTAGAGTATTGACTCTTTGTGCTTAATTTTTTTGTTTTGTTATGAATAAAATGTTGTTTCTTGTTGCTGAAACCGCTGGCTGCGTGTTATTCCTCCGGTTCAGCTATGCAGCAAGTGAAACCGACACCAAGGTCTCAATATATAGACGGGTACCTGCATGCGGATACAGATCTTATACATGAGTTGCACTGACCTAACATCGCACACTTTTGACCAGAATGTAATAGAAGGCGAAGGAAGCTGCCTTGTAAGAATTTTGAGTGTTGGCATTATCTTTTATAATCTTCTGGGAGGAGAATAGCGATGGTCTGTGCAAAACCGGGAGGCACTAAAGAGGATCCTGGTTAGAAAGGAGCTCGTTCCCCACTTCTTTTGTGGTCATCAAAGGGCTCTTTAAATGATGTCACGTGCAAGCCATTAATATAGCTGTACGGGATCCTGTATACAGATACAAATCCTATAAAGCTTTGTGGGATTCTCTATGTGGATGTGAGTCCCGTATATGTGCAATACACCTTTTTATTTACGAAGCTATTTTTTTTGTACTATTTATGAATTATTTTCCACAATCTTGAAAATGTGCTCTCGTATATTTTTGTGGTTTTGGCTTGTTTTCCTTATTTTTTCACGGAAGATTTCATGCGTTGAATGTGTGAATTTTGAGGAACGTTAAAATCTTTTCTGGTTTATTAAATCTACAAATCCTCAAATTTTATATGAAAGTGTGTTTTCAGAATAATATAGATGAATCTTGGCGTTTCTCCAGAATTTTAAATGTGGTGCCATACTTCATTACTTCCTGTACTTTTGGTAACTAGCCAACACTGACTCTGTTCTGTTTCACCTGTGATCTAGTTCAGGAGATGCTCTGAGCCACTCCTTGGAACCAAGTGCATTGAATATGTTGCATGACTCAACGCTTTCCGTGCCGCTGCGTCTAGCCAGATGGTCAGATTGCATCCTCTTCGGCACTGGATTGACTGGAAAGGCTATTCGCATCAACTTCAGTACACCAGAAGGTGAAACTGAGTATAGCTTTGCGCTAACATAATTCTTTTTTTTCTGTACGGAGTGGCCTGATGCGGCTTAATCTCCGGTTTGATCCACTACGGCTAAATTCTTCGGATAGGCCCAATCCGAACTAGCTTACGATTTGACGAAGTACGGATAGACCTCCAGATTGGTTGTCTCATGTTTAGTTTCCGGATTTGTTGTCTCCGGTTTATTTTCGGGATTGGCTGTATCCGTTTTAGTTTCCGGATTGGCTGTCACCATTTTAGTTTCCGGAGTGACTGTCTCCGTTTTAGTTTCCGAATTGGTTGTTTCAGTTTCCTTATGATGAACTAAAACTCCGGTTTAATTTCAACCCGCTTTTTTCTTTGGGGACCAAATGGCAGGTGCTTCCCGCCCGATGGAAGACAAATCCGCCGTTTAGTAGTCAGTCAGCCCGGCATGCTGGACTGGCTCGTACTGCCCCTGCGGCGGTAACACTTGTGCCCGAGGGATCGGTTTGGTAGTGGGTGCCAACACTGAGTATGCGTCAAAAGCTGCTGCCACTCCCTCTGTGATGGCTTGAGGGCCGCCTCGATGTACCCCGGAGTCGCAGTGGCCGCAGTCACAGCGTCCCTTTTGAGCTGCTCCCTCTAGATGCGCATCTTGTCCTTGGTGCTCCCCTCCTCGCACACCACGAAGACCTGGCAGACCGCGCACAGAGCTGCCTTTGACTCGTCCATGTAGACGGCTGGCGGATCGTCTTCCCGGTCTGCCATGGTCAAGCCATGGAAACGTGACCTTACTTGAAGCATGTTGGCCCAGAGGGAGGGGAGGTACTGGTGTCTTCATATTATGGGAGGCATAATTAACCCACCACCCACATCCCAGAGACCATGTTCACGTGGCTGCCTAGCGCATATTGTTCTTGGCCTCCTCCGAAAGTGTGGGGCCAGCCGAAGGGGGCTCCACGTATAGTTGTATCATCACTAAGTAAAACCAGAGAGAGAAAACGGGGAGCCTGATTGGTCTCTTTTGAGACACGTCATAAATGCGCGCCCCTTCGTCGGGTAAATGTGTGCCAGTGTTTAAAGCGCACACAGATGCCGCCTCCGTGATCGAGGTGAAATCTCGAGAGCAGAGCCGACTATGTAGAAAGTTTGGCCATTCGATGGGCTGTATAAAAGACAAATGAGGATACCTCATTAAACAAAAGCGGACTGGGCGAGTTCCAGGGCGTCCTCACAAATTCTAATGTTGCCAACCAGAAGCCGGAAATATTACCTTGGCGGTGGTCGCGAGAAACGAACTTCATAAGCGCCTCGGAGTAACTCTGGGTGACTGAAAATAGGGTGCACGTGATGTTTTGATTACTGTAATGCAAAATAGTGAAAGAAGCGAACGTGCGCTCCAAGCACTACGCTTATACGACCACGTAGGAGTCCCACCTGAGAGTGGTGCAAGTAACGTCGATCCCGTTTGAAAAATGGGCGGTTCCTGCGCGCTGGGGTGTACAATCCACAGCTCCAAGGAAAATCGAATCTTTAAACTCTCGAAATCGCCAAGGAGAAACACGCTGTGCCTGGACCGAATCAAAAGCGGCGAGAAGTGGAATCCCGTGGACTATAATTTCATATGCAAGGTGAGACTTTTGCAGTGCCTCCGTAGTGTCCTTGCGCCCTACCGCTAGAGTGCAGAAAGACGATTGATCACCAAGTGCTCGCGATCCGACGAAGGTTCATTGCAAAATAAGGGTCCTTCAAAATATCGTAAGGGGGTAAAAATTAAAATCCAGTTTTGTTTTTCGAGGGTGCGTGCCAGATGGCACGTCTCCGGTGCCAGACGTTTGGCACGTCTCCTAATCTTACATTGATGGACACGACTTTGTTGACTGGGTTCTATGGTACCGATTATGTGAGTAAAACAAAAAAAGCGTTGCTCAAGTGTTCTAATTTGTATAAATGTGACTATGGAATGATTGAAACGTGTTCCTAAAGCGCAGATCTACCTTCCTCTCGTATTGCTGGAGCGGTTGCATTCTTCTTGCTGATGTCGCTCAAAAAGTTACTTAACTGCAGTCCCATTTCGAGCCTTCCCAGTTCCAGACGAGATGTTATGATAGCTGGAGGAAGCTGAAAAGCACAACTGCTCCCACCATTATATCTCAACCGAAGGGCCAAGTAAGTACGACGCGAAGGAAGAAAACTAACCCAGCTGTTATGGCTTGGTAGGATATATATATGTATGTGCAGTCAATCATCCTGGAAACTTCATGAACGCTGTGCGATATATTGACTTCGTAATCATCTGCGCAATCAAAAGCAAAATCGCGAAGATGTCTAGAAGTTCTGGAAATGTCAAACAGCGCAACACCACACCTTAAAATTATGTTATCCTTAGTATAAGCATAGATTTCATGCATGTTAAAAATAATTATTAATATCCACATCCTTAGCCTGAGGGCCACCATGCATATTTATTGCTGACGGTGGAATTGTGCAAGTGTGCATAAGACATCATCAGTCAGTGTTCCAGCATGATGCAGCACCGACCATCATCTGGTCATCTTGGCTGATCCACTCCTGCTTCCTAGTGCAATGTAAGTGAAAACCCCAAGTTCCGGGCAAGAGGCACATATATGAGTCTCACTTGTGCTGCTGCATTCATCAACAACCATCAGCTTCGGCTAAAAGGCTATGTGCTACGAATCTTGGAGGCTACACTGAGAGACTGAGAATTACTTTTTCCTTTAACCAGTAGAGCCTACTTCGTAAGCATCTTCGAATCTCTCCGTAGCTCAAGGTTAACCTCACTGATACTACAGGCAGCAGCGGTTTGCAGAAGCACCCTGCCAGCGCCCCTGACCAGCACAGGGATTCTGTCCTTTCGGTATCTGTCCCATTCCTTGCGCAACTTGGTGTGAACTCTGCCACTAACCAGTTTTCAAACCTTGTCCGCAGGAACCTGCTGCCGGAGGTCGTGTGACCCTGGTGCACGCTGTCGAACAGCTCGTGCCCTCAACTAGTGAAGCCTTGATCGTAAGCATCTTTAAGCTTCCTCCGTAGCTCGGAGTTAATATTACTGATCCTGATACTGCAGGCAGCCAACAGTTTGCAGCAGTAGCCTCCTAGCTCCCCTGACCTGCTCAGAGACTCTGCCTGTTCAGTACGCGTCACAGTCCTTGCGCAGCTTGGTGTGAACTCTGGCACTAACCAGTTTTTAAAACTTGTCCGTAGGAAGCTGGTGCCGGAGGTCGTGTGACCCTGGTGCACGCTGTCGAACAGCCCGTGCCCTCAACTAGTGAAGCCTTGATCGTATGCATCTTTAAGCTCCCTCCATAGCTCGGGGTTAATATTACTGACCCTGATACTGTAGGCAGCCGGCAAGTTTGCAGCAGTAGCCTCCCAGCGCCCCTGACCTGCTTAGAGACTCTGCCTGTTCAGTACGCGTCAGAGTCCTTGCGCTGCTTGGTGTGAACTCTGGCACTAACCAGTTTTTAAAACTTGTCCGTAGGAACCTGCTGCCGGGGGCCGTAGGACCCTCCAGCCAGTCTTTTCATCGACACATCTCCCCGCCCTACAGACGATGTGTTTGAGAAGGTGACCCAAACAATCAGGCGCTTTGAAAATGAAAATCGTCGTTTAGCGAGGCAGGCTGCCATCGAAAAGAATAAGAAAGCGACATTCCATGCGCATCTTTAAAAACTGTTTTCTGCAGACCAATTGCCAGCTTTGTCAAGGAGTAGCAACAGGGCGCAGAGGTAGTCCAATGCAACGGTTAAGTCGTCATTGCAGATGCGGTTTGCTTGCGGCAGCACTGGTTATGACTTGCTACTGGACAAGGGGTTTGCACTGCCATCAGCCAGAACGCTGAGGCGAAGACTCGAGGGTAAGCTTGGTGTCGGGCTACTTGGTTTCTTCAGAGCTCCATGTCGTCAGTTAGTGATATTGGTATTCTTGCTAGGAAACCAAGTAGTACTCTTAGGTAGAATATATTTTACTGAAGGGCTGTTTCATTTTTTTTTGCTTGGTTATATTGATATTTAAGTTCTCTTCAAATCATAAAGCTAGTCTCTTTCAAAATTCAAATAGCTGAAAACACCGTGGGATATCCAGGATTGATTGTGGTTTCCTGATTGCTGTGTCAGAAGTAATTTTCTCTATTATTATCTTTTCAAATCAGAGTGGTCATTTATTTACATGTTAACATGCTGCGTGTGGGAGCTGCTGCATATAAAAGTTACAATATAGTTAATAAGCCTAAATTATTAAATGTTTACCCTTGTGTTTACAAACTAAATTCACACCTTTGGATCTTGGAAAATCCTGCCACCCATGGTAACAAAATGAATGCAGAAGATTAAAAAGAAAAACATGGGGATTTTGGCAGGTCCACTATACCTAACAGTGCTGATATTAGGACTAGTTGGTGCTGAATTTGAGAACAGCACCAGTGTGTCCAGTTCTTCTCTATTTGTCCTTGTCTTATTCCACTACCATGTGTATTAACATTTCACTAATTGTTATTTGCGAAGAGTATCGTGCTGTGCACGCCAAAAGTATATTAGCTACAATACTTTATTTCAGCTTAAGTTCAGATGCAGCCGACGCTACGAGCTAATTGGATCAATGAAGCAGTGTCAGAAGCGCAGGTCACTGGGCCTTGTCTCTTTATTCTTGTTTCAGCTGTGATAGAGGACAAGCAGAAACATAACAAACACCATGATGGTGCCCTTTTTGACTCTGTCTGATTGTTCCGATCAGCTTGTAGCATAATCTGCATTTGGATAAGCTGAAATGAAGTATTGCACGGAAATTACCAGACTCCAATGGGAAACAAATAATGCTTTCCTCGCTGTAAAACTAGAAAATTTGTTCACTTATGATTCATTAGACCTTTTGATGAATAATTTTTGTTGTCAGTTTAGTATTTTCTTGAAACTGGTTTACTTTGGCTTGAGTTAAGTGCTCAAAAATGACTCAAAAATACACTCTTAACAAATTTATTTTTATTTAAAAATCCTCAGACGTTCCTCTTTTCCTCTAATATGCTTTTCTTTAGGTGCAACATAATTATTTTGGAGTTAAACGTCTAAGCGAATTTCCTGCCAGAAACTAGACACTCAACACACCACAGGCGAAATGGAATCGACCAATTTTAAATAGATAACAAAACTTGGTCTCGTAATGTATAACAATGCAAAAATGTTTTTGACCTAACCCTTAGCAGTTTATATAAACCAAAAGTCAAAATGCTTGGGGTATCGATAGTCATTTTAATAAGAAACTACTGAGTGAGGAGTTCTGGCAAACATTTTGACTTTGCTTGTAGTCGGGTTTGTCAAATTAAATGCGTCCGTGGCCCAGTGCAGAAGGCTTTTTCGAGCCTGTTTACATGTACAGTGTACCTTAAGCTTATCGCCGCCACTTGAACGTCCGACTTTCGCGGAGCGGCGCAAACCTGGCGGCAGCATTTTCAACTACTCGGTCACGTGAAGGCCGTTCTCAATCCCAGGACCTGGGGAAGAAGAGGTAGCAGGGCCGTCGCTAAGGGCCCCTGAGACCTGACTCTGCGAATAACAGACTCATATCGTAAGAATCGCGTTTCTTTTTTTGTTCGCTTTGTTTGCATTTTAGCAGAGGCCTTAAGCTTTCTCCTCTACGAAGCATTATCAAAATTCTCTGTTGTCAATCTTAAAGGAGCAAAGACAACGGAAAAAAAGCTAGTCTGAGTTTATTAATCTTTGATTCGCAGAGTCAGGCGCCCTTACCGGCGGCCCTACTACCTCCTCTTACCCCGGTCCGGAGATTGGGAATGGCCTTCACGTGACCGACTAGTTGAAACGTCTGCTACCAGGATAGCGCCGCTCCGCAAAAGTCGGGCGTTCGAGTGGCAGCGTTAAGTTTGGGGCGCACAGCACCATTTACCAACCCACATTGGGCAAGTAAATTATAGTATCATACCAGATGAGGGTGATTTTCGTGGGTTGTCCAAAATATGTATCATCTGCCCTGCCCATTAATGTCCTACAAATAATTGTAGGTGTTCTGAAGTTGATAGCGGAAGGCAATTAGAAGAATATATATTTTCTTGTATTGTTTTTTTTGCGAATTACAATCAACTCTCAATAATTAAAATTCCAGGAAGCCACGAAATTGAGTTTTAATTATCAGAAATTTATCTAAACCTGATATGAGGCGAAGTGTTCACTTGCTATAGGAATAACTACACAAGCCAAGCAGATTGTTTATATGTTCCTCTACATCGGCCTATTTATAAGCAGGCACACACGTAAAGCAGTGATGAAGTTCGAAGCGAATGGTGGTTTTGGCCGAATATTTTCTAATTGAATATCGAATAGTTTTTCCACGTCTTTACTAGTGTTGAGCCATGCTTAAACGAAAATTCAGCTGATCTTGTGATAGTTGTCCCAAACCTTCCACTTGTCCACTTTTAGGGAGAGTGAGTTTTTATATAAATATGCTATGAACCGTGGCCTAAAAAAGTCAAATACCTAGGTACTTTGGGGGCATGCAAATGTCAAATTTGACATAAAATATAACCTAAAGAGATGTCCGGTTATCTTAATGGAGGGAATTTATAAATCTGCTTGCTATATGCGAACATTTTTTCTTTGATCTCGAATTCAGCTCTCTTAAAAAAAAAAACAGGCACGAATATTGAAAGCATATTGTCAGGAGAGTTCTTCTTGCATAATCGCTGTGGTTGAGTCCCATCGATTGCGCTTCTCAGGAAGCTCCCGCGTTCTGCAGAAAAGCAATGAATGCGAGTTTCGCGGGTTATTGGTATTGCGTAGTACACAGGTGCTCGGTGAGAGGTGCATTCGACGGGGCTAACCCGCCGCGATAAACTAATCGTATATATTAAAGGGGGACACCACCCAAGAGGTTTGACTTTATAACCTTTGGCTCAATATGAATGGAATTTACAGTATATGCTGTAAGTTGCAAGGAAGAAGGCAGTACAAAGTTTCGTCTGTGTACATGAATTGTAATAGTAGTCATTTTTACCAGGAACACACTTAATTTGTTTAGGAAAACTATTGTTAGAAAACTTATATAATATCGAACGTTTTTTCTCTCTAGATCTCCGGCAGAACGCCGGCAAAGAACAACTGTAAAAACAAAAGAATCCATAAAGTAATTTATTTTATGCTAACATTGAAGTAGTGAAAAATAAAAGAAGAATTGTTACCTTTTATGTTGTCGACAAAGCTTAACGTCTTTCATAAAAGACGTCCTGAACATAAAGAACAAATCCACAGTTGCATTGCCCATTAGGAAAAAGTTATGAAAAACAATGATTGAGTATTTCCTTTTGTCCCATTAACAAACAATAGTTTTCCTCAAGTGAAATTGATGCCTAGAAAGTGGAACGGAGAAAAATGCGTTCAAAGTGCTCCAACCTCTACCTTTTTTTTAGCATCAGTGGACCGAAAATAATTTATAAAAATTAACAATGCAGTGTAAACTAATGAAACTTTCTGGGAGTTGTACTCTATAGACGCTTTCAGCGGGCGCCAAAATTAGCCGCCATTGCCGACCTTCTCTTGTCTTACCGAGCTGCCGAGCTACTGAAGCGGGCGTTGGTGGGTCTCTTAAAGGCCTATGCTGGGGAGGAGGACACGGTAACACCTAAAATGGAAATGACCTGTCTTGCTGTGGTAATGATGAAGTGAAGCGAACGGAATAGGAGGGAATAAAAACTATGTTTTTATTCCCTCCTATTTTGTTGTTAAAAACTAGTTATGGCGGCGCCCATGCACAGCTGCCTGAAAGCGTCTATAGGAGTCTAGATGTTGGTGGATGTAAATATGTGTATTTTCAAAATCAGCTTTTTTCGCAGAAATTGTTCTTTTCTGGGTAGTAAGAGAAAATGCTGTTTGAATTAAACAGCTTGAAATCCGTTGAAAACATAACGGGCCAACTAAACATTTTTAATTAGTTTGTAATAACCGGAAGTATAAAATGCCCAAGTTTTAATTATCACGAGTCCACTTTACTTGAGAGCATGTGATTAAATTGTCTCTCACAGGCCTCATGCACGTTAGTGAGTGGGTATTTTGAAATGTGTGCTCATTTGTTTTTTTTCTACAATAATCTGGTGTCATTATAGATTGTTCATGCAATAGAAAATATACAACTTTTTTAGTATTCCGCTCTTCCTGCTTATTTGCGTGGCCAACTGGACTTTTATTCTTATTTAGGATTACACATTGCTCAAAAAAGGTGTTAACAGTGAAAACATTGTTAGTATCTCTGATCAATGCGACGAGAGACTGATGGAGAGGAGGAGACTAGAGCGCGCGGGAACGTCAGAACGCCGAGTTCTGGTTGGAACGATTGATGGGCGGACCTAAAGCTGCCTTTGTCTCCAGTGCTCTCATCGAACGCGTTAAAATGTGGAAGCCAAAAGCCAGACGCTGGCGTTCTGACGAATTCGACGAGTGCCGCGGAGAGAAAGGCTGCTACCTTTAGCTCTACCCACTAATCATTCCAACTAGAGTTGGGCAATTTTCCCGCTAAATTTGGGGAGGAGTATTTTCCACTAATTTATTTATTTACTTATTTTATTACATTATTACATCAAAATAATATTTACAATGTGCACATGTTAGTTAGAACTCTCTTAAACAAAACAATATCAGTAATGTTAGCTATTGAGGCGGGAAGGTGGTTATAATCTAATGATGTTTGGGGAATAAACGAATATTGAAACAACGAAGCTTTAAAATTTGGCACACCGACTTTATGACCATGATCATTGTGAGCATAGATGTAAAGGGGTGGGCTAATTAGTTTACGACGGAGGTCAGCATTTTCATGAAATGTTTTATGGAAAAGACACAAACGAAAGATTTTACGGCGATGCGTTAGTGGTGGCAGGCCTAAAGAGGTTTTTATGCTAGAAACGCTGGCAGTGTGGTGATAGTTCGTCATGATAAAACGGGCTGAACGGTTTTGGACAGATTCAATAAGGGAAATTAGTGAAGAGTGTGAGGGGTCCCAGACAGGCGGCGGCGTATTCAAATTGTGAGCGAATTAGACTTTTGTACATGATTAGTTTCAGAGTGAACGGAGCGAGAAAGAAATTTCTTTTAAGGTATTTTAACATGCGATTAGCATTGTTATTCGCATATTCAACATGAAATTTCCAAAAAGGTTAGACGTTATGTGAACAGCAAGATATTGGTAACTTGACACTGATGCGAGAGGCTTACTGTTAAGGTGGTAAGTGTGAGGCAGAGATGAACCACGTGATATTCTCATATATTTGCATTTGTCAGTGTTTAGTTCCATTAGGCGTTGGTTACACCATAATGATATCTGTTAAGGACTGATTGTAGAAGTAATGTGTCAGATATGTCAGTTATTTTTCTATATATTACACAATCGTCAGCAAACAGGCAGATGGAAGAAGAGGCGTTCAGTACCAGGTCATTAATGTAAATAAGAAACGGTAGCGGGCCAAGCACGGAGCCCTGTGGAACGCCTGAATTGACTGGGGCAGTGCGAGAATTGGTATTATTAGCGGTGACGAATGGTAGGCGGTTAGTTAAAAAGGCGTGGATCCAGTTAAGTATGCGTGAGTCGATGTTAAGTGATTGCAATTTATGAAGTAGTAGATTATCGGAAACTTTATCAAATGCTTTGAAAAATCCAGAAAGACACAATCAGTTTCATAATGGTCATCAAGGGGGTGATGGAGGTCATATGTGAAGGATATTAGTTGCGTCTCACATGCAAAATGTTTTCTAAACCCATGTTGTGAAGTAGTAAAGAAGTCATTAGATTCAAGAAAGTTAACCTACTGCGAATAGATGACGTGTTAAAAAATTTTGCAACGTACACTGGTTAGAGAAATCGGGCGATAATTGAGCGGATTATGTTTTGCACCCGATTTGTGTAGAGGAACCACCTTCCCAACTAACCAATCGCTCGGGAGTACGCCAAGGTTAAGGGACTGCGTATAAATGCTTGAGAGAATTATAGAGCAATACACATTACAATTGTTTCAAAACTTGCGGTTGATTCCATCAATTCTGGCACATGATGAAAGTTTCATATTGTTAATAATTCTAGTCACACCAATATCGTCTACTGTTACAGGGTTCATCGGTAAAAATTAAGTCGATGACAATGCAGGTATTCGGCTGACATCACAGGCTGAAAATGGCATTCTAAAACATCGTTTAGTACCGCTGCACAATCAGTAAAAGATAAGCTTGTACCATCTGAAGACTGAAGACTATCAGACTTAAAGTTCGGATTAATGACACTCCAAAATTCTTTAAGATTAGTTGCTAACATGGTAGGCGGAGTGTGATTATAAAAAAGTGAAAGCCGCTTACAACTCCCTGTAACGCCGAATTGGAGCGCAGCTCTTGAGGAGGAGGGAAGGGCGCTGGGGGGGGGGTTAGACTAACCAGTGGGGGTCACGTGACCTGGGGGGTCACGTGACCTTGGGGGTCACGTGACCCCCAATGCCAATGATGTCATCACTGACGTCACTGATGTCATCAGTGACGATGACGATGCGGGTACCGATGACGTCATTAGTGACGTCACTGATGACTTCACCAGTGAAGATGACGATGACGATGCGAATGTCGGTGACGTCATCAGTGACGTCGCTGTCGACGTCATCAGTGATGATGACGATGACGACGCGGATGCCGGTGACGACATCAGTGACGTCACTGATGACGTCATCAGTGATGATGACAATGACGATGCGGATGTCTGCAACGTCACCGGCATCCACATCGTCATCGTCATCATCACTGATGACGTCACCGGCATCCACATCGTCATCGTCATCATCACTGATGACGTCACCGGCATCCACATCGTCATCGTCATCATCACTGATGACGTCACCGGCATCCGCATCGTCATCGTCATCATCACTGATGACGTCACCGGCATCCACATCGTCATCGTCATCATCACTGATGACGTCACCGGCATCCACATCGTCATCATCACTGATGACGTCACCGGCATCCACATCGTCATCGTCATCATCACTGATGACGTCACCGGCATCCGCATCGTCATCGTCACCATCACTGATGATGACGTCATCAGTGATGATGACGATGACGATGTGGATGCCGGTGACGTCATCAATGTCGATGACGTCCTCGGGGGGTCACGCGACATCGGCGGGGGGTCACGTGACCTCGGGGGTCACGTGACCTCAGGGGAGTCACGTGACCTCGAGGAGGGGGTCACGTGACCTCAGGGGAGTCACGTGACTTCGGGGGGTCACGTGACCTCGGGGGGGTCACGTGCCCCCACGAAGTCACGTGACCCCGGTGGGGGGCTCGCGCGGTGCATTATGGGACATTTCCCATGATGCACCGCGCGGTTACGCCGACGCCGACCCCGACGGCGACGGCGACGCCGACGCCGCTCAAGCCGGAAACGGGCCCCTAAGAGCTGCGCTCTAAAATGTGATTTTGTTTCCTTAAGAGTTGACGTGTAATCATGCTCAGCTTTGTGATACGCTGCCCATCGAGCGTCTGTGGACGATCGCTTGGCAGCGCGAAACACTCTTCCTGTTTCGGAGTCGTCTCAGGGTAGCGCTAAGCGAAGGTGAGTTAGTGTTGCAACGAATTTTTTTAGAGGGTATGTATTTTTCTGTCAAAAATGCTGCAACATATTAGAGCGCAGCTCTTAGGGGCCCGTTTCCAGCCTGAGCGGCGTCAGCGTCGCCGTTGGCGTCGCCGTCGGCGTCGCCGTCGCCGTCGGTGTCGGCGTCGGCGTCGGCGTCGGCGTAACCGCGCCCCTCCCTCTCCTCCTCCTCCCCCTCCTCCTCCCCTCCTCCTCCTCCCCCTCCTTCTCCTCCTCCTCCCCTCATTGTGTAGTATGGTCCGGGCGGGTCACGTGACCTCGGGGAGAGGGGGTCACATGACCCGTTTCCAGCCTGTGCGGCGTCGGCGTTGGCGTCGGCGTCGCCCCTCCCCCTCCTCCTCCTCCTCTCCCCTCCTCCCCCGCCCGGTAAAGGTGGTAAAGGAGAGGGAGGGGGAGCAGGAGGGGAGGAGGACTAGCAGGCGTGATCACGAGGGGGGAGGAGGAATATACCTTCCACTCCTCCTCCTCAAGAGCTGCGCTCCAATTCGGCGTTACCGGAAGTTGTAAACGGCTTTCACTTTTTTGAACAACACCTAATTCGACTCCACGGAACGATTTGAAAAATTAGGTAAGTAGTCATCAAGAAACTGGGACAGTTCTGAGTTAATTGATGTAAAGTCAGCTCGGCTATAATCACGAATATGTTTTATGGTTACCTTAGGAGTTACTAATGAAATGCGCAATGAAAAGTGTAGAACTAAATGGTCGCTTAGAGATGGCAGATAGGTTATTATTGATATGACGTTTGGATGTGTTGTTAGGACGAGATGAAGGATATTTGAGGATTGAGGTGTAACTCTAGTAGGCTCTGTGGTCAGTTGAGAAAAGTTGAAGTCAGAACACAGATCAAGGAACTCGTTAGTTTCAGGTGAGAAAGGGTTAGATACGGGGCTTTTATCGAACCAGATAATGTTGGGATTATTAAAATCACCCATTAATAAAATTGGCACTCCTGGATACTGAACGACAATTTGGTTAATAAAATTATGCAACAAATTCACAAATAAAGAGCTGCTAGCTGGAGGTCCATAGCACACACCGATAATGGTTTCTTTGTGCTTAATATTTAGGCAAACCCAAACAATCTCAAGATCGCAGGCTACGATGACAGGGCGAGAAATTATCGAAACGGCAACGGCCAATAAAACACCACGCCGCTTCTGTCAGGTCTGTCGCAGCGAAATGTGTTGAATCTTTTTGACAGTTATATAATTCACTATCAGTTACTTTGCTAGAAAGCCGCGTTTCAGTTAGAGCGATGACGTCTGGATTGCATGAATCAGCAACTGAGCATAATTCTTCACGTTTACGGATTAGACTACGAATGTTAGTAAATAAGATTGATATATTTGAAAAAGGCAAACGCTCTTCGCTCCTTCTTGCTTGTTGTTAGGATGACGCAGGAGGAGACGATACAGTTTGAACAGCAGATCGGGATGACTTAGCAGAAGCATGGCGACTAGGCGAGTCTGTTTCGTGAATGCTGTCGTCGATGTCGTTGTAGATAAAGTACTTGTTATTTACAAATAGTTTCTTTTAACTTAGCTTGAATGTATTTCCCTGACATTTTCCATACTCCAAAAGTTTTCGTCGGGCTAAACGCGTCGAAAAGCTAAAGACTTCCGAAACAGACACGGGGCTAGTTTTTAATTTAGACTTTATCTGCAGAATACTTTCTTTGGTTTTAAAGGATTGGAATTTTACTAAAATGGGGTCGATTTTTTGCGGTTACAAAAGTTCCCAAACGGCGAGCACGCACAATTTGTTTTTGTGAAATACTAAACGAAGCTGAATCTGAAAGTAGACGAATAACCTTATCTTCTGCCTGGGCCCACGTTTCACCAGCGCAATCGTCCAACCCATGAAACACAAGATTGTCTCTGCGTGTCTAGTCTTCCATTTCGTCTAATCTGGTGCCCAGAAGATTATTCTCCCTTTCAACGCGCTGAACGGCTTGATGGTTACCGGCCAACTCGCGGTGTAGTTCGTCGATTGATGCAGCCTTCACCTCAATCGCGGAAACCCTTTTACCGATATTTGTAACCGTGGCCTGTAGCTGTTCCTGGTTTGCTTTTAGATCGTTTATCGAGCTCAGTATATTATTTTGGCCTTGCTCAACCCTCTGAGTACGCGCATTCATATCTTGCATTAACCGCATCACTTCATCAAGCTGCTCAGCTAGTTCAGCATTGGTTGGTCCGGGGTTGGTCTCCGCATCACCACAAAGCAGCAATAACAATACTCTGAACAACTTCACCAAAGCTTCTGGGCATGGAAGCACTTCAGTACAAACGTCATTCGATTTATAATAACAATCGGCATTTTTACCAACCTGCAGGGTAAGAAGAAAGTAGTTGACGATGTGCTTCCTTGGCGTGCTTCCATGCCCACTGAAGATCCACGGCGGCGAGGGCGGTCTTGGCGATAGCGATAATGCCGGTGACGATGTTGCTGTCCCGGAATGGCAGATGTGAAGCTGATTGGTGACGGTCGTGGGGATTTCGTCGGGTGGTTTGTCGTTTTGTCTTTGAAAGCAGTGGAACCGTTGACGAGCGGGACTCCATTCATGTTAATCGAATTCCTTGCTCCTGTCAAGTTGGCGTCCAAGAACCCAGGGTCGAGACCAAGGCCCGTTCCGCTCGAAAACTGCAGGGTAAGAAGAAAGTAGTTGACAACATGCATCCTGGCGTGCTTCCATACCCAATTTTAGCGGGGTCTAGCGTGGAATTCTTTTCGCTAATTTAAGAGGAAACTTTTCCCGCTAAATTTTCCGGCCCAAAGTGAGCAGTGAAAATTACGCGGAAAATTTAGCGACAGAATTTAATGAAAATTTGCATGCTAAATTTAACGGGGAAGTTTTCCCATATTGCAACGCGCGGGTACGCCCGCTTGCATTATTCCCGCAATGCAACGAGCGCGGCTAATAAATATGTTACCATTTTGTTATTTTCCATCAAATGATGGGGGACCAAAGAAAAAAAAAAGGTTTAGTCGGCAGCTTGACTGGTCCTCGGGTCCCTTACCCCGGTCAGCAGCAAGCATGCGGGCAAATGCGGCAAAGATAAAGTATACAGTGAAGCCGTTGCACACATACGGTTGAAATTTGTACCAACCAAGGTTCACCCAAGTGCAAAACATAGCATGAAAATAAAAATCAAGTACAATAATATAAGCGCAGGTCCTTGAAAGTTAAGGTATCGAAATCAATATTGTCAATGCAGCCACTATTTAGCAAACGTTGGAGTGTGAAATTTAGCATTTCAAAGACATAGTTCATTGGTCGGATGACCGTCTTCCATTTACGGCTACGCCGAATGCGACGGCGACGCAGCTCAAGCCGGAGACCGGCGCCTAAGATCTGCACTCTAACGGAGGTATCGATTATCAGGCATCGAACCTCGGCTTTTCGCGTGGGAGCCAGGCACGAACACCGCTCGGCCAGGTATGCGTTGTCTACATTGCCACTGCGCCCGCCGCAATATATGCTGAAGAGACGACCTTTTTTTTTTACTGCTTATGAGGACATCAACTTATATACATGTCCAGCACAGTACTGGATACATTAGGAGTATGGACCGATGGATACGCTTCAAAAATAATACCAATAAAACAAAACCTATGATATTTAGACCCCCCAAAAATCCTAATTATCTTTTAGGACCCATTCATATAAACTCAGTAAATATTGAATTGGTTCACTCATTCAAACCTCTCGGCGTTTTGTTTTCACGAAACATTTCCTGGCACCATCAGCTGGAGTATTTAAAAATAAATTAGCATAGGTTCTAGGACTTGTATATTGAAATCGATATATATTTCCCAGATCAGGTAATGTATAACTATATAAATCTCTATTTTTTTTCTCATTTAAATTAGTGTCACTTGCTGTTTTTATTTCCTTATTTACACTGCTGGTCCTTGTTCACGAACTTTGTAGGAATGGTTACATTCATGAGGTTATAAAATAGCCATCAAACAAGCAAACAAACACAAGAACCAAATGACACCAACATGTCACTAAATGAAAAACATGAGTACAAACAAAATCGTCACTCAACATTGAAATGTTTTTGCACAGAATCAAGAAATTAACTTGGGAACTAGAGCTTATTATACAAGCGGGTAAGTTATTCCAAACTTTGAAAGTGCGAGGAAACAAATAGTTTTGAAAAACATTATTTCGCGGCCATGGATCAATGATAAAAATCGGATGTTGGCTACGTGTATTGAAACCTGCAGAAAATGATACATACTTGTCCCGACTGATGTTGATCACGCCATGAATTACCGGGATGAGCAGTTTCAATCTGTTAATGGTATTTCTCGTGCTAAGGGTTGAAATTTGTGCTTTACTAAGTAACTCACCAACTGAAGCAAGCCTGTTATATACCTGAAGATAAATCTAATCGCTTTTTTTCACCATTTCCAGCTATTGATGTCTCTTTTGTGTGAGGGATTCAAATTACACTCGCGTATTCCAAGATAGGAATCACCAAAGGTCTCTACGCCAAAAGATTTGTATCCGGAGCATTCCTGCTGTAATTTGCGTCTTATAAACCATAGTTTTCTAGATGCTTTATCTATAACCACGCTGCTATGTTTATCCCATTTTAGATTGTGTGTTATATTTAGTCCTAAATTAAGTATATTCTTTAACCCTGATCAGTGCTCGGTTATCTATGTGGTATGTGAAAAGTAAGGGGTGTTCTTTTTCGATGATAGATGTAAATACAGTTTTCACTTTGTTAAGTAGCATTGGCCAATCTCTGCCCTATTTGATATTTCCTGAAGGCTATTATTTAGGATGAGGTGATCATCGGGACTTTTTATCTTTTTTATTTCATGGTAGAAGATGCAGTACACCATGCAATTCTATGTTTACTCTGATATTAGTAGCTCTATTATTGATAAATATCAAGTAAAGCAGTGGACTGAAAACTGATGCCCCTGGTATCCCGGATTCTACGTGTGCTATGGAGGATGAAGTTTGATTATGCATTACAAATTCTTTCCTCTCCTACAGGAAATCCTGAATCCACTTTACGATTTGATCGTTTTTTAACATCGCACCTTATTTTTTTATAAAATCTTCGGTGGGACACCTTGTCAAAGGACTTCAAAAACTCAAGGTAGATTACATCAGCCTGGTCTCAGCGATTAAAAACTGAAGAAAATTTATGCACTGTTCCAACTAATTGAGGTATTGTCGAGATATTGTCGAGTGGCTTGCGGTACTACCACGGCAATAAATATTGAGATAAAACAATTAATTAAGAAAAGAATGATACGTAAAATTGCTTATGTTCCGTTCTGCTCGCATGCAGAAAACCTGCTCAAAATGTATAATATATTAAGTATCTACAACATGTATAACTAGGCTTCCCACAAAGGGTAACCATGAATTGTTCAACAACCGTTTTTACTCAATTTAAGTGTCTGCTTCAAACCAAGGCGTTCCCAATGATCAATATTGAATATTGGAATATGCGTGCTTGCCGATTAAACGTAGGAAATAAAATATTACCCTACAGATTACGTAAACTGCTTTATTGTTTTATTCTCAGTGATGTTCACTAAGATACCATCAACATGAAAGAGTTATGTGCATCGATGTGCCATTTCGTTATAGACGAGTGATGTTTTTAATGTGCGTATGTTTTTTTAGTTGTCTTTTCCCCTGTCGGCTGCTGGAGAATGCAATTCGGGGGACGAAAGCTCGAAATGCCGTTTCGTACGAATTTTTTTTTTATGCCTTAACTATTGTAACTGGAAAATAAATATGGTAATATTATAAATATATTTTGCTTTGTGGAGAGCGCTTCTCACAGCGCACTGGTGTACGGCAGTGGTGCACCGAACGACACTGCGGCGTCAGCGAGAACTCTCTGAAACGCCACTTCGGACCGTGAAGGGTGTTCCGTCACCTCAGAGACCTGAACTTCGAGTTGCTTCCAGACGGTAAAGGTCGTCAGGATGCCACCAGCCACGACCCAGGTGGAGCACGTCGTGTACCTCAAGCCGTACTAGGCTCGCTTGGACCGAAGAATATTTATGGTTAAGACAAACCTGCAGTTAAATGTTTGCTCTTATTAGGCTTAGGAGTTTATTCATTTATTCAAGGTTGCATCAGGGCGATTCACTGTTAAAAGGGGGAGTAATGCTGTGGCCATGACCGAGAAGGAACGCTTTTTTGTACATCTAGAATATTCGTGTTTATTTGTACCTTGAGTGCAAATTATAAAGGGGCAACAGTGCCCTTCACTAGCCATTCTCGCCCTTGCTCACTCCCGTACCTGCTAGCTGGAATTTTCGAGGGACCGATAGTAGTAGTTAAGGAGCCGAGCGCGGTCTTGCCGCCTCATTCCCTTTCGCCCTAGACAGCTGTCACGCCGACACACCATCGCTCACTCCTGCCGCCTTCGACGCTCGTGGTTGCTTTCTCGAGGCTTGTTCTTTCTTCTGTTTCTGGCACGTCTTTGCCGATTGAACCTTTGTTTCAGCTCGTTGTTTTATTGTCTCTTCTTTTTGATCCGGTAAAATATATCTTAGAGGCCGGTATGAACAGCCGGTACCATTACGAGAAAACCGGTTGCCTGGCATTGTGAGCTGTCTTCTATAACATCATACCGGTGTTGACTGTAGCTCTTCACCGGTGACCATAAAACCCGTGTCGGCGGCCGGTATTCGATACCGGGTGACCCACATTTGTATACTGCAAACCGTACAACCACGCTAGTGAACGACGGGTTTCATCCAGTGACCAGGACTTCTCCGCGCCATGCCAGAGGTTCCACCGCCACCTCCGATTCCTAAAAGAAAATCGATGGCTCTTAACCGTAACGTTTGTGGCGCCTCTCTAACATATGTTTTTGACGAAAAACAAATTTCATGAGATGATGGCGGTTTAAACTAGTAAAAAGGGGGTTGAATTACGAGGCATTCAATAATTGGTGAAAAGTAAGACTTTTTTACGGAACATTGGAATATTTTTGCCTAAAAATCCTACAGTATTTACATTGCTTTGTATAAGGACCATGGTCATGGAATTCAGTGTGCTCGAAGCAGTTTTAAATATATGGAATAAATTAGCATTTTAGCATATTTTTAGTTTTGTTACAAACTATGGCTTTCCTGCAGGCGACTGTAAATACTCTTATTGACAGCCCTGTAGGTATACTGTACAGAGAAGGGCTTTCAGGCCGCACAACTAAAGATCTTGGACAAAAAAAACAAATTTGTGCAAATTGCGCTTTGCCGTTTAAAGAGCTGCCAATTCTGCCTTGAGGTGGCCCAAAGAAAAACACGTAACATGGTGACTTCTACAAAAGAGTTTATTTCCTTTTGTTCCTGAAAGTTTAATTAAAGTAATTTTGTTCCAAGGAGGAAAAAAATAATTTTGAAGTTGAGCTTTCGCGCCGCAATCTGGCGTCGTTCCTTGCGTCTCTTCTCTGCACAGCACGCCACCGTGGAGCCCGGCAAAGCGTGCAACGGTGTCACGGTGTGTACACGCATGTAGAAAGCAGAACCTCGAGTTGTCGGGTACATCTTGGTGGGAAGAGGCTTTTTTCTACTCTTGTTGCTTTATGGCTTTTCCTATTTTGTCCGTTTTGCGCGGCTGTGTCCTCCTATGGATTTCCACTGATTTGAATGCTTAGCGATGCCGGGCCAGACCATCCACTAGCAAGCTTGCTGTCTGTCACGTACCCATCGCAAACGCTCTCTATTGTCAACGTCAGGACAGTATTTAAACAGCAACACGAAAGCCCCGTGAAAGGGCGATTTCAAACGACGAGGCGATGTGGTGTTAACGACTGCGTGCCGTTGGAGGGTCACGCCTCGTTTCAGTTTAAATCGGCTTTGAAGCGGCAAATTCTTGCGTCGCTGAATAGTTTTCTTTTTCACCGCAGTACGCATGACAGCGAGATTTCGCTGCGGTACTATCGCGCTTCCCTTTTTGGAGAAGTCCACGTCAACTGATGCCGCCCGTACTAAGCATCGCGTTTCGAGCCGCCCTCGATTACAAAGGGCACAACGGGCCTGCTATTGCTACGCGCTGGCGGCACTTCCGAGTAATACACGATACCCGCCGTATATTTCCTTGCAGCCGGAAAGACGGACCAGGGGAAACGGCAGAAAACTCCGCTCTTTCTTTGAACTTAATTGTGTCAGCTATGGTCGTAATATCACTATAATATCACTATAAAAAGGCTTTCCATTGTCTTGCGGAAAATGCTTGTCAGCTATCATTTCTGACACTAATTCTAGGACCCCGCCTATGCAGTGGCATGACTCGAGAAACCTTCCCATCTAACGCAGAGAAGATTGGCGTAGTGATTTTTTGAACAGTACCTTAAAGCAAAGGAGCCATGAACTAGAAAAAACATTTTACAACAGACGAAGGGATATCATCTGGACCAGCCAATTTAGCCGTGTATAAGTTACTCAATTGATTTAAAATTTTAGACACACTGAATTTAACTGCGGCCATCAATGTTGTCGCCGCTAGATTATTGAGGTATACCGAAAGCGGCATGCATAATCTGAGAACCGACCGAAAGTATAAAAATGAAGAGCTTCATATTTTCAGAATGGTAACCTACTACAGCATCATTGTGCCGGAGCGTCGGAAAGGAAGAAATGTGTTTACCATTACTACAGACGTATTTTCAGAACTCTTCTGAGAACGCCGAATGCTATTTTCTAAATTGAGAATGGATGTAGCCTTATAATACCTCTAACGTGTCTGGAACCGCTCTTCCCAAATATTTTGTTTAGGAAGATTTCTCGTAAGCCGTATCTTATTGAATTTAAGACAGGCCCTTCCTCTTTTGTTCAGTAATAGACGCCACTTACGTGTAAACCACGGCTGGTCACGTGCTCGTTTTTGAGTAAGCATACGTGATGGAACGACTCTTCCACCATGCTAAGTATTCTTTTCATAGATATCTTCATAGGTCATTGATGTTCATGCGTTCGGACAAAGGTTAAAAACAACGAAGATAAGATTCGAGCTCAGATATCATCTTTGCCTAATCTGCCCGGCCATGAATTGGTCATTTCTTTGTGTCATTTGCTCATGCCCACACAATTTATGTTTGCTTCAGGCACGATAGCTCTATGGTCACTAATCTCTGGGTCGGTATGCCAGTTTTCAAACGTCCAACAAGTGTTACAACGCAAACAATCAACCAGACGGCACATATTACCATTGCGTTTTGGCTCCGGAACAAACTGTTCAAGCAAAAAAAAAAAAAAACTTGCGATAACCTATATAACTAATTGTGCAGTTTACCACCAGTGGCACCCCGAAGTTTTAACTGTTCTATGAAATCGCACGAAGATTAAAATCGCCGCTAATATTAATCTGATTACGTAGGTTACTGGAATTGTTTTCACCCGAGTAAGGCATTCAACTTCGTAGTCGAAAGAAAAATACAATGGCTAAGCCTTTCTTTTTAGACCGCCTATTCTGGCAATTTACTTTCGCCATCTTGGGCGTTCGCTGGAATCTTGGTAGAAAACATATTTGCTGCAGAAACCACTTCTGTGGTTGTCTGTGAACTGCGACAGCATTCGTCATAAGATTCACTACGCAGTTCACTTTGATACGACGAAGCACACTTTGAGAAAAAAACTTTTTTTATTACTGGTTTACGACATACCACGTACCGCGACTGCAGAGCGTCACTTAAAAATCCAGTGATTGTTTCGTCTCTCTGTCATCGTTTAATCTTCTGGCTTTGTGCAACTGTTTAATATTCTTCTCGTTTTTGTATCCCGTTTAGAGCTTCGTGTGTGTCTTCTCTTCCCACTGTGTAATCGTTTATTGTTCAAGTTGTCCTGAGACCATCATTGACCTTGTGCCAACTAGGTCAAGTTAAACCGATAATCGCTTCGTAGCTAGGGCGCAGATGTGAATTCGTGCCT